>NC_084794.1:189130419-189778169 GCF_963169125.1 Humulus lupulus | reverse complement strand
GGCTCCACCAAGAGGACACTACGAATCAGAAATATATGATGACCAACATGATGAGAATCCGATTGCTCAAAGTTAAAAAGTACAACATTTTCTTATTAATCATAAAATGTATAGTCATTACTTTTTTATGATTTTTTTTTTGTGCGTTTAGTATGATTTTTTTTTATTATTGTACTTATTAAGTTTCTTGAACTGCTTTAAAAATTGTTTCCTTAACTTGAGCATTGTGATTGTCATATTTAAAATACATGTTTTTGTATGATGCAAATTTAGTGCATATATCTCTTAATCTTATACAGGTACAATATGGAGACTAGAAAAAAGAAGCAGGATGGAAGTTTAGTCAATGAAAAGGATGGAGGTTTAGTCAATGAAAAGGAGGTTGGATCACCTTCAACTCAAGTTCACTTGCAACCTGGTGCTTTGAAAGCAATTGTGGCAGAAAATAGGAGGCAATTAGCAGCTAAGTTTGGAAATTTGGCAGAGAAGAAGAAATCGAAGCTTCATTTTTCATCCTCTACTAAAGTTGTAATGGATTCACCACCTGCATCTAAAAGATCTTATGAAGCAGCGTTTGGTATAAATCCAACAAATGAGGATGACAACGAAGATGAAAACATGTCCCCACAACGAGAAACTGCGTTAGGTAGAACCCAAGCAACATCTCCACTCCACAACCTGAACAAAACAAGAAGATCTCTGCGCCATTTTGTTGACAATGATTTTGATGATGATTTTAACACTCCACAAAAGAATTCAGAAACTATGATGAACGAGTCACCCAAGTCTAGGTTGATTAGGCCATCAACCAAAGGTTCTCCTGCTGCTAATACAAGGTCCTCCCATCGCCAATCTATTGCTCGTGAAGAAGATGTGCCTCTCAATAATAATCAGGAAGAATTTCTAGTTAACTCTACAGAGCATGTCACTCAAAACAAAAGAAAAAGAGGCCCAACAAAGTTGAAAGGTATTGCTCTCCAACCTGATGGTCGTATTACTGTAAGGTTTAATGCAAGAGGGCAAGCTTAGGGGAAGGCTCGGTTAGTCTTTCATCATGTATAGGTCCTCTTGTAAGGGAACTTGTACCATACACAATAGCTGATTGGCGAAAGGTTCCAAAATCAATGAAAGATATTTTGTGGTCAACAATCCAGGTTCTAAACTTATATTTATTCATGTGTTAAAATCTTTTATTTTTAGGTGAATACTCATAAATTAATATTTAATGTGAATGCAGACAAGGTATAAGGTGGACAAAGATTGGGAACGAGACTGGTGTATGAAAGTAATGGGAGACCTGTGGAGATCTTCCAAGTCCAAGCTAGTTACTAAGCTGAACGAGCTACCAAATGAACAAGAACGACTAAAATTAAAGCCTGATAATATCAAATCAGAAACTAAATGGAGAGTATTTGTGCGTGAAAAAACCAGTAAACAATTTCAGGTAACCAAAATTTCGATATATGTATTATATAGATTCTGCTTATTACAAATAAATTGGGTTCCATACTTATTTCAGTTTGGTTTATTATCAGGAGAAAGATTGAGAAAAAAAAAATACTCATTGCTTACTTAGTTGTTACATCTCTGATATTGATGAATTATAGTTTTAATGCTTTTGGTATCTATAATCATGGTGTTCACTATAAACAGTAGCAGGTTTAATTTTCATTAAAGTTGTATTTAGCAAAAGAAGTTCATTATTCTTTTGCACTTGCTGCTAAGGTTGTTTATAGTACACATTAAGTTATGCTTTCCCTTGTATTTAAAAATTGAATTGAGTATATATATAAATGTATATATTTGAGCAATAGTTACACTGTCATTTAAAACTTGAACTGAATATATATATTCTATTTAAAAACTTGAACTGAACTATTTTCTTTGCTGCCATAGTTACTATTTTATTGCTGAAATATTTTTCTGTGTACTGTGTTTACTATTTCATTGCTAGAATACTGGTTCTGTATGTTTCTTTTACTGCTGGAGTGTTTACTGTTGGAGTGTTTATTACATACTCTTTTCTTTGCTACCATAGTTACTGTTTTATTGTTGAAAAACTATTATGTGTACTGTGTTTACTGTTTTATTGCTAGAATACTGGTTTAGTTTTTTTGTTTTACCGCTGGAGTGTTTGGTATTCTGTATGTTCAATCACTGGTTCATTTCTTATTTATTTTAGGCGATTAGCAATAAGTTTAAAGAGATGAGGAAGAAACAACTCCCACATACATGCAGCAGGAGAGGATATGCTCGAACAATGGATGACATGGTAAAAATTTAATAAATATTTTTTGTAGCTAAACATAAGAAAATATATGTTCTCTTTCTGAAAAATGTACTTGGATACAGAGTAGGGAAAGCTCAAAACCTGTAACAAGAGTTCAAGCTTTCTTAAAGACACACACAAAGAAGAATGGTGAACCTGTGAATGCACAAGCTGCTGAAGTTATTGTAAGTAATTTACCCTTTGTTTGTAGAAACATATGTATTTGTATGCACATAGACTTATTTAACAGTCAACTTGAAATGATTTATAGGAGAAGCTACAAGTTCTTGCAAATGAAAAACCAGATTCATGCACAACACAGAATACTGTACAAGATGCTCTCACTATTATATTTGGTCCTGACAAGAATGGTAGATCATTAGCTAATGGGAGGGGAGTAACTAATACAAAGTTAGCTATTCTAAGAGCAAGAGATGACCATATTTCACAATTGGAATCAAATCAATGTGAGATGAAGAATAAAATGTCTGAGATGATGAATCTTATTAATACTATTGCAAAAAGTGTAAACATTCAGGTAAATTAAATTAATTGACTTCTGTTTATTTTACTCTATTCATTGAAAATTATAAATGACTAAATTATTCTCAAACTTGTAGGGGTTTACTCAACCAAGTGAAGCGGAGTCACACATGCCTTCTCCTATGGTAACTACAATTTTAATTACTACCTATCATTTCACTTTTAATTTTTTAAGTATCAATATTATCTATAAATAAATATATATTTTATCATGTAACAGAGTGTTAATAATCTGAAGTTCACTCCTGAAAACAATGCTTGCAATTTACTTGATTGGAATGGAAGTGGAGAAATTGTTGCAGAAGGTCGATGGTCTTCTAGTGATCCTTTATGTGAGGTGCATCATCTTCGTCTTGGGCCTAATGCAATGAGAGTTTGGGTTGATGTTGCTAAGAAACCTACTACATATTTATGGAGACCAACATCACATATGAGTACAATTGAAGAAGCAGTTGGTTGCACTGTTGCTTGGCCTTCTAATAAAGTTACAATGAGGTAAAATTTCATGCAACTTAAAAATGATTTATAAATAGTACAACAAATCAGCTGTAGTAACTAATTATATCATCAAAATATATAGGAAATGAACATAATGGATGAAATTCAATTGTTTCTTGGTAGATATCTTTGGTACGTATCTTTGCATAAAATTAACTAATGAATGAACATGTGTTTTCAACTATTTTGGCTACATTTGTTTTCTTAATTTTATATATTTTTCACTCTTACAGGTGCACAACTAATGAATGAAGTGTAATATTTTGGAGGGACGCCCAAGATCAACAAATTATGAATCAGTTTGTTTTAAAACTTTTGCTTATGTATTTTGTCTTGCAATATACTCGTACTTTTGGGATATTGATATTTTAGCTTTATGTAGCGAACATATTAAGAATATTTGAATTTATGTTAAGGTATAATTTTTAATGTTATATGTTTATCATTTGTTGCAATTATTCATATGTTAAAAGATAAAAAAATATAAAAGTTTTTGTTATGCCATGAAATTGTTCATATGACAATTAATAAATGTTAGGAAAATGATTAATGATAACAATAAAGAAACGCTATTAAAAGTAAGGATGATTACAAACAAAAAATGTTATGTCTGATTACTAATTACATTTTCAAAACGCTATTACATATCTTTACATAACGTTTGAAAAATGCTATTAAAAGTAAGGATAATTACAAACATAAAACGCTACGACTGATAACTAATTACATTCTTAAAACGCTATTGTATATCTTTACATAACGATTTAAAAACGCTATTCACAGTAAGTACGACTACAAACATAAAACGCTACGACTTATAATTAATTGCATTTTCAAAACGTTATTGTATATCTTTACATAACGTTTTAAAAACGCTATTAAAAGTAAATATTACTACAAACATAAAACACTATGGTTGATAACTAATTACATTTTAAAAACGCTATTGTATATCTTTCAACATCATTTCTGCATAACGTTTGAAAAACGCTATTAAAAGTAAGTATTTTCAATTTAACATAATCAATGACTACATACATAAAACGCTATGACTGACATCTAATTATATTTTTAAAACGCTATTATATATCTTTCAATAGCATTTTTACATCACAATTTAAAAACGCTATGAAAAGGTCCAGACTTTTAATAACATGGGATAATATAGCGTTTGTAATAACGCTATCGTTTGTTAAAGATAGCGTTTTAAAAACGCTATGGAATGCAGTTTTTCTTGTAGTGCTAGGATTTTTAATCCTAGGGTTTGCACATTGTTATCCATTCAAATTATGGGCCTCATTAATTTTAGCCCATAATTAAAATTATTTTATTTTGAATTAATTGTATGAGCCCAAATTCAAAATTGGGCCTAATAACCTATTGGGCATTAAAACCCAAGTTAATTATTCTTAAAATTTGTTTAAGATAATTAAAAGTTATTTTAATTCAAAATTAAATGGATAAATGGCTTAAAGGGTCAAGACTACTTGTGAAGGCCCGAAGTTAAATATAGAGATCTCTTTAGGTTTTATTTAGTCTCTTACATTTTTGTGTATATTTTTGCAAGTGTTGTAATTTTTCTAGAAATACCCAAGACACCCAGCCCACATTTATTTATTTAGTTAGTTAGTATTTATTTATTTAAATGTTTGAATGTGGTTAAATTTTTAATACTTTATCATGCATTTTTGACATGCCATACATATTTCCCACACAGTATTTAAAATTATGCATGCATCTCATATGAGTAGAAATATACCTTAGGATTGTCCTTTGTGATTATATGCTTTATGTGATGGACCATATAACAACAAATCTAGTTTTAACTAGTTCAAGAGCGGAAATAGATTTTAAAAGTTGTTTAATTTCTATTATTTAATATAATTGTTTTATTAAATAATAAATGATATTCCTAGAAATTATAGAAAATTAAAATTGAATTAATTACGGCATAGTTCTATAATTTTAATTTTGCTTAATTGGATTAGTAAATATTAGAATATCATTTGGTAAAAATAGATCACTTTATTTTTACAAACCAATTAAGAAGTATAGGATGTTTTTGAGAAAACACATATTTTAAAATAGTGAGTGGGAGAGGGAGTTATGACAATAAGTCTCATGGTCTCCATTATTAGTTGACACTGAGGTAGCATGGAGAGGGCCTCGCGGCACCATTGCTTGTGTCCCCCTAAGGAAGGCCTCCAACTGTGTTTTTCTCAAGGCAAACTTCTTTTTCAAGAATAGGATTTAATTATGTATTTCATGTTTGACTGACCCTAAGGCACACTCTTGAGTTAAGTCATTGATCTAAAATAATGGGTTACACTCACAAGTTACATTAGGCTTTCGAGCAGACTAGTGTATTCTTGATCAAACAAGCGGTTGTTTATAAGTCAAAAGAGAAATATTTATTTGAGTTTTCACTTATAAATTTGAGAACTTGTCTCAAAATTAATTTGGAATTAGTGTGACCTACCCTAAGGCTGGTCCATTAATGTTCAAATTAATTAATCGTGGAATTAGTAATTATTTTTTATGTGTTCTTTAATTGTTGCATGCATGCATCACGTTTACTATTCCGAAAATAATTGATATTTATTATATGCATAAATTCATTTTTGTTTATTTATTTATTTTCAGCAATCATGTCTAGCTCAAATCATGTATCTTCTTTACTTGCAAATAAAAAAGTTAACTGGTTAAAATTCCATGAAATGGAAATCAAACTTTAGCATTGTATTAATATGTGAGAACCACAAATTTTTCTTGACCGAGGAATGTCCTGAAGTCCCTCCCGCTATTGCTGCCAAAACTGCAAGGGAAAAGTTTGATAATTGGATCTTATCAAACAACAAAACAAAGTCTTATATGCTTGCGAGTATGAGAGATGTACTCAGAAAGAAGTTTGAGAACATTGAAAATGCATATATCTGGGATACCCTTCAAGATATGTTTGGACAACAGTCAGAACAGTGTAGACATGAGGCCACCAGATCCTACATGACCAAGAAAATGAAGAAAGGAGTTTCTGTCAAACAACATGTATTAGACATGATCAATATAATGCACGATGCCATTATCCATGGGGAAATCATTGATGAAAGGACTCAAGTAAGCATTATACTTGAATCGCTTTCTCCAGCTTTTAAAGGTTTCACAACCAACTATGTCATGAACAAATTATCCTATAACATGACACAACTATTGAATGAGTTGCAAACCTACGAATCTCTTAACAAAGGTTCTGAGAAAGAAGGAGAAGCAAATGTTGTTGATTCTAACCCATCCTCTTCAAAGGTTAAAACCAAAAAGAGGAAAATGGAAATGGAAAGGACAAGGAGAAAGAAAAAGACAAGAATTCAAAGAAGCCTAAAAAGTCATCCAAAGGAAAAGAGAACAAGAACACCAAAAGCTCCAAAAAGAAGACTCCTAAAGGGACTTGTTTTCATTGTGGATTAGATGGTCACTGGAAGAGAAACTTTCCAAAGTATCTTGTTGACATGAAAGAGAAAAAGAAAGGTAAATTTGATTTACTTGTGTTAGAAGCTTGTTTAGTGGAAGACAATTTCTCATCATGGATAGTAGATTCAGGAGTCACTAACCATGTTTGTTTTTCTCTACAGATTCTTAGTTCGACGAGGAAGCTTGCTTGTAACGACCCGAATTTGCTAATCAGGCTTAGGGCCTTGATTAGTGTGCCTGGAGGGCAATAAGTGGTTTAATATGCTTATATGTGAATTTATGTGTATATATGATTATGATGCATGTTTGATTGAGTTAAATGTGCATGTGGGCCCCGTCTGGATATAAGGGCCATAAATGTGACAAATGAGATGTATGTTGTATATGTGTGATATGTCTGTACAGCACGATCCGAGACAGTCCTGGGGAGCGGTTAGCCAGAGAGTCACAACGGGGTTGAGATTCGGACTCGGGGCGAGTCGAGGGGTAATCTGGGTAGTAGATAAGTTATGGGGTTATTGGGACATGAAAATAAATATTAGGAGATATATTTGAGGATAGAATGTCTAGGCGGGAATATTTGGGGAATTTACCATTTTTGCCCTCGGGGACATTTTGGTACCCCGAGCCTTGAGGTAACCCTTTAGACTTAAGTTAAATAAAACAAAAAGGGGGAACTGTTTAGAAACATGAGAAACCGACCCACACTCTCTTTGAACTGAAGATAGCTTTTGCTTTTCTCTCTTTTTCTCACTCTCTAAGACAAAACTCAAGAAGAAACTCAAAGGGAATTCTTGGTGCAAACTAGCATAAGCAAGGGGTTCAGCTGTGATAACTTAGAAGCATAAGGCTTGAGGATTAAGGTTCAACTTCAGAGGTTAAAATCAGCAAGAGGTAAGCTTTTTCATGGAAGTTATGCTTAAGTTTCAGCTGTGTTTTCAAGCTTTGCATGTGGGTAGGAACTAGGTTGTTTTTGGGTGTTCTAGTTGTATTTTTGGAGCAGATTTCTGTTGGGTTTTAGTGTTGATATTGAGCTGGAATGATGGTGTTATTATCTAGGATTATTAGCTTGGTTTTGCTGGAAATTGGCTTGAAGAAAGGATAGAAAACTGATGAGAAAATCTGGGTTCTGTGTCGAGCGCCGCGGCCCTAGGAGGGGTGCGCCGCGGCTCGCATGCGCGCGCGGCCATGAGAGGCCGAGAGATTCATGCACGCCGCGGCGCCTAGTGGGCACGCCGCGGCCCGTGTGGGGGTCAGTGAGGTGCTAGCCTCTATTTCAAGGCTAGCCGCGACTCTTGTGGGTGGGGCCGCGACCCTTAGTGTCATATTGGTTTTTAATGGTATTTTAGGCTTGGGAACTCAAGGGGTAAGGCTCGGGATGGATTTTATCATCCGGATTGATAGAATTCAAGGTCCCGGAAGTTGGGATTGTGGCTCGGAGTTATTTATTGGGTTAGAATTTGATGGACGGATATTGTTATGTGTTGTGACTAGGGTTTCGGCGAGGCTCACGTTAGCGGACTGTGCTCGGGGCATCGGTGCTCAGGAAGCTCGGAACTCAGGTAATAAGAAAACCCCTGTTTCCATAGAGCTTGTGTGCAGGGCTGAGCCCAATGTGTTGAATGGAAATGATATGCAGGGCCGAGCCCTATATGCTAGTATTGCATAGCGTAGCTCTTTATCTGTTTATGCTTGAATTTTGTATTTGTTATTATATCGTGTATGATATTATGTGTGTGATCGGCAAGAGCCGGGAACGGTGTAGACCGGGAACAGCGTGGGGCCGGGAACGGCGTCAGGCACGTTGAGTGCAAGGCCGAGAACGGCAAGGGGCCGGGAGCAGCGTTGAGCACGTGGGGTGCGAGTTGCCAGGGCGAGTCCCTAAAAGGATACCTGGGATATCCTCACGGAGTGGTCCACGAACCCTGGGCTTGGTAAACGCCTGGGACGGCTAGGCCGTATGTGTTTAGCCATTGGTGGCATGTTTACATGCTTGACTTGTGTATTGCATATTTGATAAGTTAGCTGAGGAGATGACCAGAGCGAGTATAGAGTTGGTGGTTGGTCAGTTAGCCAACATCACTCTTCAGTATACACTCCTTGAGAGAATCAAGGAAGCACAGGAGAAGGATTCTCTGTTGCGAGGTCATAGGGAGAGTGCTTTAGTCGGAGCGACAAAGGACTTCTCCATTTCAGAGATGGGATTACTGAAGTATAAGGGTCGGATTTGTGTTCCGATGGATTCTGATCTCCGGCGAGAGATCTTGGATATAATCGCATACCACTCCCTATTCTTTGCACCTGGGTACGACGAAGATGTACCAGGATTTGAAAGCTTTATATTGGTGGTCGGGCATGAAGAAGGTTGTGGTGGATTATGTGGCTAAGTGCTTAACTTGTCAGCAGGTTAAGGCTGAGCACCAGAGGCCAGCGGGGTTATTGCAGCCTTTGGGGATCCCAGAATGGAAGTGGGAAGATATTACTATGGATTTCGTGGTTGGTTTACCGAGAACTATGGGACAGCATGACTCTGTGTGGGTAATTGTGGATAGGTATACCAAGTCCTCCCACTTTTTGCCTGTTAAGACAACTTATACTATGGAGCAGTACGCTGAGTTGTATGTGAAGGAGATTGTTCGACTTCATGGGGCTCCAAGGTCGATAGTGTCGGACAGAGACCCCACCTTCACTTCCAAGTTCTGGGAGAGTTTGCAGAAGGCTATGGGCACGTAGTTACGGTTTAGTACCGCTTATCATCCTCAGACGGATGGGCAGTCTGAGAGGACGATTCAGATATTGGAGGATTTGCTGCGGGCCTGTGTGCTTGACTTTGGGGGATCGTGGAGTAGGTATCTTCCTTTGATCGAATTCTCGTACAACAACAGTTATCAGGCGACCATTGGTGTGGCTTCGTACGAGATGCTTTATGGAAGGAAGTGTAGATCACCTATTCATTGGGATGAAACAGGTGAGAGAAGGTATTTGGGTCCAGAGATGGTTCAGAGGACCAATGAGGCAGTTGAGAAAATTAGAGCGCGTATGCTCGCCTCCCAGAGTCGACAGAAAAGTTATTCAGACCTGAGACGCAGGAGCGTGGAGTTTCAGGTTGGTGATCATGTGTTCCTTAGGGTTTCACCCATGAGGGGTGTGAAACGGTTTGGTGTTCGGGGTAAGTTGAGCCCCAGGTTTGTCGGCCCCTTCGAGATTCTGGAACGAGTTGGAGAGGTAGCTTACAGATTAGCGATGCCTCCAGCTTTATCGGGAGTTCATGATGTGTTCCATATATCTATGCTCCGAAAGTATATGTCGAATTCAACGCATGTCTTAAGTTTTAAGAATTTGGAACTTGATCAGGATTTATCCTATGAAGAAAAGCCAGTTCAGATTCTTGACCGAAAAGATAAGGTCTTGAGGAGCAAGACCATCGCCTTAGTTAAAGTGCTGTGGAGAAACAGCAAGGTTGAGGAGGCGACGTGGGAACTTGAGTCAGAGATGAGGGAACAGTACCCCGAGTTGTTCAGGTAATTTCGAGGACAAAATTTATGTAAGGAGAGGATAGTTGTAACGACCCGAATTTGCTAATCAGGCTTAGGGCCTTTATTAGTGTGCCTGGAGGGCAATAAGTGGTTTAATATGCTTATATGTGAATTTATGTGTATATATGATTATGATGCATGTTTGATTGAGTTAAATGTGCATGTGGGCCTCGTCTGGATATTAGGGGCATAAATGTGACAAATGAGATGTATGTTGTATATGTGTGATATGTCTGTACAGCACGATCCGAGACAGTCCTGGGGAGCGGTTAGCCAGAGAGTCACAACGGGGTTGAGATTCGGACTCGGGGCGAGTCGAGGAGTAATCTGGGTAGTAGATAAGTTATGGGGTTATTGGGACATGAAAATAAATATTAGGAGATATATTTGAGGATAGAATGTCTAGGCGGGAATATTTGGGGAATTTACCATTTTTTCCCTCGGGGACGTTTTGGTACCCCGAGCCTTGAGGTAACCCTTTAGACTTAAGTTAAATAAAACAAAAAGGGGGAACTGTTTAGAAACATGAGAAACCGACCCACACTCTCTTTGAACTGAAGATAGCTTTTGCTTTTCTCTCTTTTTCTCACTCTCTAAGACAAAACTCAAGAAGAAACTCAAAGGGAATTCTTGGTGCAAACTAGCATAAGCAAGGGGTTCAGCTGTGATAACTTAGAAGCATAAGGCTTGAGGATTAAGGTTCAACTTCAGAGGTTAAAATCAGCAAGAGGTAAGCTTTTTCATGGAAGTTATGCTTAAGTTTCAGCTGTGTTTTCAAGCTTTGCATGTGGGTAGGAACTAGGTTGTTTTTGGGTGTTCTAGTTGTATTTTTGGAGCAGATTTCTGTTGGGTTTTAGTGTTGATATTGAGTTGTAATGATGGTGTTATTATCTAGGATTATTAGCTTGGTTTGGTGGAAATTGTCTTGAAGAAAGGATAGAAAACTGATGAGAAAATCTGGGTTCGGTGTCGAGCGCCGCGGCCCTAGGAGGGGTGCGCCGCGGCTCGCGTGCGCGCGCGGCCATGGGAGGCCGAGAGATTCATGCGCCCTGCAGCACCTGGTAGGTGCGCCGCGGCCCGTGTGGGGGTCAGTGAGGTGCTAGCCTCTATTTCGAGGCTAGCCGCGGCTCTTGTGGGTGGGGCCGCAGCCCTTAGTGTCAGATTGAGTTTTAATGGTATTTTAGGCTTGGGAACTCAAGGGGTAAGGCTCGGGATGGATTTTATCATCCGGATTGATAGAATTCAAGGTCCCGAAGGTTGGGATTGTGGCTCGGAGGTATTTATTGGGTTAGAATTTGATGGACGGATATTGTTATGTGTTGTGACTAGGGTTTCGGCGAGGCTCACGTTAGCGGACTGTGGTCGGGGTATCGGTGCTCAGGAAGCTCGGAACTCAGGTAAGAAAACCCCTATTTCCATAGAGCTTGTGTGCAGGGCTGAGCCCAATGTGTTGAATGGAAATGATATGCAGGGCCGAGCCCTATATGCTAGTATTGCATAGCGTAGCTCTTTATCTGTTTATGCTTGAATTCTGTATTTGTTATTATATCGTGTATGATATTATGTGTGTGATCGGCAAGAGCCGGGAATGGTGTAGACCGGGAATGGCGTGGGGCCGGGAACGGCGTCAGGCACGTTGAGTGCAAGGCCGAGAACGGCAAGGGGTCGGGAGCAGCGTTGAGCACGTGGGGTGCGAGTTGCCAGGGCGAGTCCCTAAAAGGATACCTGGGATATCCTCACGGCGTGGTCCGCGAACCCAGGGCTTGGTAAACGCCTAGGACGGCTAGGCCGTATGTGTTTAGCCATTGGTGGCATGTTTACATGCTTGACTTGTGTATTGCATATGTTATCTGTTATGGGTTTTCTTTCTGGGCTTCGGCTCACAGATGCTCTGTGGTGCAGGTAAGGGTAAAGAGAAGATCAACCAACCATGAGTACAGCAGGCGTGAGGCGGCGTGTACATGTTCGGCCAGCCTGGCTGCCACAGCTAGGGAATTTTGGGAGATGCTTGTAAATGAACTTAGACTTTGTCGTTTAGTTGGCTTAGAACAATTTTGTGTTGTAAATATTTTCTAAACTATGTTATGGGATCCCAAGTGTAAACTTTTATGATTTGCTATGAAAAAACTACTTTCTCTAATGTTTTCCTTTTAATTATGGCTTAGTTACACGGTTTGACTTAAAACCTCGATTAGCGAGTTGATAGCACGATTTTAAACTCACTTAGTAATGGCTCTAAGGAGGTAGGGCATTACATTGCTGATGGAGAGGTGACTATGAGGGTAGGTAGTGGTTAGATTGTCTCTGCAACAGTAGTTGGAATAGCCCGTCTGGAATTTAAGAAGAATGAATTTCTTGTTTTAGAGAACGCTTATTATATTCTTGGATTTTCTAGAAACTTAATTTCTGTTTCTATGTTGCATGAACAAGGTTTTAAAATTTCTTTTAATAATAATTCGATTGTTACTTCAAGATATGGTTTTAAGATATGTTCTGCAAAATCTATTGGTGGGCTTTATAAACTGCAACCTAGAGAGAAATTTGCTTATAATTCTGAATTATTTAAAATAGCTAATCCTAGATCTATTAAATGAAAAAAGATTTATTTCGATAGTGAAACATATCTGTGGCACTTGAGAATTGGCCATATTGGTCTAGACAGAATGAATAGGTTTGTAAAGGATGGTCCTTTAAGAGAACTATCTATTGGATCTCTTTCGGTTTGTGAATCCTCTCTAGAAGGCAAGATGACCAAGAGACCTTTCTCTGCTAAAGGTTCAAGAGCTACAGAACCACTTTAGCTGGTACATACGGATGTTTGCGGTCCACTTAATTTACAAGCAAGAGAAGGTTATGAATACTTCGTCACTTTCATTGAAGATTATTCAAAATATGGTTACCTATACTTAATGCAAAGAAAATCTAAAACTTTTGGAAAGTTCAAAGAATTTCAAGCAGAGGCTGAAAAGTAATTAGGTAAATCACTAAAAGTTCTTCAATCTGATTGGGGAGGAGAGAACTTGGATTTAGAATTCGAGGACCATCTGCGTGAGCATAGTATTCAATCCCAACTCATAGCACCTGGAACACCACAGCAAAATGGTGTTTCAGAAAGATGGAATAGAACGTTATTAGATATGGTTAGATCAATCATGAGTTTCTCATCATTACCACCGTCATTCTGGGGCTATGCAATTCAATGTGCTCTATATATATTGAATGTTATTCCATCTAAGTATATCTAGAAGACACCCATGGAATTATGGAATGGTTGTAAACCTAGTTTACACAATTTTTGAATTTGGGGGTGTCCTGCACATGTGCTTAAAGGAAAGACTGGGAAGTTGGAATCATGCCTTGAAGTGTGCATGTTTGTGGGATATTCCAAATAGACTAGAGGTGGAATTTTCTATAGTCCAAAAGAAAATAAAACATTTGTATCGACAAATGCAACTTTTCTTGAACATGACTATATTAATAACCACAAACCTCGCAGTAAGGTTGTACTGTAGGAGATGGTCTCGAATGAAGTTGCAAAGTCACCAGCAACAACCAATGAAAAATAGCAAGAGGAAATTGCTAGTTCTAGTCAGAATAGTAGAGAGCCTCTTCGTAGTGGGAGGGTTAGTAAGCAACCCACATGCTATGAACACGAAGTTCAAATGCTTGTGTCTGACACAAACAAAGACGATCCATTGATATTTAAAGATGAAATGAATGAATCTGACAAAGACAAATGGCAAGAAGCCATGAACTAAGAAATGGAATCAATGTATTCCAATTCTGTCTGGGTTCTTGAAGATCCACCTGAGAATATCAAGCCCATTGGTTGCAAGTGGATATTCAAGAAGAAAAGAGGAGCGGATGGGAAAGTAGAGACTTTCAAAGCAAGGCTTGTAGCCAAAGGCTACACACAGAAAGAAGGGGTTGATTATGAAGAAACTTTTTCTCCTGTAGCCATGCTAAAATCCATTCGTATACTCTTGTCCATTGCTACGTGCATAGATTATGAGATTTGGCAAATGGATGTCAAAACAGCTTTTTTGAATGGCTACCTTGACGAAACCATTTACATGTCTCAACCAGAAGGGTTCGAATTAAAAGGTCAAGAGCAAAAAGTTTGCAAGCTTGTTAGGTCCATCTATGGACTCAAACAAGCTTCTAGATCTTGGAATCTTATATTTGATGACACAATTAAAACGTTTGGTTTTGAACAAAACATTGACGAACCTTGTGTCTATGAACAAATCAAAGATGGTGTAGTAGTATTCCTCGTTCTTTATGTTGATGATATATTAGTGATTGGAAATGACGTAACATCATTATCAAAGATAAAGAACTGGTTAGCTGAACAATTCCAAATGAAAGATTTTGGAGAAGCCAAGTATGTTCTCGGCATTAAAATTCTTAGAGATGGATAGAACAAAACTTTGGCACTATCTCAAGCAACTTATATTGATAAGGTGCTAGGACGCTTTAATTTGCAAAACTCCAAAAAGGGTGATATGACAACCCGTTCTTGAGTATTCCTTTCCAAGGAGCAGTTTCCCAAAACACCTTAGGAAGAGGAAGATATGAGATAGTATCCCTATGCCTCAGGGGTAGGCAGTCTAATGTATGCCATGTTGTGTACAAGACCTGACATTTGTTATGCAGTAGGGATAGTCAGTCGTTATCAATCCAATCCTGGATTGCGTCATTGGATTGTAGTGAAGAATATTCTCAAGTATCTTATAAATACTAGAGATTATATGCTTGTATATTCAGGTAGAGACTTGAACCCCACTGGTTACACTGATTCTGATTTTCAATCAGACAAAGAAAGTCAGAAATCGACTTTTGGATCAGTGTTTACTCTTGGAGGAGGAGCAGTAGTATGGCGAAGTATTAAACAAACCATCATTGCAGACTCCACCATGGAAGCGGAGTATATAGCAGCTTATGAAGCAGCTAAGGAGGCTGTGGCTTAAGAAGGTCTAATCTGATCTGGAAGTAGTGCCAGATGTGGATAAACCACTAGTCCTATACTGTGACAACAGTGGGGCAGTAGCTAACTCAAAGGAACCATAGAGTCATAGGAGGGGAAAGCACATCGAGAGAAAGTATCGCTTGCTTAAAGAGATAGTCCATCGAGGAGATGTTGCAGTTATGAAGATAGCTTCAGAGCATAATCTTCCAGATCCTTTCACAAATAATTTATCCATAAAATCTTTTAAGGGGCATGTAAGAAACATGGGAATTAGAGATATGCCTTATTTTCTTTAGGGCAAGTGGGAGATTGTTGGGAATTGTGCCCTGAAAGCATATGTGGTAAACATTGTTTTATAAAATAAATAAATAAATTGAATTTGTTATGCATATTTTTTACAGACTATATTACTCTTTGATAATATTATGTAAATATCAGAAAAATTCCTAAGTTCATATATGTGATCTCAAACACGTATTGGTGCGGGAGGATTGTGTTTGAGATAAATGAACTTGAATAGTTCGCAGTAAAATAAAGTTATGGAACCTTTAGATTAATTACTGCAAGTACGGTCCACTAGTATTATGAATACATGTGATCTATATCCGGATCACTAGTGTAGTATGACACTTTAGTGGAGCTACTTTATATATTAGAGAATATATAGAACTGGACCAGATATGCTTATTAATACTTAGTTAAATACCGTTTCAAAGTATTAATTAAATATATCAAATGATGATCATATACAAATAGATCTTAATCCTGAAGTTACTATGAACTCATGTTTATGTTATATGAGTTATTTTATTCACTCGTTAGGGTCTGTCAGGATGATCAGGCTAGAAACTTTTATTTTGGGAACTCATTAATGTAAATGGCTAGGGACATAGTATACAAATATGGAATCTATTCCTTCTCATAAGATATTGAATAATGGTTCTCTTAAGGGTTGACTGTTGGGACTGAAAGATTATTGAGCTCAAATTCATAATTTAGTTATGAATTAACCTTCACTAGTAAAGTCAATGGTAGTTAAGGAAACAAGATATAATTAAAAGGGTAAAATGGTAATTTTATTCCTGATTAATTATGAATCATTATTAGAAGGTTAATTTGTATGCAATGATTATATCAATGGACACTTTATTTTATAAAGTACTCAGTAAATGAAATGTCTATAATTACAAGAGTGTAGTCTCATATTTATAGTGGAATAATCATGAGATTATTTAATTAAAGAGTTTAATTAATAATCTCAAATTTATTGAAGCTTGAAATTATAGGTCTATAGGTCCCCACAGTGGCTCTATCAACACTATTCAAGGCAAGAGTTGATATAAAAGGAAAATGGTTGAAAGACATATTTAAGAAGAAATTTGTTCTTTGGGCCAAATATGCAATTATGTGATAATAATGATTAATTAATTAATTACAAATTAATTGTAATTAACAAAATTAATTAATATTTAATTATTTTGTAATTTTTGAAATTATGTTAAATAATTAAATTAATTTTTGAAATTATATAAAATAATTAATTAATTATAATTTTCAAAATTATAATAGATTAAATATTTAATTTTGAATTTTATATTGATTTTAATTAATTGGTAGAATTAATTAAATATCTTTATTTGAGTAGAAGATAATAATTTGATAAGTTCAAATTAGATTTAAATTTAAAAAGATTGATATTTATTCAAAAAATTAATTATATTTGATAATTAGTTAAAAAGTTATTTAATTCAAATTTGAATTAATTATCAGGTTGTTAGATTTTTATCTGACAATGTAGTTTGAATAAATAATTAAATAAAATAGAAAAATCAAATATCCCTAAAATATAGGGTGGTACACGACCACACACAGTCCATGGATTGTGTGTGGCATGTACTGCATAATTTTCAAGGATTGGTTTTTCAATTTTATTTATTTAATTAATTAATTAATGGAAAATCTAAAAATTAATTGTTAGATATTTTCATTAATAGGATAATTAATTAATTAAAAGATAAATTGTAACTTGGTTACAAATTTATTTTTTAAAATTTGAATATTTTGTTTTTAAGTAAGACTTATCAGAAAATAATTAGAAGACTAAGAGAATACTCAAGATTCTCAAGAATTCACTCTGTGAAAAAGAACGATATTTTTCTATCTCTCCCTGAAAAAGATAAATAACCAATTTCATGCCTATTCTCTTGATCTCATGTGTTGAGTACATCAAGTAAAATAAGAAATTAACTATCCTTTATTCTCTAAGTGCCCACACACTTCTTGAAGTGTAGAGAACGTTGTGGAAGATCTTGGTGTGAGTACCTGGGAGCAGCTTAGATAGGAAGTTGGTTCAAATTACGAAAAGATAGCAAGGACACTTGATAGGCATCAAGAGGTATGTTTTCTATTTACTTGCGTATGATTAATGTATATATATTAATGGATCTGCATATTTAAAAGTAGTTTAAATATGTTACAAAAGTCTTGTTGTACACTAGGCCAGCCCACCATCATTTCGTTGTGCATTAGGAAACTCGTTTCTAACACTTCTCATCCTCCAGGGATTGCTTGAGCTGCTCCATCTCCTCAGGAGGGACGGTGAGTTGGGTCCTTAGCGTGGCCAACTTATCTTGTGCCTGCTTCAGCTCAAAGGACTTTTTTATCATGACGTCCCCCAAGCGTTCACACATCACGGAAGCCTGAAAGAAAAAACACAATTGAAACCACTAAATGGGCTCCAAGGCTAACTGAGAAAGGACGAGCACTTACCCTCATGGTGGAGTACTGGCTAGTGACGATAAGGTAAGCCTCGTTGTCGCTTCTGAGCTGAGCAAAGTTGCGAGAAGTCATCTTGCACATCATTTAGCTTATCCCCTGATGAAGCTCCACCGCTAATGGAGCAACGAGTTCGCCTAGCTTCTCGGTGCTAAGGATTTTCAAATCATCTCTATAGATTAAAGGCACGAGAGGTCTGCCCTTTGGTGGCATGTATTGATGGTTGTTCTCGGCCAATGCTAAGAAGGTCCATTTTCCCTCCTCCAGGTGGGCATTGAAGTGCTCCACCATGTCATTATACTTGGCGAGTTCCTCCCCATCGTAGTTCTCTGGATATATCAGCAACTAGGGGATTTCGGCAGCAGGACTAGGATTTGCGTTGTCATCCACCTCGAGAGAAGGGTGGAGGACTTCGTCTTCCCCAGAAGTCCTTTCTTCGAGGGTGGGATATCCACCAAGAAGATCAATGATGGGTGGATCCACCACCTGGGCCCATTCAAATTGGAACACGAGCCCCGGGTACTTTCACCTGGAACGGACCTTTCGGCCGATGCTTCTTGGCATAGATAGCATCCGACAACCTCATTTAGCATGCAAAAATAAGAGGCATGTGTTAGCATTTGTAAAAGACAAGGGCTTGTACAAAAATAAATAATAAGTAATGACAAGAGCGCGTGGGCTTCTCGGGAAGCCCCACCACTGGAGGGATCCTCTGGGTGAAGCATCGAATGCGCGAACTCCCATACAAGTCTCCACATCTCTCGGGTGGTATTGGTATCGTACTGGAAAAACCAATGCGCATGAAAGAACGATACGTCATCCAAAGGCATGAACCCTCGAGTAGGGAGTCATCTCTTTGGGTGGTGGAGATAAGCATCGATCATGTCCTAGTAGTCCTGGTAATCCTAGTATTCATCTTGAATATAGGGGCAGTCTGAGGTAAGGCCACATTGCAGAATTGACGAAGAAGCCCACACGTGCTCAGGACTTACTCCATCCCCTACAGACTTAGAATTGTAAATTATAATGAAGGATTTACCTTGGTCTTGCGAGGATGATTCTATCCCCACCTGGAGCTCCTCCTCAAATTCCTGGTCCAATTATGCCTCTTGGGTCGCTTCGACAGCCCGAGCATTCTACACCTACTCCTCCAACATTCAATGGTTATATAGGGAGTGGGTCAGTCCATCAACATAATGGTTGTGTTGTGAGGCTAATTTTTGGGACTGTTTGGAGTTCCTGTACTAAGTCAGGTCCAAGTTGCTAATGTGATGTGCCCTCTTGAGAAGACCCGCAACAACCAAATTATCCTCTATTAGCAGTTGGCTCAGCTCCAGCTCCACGTCTTGAAAATCATTTTTCCCTTTCAAACGATCTTCGAATGCCTAGACAAAGGGAGTACGACAAAAAGGACATGACAAAAAGACACTACTAAGTATCGAAGTATGACTGGTTTCAGAGAACAGACTCAAAAGACCATGAGAGACTTACCAACCTTGGAGAATTCCAGGATGAGAGTTGGGTTGGTCCTTGTCGGGAAGTTGTTATTAAAGAAGAAGTGATCCTTGTAATCATGTGCATGACTCTCGTTGTGATGAGGAGCCTTGTACGTCATGAAGGCGTACTTTATCAGGGTATAATACCGGTTGAGATTAGTTCCCCTCTTCTTCGAGCAGGCCCAGAAGATGTAGAGATATAAAATCTCACCCGGAGAAGGCTCGGTCCGGTTCTTTCACCAGTATAGGACCTACGTGCCCTCGAGGACCCTGTATCCGTTCGGGCACAACTAGAATGGGGAGATCCCCACGTACTTTATAAAATTAATGAAGTATTGGCGTATGGGTATGGATGCTTCAGCGTGGAGGTGTGACTGGATCTCGGCCCCGAGACCATAAACACTTCGGTGCAACCTCTCCATATCCCGACAAAGATGGACGAGGAACTCCTCCCCAATCCCATAATGCCTCATGATTTGAGGGCTCTAGATCCTTTAATAGGCTGCCAATGTGCTCCGCTTCAAATCCCATTGATGTGTACCACTGAGTTGGATGAGGGATTGGAGCTATATATGCCTCCTCCTTGGACATGGAATTGGCTCTACGTGCTAGTCTCTCTCTACCACCAGAGCAACTTCTCTAACCAGCAACACCCGAGCTTGTGCTTGGGCAGGTTCCCATCTCTCCTCTGGTTGACGAGCATCTTCTTGGGCCATTTCAATTAATTCCCAGTTGAATGCATAGAAGCCTTGCTGGTGTATTTTGTGAAGTTCCTCGGACATCTGAAACAAAAACCAAGCAGTTAGCACTTTGATCCAAGAAGAACGACCAGAACACGAGAATACCCTAAGACAACTACTAAAGAAATGGCGATGGGGAATTTTTTCTATGGGAAAGGAGTGTTCCTGAAACCCTAAACTGGCTTCCAAAGACTCAAGAACATCACTAGTATCTGGAAATTTCTGAGAAACCGGTTGAGTGTCGAATAATGCAAAAAAAATCCAGAACGCACAAATGTCCATTTATAGTTGATTTTGACACCAGTGAGACCCAAAATAAGGCTAAAAGAGGTAAAAATGACCTCTAAATCCTAACCTTTCCACTAGCCTAAAAAACGCAAAAAATCACAAGAACAAAAATCAACACAGAAAAGGGCAATACGAACTTACTCGAGATGTATCGCCTATATGTGCTGAATAAATTTCAAATGTAAAAATACTTCGTCCGATTAACCCATAAGATTTATCTCCAGCATTCCAAGATCACTGATGAGAGGTTGTTGGGAGTGATTAACGTATTCTTGGCAAAATGGGGTTTTTTTTCTTCAAAGTTTTAGAAGTTGGAAACTTTGGAATGCAAAACTAAAATGTGAAGGGAGGAAAATTTTGAATATATACTCGTGTGCGTGAACGAGAAGAAATTCAACCCCAATCATTGTTCACCTAAGGAATAGGTACACGAGCATGATCCAACGATCACTCTTATCAAGGCACAAATCATGATAATAAAGGTGAAAGGATGCCTGGAGTACAGAATAGACGTCTGAGGCACTAAGAAGACCCCTCATTAAATGGCATCGATTGGTGGACCCAAAAATAGGGAGTCGACACTTGGTGTCACCTTTTTAAAGGTTTCAGGCCCTAAGGATGTATCAACCCGAGTACGTCCCCCGAAATTACTCTTCTCAATTAAAGTCTCTATTGTCCAAGGACGAGTGAAGAGTTGGGGGGCAAATGTTATCCATATTTTCACCAAGTGACACTTGGCATGCATTTCAGAGTAATAAAGTCTTCACAGAAGTTAATTATGGCCCTTGGACCTTGCTTTGAGCTCCACAGAGGGAAAGTATTACCTCCAATCACCATTAACCACCACCGGAGGAGTATGTCCTTGTGGAAAAGTTACTTCTTGACCACAGTCCAGCATGGTGCTCCAAGTTATTAACAAGACCGTCTCTTCTACTCATGTCCTCCAGGTCTACATGAATCATCCTCCAGACCTAGAGTAGAGCTGCTAGGTGTCAAGCACAGTGACCTTGGACCACAAGCAGCCATCAGACATTCAATGTTGCACAAATTGTGGTGTCGATTCCCTACAAATAGCAAGAATGATGTCTCGTGATACCGCCTGACATGGGAAAACGTGTAGCTACCCTTTTGACACTATTAGGAGCGTGTTACTTCATAAAGCAGTGGGTTGAAACCTCACAATTGGGCCCATTGAGATAGTCATATGCTCACCAACATTATAAATAAAGGAGTTTACCATTTATTGTACGTTTAATCCCCCTAAATACAAGTGATTCGTGGACTAGTATTAATTTATAACCTGAACCACATAAAATCTCGTGCCTCAATCTCTATTTTCTTTAAGCTTTGATTAATTAGTTGTTAGCGAAAAAGCTAGTCAACATAATTATATAATGAGTTTTCGATTATTTTGTATGTTATTGGATTACAATTATTTTTATTATGTAAATATATCGTATAAAAATATCCATATAATTGGATTCTTAAATCCCAAGTTAAGAAAAAAAAATAAGAAACTAGAAAATATTACTTTAGATATAGTATGACATAATTATATATATATATATATATCTAAAGCAATCTATTTATTCATAAATAATAAAAGCACATCAACTTGAATTAAAATAAGAAAACAAGGAAAAAAATTACCATTAAAAAAAATTATAACTAGTGTGACATATAAATTTGTAACAGGCTATCACCCTACAAAATTGTATCAATTAGTGCCATATTTGTAATTGGTTACCCACTTTAATATTGTAAAATATTAATCGAGTTAGATAAAAATATTTATGCAAATTCTTATCTTTATAGTCAGTAACCACTTCCTCACTTTCACAATGGTAACTAGTTACTATATTTCTCAGTTTGAGAATAGTAACCAATTCCAAATATGGAACCAAAAGAGAAAAAATGGCAAACTTGGAACTAGTTACAACATTTTTCAATTTGAGAATAGTAACCAATTTCAAGTATGGAACCAAAAGAGAAAAAATCGCAAACTTGGAACTAGTTACAACATTTCTCAATTTGAGAAGGTAAGTGGTTACAAGTCTGGAATCAAATTGTAGAAAAAAAAGTCTTTAACATAGAACTAGTTACAACTCTCAAACTGAGAATACTTGTAACCAATTACTAACATGCCACAATCACTAATAGTTTTTAGAGTGAATTTGTTACTCACTACAATTTTTAGAGTTTAAACCACTTACAAACATGGCACAATAACTGGTGACAATTTTTAGAGTGCCTTTGTAACTGGTTATAATTTTTAGAGTGCCTTTGTTACTGATTATAATTTTAAGAGTTTCAACCGGTTACAAACCCATAGTAATTGGTTTTATTTTTTAGAGTGACTTTGTAATTTACTACAATTTTTAGAGTTGTAACCAGTTACAAATATAACATAGTAACTGGTCCCAATATTTAGAGTCGGTTTGTAACTGATTATAATTTCCCGAGATGGAGCTAGTAAGAAACATAACATAGTAATTGGTTCCAACAATTAGAGTGGTTTTGTCACTGATAACAATATTAAGAGCTGTAACTAGTTATAACATTTTCCAAGTTTTAACTGGTTACAAACTGGAACCAATAGAAAAAAAAAAGTTTCATAGACTTGTAACAAGTTACATCTCTCAAAAAACAATACTATTATTTTTATTGTAACTAGTTACTATGATATGATTTTGAAATTTCAAAAAGAAAAAAAATCAAATGGAATTCGACCCTAAACTTAATTATTAGTCTCAATTATTTTATTGGAAATGTAGATTGAGTAATAATAAGGTTGGGCAAAATAAAATATATCAAAATTTTAAATAACCTATGAACCTCACTCAATCAAAAAAATTCTCATGAAAATATACTTTATATATTAAAGAATTATATAAAAGCATTGTGGTGACCTTACTCATAAAAATATCCTTGTTACTTTCTTTATTTCTCTCGGAAAAATTATCGTTTGCTTTATCTTTTTAATTGTTTGAAATTTTTTTGGTCAAAAAATAAACATTTCCTTCACCCTCACAAATCTTAGCTAAATAGCTTCCAATATTTAAACAAGTTTGACACATTGATTTATGTTAAAGATATATGTATAGTCTTACATTTACCAAGAGTAAAATAAATAAATACTTTTCATTTTTACCTGCCTCCATATTTTGTTTTCTTGAGTAAAGAAGTTGTTTAGACTATCTTTTGCTTCACTATATTTAGATATGGATACTTAATGTTAAAATAAATTAATGTGACGAAATTATATTATTATTTTAAATTGCGAGTCCTCTCATTTACTTATGGACATAATAAAAAAAATATAAAAAAACTATGTAATTGCATACATTTATATGTATACACTATAAAAACTATGCATGTACAAAAAAAAACGTGTCTAGTTATATATGGGTGCATGCATTAAAAAAAATGTAGTCTACTTTTATTTATATATATATTAAAATGAGTCATGTCATTTTTTTAACTATTCAGCTTCAAGATTTCTTGTTTTTAAATTTATAATTAATACATATGAGAATGTTGATTTTTCTAAAACTTAATTGTGAAAAAGCCATATAAAATATGTCTTTTTAAAAATACTTCAAGTAAAAGTTAGACATGTGGGAATGCCATATTTTATATATTAACAATTAAAATCCCATAATTTTGAAAAATAATCTTGAAATTCTATTTTTTTTTTATGATTACTAGGTGATTAGGTTGAACAACATAATAAAAATGTGGAATATTGATTAAGTTTAGACATAAAATATTTATGTTATGACAATCTAGAATGTAGTCAAAACAGAAAAATATTTGACACAAGAAGTATTTTATGAGGTTCGGGTAACCTAGTCCACAGGGTTAGACCCAGAGCTAAAATTAATTAGTAAAGAATCATAAAATATAAAAAGCAATGAATTAAACAACGTAAGACTCCCTCTTAAACTATTGCCACAAATCCTTTTGTATTCTCTTCACAAATCTAGTTTTGACGAACCCTATGCACACTTGAAATCCCTTTAATGATTACTTTCATGTTCAAGTTGTGTACTACTTGTTAAACAAAGAATAAGATGACTACAAATATGCACAATGTACAAGGACAGAAATTACTTGAAGAATCTTATTCTTAACAAAAAAATGTTAAAAAAAAAGATACAATATGTGAAATATTCAATGTGAAGAGATAAGTTTTGCAAAGGTTTTGGCTGGTATTTATAGATAAAAAGGCGTCCAAAGCCAGCTTCACACGATATGTACTTAATCAGAAGACATATGCATTTTTTCTAAATTTGGAAAAAATCTGACAGCCTATTAAGACAGAAAGAGCAATTGTCCGGATAGACTTTAATGAATTTTACCTTTCTTCTTGACTAGGTTAGTGAGAATAAGTCAAATATATTATTCTTACAATTAAACCTTATTTACCATATAAAACATGATAAATATATTTTTGTGATAAGAATAAAATATCAACACAAATCAAGGTATTTAAACATATGGATAATCAAATCAAGTTATCAACCACACTCAAAATATTTGAAATATCAAAAGATTCAAGAATTAATTCAAACATTAATCAATATATTCAAAGATAATTTCTTCATGAGTTGTAAAATCTTTATGAGGAGATCCTAAAGCACCTAAGAATTGAAAATGAGTCTTGTTCTAGGGACAAGTGTATGGAAGAGTCCAATGGGGGGATATCCAAGGCTAACACCATAGAGAAACCCTCTCAATCCAAAGGAAAGACCCACCAAAAATCCCAATAAAAGGACACTTACCTAGCCCGTAAGAAAAATGAACGACAATTCAATGGTGTGAGAAGCACTTATTTTGTTTGTGGCAAGAGTGGTCACATGGCTTGGGAGTGCAAGTTCCAAAATTACAACAACCATGGATCCAAGGTTAACACAACTGAAGTAGAGTTGTGTAACGCCCTACTAATCCAGAGACGTTACATTGTATGTTTAAAGTAGTCCTTAACTCGTTAAGTGAGTTGTTTGGACTCTCAAAAGTGTAATTAAAGCTAATAAAAGGTTAAGGTATTAATTTTTTTTTGTCAAAGATATAAACTTTCATTGACACTTTAAATAATTACATGGGATCCGAAAACGAGTTTTAAATAAAAAAAAATAGCTACAAAAGTAACCGACCTAAGCGGCAAAAACGGACACATAACCTAAGTCCCTCAAAATAACTTGACCATGGTAGCCGAGCCTACCGAATATGTATGCGTCACTCCAAAGCCCTCCAACTCATGGCTGATCTACATTTAGCTTGCCCTTACCTGCAAAAAAGTTTCACAAGACGTACATAATAACCACAACATGAACATATAACAATGAATATAAATAACAATTTGCATAACTCATAAGTCATAGACATATATATTCAATAATCATATTAACATTCAATATCAACTTGTACGCCCTGGTTTTCCCACGGGCTGATTAGAAGGTCGTGCCTCGGATTAATCAAGTTTAGTCCGAGGCGCCCACAGACCGGGAATATTAGCTCGCCCAAATTGCCCAAAATCAGAAGGCCGAAGGTCAGATCAAGGGAGAAGCTCGTATTACGAGCTTCTCATGGCACGAGCTTCCCGTGAAGCTCTGACCCTCTACGAAGTCAACACACGCAAGATAAACGTGCATATATCTGACATCACGTGTCCGATATCCCCCTGACTTCTCGGACACGCAGCAAGAACGTGCGTATCAGACACCCACAGCTGGATTGGGCCGTGCGGCCCATTATCTCCTTCCATGCTGATTAGACCACACTTATGTGTCAGGTTTAGGAATTAATCATGAATGTCACAGAGTTGATATGAAAAATGGTAAGGTCACGGGATGACCTCCCTACCAACTTCCAGGTTCCTTCTCCTATAAATATGGAGACCCTGGGAGTTGATATGGGTTGGGAAAAATAGTCTTTGAAGAACTATATACTTTGTAAACCAAATACCCAGAAGATATCAATAATATTGACTAGTGGAATAGAAGGATTTTAACCTTCGAACCACTTAAAAAAAAAGTGTCTCGAGTCACCTAGTTCATCCTATAAGATTTCATATCTGTGACGGTTCTACTTTGAGTACTAATCCCTTTCTCTTCTTCTCTTAATTACCTGTTGGCGAAGAACCGCGTCAACAGTTTGGTGCTTTCATTGAGAGCAAGTTCGATTAGTACTTCCACCAACATCCAACTATGGTGACTACCCGATCCAGACATGGCAACGAAACAGAACAGCATGATGGGCAGGAGGCCCACCATGTTGCCATCCCTGATGAGCAAATTCCTGAAGTCCAGCAGAGACCAGGAAAGCAGCCGGCAGGCCAAGACGACACCGGTAGTTCAGCGCCCCGGCCGCCTAATCCGAACCCATGTTATTATACTGCGGTGGAGATGGAGAATGCTCAGCTGAGGAGCCAGTTAGCAGCTGCTGGTCAGCAAATCCGGGATATTCTGGACCGACTACCCCCTCTCGCAACCAATGTTAACGTTGGAGAGAGGCAAGGTGAGGCTCCTAAGTCTCCTTGGGGTAATCGATCCAGGCGTAGCCGTTCGGATAGGATCCCTGCAGCCAACTCCACCCCTTCATCACACCATCAGGAGGCAAACTTCAGGGAAGTGCCTAGAACCGGACAGCAGCAATACAGCCGTTCGGTTAGGACGTCAACTCCTAGCTCTCAGCCTTCCTCGAGGATGCCCAGGAGAGATCGAGGAAATTCCCGAAGGAGAGCCGGGGAGGGCCAGCGACGACAGCCCGTCCCCGAAGACCGTCATGCGTCTCATCCAGCTCGCCCAGAACGAGATCAGCAAGCTGGCAGGGCCGAGAGGCCCCCACCAAATTTGATTCGTCCAGATGGAACTAGGATCGCCTCCCAAATCAGGCATCCTCCTTCTCCCATCAGACATCCGTCTCCTCAGCCCGTCCGGGACATCCCGACCTACGAGGGTAGTAGGGGAGACCCGCCGTTAGCTGGGCCTTCCTGGCGCAGCAGGGTGCCAGGGGAAGGATCAGGTCGTAGCCACCAAAGACGCACCCCGAGCCTGTCTAGCAGGAGTCACTGGACCGGTAGTCGACGGAGTGATCTCTCGGGAGGAGACCTGCGTCAGCGACTAAGTTCGGCATAGAGTCACCAGACTACCCAGGGAGGCGACCTTCGAGACCGCCTCAATTCTCACAGAGAAGATCGAGTTAGGGATGGTAGCCAGGCCCGCTCAAGATAGGAGGGGAAAAAACCCACCTAATATGTACAACGGGTCCGGAGCTGTTGAACAGCACCGGAATAACCCAGGATCTCAGGACAAAACCCTAGAGCGCCTTACTCAAATGGAGGAACTGATGAAGAAGCTCCTATCGGAAAAAGAAAAAGACGAATATGATTCAGGGGACGAGATGGAACTCTTCGCCCCCAATATAGCGGCAACGGCATACCCTTCTGGCTTTCGTATGCCCCACTTGTCAAAGTTCAACAGGGACGGAGACCCGTCTGACCATTTAGGGATGTTCAACACCCTAATGATGGCCCATAACATCGGCCTGGAGCTGCGTTGCTTGATCTTTCCTTCCACACTGACTGGGCCTGCCAGGCAATGGTTCAAGCAGAGTAAAAGGCAGTCAATCAGCTCCTGGAAGACCTTTTCGGCTGACTTCAAGAGGGCATTCCGTGCCTCTCAGGCCGCCCGAGTCCAGGCCGACTCCCTAGCTAACGTGAGGCAGCAGCCCGGTGAGACGCTGAAAGCCTACTTGAGCAGATTTGCAAATGTCGCTGCTCGAGCAAGGGACGCTGACGATAGCTCCAAGCTCATGGCCATGAGGACCGGAATCCTGGTCGGCGGAGACCTGTGGAAAGATATTCAAAGGAGGGGAGTCAGCTCGGTTAGCGAATTCCTTAACAGAGCCCAAGAGTGGATAAACTTAGAAGAAGCTGAAGCTTCAGCCGCAGGGACCAGCCAGGTCCCCGAGAAGCCCGCTGGGACGGGGACGGAGATCATGGTGGCGACTCCCGACGTCGCGCAAAATAACCAGCCCGGTGGTGGCAAAAGAAAAGGGCATGGTGAAAATAGCCAACACGGCCAGAAGAAGAATAAGTCTGTGGATAAATTCAAGCCCGTGTTCACAACTTATACCGAGCTCACCCAGTCCAGGGAAAATATTTTCCTAGCCAACGCTACTCGGGTCCCCTGGAAGTGGCCGGAGCCATTGAAACACCACAAGGGAAAGAGAGACGCTTCCAAATTCTGCCGTTTTCATAACGACGTCGGGCACAAAACCGACGACTGCAGGCATCTCAAAGATGAAATCGAGACTCTCATCCGAGCAGGCCCATTGGCGCAGTACTCGCGGAACAGGGTCCCGGCAAGTCGACCCGTTTCGGAGGTCCCAGCCATTCAGCCTGGGCCTCGGGTAGATCAGGACGTCCTTCCCCCCGTGGTCGAGGGAGAGATATCCACCATCTCTGGAGGGCCACACATGGCTGGCATGAGTAGAGGCGCCCAGAAGAGGTATGTGAATGAATTAAAAGCTCACAACGGAGCGGAGTTCGCCCCAGAGCAGCGTCATTCGAAACATCAACGATTAGAGAAACAACCGATAACTTTCACGGAGGAAGACGCAGGCCATGTCCAATTCCCTCATAACGATCCTTTGGTTGTAGCAGTCCAGCTCGCTAACCGGAAAGTAAGGAGAGTGTTGGTGGACAATGGGAGCTCGGTGAACCTCCTATTCCGATCCACCTTAGAAAAGATGGGCCTGACCGTCGCCGAGCTAAAGGCGACCTCGGTGATGCTGTATGGCTTTTCGGGAGAGGGATCAGCAGCGATAGGGACGATCGAGCTGGTGATCACCCTAGGAGAAGAGTCTCAAACAGTGTCCAGACTACTCGAGTTCGTGGTCATTGACTGCTCCGCTGCCTACAATGCCATCTTGGGCCGACCTGCGCTCATAGCTTTCGAGGCTATCACTTCCGTCCAGCACCTCGCCATGAAGTTCCCTACTTCAACAGGGGTCTGTACTATCAAGGGCGATCAGCTCGCTGCCAGGGAATGCTACAGCATTTCCATGAAGGGAAAATCTAAACCCGGGCAGCTGACAATGGCCATTCAGGGCCAAGAGGAATCCCAGGGACCCAAGGCGACCCCTGAGATTGAAAAACTTCAGGTTCCCGGAGAAGAAAAGCTCGCCATAAGTGAGGACATTGACCCCCGCATAGGCGAGGACGGGTCCGAGCTCCAGGCTATTGAGGAGCTCGAGGAGGTGAATATTGATAAACAAAACCCATCACAAACGGTTAAGCTCGGAAAGAACCTCCGTGACAAAAGAAAGGAGGAGCTGACTACGTTTCTGCAGAGAAACCTAGACGTATTCGCATGGTCACACGAAGACATGATAGGGATCAGTCCGAGCGTCATCATGCACACGCTCCACCTAGATAAAAGCGTCCCTGCCAAGTCTCAAAAGCAGGGGCGTTTAGGGACGACCCGAGCTGAAGCCCTTGAAGAAGAAGTAGCCCGGCTCAAAAAGTGTGGCTTTATCCGCGAAGCCAAATTTCCCATTTGGGTTGCCAATCCCGTGTTAGTTCCGAAGCCAAACGGGAAGTGGCGGACCTGTATCGACTTCTCCGACCTGAATAAAGCCTGCCCCAAGGATTGCTTTCCATTGCCAAGGATTGATCAGCTGGTGGATGCCACGGCGGGGCACGAGTTCATGTCCTTCATGGATGCGTACTCAGGCTACAATCAGATCGCGATGAATCCGGCAGACCAGGAGCATACCAGCTTCATGACCCCGACTAACGTCTATTGCTATAAGGTCATGCCGTTTGGCCTGAAGAATGCCGGAGCGACCTACCAAAGGCTAGTAAACAGAATGTTCGCGGACCAGATCGGAAAAAACATGGAAGTGTACATCGATGACATGCTTGTCAAGTCAAAGACTGCCGACAACCACGTTGCCGACCTGGAAGAATGTTTTAACATACTGCGAGAATATGGCATGAGGCTCAATCCTCAGAAATGCACTTTCGGCGTCGCATCGGGGAAATTCCTGGGTTTCATAGTAAATACCTGAGGAATCGAGGCAAACCCCGACAAGATCAGGTCACTGCTCGAGCTTCCTTCCCTCAGGTCGCGAAAAGATGTCCAAGGCCTCACAGGAAGGGTGGCAGCGCTCAACCGGTTCATTTCCAAGTCAACCGACAAGTGTCTGCCCTTCTACAACCTGCTCCGGGGAAACAAGAAATTTGAGTGGACAGTAGAATGCGAAAGCGCATTCCTCGACCTGAAAGAGCATTTGGCTGAACCACCTGTGCTATCCAAACCCAAGGCAGGAGAACCTCTTTTCCTCTACATGGCCGTCACTGAGGACACAGCTAGTGCCGTGCTGGTACGAGAAGAGGACCAGGGTCAGAAACCAGTCTACTACATCAGCAAGAGACTCCTCGGAGCTGAATAAAGATACCCAGTGATGGAAAAACTGGCGTTCTGCCTAATCACGGTCTCACGAAAGCTCAGGCCGTATTTCCAGTCCCACTCTGTACACGTCATGACCGATTAGCCTTTAAGGCAGGTTTTGCAAAAGCCTGAAGCATCGGGACGTTTGCTAAAGTGGGTGGTCGAACTCAGTCAGTTCGAGATTTTCTATACTCCCCGAACTACCATAAAAAGTCGGGCCTTGGCTGACTTCGTGGCGGAATGCACGGGATTCCAGGAGAATCCATTGGAAGACTTACCTCAGGTCGCCTCCTCGCATTCGTTGATGGTTCATCTAACGAGAGTGGCTCCAGGGCCGGAATCATTCTGATATCCCCCGAGGGACATAGATTCCACTCGGCGCTAAGGTTCGGGTTCAAGGCGTCTAACAACGAGGCAGAGTACGAGGCTTTGTTGGCTGGACTTAGGGTAGCTAATGAGCTAAAGGCGAGCTCTGTCCAGTGCTTCAGCGATTCCCAGCTCGTGGTGAATAAGGTTCTGGGCGAATACCAGGCACGGGGACCCAAGATGGCCGCCTATTTGGCAAAGGTAAAGTCCGAGCTGTCTGCGTTTGAGAGAGGGTCGATCGAACAGATACCTCGGGAGCAGAACGCCAACGCAGATGTTCTCGCCAAACTCGCCACCTCGGGGGAGACGGAAACCCTGGGGTTGGTGCCTGTAGAATTCTTGGAGAGACCAAGTATAGAAGGAGATCGGGCAGAGATTGAAATGGTTGACATTAGGCCGACATGGATGACTCCCATTCTTGAGTATCTCGTCGAGGGCAAGTTACCCGAAGGGCGTAACAACGCACGGCGAGTCCTTTATCAAGCTCCTAGATATACGATAGTCGAGGGAGTGTTATACCGACGTGGGCATTCTCTACCTCTCCTCCGGTGCGTTCTTCCAAGTGAAGCGAAGGCCATCCTGCAGGAAGTTCATGAAGGATTCTGCGGGGACCACACTGGGGGGCAAAGCCTGGCCGTAAAGGTTCTCAGGCAAGGTTATTATTGGCCGACTTTGTCCAAGGACTCGATCTCATATGTGAAAAGGTGTGACAAATGTCAGCGATTCGCTGTGGTTGCCCGAGCACCTCCAGTCGAGCTAAAAATGATTTCGTCTCCTTGGCCATTCGCCGTCTGGGGAATAGATTTAGTAGGCGCCCTGCCCACCGGAAAGGGCGGGGCCTGTTACGCCATGGTAGCCATTGACTACTTCACCAAGTGGGCCGAAGCAGAGCCGTTGGCGACAATAACATCGAAAAAAGTGCTAGACTTCGTGGTTAAAAGCATCATCTGTCGATTTGGCCTACCTAAGAAGATCGTCTCCGATAACGGCACTCAATTTGACAGCGACCTGTTCACCGAATTTTGTGAAAGGCACGGAATCGTGAAAAGCTTCTCGTCCGTGGCCTATCCTCAGGCGAACGGCCAGGTCGAGGCTGTCAACAAAACTCTAAAGGCAAGCCTCAAGAAAAGGCTGGATGAGGCAAAGGGGGTCTGGCCAGAACAGCTCCCCCAAGTCCTGTGGGCATACCGGACCTCGCATCGGACTTCTACGGGTCACACTCCTTTCTCCCTAACCTTTGGGAGTGAAGCAGTCCTCCCCGTGGAAGTTAAAGTCCTGTCGCATAGAGCCCAGTCTTACGACCAAGATAGGAACCATGAGATCCTATGTCATTCGCTAGACCTTATCGATGAAAGGCGAGAAGATTCACAACTCCAATTCGCCCATTACCAACAAAAGATTACTCGCTACTTCAACACTAAAGTCAAAAAACGTGCCTTTAGCGTCGGCGATCTGGTCTTAAGAAGAGTTTTCCTGGCTGGGAAAGATCCCAGAGAGGGGGTTTTAGGACCGAGCTGGGAAGGACCATACCAGGTCATCGAAGTCATCAAGGAGGGAACTTATAAGTTAGCTCGACTTGATGGAGGGGCGATCCCGCGAACTTGGAATGCCATCCACCTAAAGAAATACTATCAATGATCCACTTGTAAGGCCTGGAAGGCCACTTTCTATGTATAAATAAAAATTAAATGTTTCTCTTTATTTGCAAGTGTGATTTTAAAGTAACCACGAAAGACCCTTTCCCAGTTACTTGGGGGGCATATGGTACCTGGATATAACCAGGTCTCCTTAACGACTTAGATGTTGATTCTTATCTATGGATAAGGGTTAACACGAACTAAGTCCTATCCTGGTTTTAACCAGGTCATAAAACATAGAAGTTAACTAAAATTTATTGACCGTGGTTCTTCTTTAAAGAGCTCGGGATATGGATAAAAGTTGACGCGAACTAAGTTTTCAAAATAAGTTCCTGGTTTTAACCAGGTCATAAAACTTAGAAGTTAACTAAAATTTATTGACCGTGGTTCTTCTTTAAAGAGCTCGGGATATGGATAAAAGTTGATGCGAACTAAGTTTTCAAAATAAGTTCCTGGTTTTAACCAGGTCATAAAACTTAGAAGTTAACTAAAATTTATTGACCTATTTCTTCTTTAAAGAGCTCGGGATATGGATCAAAGTTGACGCGAACTAAGTTTTCAAAATAAGTTCCTGGTTTTAACCAGGTCATAAAACTTAGAGGTTAACTAAAATTTATTGATCGTGGTTCTTCTTTAAAGAGCTCGGGATATGGATAAAAGTTAACGCGAACTAAGTTTTCAAAATAAGTTCCTGGTTTTAACCAGGTCATAAAACTTAGAAGTTAACTAAAATTTATTGACCGTGGTTCTTCTTTAAAGAGCTCGGGATATAAATAACGGTTAACCCGAACTAAATTTATAAAAATAAAGAGATGAAGCGTAGCCAAAGGCATGAAAAAATATATAAGTCGAAATTGCAAGGCAAATCGTCTCGAGGTGGAAACACCTCATGAAAAAATTACAAACACAAAATAAAATAGTTCAAAATTCTCGAAGAGAAGTGTCCTAAGCCCCATCAGTTGGCCCTTTGGAGGTCGCGGTCTCATCCTGCTCTGCCGCGACGGAGGCCTCTCCAGTCTCCGAGGGAGGTACCTCTTTGTTTAGCCGGGCTTGGAGCTTCGGCAGCAAAAAAGCCCAGAGGTCCGGCAGCATGAAAGAAAAGTCCGCATCCAGGTTGTGGGCCCAGCAGTGGTAGAACAGGTCTTGCATGGACTGCTCCGAGACGGCCCGCTCGGCTTCCAAAGCAGCTTCCATGGCAGTCTGGGCCTCGGTCTTCGCTGCCTCGAGATCTGCTCGCGAAGTGGCAAGGGAGGTTTTAAGTTCTCGGTTTTCGGAGCGGCTCCTCTCTAGCTCGGCCTTCGAAGCCGCCAGCGCATCTTTCGCCGCCTGAGCTTCCTGAAGGGCGGCCTGGCGCTCAGCCTCCATCTCCTCGAGCTGAGCCTTGGTCCTAGCGATACCTCGATAAGCGACAGCAATGCCCTGCAAGAAAGGAATGATAAGTTGGCTAAGTAGAGAAACAAGGCATTGTGTAAGTATTACAGCTTTAAAAGAGTGGGGCAGATTACCGTTAGGGTCATGTCCAACGAAGACTCTATGACTCGGACCGGGCTCGTTGCTTCGATAGCCCGAAGGTCCTTCTCTTTGAGCTTGTAGAAGCGGCCGACGGCATAGCTCGCCGACTCATACACCGTCCCCCGAAATGCTTCTGGGATCCTTCCAAGATCCTGGGGGTCGACCGGGATGCGTACGTCCGGAGTCCCGACCTCCAGTACCACATTCTGGGTGGCTGGTGGAGACCGCTGGGGCGGCGGGGGCATGTGCCCTGCTTGGGCAACAGGGAGGATCGCCCCCTCGACCTGGGATGGCGGGGTCTTTTCCTTCTCCTTAGCCGGGGATTTGGTGGAGGTCCCAGCCGAGCTCTTGGACTCTCGAAGCCTTTTCAACCTTGGCCCCACTGGGGGGTTCCCGCTGAAGACCACGCCCCGCAGATTACCTCCGGGCTGAGACATCTCTTCTGCCAAGGACAAAAAACATGATTATTACAGGGTAGCAATCATACAGAAATAGAAGCGAAAGTTTAAAGGCAACAAGTAAATGAATGCTAAGGGAGCCCTGCCCCCCGAGCTGGAAGAACCTAAGGCGATTATCTCACGAACTGGCACAGGTTCTAGGTCCGGTTCTGACTCGGGGCTGGACTCCTCTACATACTGCCTAAGCCCCGGAGCATAGGTACCCCTCTAAAGTGATGGCCATGTGCGTAAGTTGGTCCCATACTCCTAAAAAAGGATCGACCTAAAAGCTAGGGTGTTATCTACTACTACGGTTCCCCTAGGCCGACTCTCTTGGTGATCCAGCACGAGCCGGTCAACACAATGGAGGAGGAGCGTATCCAGGTCCGAGTCCTTCCCGTGACGATGGACGATCTGCCTAGGATTGAACCTAACCAGCCGGGGGTCTGCAGTGGCCCTATCTACATTCTTAAATAAGTAAGGGTTACCTTGGCCGGAAGGACCCGCGGCTGCTCCGGATTGGACCCTCTCCTCGCCCATCCTCTGGGCGACCTCCAAGGTCCTCTTCCTATTCATCACGAGAGGAATCTTGTCGCCCTCCTCCTCACCTTCGTCGTCGGAAATCTCCTCCACAACGGTCGGTCGGTTGTCGCGAGCTGGGGGTGGCCCCCGGGGCCTCTTCAAGTTCAAAGTCTGATTTGGGAAAATCAGCTTGCAGTATACCATCGTCTCGTCCGTCACGAGCGCGCGATAGTCTTTCTCACTGGGGGGCAAGCTCGCCAGTGTTTCGTATTGACCCCCGAGGGTTGCAGATTTTTCGGTCCTCGCGTAGATGGCTGCAAGATTGGGTGAAATCAGAAGTGGAATAAGGGAGGAGCTAAAACAAAATAACCCTTAAAAGGCGGGCTAAGGTCAAGGATCACTTACGAGGGCGATTAAAGTAATGATGATCGCAGTTGCGGAACCCAGTTGACATGAAGAACTGGTCCTTGAAGTCATTCGGGTGGCTTGGCAGCTCGATGACCGCCGCCGTATTAGGGAAACAGGTTAAGTAATAGAACCCGTCGCCTCGCCCCCGCTGGTCTGGCCTGGCTTTGAGGCAAAAGAAGTATAGTATGTCGGCAGGAGTGGGGACCTCCCACTCATGCCTCTGAAATAAATACCTCAATCCCGCCAGCAGACGGTAGGAGTTGGGAGGGAGCTGAAATGGGGCCAACCCCACATAATTCATGAAATCAGCGAAGTACTGATCCAGGGGGAGGAAGGCCCCTGCCTTGAAGTGTTCACTGCTCCAGGCCGCGAACGACTCATCGAGCGGCGTGCAGCTCCGCTCACCCTCCGCAGCAGGTCGGGCAATTACGGAGGCCCTCCCCAGGGGAATGTTGTGGTTGATGAAGATTTTGGTGATCTTTGCCTGATCGGTTATCTTCGAGACGATTCTCTCCGTCTCGAAAAACGCGTCGGGGGCAACCTCGACCTGTTTTTCCACGGCCAGCCCAAAGCGGGGAATCAGCGAACTGGGCACCACCGCCTTTCCTTTCTCTTTCTGGGAGGCCGAGCTTCCCACGTTCTTCTGGGGAAGATTCCTCTTCGGGGCCATCTGGTCGCCTATCGAACAAAAGAAACACTTTAGAAAAGGCGACCCAAGCAGGAGAACGAAGCAATTATTCGTTACCCGAGCTGAGGTAAGCCCAGCCCGGGGAGAGTGGAACCACGCGGTACAATGAACACGCGCCTATGCCCTTAACAGATCCCCGATTACTCGGAATTCGTGTGTCAGGGGGTTTAGAGTAAAAACTTGCCTTGGGGGGAAAGTTTCAGCAGGCAGAACGTTGCAAAACCGCTTTTGAGGCGTATTCCCTAAGCTACCCGGTTTTGCACCCAAAATTCCTAAAGATCCTACCCAGAAATGGTTCCTGAAGGAGCATTTTGAAACCCATGCCCCAAGGCGATTTCCTACAATAAGAGTGCCCTAGTCTAAAAAGGGCTGTCACCCTCCATATCCACGCAATCCAGAAACCCCATGCATGCGACTACAGTAAAAATTTTCTTACCTAAGCTACAGTAGCATATTTTCAAAACGGACAGGGTCAGAAAACTTACAGTGTATTGCTGGGTGATGAGCGAGAGTGTTGCGTTGGTGGGGGCTTCGTCGGTGTGGTGGCCTCCAAAGCTTTGGAGAAACTTGTGCGCCTAAGCTTACTGAACAAGGAGAGTGAGGGCAGCAGAGATGAGGGTTTCGTTCTTCGGAAGGTCAGAGAAAGAAGAAGGAAATTTGAGATTTTTTTGAATGAAAGGGTGGCCCGTGCGTAGGGTGGCCACCCCCTTTTATACCAGGAAAGGATCACGTGTAGAAGACCCTTGGGTGACCCTAGTGAGGGATCCGAGGCCTTCCACTCGAAACATGAAGCGACGGCTGGGCAATAGGCTAGGCCATTAAATGCGGTTCTCGTAAAACGTACCGTCTCCACCCACGACGTTCCACGTGTTAGACGCCTGCGAAAAGAATGGAATGTGAAGGGTTGTGGGGAAAGTCTGAAAGCCCCTACTGTGGTCTCCTATATATGACATCACGTACCATGAGCAGGAGCTTGGGGGGCAGATGTACGCCCTGGTTTTCCCACGGGCTGATTAGAAGGTCGTGCCTCGGATTAATCAAGTTTAGTCCGAGGCGCCCACAGACCGGGAATATTAGCTCGCCCAAATTGCCCAGAATCAGAAGGCCGAAGGTCAGATCAGGGGAGAAGCTCGTATTACGAGCTTCTCATGGCACGAGCTGCCCGTGAAGCTCTGACCCTCTACGAAGTCAACACACGCAAGATAAACGTGCATATATCTGACATCACGTGTCCGATATCCCCCTGACTTCTCGGACACGCAACAAGAACGTGCGTATCAGACACCCACAGCTGGATTGGGCCGTGCGGCCCATTATCTCCTTCCATGCTGATTAGACCACACTTATGTGTCAGGTTTAGGAATTAATCATGAATGTCACAGAGTTGATATGAAAAATGGTAAGGTCACGGGATGACCTCCCTACCAACTTCCAGGTGCCTTCTCCTATAAATATGGAGACCTTGGGAGTTGATATGGGTTGGGAAAAATAGTCTTTGAAGAACTATATACTTTGTAAACCAAATACCCAGAAGATATCAATAATATTGACTAGTGGAATAGAAGGATTTTAACCTTCGAACCACTTAAAAAAAAGTGTCTCGAGTCACCTAGTTCATCCTATAAGATTTCATATCTGTGACGGTTCTACTTTGAGTACTAATCCCTTTCTCTTCTTCTCTTAATTACATGTTGGCGAAGAACCGCGTCAACACAACTATACCATGTAATTCGCATCACCAACGCCATATGTACAGTTGATACCTAGTAGAGTGCGTATCCCAGCACTAAGATTACGGTAATAGTCGCATACTTCGCACACCAATACCATATGTACGGTCGATGCCAAGTAGAGTGCATCTCCCGACACTAACATTACGGTAATAATTGTATGCCAATAACCAAATCAGTTAATAATAAGCTAATAGAATAGATTTTTAATACTTTTTAGCGTTAGTATACTTTTTAGCTGGTAGGATTGATTTTTAATACTTTTTAGTTTTTTTTAGTTTTATTATTATTATTTTATATATTTTAGTTCTTTATATGTGTGGTTGTTGTATTTTTCAGGTTGTCATTTGTTAAATGTATATTTGAGAAATATTTATAAATTTATTTGAAATATTATCTTCAATTAAGGGAAAAATAATAGAAGATATTTATTTGTATTGATTGGAGAGACTAAAGAAGAATTCAAACTTGAATTGTTGGAAAAAAAATTGAGATATATATTTTGAATCTAAATAGTTTTGGTATTTTGACCATATCTACCGACTCACTTATTCGATTTATGTGCTTTTTGTGGCGTTGGAAAGCCTTTTGAAATCCCTACAAAAGCTTGTTTCAAAACAAAAGTCAAATTCAGACGTTTACTTAGTGATATTTGACCTATAAGATTACGCATGCTAGAGTTACGGGATTTGAAATTCAAATGAAGATGTTTTGGAGCATTACCAAGTGACAATGAGAAACTTCTAAAAACCTATTTTCACAACATTATCACTATAAAAAGAAGACTTTAGATTATTTTATAGATCTCACTTACTCCTTTTCTCCTCTCTCTTTCTTGTCTTTCTACTCATTTTCATGAAATAATTTCTTGTTTAGAGTGTTAATGGATTCTTCTTGAAACCTTATGATTATCTAATGCAGTTTTATGAATTTCCTATCAATATTGTGAATTATTTGACTCATGTGTTAATACTTGTGATTAATTTTCCACTAATTGCATGATTTATATCATTTTAACCCGAGATCTGAGAAGTAAATGATAAATATGCTATAGTCAAATAATAAAAGATTTATTTGGATGAGAGTACCTGTATGATTTGTGTAGCTTAGGGATTACGTATTTAATGCATGTGATATGTTAATTTACCACAGAGATGTAACATATTTGCTTATTATATAGAGTTATAAGTCCTAGTAAGAATATAATTTACAATTGTAATATGCTATCACAATAGAGATAAGATTTCTTAAATTCACATTAGAGAGGCATAAGTGGATAGTTGATGAAGTTAATAACCCTAATTCTTATCCCATTGAATTAATATTTTAGTATTGAGTTCTCTATTATTCTGATTCATTGTTTATTTCTTTTAGTTTAGTAAATTCTATATTCATTATTCGTTAAATCAATTAGAAATAAAGATTGATTCTTGGTAATTAGTAACAGTCCTCGTGGGAACGATACTCTACTTACGACTTTATTACTTTTTATGATTGCGTATACTAGTGCACTAAAATCTCACAAAATAAGCATAATAAAAAAATCATGCAGTAAGGATGCACAACCCTACCTCATATCAATATTATACGATTATAACATATTCTAGATACATTGGGTCAATTCCTGTTCTACGTACAATGTCAATTTTTCTTACCTCGAGTCCTGCGCCGAAGACAAAGCGACCTCGAGTGCGTTTCTTTTCTCGAGCCCCGGAAAAAAACTAGTCACAACATAAATGGTACGCTTATTAGGGACTAAGTTCAAATCATGGGTTCCAAAACTAAATCCTAGCTCTCGGAACCTCCAATTATATTCAACCAGGTAATGGAATCGTTCCTCGAGCACCCAAGTAGGTCCCCAAATCAAATCCCCTAAGACCCGAGCTTGATTCCCAAAACTTGAAAAGTTGTACCCTAAAAAGGCATTAGTGTCGCAGCACCCTTCTTAAGGGTCACGACACCACAGAAGTTAGAGAGAAAACCGTACTCTCAAGGAACTGCATAAACATCGCAACGCTTAACCACAGGCGCAGTTGCGCCACTGTGACAAACCCAAAACCTACGCTTTCCCCTGCGATTTCTCAGTTCCAAACCCAATCCAAAATAAATTTTCCAACCAATTTTACACCACAAATTGACCACAATTCATCAACATAACCCAAATACCATAACCAAGCACCCTAAAACACACGAAAACACATTAAAATATCAAATTAAACCTTTGAGTCTTAAACTCAAACTTTTGCTCCCAATTAAAAAATTCCAATCAAAATCATGAATTCAATCCAAATTCAAGCATCACTTCAGTTTATAACTAAGTTTCTACAATCAGTACACACCCCCAAACAGCATAGAACCTTAAAGTTTGAAGTTAACTTCAAAGAAACCCAAATTCCTTCAATAAAACTAAAGTGCAAAATGAAGAACATGAAGAAAGAGCTTACCTCTGCTCAAAATCTGAATTTCCTAAGAAGGAGATGGAGTAACCAGCTGCTAGGTCCCCTTCTAAACTCTTGATTTCCCTTATCCATCTTAGAAAGTAATGGGACCTAGAACGTGAAATGAGGAAGCCTTCAACACAAGGTTTCCTTAATTTCTAATTACAAGGTCAAATTACCCTTTTACCCTTCCCACTCAAAATTCCCCTTAACCATACCCAATGGAATTTTAGTCATTTGCCTATAATTCCCACTAAACTTCTAATTGCACTAATCTCCAATTTATCAACTAATCCATCAAATACAATTAATTCACCAATTCATTTCATTTACTAATAATTCCCAAAATATGAAAATTACCAAAATACCCCTTGGCTCCCCCGAACCAGGTATTTGTCCACATTATGACTTTTCTGCTTAACTTGCTCGAAAGCATCCACTTAACCCAAATATAACAAATATATCCACATAATAATGTGGTCTCAAGAACATAACACAAAAAATACAAATATTCCCTCAACAGGTCAAAGTTATGAAAATGTCCTTTTTAAACAAAAGTGGATCTTTATACACATTTAATACACATAATCATCCATACTCAATTATATGATAATATAATTCCCATAATTACCCCACGTACCCTCCTATCACACTAATCCAAGAACTTAATCTTATTAGGAGTTTTGGGACAATATAAGTTGGTTGCTACCTTGAGTGATGTGAATGTCATCTAAGGAAAAGTACAAGGATGGTGCTATGACACTTGTGCCACCATTCAGGTAACTTATGATAGAGAGGTCGTCAAATTTTTTAAAGAATCAATGGATGGCCATGTGATCCAAATGAGAAATGAGCATAGATCCAAAGTGCTGGGCAAGGGGAATGTTGATCTCTACTTCACATCCAGAAAGAAAGTTCTTTTGAATAATGTGTTGTATGTTCAGGATATGAGTATGAATCTTGTTAGTGGGAACATGTTAAGCAAATCGGGCATCAAAGCAGTGTTTGAGTCCGGTAAGCTAATCTTGTCAAAGGGGAACTACTTTGTGAGGAAAAGGTATGTGTGTGATGGGATGATTAAATTGTGTACCCAAGACTCAAATTTTGATAATAATGCATGCACATTTTCCTCTTATATGCTTGGCTTTGATTCTATTACTTTGTGGCATAATAGACTTGCTCATATAGGTTGTAGAATAATTAAAAGAGTTATCAAATATGGTTTAATTGTATTCAATGATGTTGAGCATGTTAAATGTGAGTTATGTATTAAATCTATGATGGTAAAGAAACCTTATCCATGTGTTGAAAGAGAAACTAACTTGGTAGATTTGATACATAGTGATTTATGTGAATTGAATAGAATAATTACTAGGCAAGGACATATGTACTTCATTATCTTTATTGATGATTGTTCTAGATTCACATATGTGTACTTTCTTAAGAATAAGTATGAGGCCTTTAGCATGTTTAAAACATATAAAGCCAAAGTTGAAAATCAATTAGAAAATAAAATTAAAGAGATTAGAAGTGATAGGGGTGGTGAATACTTTTCCAATGAATTCAATATTTTTTTCTTGAAATGCATGACATAATACATGAATGCACAACCCCTTTTACACCCTAACAAAATGGTATAGCGAAAAGAAAAAATAGAACATATGTTGAAATGATAAGGGCCTGTTTGGTAAAAATTTTGTTTTTGAATTTTTTAAACATAAAAATGGAAATATTATTTTATTTTTGTTGCTTTATTTTTAAAAAATAAAAATATGTTTGGTAACTATTTTTGTTTTTTGTTTTTAAAAACAAAAAATAATAAATGCATTTGATTATTTTTATTTTTTGTTTAACAATATGATATGTTGATTTGAAGAAGAGAAGGAAAAAAAAGGAAAAATTGAAAACTGTTTAAAAAAAATTTGAAAGTGAAAAAATTCTATTTTTAAAAATTTTCAAAATTTTAATTAAAATTTAAAAAAAAATAATAAATAAAAATAGAGTTACCAGACACATTTTATGTTTAATTGTCAAATTTTTAATTAATTAAATAAAAAACTATTTTTTTAATTGTTACCAAACAACTCCTAAATGTTATGTTATTACATGCAAGTTTGAGTTTTGCGTTATGGGAAGAAGCCTTGTTATATTCTTGTCATATTCTAAACCATATGAGACATGGAAAGGAAAGAATCCTAACATAGGGTATCTCAAAGTGTGGGGTTTCCTTGCCTATTGCAAGTGCACGAAGCCTAAAATGACCAGATTGGGTCCAAGGACCATCAAATGTGTATTTGTAGGCTATGCCTCAAATAGCAAGGCCTATAGGCTATTATACTTAGAGTCTAATGTGATAATTTAATCAAGAGAAGTTAGGTTCTTTGAGAATTTTTTGTATAGTAACAATAAGCTTTAAGAATCGATCTCATTAGAAGGAACTCAAGAGGATTTACCTTCAAGGGTTGTAGAGCAACTAAAATTGTCTAGAAGAAGCCAAAGACTACAAGAGAGTTGATCACAAAATAAAACCTCTTAAGTAGAGACCCTTTACCTAGTAGAGAGAAATCACAAGGGAGACACTTGGAAGTATGCAATGGTACTTCAAGTGGAGGATGATCCTAAAAATTTTCAAGAAGCTATGTCCTCATGAGACTCTACCTTTTGGAAAGATGCAATAAATGATGAGATGGATTCAATTATGTCTAACGATACTTGGGAGATTGTTGATCTACCACAAAGATCAAAGTCAATAGGTTTCAAGTTGGTATTTAGAAGAAAATACAACACTAATGGAACCATTCAAGCCTATAAGTCAAGGTTGGTGGCCAAAGGGTTTAGACAAAATGAAGGCATAAATTATTTTGATACCTATGCACCCATAGCAAGGACAACATCTATAAGATTGTCGTTTTCCTTATCATTAATACACAACCTATATGTTCATCAAATGAATGTCAAAACGACATTCCTAAATGGTAACCTCGATGAGGAGGTTTACATGGAACAACCGGAAGGGTTTGTTCTAAGGGGAAATAAACATAAGGTGTGTAAACTTGTTAAATCATATATGGTTCAAAACAAGCACCAAAACAATGACATGAGAAGTTTAATGAAACCATTGTTTCGAATGGCTTTAGACACAATAGTGTGGACAAATGCTTATATTATAATACTTGCGATGACTGTCATCTTGGTGCATCTATATGCTGATGACATGTTGATATTCAGTAATGACATGAAATACATATTAGAAACAAAGAGGTTTCTATCTTCCACTTTCAAAATGAAGGAACTTGGAGAGGTCGATACCATACTAGGTATCAAGAATTGAAGAAATGTGGATAATTATGCCATAGGTCAAACTCATTATATTGTAAAAATGCTTGACAAGTTTGTTCATCTTAATATCAAAGAGGCAAGCGCGCCCTTTGATTCAAGTCTAAAGCTTGAAAAGAATGAAGGGAAAGATGTGGCTCAACTAGAGTATGCAAGTGAAATTGCGAGTTTGGTGTATGCCACACATTGTACTAGAGCGGATATTGCATTTGCGGTTAGTAAACTAAGTAGGTATACTAGCAATCCATGTATTAGACATTTGAAGGTCGTAGAAAGAGTTTTTGGATACCACAAAAGGACCAAAGGATTGTGCCTCCAATATTCTAAGTTTCCTAAGATACTTGAAGGATATTTAGACACAAGTTGGATATCCGGTGTATGAGATAATATCTCCATAATCGGTTGGGTGTTTACCCTTTATGGGGGTGTCATTTCTTGGGGATCTAATAAAGAAACGAATATATGTCACTCAATTATGGAGTTCGAGCTTTTAGCTCTAGCGGCAACCGACAAAGAGGTCGAGTGGCTAAGAGATCTCATGATGGAGATACCAAAAACCGTGGTGGATGTATCGACGATCTCGATACATTGTGATAATCAAGCCACATTGAATAGAACTTACGATAAAATATACAATGGAATGTCTAGACATATAAGTCTAAGACATGACTACGTGAGATAATTGATTGATAAGAGTGTCATGTCAATTTCGTATGATAAATGGTGTGAGAACTTAGCAGATCCATTTACCAAACCTCTAGGGAGAGATTTTGTGAGTTCAACAAATAGAGGGATGGGACTAAAACTTCTTGACCAATAGATTTGCCAATGATGGCAACCCAACTCAAAACTTGTAAATAAAGTGTAGAGTTCAATAGGTAAGAACAAGTTGCTAATAAGGGTAAAAGTCTTATCTAGGATGAGTTAATGTTGATTGCTAACAAACATGAGGGTTAAGCCATAGGCTTTTAATGAAATTCAGTTGAAGAGCAACAAGCATCTCTAAAGGTAGCAAAGATGTTGTAAGAATTTTACCTATGTGAACCCAGAGGTGGTGCCGCTTCTCAAGAGAGTAGGAGTTTTCTCTCCGAATGGTTGATGAATGGATAAACACAAGGCCATAAAAGTGCTAAGCGTGAAAAGTAGGAAATACATGAGTAATCAAGTAGAGGTGTGTGAGACATTACCGGTTTTTATCTCTAGGATTGTTGGGTTCAATATTTTAAGAATACCTTAACATTTTGATAGAAGCTTTGTAGTGTTTTCTCTAAGATAAATTTCAAACCAAAAATGTACTTTATTCTATGCACCAATATTGTTCGGGCTAGATGATTGAGGATGTATTTAACCAAGTAGAGGATTGTTATGATTGATTAAATACATAGTAAAATTATTTTAGGCACGAAGAGCTGCAAAAACCATAACGGTTTTACTAAAGTCAACATGTGAGAGTCGACTTGTGGTATAGACATCTATAAATCATATTTTTGGGTCCAAATTATTTCTTTTGAGTATAGAGGCATTTTGGAATATTTTGAGACAATTTTTGGGGCCCCAAGTCAGAAGGACCTGCGTTGCGTCGCTCTGGAGGTGATGCATCGCTGGTCCCTTGAAACACAACATAGGCAATTCATTGCCTACATGGTGATGATGCATCATCTGTCAAGCGATGCATCGCATGGATGCAGGTGGCGCGTCGCTTGGGTGGTCTGTACAGGACCGTATAGTGACGAGTTTTTGGCTCCAAAATTAAAATTAAAATTAAAATTCTCTAAGCTCATTGGTTGAGTCTAATAAGGGTTCCTATACTATTTAAAGGGGTCATTTAAGTTTTTGGTAAATTCATAACTCACCTCTCTCTCTCTCTCTCTCTCTCTGGCTCTCAAGATTAATAGTTTTCTCCAAGATCTTCATCAAGAAAGCTTGAAGATTCAAGGCTTGTGAATCCCAATCTCATTCCAATCTAGTACTTTCAAGCAATCTCAAGGAGGAGGCTAGGAATAGAGATTTTTGGACAACAATTCTCAATTTGTGTCAAGCCTTTGTTACATTTTGTTGATTCACAAAAAATCATAGGCTTGTGATTTTAAGTATCAAGGTTCTTCAACCAAAATGTCCATTCTACTACTTGTTTCATTTGTTCTATGTTCTTTGTATTACTCTTCCATTAGAAAATAGATTATCTTTGATCTATTCTTTTGAATTGTAATATACAAAGCTTGGTATATAGCCTTATCCCCAACACGGAGTGCCTTAGATTAGGTACATACAAAGTATGGACGAGGTACGTACTCGATGCTTGTACCAGATAAGTAGTGATTGTACGAAGCCACTAAACAGTGATGGCATTACTACCATGCCCCTGACACGGGTCAGAGCTGACCACCACTTCCCTAACACCACTATCACATGCACCATAACCACCAGCAACATGCAGGAGTATCTTTATGTCCCCTTATGGCCACTTTGTACTAAAAGACATCGAAGCTCACCTATAAATAAGACCTCCCTTCATCATTTAAGGGGTTGAAAAATTAATTGTAACCAGATACTATTAAGCAATACAAACACTTTTTCTCCATTTTTACTCTGCAATTTTTCTCTATGTTCTAGAAGTTGTTTCTGAGTTCATCATTTCCTTCTCATTCTTTGAGTTTTTTGATCTAGTTTTGTTGAAGAGTTCTCATCATCAACAGAGCTTGAGAAATCATATGCTCATACACTATACACACCGATTGATATAGAAAAATATTAATTCGTGGGACTAATTATTTTTTTTAAACAAAAGCAGGACATATATTAACTATAAAATCTAAATAGTAGTAAAAATGCATGTTAAACTAATGTTTAAGACTTTTTCTTTGGATAAGAATAGGAAGACATTTAGCAAGAATTTTAATACAATGGATATGGTAGAACAAATAGAAACTGAATTAGTATAAACCCCCAAGGAAATCCTGTGGAAATCAAATCCGATTGTATCAAGGGCTTTTGTAAAAATATCTGTAATTTGTTTGTTAGTTTCAACAAATTCCCTGATAAAATGATGACAAATATCAATGTGTTTAGTGCAAAAGTGTTGAATATGATTTTTTTGAGATATTAGTTGCACTAGTATTATCACAAAAAATATCCAATGTATCCAAATCAAACCCATAGTCAATCATCGTTTGTTTCATCCATAGCAGTTAAGTACAACAACTTCCAGCAACTATGTACTCGGCCTCAATAGTAAACAAGGATATTGAGTTTTGTACTTTGTTATGCTAGGAAACTAGATTGTTTCCTAGATAGAAGCATCCCCCACTTGTGCTCTTCTTCTCATCTACATTTTTTGCATAGTCAACATCACTAAAACAAACAAGGATTCTTTGGAATACCGAATTTCATACTCAAGAGTACCATTCACATAACTAATTATTCTCTTCACAGCAGTGACATGATTTTCCGTGGATTCCCTTGATACCGAGCACAAAATCCCAACAATGTAGCTTATGTTAGGTCGATTAGTTGTGAGATACAATAGGCTTCCAATCATGCTTCTATATAGTTGGATCTACTTTAACACCATTTCCATCTTTGGTCAGTTTAATCGTGGTCCCCATTGGATTTTTGGCGTGTTTGGTAGAATCAAGACCAAGTTTCTTGACCAAATTTTTGGCATACTTATTCTAGGAAACGAAAGTCTCATCTACTGATTGTTTGATCTGCAAACCTAGAAAATAGGTCAATTCACTTACCATACTCAATCAAAATTCATCTTTCATTTGCATGAGCAATTCCTGCATTTTAGAGTTAGATGTAGAGCCAAAAAAAATATCGACATATATTTGAGTAATAACAATGTCAAAATTAATGTCTTAAATAAAGAATGTTTTGTCAACTCCACCTCTTCTATAGCCATTTAAAACAAGAAATTGTGTCAATCTTCATACCATTCCAGAGGGACTTGTTTTAACCCATACAAAGCCTTTTTTTTTAACTTAAAAACATGATTAGGAAAACGAGGGTCTTCAAATCCCTTTGGTTGATCAATAAAAGCTATTCATTCAAAATACCATTTAAAAAAGTGGATTTAACATCCATTTGGTATAATTTGAAACCAATAACACATACAACGACCAACAACAACCTGATGGATTCGAGTATAGCCATAGGAGCAAAGGTTTCATCAAAATCCACACCTTCCACATGGGTGTACCCTTAGGCTGCTAACCTAGCCTTATTTCTCACTATTGTTCCAAATTCATCGATTTTATTTTTGAAAGTTCATTTAGTACCAATATCGTTTGTATGATTAGGCCTAGGTACAAGAGTCCAAGCATCATTTTTGGTGACTTTTTCTAACTCTTCTTGTGTTGCATTGACCCATGATTTATCATTCAAAGCTTCATTCACATTTTTTGGGTCAAGAGAAGAACTAAAACACACAAATTAGACAAGATTGATATACTTTCTTCTTGTGACCATACTTTCCTCCATATTACCTAAAATAAGATAACATGATGATTCTTCTTAACTTTGGTAGATGGTTCCTTTTGAATAGGATCCGAGATGGTTTATGAAATTCTACTCTTGGTTCACTCATAATATGTCGAAACAAATTCAGCTTTTGTCAAGACATTTTCTAATCTGTGTTGCGACATTTTTTTGTTTATGTTAGGACAAAAGATAAACCTTGATTATTTTCTTCTAAAAACTTGTCAATTTTCTCTTCACTGCAATATTCAAGAAAGTCTTTCACATCATCAATAACCACGTTAGTAGATTCCATAATAGTTTGGGTTTTTATGTTAAAAACACGATAAGCCATACTATTATCTGAATACCCAAGAAAGATGCCCACATTACATTTGGTACCAAATTTTCCAATATTTCCACGATCTCTAAGTATATAGCAAATGCACCCAAAAAAAAAATGAAAAAAAACTTCCATTGGGTCTTTTACCTTTCCAGATTTCATAAAGAGTTTTGGTTGCACCTGGGCGTAAGAACACTCGATTAATTTTGTAGCAGGCAATTTTTATTGCCTCTGCCCACAACCTCTTTGAAAGTTTCTTATTGTTCAACATCATCCTCGCCATTTCCTGTATGGTTCGATTTTTTCTATCAACAAACCTATCTTGTTCTGGAGTTTTGGGAGCAGAAACCTCATGAGAAATGCATAGGGATTTACAAAAGTTATCATAAACAACATTCTCAAACTCTTTACCGTGATCACTCCTGATTCTCATGATCTTACCTATGTTGCAATTTTTTTAACTCTTAATTTGGTGCAAGAAGTTATAAAGGCATCAAAAGTGTGTCGTTCTTTCCTACATAAATTAGTACAAGTAAAACGTGAAAAAACATTAATACAAAAAAAAAATGTATATCTTACCATTTGCAACAGTTCTAGAACCTTTGAAGTATTAATTTCTGAAACACCTTTATGAGAATTTTTTAACTCTTTTCCCAATTAACATGGTTCACACATACCAGTTGATTCCTTACCCAATTTAGGTAACTCACGAACAAGACCTGCACTAGAAATTTTCTTCAAATTTTTGTAATTTATATGGCCAAGTTTTTCATGCCAAACATCACTTGCATTACCTATGGTTGAGTGACAAATGAGTGTTTGAGAAAGTACATAGTAATTATCAACAGATCTAAAACCTTTCAACACCAAATTATCATTTTGATCAATATCATTACAGTCAACAAGAGAAAAGTTTACTATAAGACCTTGATAACATATTTGACTTATACTAATTAGATTTGCTTTCAGTATATCAACAAGCAAAACATTTTTCAAACTTTGTAACCCATAAAAACTTAGGATACCCTTTCCGGCAATGTTTCCTACCATACCATCACCAAAAGTTACAACACCACATTTCATTGATTTGAAATTAGTGAGTATACTTGTGACATATCCCTAGAATATCCACTATCAAAATACCAAGAATTAATAGCATGAGTTCTATGACATGTAAATGTAGCAAAATATTTAGATTCATTTTTCTTTACCTAAATCTTCTTGGGTGTCGATCTTTTCTTCTCAACAAGATGTTTTATTTTCCATGGTGATTGAAATAATTTTTTTTTAAAAGTATCACCATGGTAAAATATTTAAGTCGAATGTCACCTTTCATACCACAAAAATGGAAAGTCAGGACAAAATATCATATGTGTTGCGACATACTGAGAAGTTGAGGCCTCAAGAGCCAAAATTGTTCTTCCATTTAGGTCCGTTGTCAAAGCATAAGTAAAATTTCCATGTTTACAAATGTTGTTTTTCCTTTAGGTTTGGATCCATTTGATCTTACCCCAATAAGATCACCAACTCTTTAACCTAGACAAATAACACCATCTAACACCATGGATATAAGATTAAGCATTCTCACACATTTTACCATATGATCTATTTCTTTAGGCAAAATCCTAATTTCAAAATCCTTGGCAACACTATCATTTTCATAGTTTTCCACAATGAAATCAAGTTCTTCATTTTTTTCTTAAGCACTTTGTTATTGTTTGCCATTAAGCGATTTTATGCACTTACCTTCAACCATTGATCATACATGTTTTTGTATGATTCTTTCAATGAATCCTCATCCAACTCAGTTTCTTTGGAGTCACACTATGAGATATCACCTTCTTATACATAATTATTTAAACAAACAAACCTCTTATTAATCTGCACATAAGATATTATAATCCATGAAAAATAGTAGTTAAGGCAACATTGGAATTTTCTTCCTCATCACTACTTTCAGAATCCTGATCACTCCAAGTAGTTGCCAGGAATTTCTTATTTTTCTTCAGAGTATTGGCACATTCAGATTGAATATGGTCGAACTTTTCACAAACCCTGCATTGAACACTCTTTTTTATTGTTAGCTTCAAAGAGTTTAGAAAAATTGTTACCTATGGATGACTTGAACATGGTTTTCTTGTTACTAATCTTTTTCCTATATTTTTTTAAAGTGTTTTGTTAACAAGGCCATTTAATCCTCAGTATCATCAACTGAGATTTTCCATTTGGAAGATTTCAAAACAATTGATTTTTGCTTAGGAGCACTCGATTTATCTTTTTAACGCATTTGTTGATTGAGTTTCAAAGTTCAAAGTGAGCCCATCAACTCTTCCACCTTTATAGTGTCAAGATCCTTTACATCCTCAATTTCCATGAGTTTAGTTTGAAACCTATCAGGAAGCACTCTAAAAATTTTATGAACAAACACATCATTTTCTCACTTTTCACCCAAAACCAAATACTAATTCGCAATATCTAATAGTCTCTCATAAAACTCAGTGAGAGTTTCACTTTCAGTCATCCTAAGGTTTTCAAACCTTGTGGTCAACATCACAAGTCCAGATCGCTTGACATGAGCAGTTCCCTCAAGTCAAATTTGAAGGATTTGCCAAGCATCTTTGACGGACTCACACGAAGAAATCAATTTTAAGTATCGTTCACCAACACCATTAAAAATAGCATGTAATGCTTCATTATTATAACTGGAAAATTTATCTTTAACATTGGTCCATTCAAGTTCAAAGTTTACCTTTGTCTTGTCGGATGATGCATATGTCTCGACATGTTGTGTCTAGCTCGTCAAAATTGACCTCCAAGCCTTTTCATCTTTAGACTTGATGAAGACCTTCATCCTAACCTTCCAGTGGGATAATTGGAGTCATTAAACAATGGACAATGAGTTATGGAACCAAATTCTTCAAAGAAAGACATTTCATAAGGCACAAAACAATGAAATATCACAAGATTGCACTAAGATAGTGACTCTCTCTGATACCAATCGAAATTCTGTATTTTATCATTATCAAGTGATTAGATTAAACAAATTAATAAAGAAGTGGAATATTGATTAAGTTGCTTGGATAAAAAAAATATCTGTTTTGACAATCCAGAATGTAGTCAGAACAGATTGTAAGAACATTAAAAAGTTTGACATAGGAAATTTTTTACTTGGTTTAGATACCCTAGTCCACGAGGTTATGCCCATAGATAAAACCAAATAGTAAAGAATCACAAGACATAAAAAACATTGAATTAAACAATGTAAGACTCCCTCTTAAACTATTGCCACAAGCCCTTTTGTACTTTCTTCACAAATTTGGTTTTGACGTTCCCTAACAGACTTGAAATCCATTCAATGGCTAGTGAGTGCTATATTCCTTGCGAAGTGAGACTTGAGTGAATCTTCTCCTAAAGATTTCTTTTCATGTTCAAGTTATATAATACAAATATGCACAAAGTAGTAGGACATAGATTAAGTGGAACAATCCTAATCTTTACAAAGAACTCTTTAAAAAAACAAAGACACAATATATGGAATATTCAATGTGAAGAGATAATTTTTGCAAAAGGTTCGACTAGTATTTATAGATAAAAAGACGTAAAAAGACAGCTTTACACGATTGGTACTCAATTAGAAGAGATTTGCAACTTTTCCAAATTTGGACAAAAAAATCTAACTTGTAAGATAGAATGAGCTATTGTCCTGATAGACTGTAACGAATTTGGCCTTTTTTCTTGACTAGGTTAATTCCAAATTTACCTCATTCAAAAATAGTCAATTCGTGAAAATACTAAGTCAGAATATGTTAAATATATTAGGGGTATTTGCAGCGAAAGCACCTAAGTTTTATAGATTGTGGTACTTAAATATTTATTATTTTTTGTGGCTAAAATATATTTCGTTAACATTTCTTAGCAGTCGTAGGTACCTGGCCGTTAAGTGCCAGGTAAGTGCTTACTTATCAGCCTCTTATTGGTCCAAGTTATATAATTTTTATTTAAAAATTAAAGAAAAATTATATTTTCAATAATTACAATTTAAACAAAAATGAAAATATACATAAAAAAATTCTGATTGGTCCAAGTTATATAATTTTTATTTAAAAATTAAAGAAAAATTATATTTTCAATAATTACAATTTAAACAAAAATGAAAATATACATAAAAAAATAAAATCTTTAAACAAAATTACATAAAATAAGAATATAAAATTAAAATTAAAATGTATTTATAAAGTCACAACTCTCAATCAAAATGCATTCTTTAATCTCTTCAAATAAGAGTGCAAATATGATATGAGATCATTCAAATGTAGTTTTAAGAATAATATGCTAAAAACACATGAACACACACCATAACCACCACAAATAATTCTTAAATGTTTTGCTCACCCAAGTTGATACAAGCAAATAAGTTTTAGTCAAAATCACTTATCTAACATTCAAACTCATATATAAAGATTAGGCTTCAACGATTTTCTAAACAATGACCCAAAATCACAAATCTAACATTCAAAATCATATTTGAGTTTAAGCTTCAAAACCCAAGTATCTTGATGACCCAACACCGACTACCCTAAGCACACCCAAATCTCATAAAAAACCCAAATCTCGTTGACTACCCAGAACATCCAGATCCCGTCGAACACCCAATTCATGTCGAAAGCCCAAATCCTATTGCACACCCCAAATCCCGTCAAACCCCAAATCCTGTTTGTGACCATTGAAAACCTAGATCTGTTCGTCACCTAGACTCCTCCAGCCACCCAATAGAAGCATCGTAACCCTCCATCACTATTGCCTGCCCTCCCCAAGTTTGTTGGCATCGACAACATTGCCTCCTCTGCAAAGAAGAAGAAATGGAGGAACAAAGAGAAAGTTAGGGTTTTTTTTCTATGTATGTTGAGTGTGTTTTTTTTTTTTATTATTATTAATTAGGATTATATTTTTAATAAAGTTTTAAATTTTTCTTTAATTTTAAGTTTGTGTTAAGATTTTATTTTTATTTAAATTGTAAGTTAATAAAAATTAGTATTTTTTTATTTGTAATCTTTTAATTGAATTTTAAATATAATTTTTATTTAATTTTTTAATATTAAAATAAATTTTTTAAGTACCACATATAAAACTTAGATATTTTCGCCGTAAATTACCCAATATATTATTCTTACAATTTAGCCTTATTTATCATGTAAAACATGATAAATATACTTTTATGGTAAGAATAAAAAATCAACACAAATCAAGTTATTTAAACCTATGGATTCAACCATACTCACAACTTTTGAAATATCAAAATATTCAAGAATTAATTCAAACATTAATTAAGATGTTCAAAATCAAATTTCTTTATGGGTTGTACATTATTTTGTCTAATTAAGTTAGCCAATCAAGAATTTTACAGATCCCTTAGTTTGTTTAACTACATCAGCTGAGGGTCAAGATTTGTTGAAAGCTGATTCTCTTACTGCTGCTGAAGGATTCTCTATTTGATCGATGTTCTGGTAAGGGTGCTCTGTTTTCTGATATTGTGAGGAACTGGAGTCTTATGTTATGGACTGTTTCCTAGTGTTAGAAAAGAAGATAATTTTTAGTGAGGTTTTAGATGCCTCTTTGCCTTGTCAAATATTTTTGAATCGGTTGAAGTTTTTTTATTTTTTAAATCCAAAATGAACTATATATGTTACATACGACATAGCAGGTTATACTAATGCATTTTACTTGAAAGTGATCCACCTAAATTTTTATATTTTATTTCATTTACTCTTGAAGGTTGCTGGCAGTTTAGTTTGTTAAAATTGACGGCATTCTATAGATTGCTACAAAGTAGCACATTGATTCCTGGTGCTCGTGCTTTACCAAACATCCTTACAATTGTACTTAAAATTTTGGTTTTAATCATCCATTTTCCTGATAATCTTCCATTACTCATAGCTTGGGGTTGTACACATCAATTGGGCAACTGTTTTGTTTTAGAGAATTAAAGCATAGAAGACATTGATGATGGAAACTTCGTAAGGATTTCAGCAGATTGTTACAATAAAGAAAAAAAAGGTTAAACCATGGCCCACTACTATAACATAGCTTTAATAAGGATATATAAATACAAAAATTATGCCTGTAAAGGATTATGTGGCAGTGTGTAACATTCTGAACCACAGCATAGAGTAATTATCACATACTAGAGCCTTCAGCCTTTTTTTGTTTTGTTTCTTTAACAACAGCCTTACGTTATTTATGTTTTTCAGTTCTGTTTTTTTTCTTTTCAAAATAATAATAAATGATATTATTTACTTTAGTCAGTAAGTTCTATTCATTTTTGTTGTAAAAGTTTATTTCCACGTTGTCAATTTTCTTGAATGAGCGGTAAACTTCTGTTCTATTGGATATCCGGATTTATAAAAACAAGCTTGCATTGGATGCCGTCACTTACTCACTAAATGAATGTTGGTAGTCAAATCCGGTATATTAATTGTACTATCTAACCCCATGGTGATGTCTTAGAAATTAGAAATGGGGACAGGTATGGTGCTAAATGGTCTTAAAGATGGGAGTAAGGTATCTTCTTGTACACACACGTCTATTATTGTATATAACATTTGTATCAATATGTTCTTTGTGAGTTTTCTCTTTGCCTCAATTGATGCCTTCCCCACTCATATTTTGATTAATCTTCAAGTTATGCTTGCCATTTGTTGTGGTCATACTTGATCTGTTATGAAAGTTTCTCTTTTACTTATTGGCAATGGTTAATTCTCATTGCACACGTGAAATGGTGGGAAAAAAATGATGGAACTGGTATCTGATATAGGCATACAGCATTAAGTGAAATAAACCCTGAAAAAGAAACAAAAAATGAAACATAGACTGACCCCCACACTCATAAAGCTCTAAAGTGGTATGACATATCTCTTTCTAAGTTTTACTCTCTTTAGAATTCTAATGTTATAAATAAGTTCAAATATGATTTTTACTTTATTGTCTTACAATGACTATTTCATTCCAACTTGGAGGTTTTACATTTGTATTTTTCATTTATCCAAATGCAACCTAATTTTGATGTTGCCTTGTGACAAACGATCTTGGACTACAGATATTCCATCTGATGTTGTTAATGAATTCGGTTTATTGGATCTCTAGATCCATATATGCAGAAGATGGTCATTCAATAGGATGGAAGTGTTAATAATATAAGTTTTATTAATATGTAAGGGTAGTTTAGTCTTTTAGCCTCTCGTTATTTTGGCTATATATTTTGTTGCTCTTGTACTCTTATTTTTATCTCTTTTGTTATAATGAAAACCTAGCCTCCCTTTTGATTATCTCTCAAATCTTCTTTTGTCTATTTTGCAAAATTATCATGGTATCAGAGTAGTGTTCTTGAGTATCCTCAATTCAGTTGCGCTAGGATTACAATCTTAATTTTTTTAGGAATTTGGCTCTATCTTTGGCTTTGATTTTGAGGTTTTCGCACCAATCTTGGGGATTTCGCACTTTGTTCTGTCTATTTGGATTTCGATTGTTCGTCATGGCTGGCGCTAAGATGATTCGCTTCAGTCCATTAATGTGCAATTGAATGGGCAGAATTATTCGTATTGGCATTATGTTATGAAAAAATTTCTGAAAGGGAAACGTATGTGGGGTTATGTTTTTGGAACTTCCACGAAAGCGAAAGACGATAAGGATGAGAGCTTTGCAGAACAGTTGGATCTTTGGGATGCCAACAATTCGAAAATCATCACTTGGATCAACAACTCGGTTCAACAATCAATCGGTATCCAATTGGCGAAATATGAGACGGCGAAGGAAGTTTGGGAGCACTTGGAAAGGTTGTAGACACAGTCTAATTTCGCAAAGCAGTATCAGTTGGAGATTGACATTCGGGCCCTTCAACAGAATAGCATGAACGTTCAAGAATTTTATTCTGCTATGTCTAATCTGTGGGATCATCTTGCTTTGACTGAATCAGCGGAGTTACGGGCATTTGCCCCTTACATTGCTCGGAGAGATGCACAACGTCTGGTTCAGTTTTTGATGGCTCTTTGAGATGAGTTTGAAGGTCTTCGTGGAACAATCCTGCATCGCAGCCCTCTTCCGTCAGTTGATTCGGTGGTTAATGAGTTGTTAGCATAAGAGATTCGCTTGAAGTCTCGTGTTGATAAAGGGGGGGGGGGTGGAAAAGGGGATTCTTCCTTCTCCGAATCCCTCTGTCTTTGCAGTTCCTCATCGGCCAGCCTCCAACAATCAACACAAGACTCAAGCCAAGGTTGGCTACGACGAATGTAATTTTTGCAAGCAAAAGGGACACTGGAAGGCTCAATGTCCCAAATTGTTGAACAGGGTGCAATCACCGAATCAGTCTCCTCATTGGAAATCTGGCAACCAACCTCATCGGCCTCTTCATTCTATGTCTTCGAACATGGCAGCTATAGTTCCACCTGCAGACTCTGGAAGCACTCCTAGTACCTCGATTGATACACTCACAGAGCAGTTTCAGAAGTTCATTGCCTCGCAGCCACACGCCATGTCAACCTCCCCCCACATAGGTTTGCCTTCTAGTAGTACACTAGGTATATCTTCCTCTATATGGGTCCTTGATTCTGGAGCTTCACATCATATGTCACCTAATTCCAATTCCTTCATGTCCATTAAATCAGCACCCTCTGTATCTGTCATGACCGCTGATGGCACTCCCATGCCATTAGCAGGGATTGGCTCGATTTGCACTCCAAAAATGTCATTCTCTGATGTATATCATATTCCAAATCTTACTTTGAATCTTGTCTCTATTGGTCAATTATGTGACTCTGGTTTCTCAATTATTTTCTCTAATTCTTGTTGTTATGTGCAGGATCCTCATTCCAAGAAGCTGATTGGGACAAGCCGTAGGCAGGGGGGGCTTTACATTTTAGATGAGTTGAGAGTTCCTGATATTGCAGCTTCTAGTGTCGATTTGTCTTCATTTCGTTTAAGTTCGTCTTCGTCTAGTTTTTATTTATGGCATTCTCGTCTTGGACATGTATCTGGTTCACGTTTAAAGTACTTAGCTTCCACAAGAGCATTAGGAAAGTTACAAACCCATGATATTTCAGATTGTTGTGGTTGCAAATTGGCAAAATTTTCTGCTTTACCTTTTTATAAGAGTGTTTCTGTTTCTCTTGCACCTTTTGATTTGATTCACTCTGATGTGTGGGGGCCATCACCCGTTCTAACAAAAGGTGGATCACGTTACTATGTCTCTTTTATTGATGATTATACTCGTTTTTGTTGGGTCTATCTTATGAAACATCGTTCTGATTTTCTCACGATTTATCATATGTTTCGTGCTTTTGTTAAAACTCAACATAATGTTGTTATCAAATGTTTTCGATGTGATCTGGGTGGTGAATATACCTTCAATCGTTTCTCTGAATTGCTTGCTTTAGATGGTACCTTACATCAAACCTCTTGTACCGATACACCAGAGAAAAATGGGGTTGCCGAAAGAAAACACAAACACATTGTTGAAACTGCTCGTTCTCTCTTATTGTCTGCTTATGTTCCTAGTGAGTTCTGGGGGGAAGCCATTCTGACTGCAGTTCATTCAATCAATAGAATTCCATCATCTGTCACTTCAGGTCTGTCTCCCTTTGAAAAACTTTATGGTCACGCTCCTGATTATTCTTCATTGAGAGTCTTTGGTTCCACATGTTTTGTTCTCCGTCCTCATGTTGAACGTAGTAAGCTTACTTCTCGTTCCGCTCTTTGTGTATTTCTTGGTTATGGTGAAGGTCAAAAAGGATATTGATGTTATGATCCTGTTAGTCAAAAACTCTATGTTTCTCGTCATGTTGTGTTTATTGAGCATATACCTTTCTACTCTATTCCATCGGACACCCCCAATCTACACAAATCTGATCTCACTCGTATTGATCCATTTGATTCTTGTACTGTTGATACTCTTAACTCTGCAGATGTCGGTTCTCAGCCTGTCGAAGTCCCTTCTGTCCCTACTACTGCCCAAGATGCTTCTGAGATTGTGGATCATGCTCCTCCTCCTCGCTACCCTCAAAGAATTCGTAAGTCCATACAGTTACCTGATTTTTTCTACTCCACTTATTCTGATTCTTTCTCTTCTTTTTTGACTTCTATTCACCAACTCTCTGAGCCCTCTTCCTATAAAGAGGCTATTCTTGACCCTCTTTGGCAGCAGGCAATGGCTGAAGAACTCTCTGCGTTGTACAAGACAGGTACTTGGGATATTGTTCCTCTTCCTGTGGGGAAGCGTGCTATTGGTTCCCATTGGGTTTACAAGATCAATACTAAGTCTGATGGGTCAGTAGAGCGGTACAAAGCTCGTTTGGTTGCTAAAGGCTTTGCTCAAGAGTATGGGATGGATTATGAGGAAACTTTCGCTCCAATTTCCAAACATACCACTATTCGTACTCTCATTACTGTTGCGTCTGCTCGACAGTGGTCCATTTCTCAAATGGATGTTAAAAACGCCTTCTTGAATGGGACTCTTCAAGAAGAAGTTTACATGGTTCCTCCACCAGGTGTTCCTCATAATTCAAGAGAAGTTTGCAGATTGAAGAAGGCTCTTTATGGGCTTAAACAAGCTCCCCGAGCCTAGTTTGAAAAATTCTCCATCGTGATTACTTCTCTCGGCTTCCACCCCAATGCACATGATTCAGCTCTCTTTATTAGGTGTACTTCTTCTGGCTGCACTTTACTCTCTTTATACGTTGATGATATGATTATCACCGATGATGATGCGAATGGAATAACGGAGTTGAAAACACACTTGACTCGTGAATTTGAGATGAAAGATTTGGATTCCCTACGGTACTTTTTAGGGATAGAAGTAGCTTACTCTCCTCGTGGCTATCTTCTTTCTCAATCTAAGTACATTGCTGATATTCTCGATCAGGCTCGTCTCTCTGATGCTCGCACTGTTGATACCCCTCTTGAGCTTAATGTCAGGTATTCTTCATCTGATGGTGTTGCCTTGTCAGATCCCTCTCTATATCGCACTCTGGTTGGTAGCTTAGTGTACCTTACTATCACCAGGCCAGACATCGCTTATGCAGTTCACATTGTTAGTCAGTTTGTTGCATCTCCCGCTACTGTTCATTGGGCAGCTGTGCTTCGTATTCTTCGATATCTTCGGGGAACTCAATTTCAGAGTCTTCTTTTTCCATCTACATCTACTTTAGAGTTACGTGCCTACTCAGATGCAGATTGGGGTGGTGATTGTACTGATTGCAAATCTACCACTGGTTTTTGCATATTTTTGGGAGATTCTCTTATTTCTTGGAAGAGTAAAAAACAGACTGTTGTCTCTCGATCGTCTACAGAAGCAGAATATCGTGCCATGGCCTCCACTACCGCTGAAATTGTTTGGTTGCGTTGGTTACTTGCTGATATGGGTGTTATTCTCTCAGATCCCACTCCGATGCATTGTGGCAATGTTAGTACTATTCAGATTACTCGCAACTCCGTTTTTCATGAGCGCACGAAACATATTGAGATAGATTGTCATCTTACTTGTCACCACTATCAGAATGGGACCATCACTTTACCATTTGTTACTTCCGCTATGCAGATTGCCGACTTGTTTACGAAGGCTCATACTATTTCTTGTTTTCGTTTCTTAGTTAGCAAACTCTCGATGCTTCCCGCAAATGCATCGTGAGTTTGAGGGGGATGTTAATAATATAAGTTTTATTAATATGTAAGGGTAGTTTAGTCTTTTAGCCTCTTGTTATTTTGGCTATGTATTTTGTTGCTCTTGTACTCTTATTTTTATCTCTTTTGTTATAATGAAAACCTAGCATCTCTTTTGATTCTCTCTCAAATCTTCTTTTTGTCTATTTTGCAAAATTATCAGGAAGCACCGAATTTGGCCGAGGAATGTTGTCTCTAGTTTCCATTGTAATTATGCATGCCATCACAGATGGGTGTGATTGTGATTCTTCTCTTTGTTTCAATGATGAGCCTATTATTTCGCAAGACCAGTATGACCTGTCTTTTCCAGGACATATGTGCTCCATATGTATCCCATTTCTACACACAAGGCCATATAGATCAGGTTTGATGGTAGGAATTGCATGTCATATTCAATAAATACTCATAAAACATAGTAACAGTCCTTTACATGGATGACTACTATGCTATAAAATCTCTCTCTCTCTCTCTCTCTCTCTCTCTCTCTCTCTTGTACATTTCAGTCATCACACCATTAAATTAATGAATCAATTAATCTTGCTTACACAAGCTTGGCTGTCGCTTTTCGATGTCCTCAACTGCTTGGATGCAATCTTCATGTCGCTTCAATCATTCTCAATTAGTTTTTCATGCCATATATTGTACTTTTTTTCTCTTCTTTCTTTATTTTTTATTTATTTATTTAATCTTCTCTTTTTCTTTTCTGGTGAGGGTCATACTTTTCTTCCGTTGCATGTCATTTCTATGGCAACTTATCAGCGGCATAATATTTCCCTTTCATTGTCCGGCAAAAATTCTTAAGTGGTTTAAATAATGTGATTTGTGATTCACCTGACACCACTAAACAATGCTTTTGGAAACAACAGTATCGCTTTATTATGCCTATCTATATGCTCTTATCATAATTTGTATTGTACATATGCTTGCATGTGTATGAATGCAATGCTTACATATTTGTATATCATGCATGTAATAATTACTCAAGGAGTCATATATATGCATATGAAAAAAAAAAGTTTAGCTTACAAAGAACATATTAGCTACCATTTTTTGTATTAACGTTGGTGTTTGTGTTTTTGCTATTAAGTTTGTGAATATTTGGGAATTCTACTTACTTTCATAGAAGTTGCAAATTCTCAGCATTGAAAGGAAAGAGGTACGGTAGAAAAATTGGAGCTGAGATTTCAGCCATGATTTTCAATTTTCATTCCAAGCCAGGAAGAGTAATCGATTAAAGGTGTGTGTACTTTCTCACATTGCATAGCTGATTTTTCAGGCCACAAAATCAATGACAATATCTGTTAATTATTATTGTCATGAGTAGATTAATGACGTCCTTTTTTCTCATAAACAGGAAAAAGTAAAGGAAAAATATAGATTTTGTTGAGATGTGTTTTAGATAACATCAGTTGTTTTACTAATTTCAAACACTTTTTTTTTTCCTTTTTTTTTGAGGGGGGTGGGGGGGAAAAAGGAGAAAAATTGAAGTTCATAAAAACCCAACTCCAAAAGAAATTGATAATATATACAGCCCTTATGTCCATAAATGTCAATTCTTATGTACAATTATATTTGACTTCTATGTATCTGCATGTTATCGTAGCATTAGATATAGATTTTTTTTTAATGTTCTCTTCTTTTCCTTCTCTTTTTTCTTCCAAGTCGGTGGCATATTGAGTTTGAGTGAGCCATCGAAATCAGCTCCTATTCTTTTGTCATTTAACTTGTGCAATTATATGAGTGACAATTGATGTTTATTTTTCTTTTTATATCTTTGAGATTCCAAAGGCATAATACATACACTAACTAAAGACATGGGCTGTTTTTTCCTCACTTCCACCAATTTTCTAAGAGAGGAATAATTACCTACACATCCTTATGGGTTAACTTTTGCATGATTGTTTGCAAGTACATCGTTGTGAAAGAACAAAAAAAATTGTATATATATTAAAAACCTTCTTCATTAGATTGTAAGAGGGAGTTCCTTGGCCTTGGATCAAGAAGAAATTATTTTCAGAAACCGTTGAAGAGACTTTTGACCCATTTATGCTATGATGTGATTCTTCACTTGTATAGAATCGCCAATGAAATAATAACAGAAGGAAAGGACAAACTAGATGAGTACTAGATACATTTTCCTTGGCTTGGACATAAAAATAGAATTTTAATGATGATATTTATATAGTGATATTAGTATTATCATTGAAAGTATACACAGAAAAGCATCTCAAAAATTGCATATATATATATATATAACCACCTATATTATTCAACTAGAAAACAAAGCATTATATATATTTAAAGAATTGTATATTTGTTTAATGTAGTGTTTGATAAAAAAAAAAGTAGTATATTAATATTTTGGTGTTTATTATATTTATTGTTTGATCAATGCTAAAAGAATCAATTGAGAAAACTAAATAAATGAGAAAATATGAGATCAATTATTAATTTTTACCTCTCCTTTACCCCAATCTTTATATAAGTTTATAGGTATATAAATAATTATTAACACTTTTCATTGTTTAAATAAATTATCTATTTATTATAAGTATAAAATTAAATTAATGAGAAAAAGAAAGTTTACTATCTAGCATAATAAATTAATCTATGAGCCATTTTATAAATAAAGTCACTCATGTAAGAAAGAGATGTCTTGAACATTTTGCATAACTTGAGTACTTTCACTGTAAATAGTAATTTATATAATAAAGTAGGATAATACAATAATAACTTAATAAAGCTATATAAATTAATAGAATTAAAGTATAACAAAAGTAAATGTCAAACAAATAAAAAAATGTTGTAAAGTAATTGGTGAGTTGAAAAAAGACTTGTCAATCTTATTACCAAAAGAAAAATCTTAGTTATAATAAAATATTAAATGATTGAAATTTTTTTATTCTCTTAAAATTAAAAATACAACTTTAAAATGAATAAATTCTCATTTAATGAATTAGCCTTATAAGTTGATAAAACAAAATTTGATAGAACCTCTAATACTTACATTTTCCGAAACTTAAATCTAAATGATCATGCTCATAACATTCGACGATAAGAAATATAATCTCATCCCAACAATTAAGATGAGCATGTAAAACTTATTCTCATAATAGTAGTCAAATACTACATAAATGAAGCAAAAAATGAGTAAAAGTTTGTTGAGATGTGCTTTGTTTCATTTCATCATTGCAATACAATGATTTCTAATTCTCTTTTTATCTTATTAAGAGAGAGACATACACATTTCACATAATATATTATTTGCATCATATCTAAAAAATAAACACTTGAAAGTGAAACACTCTCTTATATACGATTGTTCCTCTCCACTTCAATTCTAAACAAAGAATCCTCCACAACGCTTTGCCTTTGCCACCACCTCCACCTATGCTGCTCTGCAAAGCCTTTTTCTTCACCTCTGTAAAGCACCAGCTGAGCTAGAACCTTGTTTAATTCTCTTGAACTTATGAAGAGTGTGTTTGTGAATCTCTTTGATCATTAGTCTTAAATGTTAATGATAATATATATAGATATATTTATATATACTTGTATCTTCTATCATCAGCACAATCACAATGAAACAACAATATAGAAACAACAATGGAATACACAATCACACTCAATGAATATACATATTGTTGACCATTGAATTAGTCAACGACACGGAGTCACAAAAAATGATAAGGATTATAGAGCTGAATGCAAGAATGAAAATGACACAAGAAAGTTATAGTAGTTTGGCCTCAAAGATTGGTAATAACCTACACCCACTTAGTGGTTTTATTGATGTAAAACCCCAAAAACCTGCGATCTACAAACAAGGGTTCACTGAGTTTCACAAGTCACAAGTATAAGTACAAGTTCTATGTATAAACTCACTATTTCTCTCTGAATCAAAATGTTGCATGTGAAATAAATGAATCCTATGAGCCCTACTTATAGGCTCATGAATGTACATATGGACCTATGGGCCATGTTCAATTGACGTTACAAGCATGACAAAATAATAACATAAATAATAATATTTACATTTAAAATAGTCAACTATCATTGGAATATCTAACTTATTACTGTCTCTAATTGTTTGCCTTGGTCCTACGAGCAGATCTGGTCGTATTCTTTGGTATACCTCTTTTTCCTACTGCTCAGCATATTCGTGCGCCTATCGAGCCGCTTAATTTCTTTCATGAAAATCTGGTCGTCGCTCGACCAGTCCTTCATTAATAGTTAATCACGTGATGTACATGTGCCTCTTTAACATGCCATGTCATCATGCCAATATTTAGGGAAACATTTGCCCCTAAGTTTATTTTAATGCGAACAACATTTAATAAACTTACTCGACCTAAAATCCTGCTGACTTGTCACATCTGTCAGTACTTACTTTCTCGAAAAGGTAAGCAATCATAACCCTTTCAGTTTCCCAGGCACGATTTGATGGTTATTGCGATTTCCAATGCATCGAAACCATATTCTCATCATTACTCGCCATCAATGCCCCAAGTAGTACAAAGATAAGTTGCTTCACCTCTTTTCACTATTGCCCAAACTTTCTCTTTCCTAAAGAACTCTCCAAACTCTCTCAAGATTGTCAAGATTTTCTCAGTGCAATCTGAAGCTTTTAGAGCATTTTCGAGCAATTTCTCCATGATTTCTTCAATAATCTTCATTCCAAGTAAGATTTCAAGCAACCCTTCCAGATTTTGTAGCAATTTACCTACATTTTGGCTATGATTTACTTGTTTTTGTAACTGGTTTTACATTGTTCTTGGCAAGTTTTTGGGTAGATCGGGTTTAGGCAAAAAACTCATAGAATAACTGTGCTAGAATAGGGATTTTAGGCAATATAATGCATGAAACAATGTATAGAGGGAGTATTGGGTTTGCTTATACTGATTTTAGGTCCAAAATTAAAGTGAAAATTCAATTTTGGCGCAGTTTTGAAGTTGAAATTTTTTTCTGAAGAAAGTTTTCAGTTTCAGCTTTTGATCTATTTTTCCAACCTGCGCATAGATATTGTGTGTTTGTACTCAGGTGCTGCTGGTCGGATAAAAGCCTAAATTTTATCCACGAGCAACACCATTCCTTTTTTTTTTTTTTTTTTTTTCTGTTGTTCTTTTTTCACTATTCTCCGTAGATTCTCACTCCCTTTATTCTTTTCAGATATTCATGCACGATACCTAGGGAGGTGAGAGGCCAATAGACGAAGATTTTCTAAATCTATTGTAACGCCTTTGATAACCAAGACCGTTACACTGTGTAGTTAATGTTATATTATTTTATAATATAATATAATGTAATATTATATTATATTATAATATAATGTTTAGATTAAATAAATGTGACAAAGTGTGTCACATATTGTAACATATAATAGAGAGTTACAATATTAGATATATGAGACATATCCAAATAATGTAACATATTTGGTGTTACAAATTTGTAACTTCCAAATATTACCCTTTATTGTGTAAAATTGTTATTACACAATATTGAGATGAATTTCATAAAGCCATATGTGATATAGCTGTTAGAGATATGATTTTAACCCCAATAATGTGTTTTGGGAGTTACAAAATCATTTGGGAGGGTTTGGAACCGTTTGGAAAAACAGCACATTTTTAAGTGCTGAAATTGGTTGGTGGCCGCGGCCACTGAATGGTTGTGGCCGCGACCTGTGGGACAGAGACCAGTGGCCGCGGCCACTAATCTCTCTGGTTGCAGCCACAGGCCAAAAAGTTAACCAGTTTTCAGGTTTTTCAATCTTTGTTGAACGGCTCAAAAAACCCAAATAACTCCCAAATCTCTTTTTTAATTCCATATTAATCCACTTAAACATTGGTAACAGCCATGGGGGTTGGTGGAATTTGAAATTCAAAGGGTGTCTCTAAACTCTATAAATAGGAGCCTATAGCTCACTTGTAAGACAACAACATTTCTATCCATTAGAGCACTTGGCTAGAAACACCTTGAGGCTTGATAATTCCAGAAAGCTTTTCCAATATCTGAGAGAGAGCCCTTAGTGCTTGAGTTAGGGGGAAATAAGCTTTTGGACAAAGGTTTTAAACCTTATTCAAGTTGGTGATCCCCAACCCTCTTCACTTAGGTTGTGTAAGTGAGAGTTTCTTGCATTTCTGTTCTTCTTTCTATTGTATTGTTTTCTTCTTATTCTCTTGTTCTTTTACTTGTATTTCTTGTTCAAGAGTTGTAATCTTTTATTTACTTTTGTTTCAAACACCTTACTTTATTTGTAACCTTTTGCTTAGAGTTGTATTTTACTATTCTCTTCTTCTTCATCATCTTCTTCATTTCCTTTTTATTTGTATTTTCAGTTATAGAGTTGTAACACTTTATTTAATCAATCCTTGTCTATTGTAATATTTTGCATAGAGTTGTAACATATTATTATCATTTCCATTGAGGCAAAAAAAGTTTTCCTAACATTCAAAAGCTTATCCCTTTTTGTTTCAATGGAAGGGGAGACAATCAAGATCATGAACCAAGACCTAATGACATTGGATAGGTTTGATGGATCCAATTTTACTAGGTGGCAAGACAAGGTGAGGTTTCTTTTAACCACTCTTAAAATCGCCTACATCCTTGAGTCATCCTTGGCACCTCTAGCTGAGCCATCAGTCAAAGACACTCCCGTGGAGGTGGAGAAGAGGAGGAAGAGGGAGGAGGACAACCTTCTTTGTAGGGGTCATATCCTCAATGCCTTATCCGATAGGCTCTATGACCTCTACACCGAGACCAAATCGGCCAACGAGATATGGGATGCACTTGAGAAAAAGTTTAAGGCGGAAGAGGAAGGTACCAAAAAGTTTTTGATATCTCAATACTTCGATTTCAAATTTTTTGGTGATAAACCTATTCTTCCTCAAATTCATGAATTGCAAATTATTGTTAATAAATTGAAAGTTTTAAAGATTGAGCTTCCCGAGGCCTTTCAAGTTGGTTCTATAGTGGCTAAATTACCACCAACATGGAAGAGCTATAGGAAAAGAATCCTTCATAAAAATGAGGATTATTCTTTGGAGGAAATCCAAAAACATATTCGAATCGAAGAGGAATCGATATGTAGAGATAAACTTGTGGAGGGGTCTAATGGAGAGACTTCCAAAGAAAATGCGGTGTCACAACCAAAACATCCCCAAACAAAGGGAAAAAGGGTAATGAGAAACCTTTGGGTCCAAAAACCAACCCAAACAAGTTTAAGGGCGAGAAAGGCCCTTGCTTTGTGTGTGGGAAAAAGGGTCACTATGCTAGAGAGTGTAGACATAGAAAAGACCAACAAGGACCTAAGGTGAACGCAACTCAAGAGGAAAACATAGTTGCTACCCTTAGTGAGGTGAATGTGGTCCAAGGAAAGGTGAAAGGGTGGTGGTATGATACATGTGCCACCGTCCATGTCACCTATGACAAATCATTGTTCAAGACCTTTGAAGAGTCAAAGGGCAACCATGAGATACAAATGGGCTATGAGGGCAAATCCAAGGTACTTGGCAAAGGTACCATTGAAGTCTTTTTCACCTCCGGCAAGAAAGTTACATTAGTGAATGTACTTTATGTTCCCGAAATGAGTAGAAACTTGGTAAGTGGTGATTTGCTTAGCAAGCCCGGCATTAAAGCCGTTTTTGAGTCCGGTAAACTTATACTTACCAAATCAAATGTATTCTTGGGAAAAGGGTACTCTTGTGAGGGAATGGTTAAATTGTGCACCAATGATGTAACTTTCAATGTTATCAATAAAAATGCTAATTCCGCCTATATTGTTCAGTATGATTCTTTATTTTTGTGGCATCTTAGACTATCGCATATAGGTTTTTCTACCATGAAAAGAGTAGTAAAATGTGGTATGATTGCATGCAATATTAAAAACTATGGTAAATGTGAAACATGTGTTAAGGCAAAAATGATTAAGAAACCATTTCCTAGTGTAGAAAGATCATCTAATTTACTAGATTTAATCCATATTGATCTTTGTGAATTAAATGGTGTTTTAACTAGAGGTGGTAAAATATATTTTCTTAATTTTATAGATGATTTTAGTAGATATACCTATGTGTTTCTTTTAAAGCATAAAGATGAAACTTTTGATGCTTTTAAGTTGTATAAATTAGAAGTTGAAAATCAACTAAATAAATTAGATGATTAAGGTGCTAAGAAGTGATAGAGGAGGAGAGTACTTCTCTAATTAATTCAATACATTTTGTGAAGAAAATGGTATAATTCATGAGTGCACTGCACCTTATACACCACAACACAATGGTGCTGCCGAAAGGAAAAATAGGACTTATCTAGAGATGTTCTATGTTGGTGTTTTCTAAGTTGAACTTCAACTTATGGGGTGAAGCGCTTTTAACCGCTTGTCACATTCTTAATCGAATACCGATGAAGAAAAATGAGATATCTCTATATGAGTTATGGAAAGGAAGAAAACCCAACATAGGGTACTTCAAAGTGTGGGGGTGTCTTGCATATTGCAAGAAAACCGAACCTAATAGAACAAAGTTAGGTTCAAGAGCCATAAAGTGTGCTTTTGTTGGTTATGCCAACAATAGAAAAGCTTATAGGCTATTAGACTTAGAGTCTAATATTATGATTGAATCTAGAGAAGTTTAATTCTTTGAGAATATGTTATGTGACAACAATTCTCAAGCTTCAACATCTCTAAAGGAGAATTTGTTATATGAGAACAATTCTCAAGCTTCTACATCCAAAGTTGATTCTCAAGAGGAGAATTCTCAAAAGGATGTAAAGCAACCCTTTGAACCTAGAAGAAGTCAAAGGCTTAAAGATCGTAAAAGTCTAGGAGTGGATGAGATAGATTCTCAACGAATTTCATTCTACATGGTAGAAGGAAATAGAGAGGAAGTCATTAGGAAAATTCTTATTGTACTTCTCGTTGAGGATGATCCTAAGACTTATAGAGAAGCTATGCAATCGAGAGATAATGCATTTTGGAAAGAAGCCATCAATGATGAGAAGGATTCCATTCTTTCCAATAATACTTGGGAATTGGTAGACCTCCCACCGGGGTCTAAGCCAATTGGGTGTAAGTGGGTATTTAGAAGAAAATACCACACTGACGGCACTATCCAAACCTTTAAAGCTAGATTAGTAGCTAAAGGGTTTAGGCAAAAAGAGGGTGTAACGACCTAAACTTGCTAGTAAGGCTTGGAGCCTTGATTAGTGTGCCTGGAGGGCAATAATTGTTATATTGCATTAATTTATATGAATTTAATGAATATGTGATTAGTATGAATGTTTAGGTAAAATATATATGCATGTGAACCCCGTTTGTATGATAGGGGTAAATTGGTAATGTTGGCCCGCTGTGGGCATATATGCGATAATTGTATTATGTGATTTGTACCACGTGGGTGTGGTGTTATTATTGTGATGCACGTGCCGAGACGGTCCTGGAGAGCTAGTTAACTCAAAAGTGACAACAAGATTTTATACCCGGCTCGGGAGGAGCCTAGGGGTATTTTGGGGAATTTTGTGAGTTGAGTTGAGAACTAGTGGTTATAGTTATTGGCGATTGAGTAACCTGTGTAACCGTTTGTAACTGCTTTGAGTAACAAGTTTAGATGGAAAATGGTAGAATTGAAATAGAAGTGAAAAGACTTTAGTACCCTTGGAGGTTTAGTTAAGAAAGGATTATTAAAAGGGGTAGAATGGTCATTTGGCAAGGGGTTTAGACAAATTTCATCTGTGATATTGGGGTATACGGTTTAGGCATTGGGTCATATTATGGTTTTGATAAAAATTGAAGAGAAGAAAAGCTAGGGCAAGAAGAAGAAGAAGAGTAGAAAGGGGCTGAAGTGGGAGTTTAGGAGGAGAATCAAGGGAGCTTAGGGGTGAATTCTCCACTTGAGGTAAGGTTTCTATGAAAATTTAGGTCTTGTTTCTGTTTTGATTTGAGAAATTTAAATGCATGAGTTAAGTTTTTAAGTTTTGGTTGAGGTTGCTGAAATTAGAAATCAAAGGGTGGATTTTGGGTGTGATTGTGTTTTGATCTTGATACTAGTGTTTATGAGTTGTTAGATGGTTCATTTGAGGCTTTAAATTGATCTCGGGGTTTAGGTAATTGTTTGGGATGATTTGGAGGGGTTTTAGCTCGGGAAAAATGCAAGAGAAACCCCAGAAATCTGGGTTCGCGATGAAGCGCCGCGGCCCGAGGATGTTTCCAGGCAGGGGAGGCTCTCTGACTTGCTGGGCGCCGCGGCCCTCTTGGGCAGCGCCGTGGCGCTAGGCCATTTTCGGGACATGAAATTTTGCAATTTTGAGCTTTTTCTCTGGGGGTTCGGGGGATGTTTCCAATGAATTGTTTTAGGAATTTGGGAGTCCCGAGAGTGTGGAATTGGTCCCGGGAAGTGGTTTTGAATTGATTAGTATTAAAGGATGTTTTATACGTGTTGTGACTAGGTCTTTGGAAAAGCTCGGGTTAGAGGACCGTGCTTGCGGCTTTAGTGCATCAGAAAGCTCGGAATACAGGTAAGAAAACTGTAGCACCCGAGAACAGGGCATGGGCCCATAGTGTTATTGCAGGGCATGACCCTAGATTGTATTACGTGCTAATGTATAACCTTAAACGAATTATTATATGTTTGAATGATTATTTCGAGATGTATTATATGTGTGAATATAATGAAATGAACGGCTAAGGCCGAGAGCGGCGAAGGCTGAGAACGGCCGTGGGGCCGGAAGTAACACTTAGCACGTGAAGTGCTTGTAGATAGGGTGGGACCCCAATGGATACAGGGGATATCCTTACGATGAGGACCGAGACCCCAGGCTTTGGTAATGCCTCTGGGACGGCATGGCCGTGTTTGTTTAGTCTGATGGAATACTTGTTTATGTGTGGATTATCTGATATGTTAACTATATAAATCGCATATGTTATGTACTGTTTGAGTTTTCTTGCTGGGCTTCGGCTCACGGGTGCTCTGTGTTGCAGGTAAGGGCAAAGATTGAGTCAACCAGCCATGAGTACAGAGAGAGTGAAGCGACGCGTACATGTTTGGCCTGCCCGATTGCTTTGGTTGGGGGCATTTTCTAAATGGCTGTATTAACTTGTAATTTGATAGTCAATCAACTGTAAACTTATTTTAAGTTGTAAAACATTTTGCAAACCTTATTTTGGGATCCCAAATAATAGATACTTGACGTTTTCAATAAAGTAAACCATTTTCAAAAGATTACAGCCTTAACTCTTGCTTAGTCACACTTTTGTTTTAAAATCCTCGGTTAGCGAGTTAATTGCACAAAGTTTTCTTTTAAAACTCACTTAGTAACGGCTCTACGGAAGTAGGGCGTTACAGAGGGTATCGATTATTTCGATACCTATGCGCCTGTTGCAAGAACAACTTCTATAAGAATTTTGTTCGCTTTAGCTTCTAGACACAACTTGTATGTTCATCAAATGGATGTCAAAACAACATTCCTTAATGGTGACCTCAATGAGGAAGTCTATATAGAACAACCCGAAGGGTTTGTCCTACCAAAATATGAACATAAAGTTTGTAGACTTGTAAAATACTTATATGGATTGAAACAAGCTCCTAAGCAATGGCATGAGAAATTTGATCAAGCCATCATATCTAATGGGTTTAGACATAACAATGGAGACAAGTGTTTATATTCCAAAACTTGTAAGGGATATGTGATCATTGTTTGCTTATATGTGGATGACATGCTTATTCTAAGTAATAGCATGAAAGGGATAGAAGAAACGAAGAGGTTTCTATCATCAACCTTCATGATGAAAGATATTGGAGAAGTTGATACCATACTCGGTATCAAAGTAAAGAAACATAGTGGGGCTTTTGCATTAGGGCAAGCCCACTATGTTGAGAAGGTATTGAACAAATTTAACCATCTCAAGGTTAAAGATGCCAATACTCCATTCGATCATAGTGTAAAACTAGAGAAGAATGAAGGAAGAGCGGTGGCTCAATTGGAGTACACTAGTGCTATAGGGAGTCTAGTGTACGCTGCCCAGTGTACTAGACCTGATATAGCATTTGCGGTAAGTAAACTTAGTAGGTTTACAAGTAATCCAAGTGTGGATCACTAGAAGGCAATTGGAAGAGTCCTAGGTTATCTTAAGAAAACCAAAGGACAAAGCCTTCACTACTCCAAATTTCCTTCGATTTTAGAAGGATATACAGATGCAAGTTGGATATCCAATCTTGGGGACAACTTGTCCACAACTGGTTGGGTATTTACACTTGGTGGAGGTGCAATTTTTTGGGGTTCCAAGAAACAAAACTGTATATCTCATTCCACTATGGAAGCAGAGTTCATAGCTCTAGCTACTACCGGCAAAGAGGCTAAATGGTTAAGGGATCTGTTGATAGAGATTCCCCTAATCAAAGATAATGTATCTACTATATCGATACATTGTGATAGCCAAACGACATTGGATAGAGCATACATCGGAGTGTATAATGGGAAGTCTATACACATTAGTCTAAGACATGGATATGTAAGAGAATTGATTCAAAGAGGAGTCATCTCAATATCCTATGTGAGAACAAGTGAAAATCTGGCGGATCCTTTCACTAAGACACTAACGAGGGATTTAGTGGCTGCATCATCTCGAGGGATGGGACTTAAACTCCCTAAAGAGATTCATGATTGATGGTAACCTATCTTAACACTAGTTATTCAACTAGTGTTAGGTTCAATAGGTAACAACAAGTCAATCAAGTGAATATTAGTTGTACTCAAAACAAGTCCCATCTGAGATATTGAGTACTTGTGTGTTACCAAGTGGAGGGTTAAAACTAAAAGGTTTTTTAATAGAATTCAGTCTTGTAAAGACAAGTATTTTTGGTAACAAAATATTGTAAGAATTCTACCTATATGGACCTAGGGGTGGTGCTGCCTCTCATGAGAATTGGGAGTATTCTCAAGAACGTCCATGAATGGAAAGTGCACATGGCCATTAACGGTGCAAAGCGAGACATAGAGGTCTCAAGTGAACATCGCAAAGGTGTGTGTGTTATCACCGATTTGTCATCAGGAAAAGATGGTTCAATGCCTAGTGCAACCTAATTTTTGACAAATTTTGTGATAATTACACTATAGTAAAGTTCAAGTTGAAAAACACTTTGGTTTATGCACTAATGCAATGACTCCTATAAGAGAGAGTTCTTATTTAATCAAGTGGGGGATATGTTATATTTCAAAATATAATGATTGATTAAATAAGCGTTACAATAGATGACTATTTAATCTAGTGGGGGAATGTTATATTATTTTATAATATAATGTTTAGATTAAATAAATATGACAAAGTGTGTCACATATTGTAACATATAATAGAGAGTTACAATATTTAGATATATGAGACATATCCAAATAATGTAACATATTTGGTGTTACAAATTTGTAACTTCCAAATATTACCCTTTATTGTGTAAAATTGTTTTTACACAATATTGAGATGAATTTCATAAAGTCATATGTGATATGGCTGTTAGAGATATGATTTTAACCCCAATAATGTGTTTTGGGAGTTACAAAATCATTTGGGAGGGTTTGGAACCGTTTGGAAAAACTACACATTTTTAAGTGCTGAAATTGGTCGGTGGCCGCGACCACAGGCCAAAAAACTGACCAATTTTCAGTTTTTTCAATCTTTGTTGAATGGCTCAAAAACTCAAATAACTCCCAAATATCTTTTTTAATTCCATATTAATCCAATTAAACATTGGTAACAGCCATGGGGGTTGGTGGAATTTGAAATTCAAAGGGTGTCTCTAAACTCTATAAATAGGAGCCTATAGCTCACTTGTAAGACAACAACATTTCTATCCATTAGAGCACTTGGCTAGAAACACCTTGAGGCTTGATAATTCCAGAAAGCTTTTCCAATATCTGAGAGAGATCCCTTAGTGCTTGAGTTAGGGGGAAATAAGCTTTTGGACAAAGGTTTTAAACCTTGTTCAAGATGGTGATCCCCAACCCTCTTCACTTAGGTTGTGTAAGTGAGAGTTTCTTGCATTTCTTTTCTTCTTTCTATTGTATTGTTTTCTTCTTATTCTCTTGTTCTTTTACTTGTATTTCTTGTTCAAGAGTTGTAATCTTTTCTTTACTTTTGTTTCAAACACTTTACTTTATTTGTAACATTTTGCTTAGAGTTGTATTTTACTATTCTCTTCTTCTTCATCATCTTCTTCATTTCCTTTTTATTTGTATTTTCAGTTATAGAGTTGTAACACTTTATTTAATCAATCCTTGTCTATTGTAATATTTTGCATAGAGTTGTAACATATTATTATCATTTCCATTGAGGCAAAACAATTTTTCCTAACAGTTAAAATAGTGCAAGACTTGCTAATCATGTCGTTTGAACATAAATGTGATTCTAAAGTCAGATGACAGGTTAGGGTAAAAAGATATTGATCATAAACTATTAATTTTCATTAAAACAAATGTTTGATACATGGGATCCCAAAACACAGGGTTTACATGGAAAATACTACTATTGAAGACTGATACAACAAAAGGCAATCTAATGGAAAAATACAGTTTAGAGCTCTAATTTCTGTAAAATTCCCTCGGCAGTGGGGGTCGAGCAGCTGACAATGTACACTCCGCCCCTAGAGCTCTTTAACTCACGGCTGGTCCAACTTTCCTTTGCCTTTACCTGCACAACGTAGCACCCGTGAGCCAAGGCTCAGTAATAAAACCATAATCAACAAGCATAGATATCAACAAGAGCATATAATCAACTTCAATCCAATCAGTTCAACTAATCAACAGAATACAGATATAAAGCTAGACAAAAATAAACATATACTTTCAAACATATATCTCGATCAGTAATACAAGAAATTAGGTGTTGGCGCCCTTAGGCCGAGCCCTTTGATTATTTAGCTGATTTCGACTCGCTTAGGTCGAGCTGCGTTCAGTACGCTCATCATCAGCCCCGACACCCTTAGGTCGTACTTTCATATTACACATAACAATCATACAATTAAAGAATACATACATTCAATTACAGGGAATCTCAGTCCCAAACACAACACCATGGTTGCAGTTTTCTTACCTCAAATCCCGAGCAATAGAAAAAGAGCAGTCCCGAGCACGATTCTCAGTCCTAAGCCTTAACGGTAACCCTAGTCACAAGCAACAATGGATAACTATCAAATTCTAATTCGATTAAATGTTTTAGAAACCAATACTAGCCTCCAGGACCTCGAATTCTACTAAATCAGATAGTAGAATTTGTCCCGAGCACCTAGGTTTCAATCCCCGAGCCTCCCCAAGCCTAAAAACAACCCTAGGCCAAAACTGCCTAGGCGGGCTGCGACCTGGCCCTGAGGATTGTAGTGTGCCTCAAGTTAGAGGCGTAGCCTCTTGGTTCTGGGGGAGGTGGGTCGCGACTTGTCCCCTAGGGTCGCGGCCTGCCCTCAAGTCAGCAAGCCCTCCTAGGGCATTATGGGCACGCAGGCCGCGACGCCCATTAATTGGGTCGCGGCGTGCCCCTGCGAACCCAGAATTCCTTGGGTTTCCAGCATTTTTTCAAACTTCAAAGGCCTATAATCCAACCTAATAATACACCCAAACCCATACCAAGTCCAGAACTCCTAATATCATTTCAGAAACAACATATATAACCTAAAACATCAGCTTAATTTTCCTAAAATCCTAAACTCAGAAACTAACTCAATTATCCCCAAACATGTCCAAACTTAAGCAGAATTCAACAAGTCAAGACCTGAAACCTTACCTCTATTAGTGGCTTGAATTCCCCAGCTATACTCTGTCTACTTCTAGCCTCAATTCTCCATTCTTTCCCAGCTTAATTCCTTAAGTCTTCTCCTCCAAAACTTCAAAGCTCATTTAAGCTCTAGAGAGGAAATGAGAGAACGTGTAAGAGGAGAGGGAGAGAGTGTTTGAGGATATCCCAATGATTCTAATGGGTTTTGGTCACTCTTAGAGCCTTTGCTGATTACACCTTTTAACTAAAAAGGACTAAAATACCCCTTAGTTAACACAACTTCTCTTATTGCCCATAAGGGCATAATGGTCATTAACCCCAATTTCTGCTAATTCCTCAAGTCATCCTACCATTTTCTAATTAATCCTGTCACGTCCAACTAATTACCAAATACTTACTCGTTACCCAATAAACCCCAAAATATATTCTATGTTTTCAAAATACCCCTAAGCTCACCGCAAGTGGGTATTATTCCCTGCTGTGACTATTTTGCTAATCCGCTCACTAGGATCGTCTGGAGCCGTATACTACAAATATATCCACATAATAATATGGTCTCAATCATTTAACACATATAATCACGTTTATGCCCTTAACGGGCCAAAATTACAGATATGCCCTTATAATCAATAAAGGGTCCACATGCATATCTAATACTTATAACACATGCATATAAATATATTCACATCATCGTATATATCATGCATGCCACATAGTCACGCATTTAAATCACATAATCACATACATATCCAATTATGCTCTCACGACACGCTAATCAAGGCACTAAACCATATTAACACTTTTGGGTCATTACAACTATCCCCTCCCAGTAAGAATTTCGTCCTCGAAATTTACCTGAATAGCTCAGGATATTGATCCCGCATAGCTGACTCTAGTTCCCAGGTCACTTCCTCGACCTGGCTATTATTCCATAATACTTTAACTAAAGAAATCGTCTTGTTCCTCAGAACCTTATATTTTCTGTCTAGGATCTGAACTGGTCGCTCCTTGTACGATAAATCGGTCTGTAGCTCTAGACCTTCTTATCCAACCACATGAGTCGTATCTGAGACATATTTATGAAGCATAGAGATGTGGAATACGTCATGAACTCCTGATAATGATGGTGGCAGAGCCAATCTATTGGCTACCTGCCCGATCCTCTATAGGATCTCAAAAGGTCCTATGAACCTAGGGTTCAACTTGCCTTTTTTCCCAAATCTCCTCACCCCTCACATTGGTGAAACTCCCAAAAACACGTGGTCCCCAACCTGGAATTCCACGTCCCTAGGCTTAGGATCAGCGTAACTTTTCTGTCTGCTTTGCGAAGCGAGCATTCGAGCTCGGATCTTCTCAATAGCTTTATTAGTACTCTGAACTATCTCCGGTCCCAAATACTTTCTCTCCCCCAGCTCATCTCAATGAATGGGTGATCTACATCTCCTTCCATAAAACATCTCGTATGAAGCTACTCAAATCATTGATTGATATCTGTTGTACAGAAACTCAATCAACGGGAGGTACTTACTCCAAGACCCCTCGAAGTCTAACACACATGCTCTAAGCATGTCCTCCAGTATCTGAATTGTCCTCTCAGACTGTTCGTCTTTCTGAGGATGAAGGGTTGTACTGAACTTCAGCTGAGTTCCCATAGACTTCTGCAACCCACCCCAAAACTTGGAGGTAAATATGGTATCCTGGTCTGATACTATAGATTTAGGAACCCCATGAAGACGTAGGATCTCATACATATATATATAAATAAATTCATATAAATTATTTTTTTAGCATCACACAACTTGTTATATATAGTTATACACAGTTGATTTGTGAATTTGAATTCAAAATATATAGTTATAGAAAGATTTAAAATAAATTATTATCATATATAAATAATTAAATTCAAATAAATTCTTTTAAGTTTTTCTCTAGATTAGATATTTTTTTCTTTTGATTATTAACTAATAATCATAAATTTTAAACAGAATAATTAAAAAGTGTGAAAAAATGAGAAAATATGAAGAGTACTTTGAAGTAATTTTAGAGTGCCACATCGCCTTCTTGGAGCTCTCCTTTATATAAATATATAGAAATTTATTTTTATTTTTTTTATCATAAATTTTTAAAAGAAGAATAAAAAATGTGAAAATAGATAGAGTGATTTAGAGCAATTTTAGAGTGTCACGTCACCTCTTTGGAGCTCTTATAATTTTCAATAGTGATATTCAAATTCAAAATTAATGTTATTTATAAAATAATATATTTGAATTTTTCTTTGATTATTAATGAATAATTATAATAATTAATAATTTAAAATAAAAGTTCTCATCAAGTTTTTTTTAAAAAAATTTTTATGTATTTTTTTCCTTTAATTATTAATTAATAATCATAAATTTTAGGGTTTATACATTTTTAGACCATGTGTTTTGTCACATTACCTGTTTGGACCCTATATTTTGACAAATTACTTTTTGGACCCTATGTTTTGTAAAATAGTTAAAATAGAACCCTAAACTCAATTTTGATAAAGAAAAAAAAATTGAATATAACAACACAATTTTTAAGCAGAATGATTTTATTTTTGTTCTGACTTGTTAGTTTGATAAATTATATTGATTTTAGTTGAAAAAACATTGACCAAAATCGGGTTTACGGTTCTATTTTAACCATTTTACAAAACATAGGGTCCAAAAAGTAATTTGTTAAAACACAGGGTCCAAACAAGTAATGCGACAAAACACATGGTCCAAAAAGGTATAAACCCTAAATTTTAAAAAGAAGAATAAAAAATACAATTTAATTATTGTTGACGGAAGAAACTCGTCAATGATATATGGATGGAAAACTCAAAACTTGTTAAGAAAACTACGTAGATAGAACTTAGGAAAAACTTAAGAAAGAAAAAGGCAGAACAACAATGGAGGAAAATCTCGTATATTGCTTTACTATCTCTGTCTACAATGAATTTTTCCAACCCCCTACTCTAAGGGCTTGAAGTCTATTTATAGGTGGGCTCTAATGAGCCTTGACAAATGGTGGCCCCAGGGGACAAGAACATACGCAGGTAAGTTGCCAGGGTTGTGGTGCAGGACATTATGGTGTCGGCTCTGGTATATGGTCGGGGGTGCTCAGGTAGTGCCCCCGCTCTTTGTACGAGTTCGTACCATAACTACTTGTCGGACATGGTGTTAGGGTCATGCCTCTGTCCTCTTCAGGGTTGTACACTCCGTACTCGTACATGTACTTCATGCTTGGTGGTCCTTCTTACCTTTCCAAAGTAAGTCTTTTCCCCAAACATCTTTATATTTTGCTAAGTGTAGTAGAACTTATGGGTTCTTCAGTGGGGTAGAATGGATTTCCTTGATGCATCCGCCACGTTGAGGTGTTTTTGTGACATAGGTTTCGCTTTTCCATAGGCCTTGCATAACAAGACCCATTTGCATAAAGAGGCTTTCTTAGGCTAGCTTCCTGCGTATTGTGAGGCTATGCATCGCAGCTAGCCTGTCGCATCAAGTTGGCGCCTATCCCTTGGATATGCCTCGTGCAATGAGACCCCCTCGCCTAGCGAGGCTCTCCTTACACCATGTGCGTGTCTCCTTACCCCGTCGCATAGCGAGGCTCTTCTTTCATGCCTAAAGGTTCGATGCGCGACGCCCAAGCAGGTTAAACCTTGTGCATGGATCACCTCGATGCCCTCCTTATACCATGCACATGTCTCAGTTTTGAGGCACACAAGTGTGCCATACTTAGAGTGGTGAGTTGGGCCTCGCTAGAGGCCCTTGCCTATAAAGGGGCGCGTCAGGTCACGGGGGAGTACGTACGCACACCTAAGGCGAGTTGGATCTCGCATAGCGAGGCCCTTGCCCCTTCGATGCTCAAGCCCCTATGCACCTTATGCACTTGGTTACTGTGGGGGCTTGGACATGTGGGCCTCATTTTGCAAGACCCCTTTCTTCCACAGTCCTCGACTTCATCGACGGATGTTTCAAGGGAAATTATCCCGTATTCACCATTATTTAAAAAAAAAAATAGATATTTTGGTTTATAGATATTTTTATTTTTGTATGATAAGTTTAAAATGAAATTTAATTATGTTTTTCTATTTTTTTAAAATTACTTAGATATTTTCGTTTACAGATATTTTATTTTTTATCATAAATTTTTAAAAGAAGAATAAAAACTGTGAAAAAAATGAGAAAATAGATAGAGTGATTTAGAACAATTTTAGAGTGTTACAACACCTCATTGGAGCTATCCTTTATATAAAAATATAAATATAAATTTATAGATATTTAAATAGTTTAGATATTATAGTTTTTTCTTTTTTAATAATTAAGAAATAATCATAAATTTGAAAAATGTTCTTTCTCAAAAAAAGAGAAAACGTACATAAAAAATATAACGTGTGGAGAGTTTTTAATTTTAAATATTTAGATATTATAATTTTTTTAATAATTAACTAATAATTATAAATTTGTAAATGTAGAATTCAAAAATGTAAAAAATTCAGAAAATTAAAAAAATGTTTTGGATAAATTTTAGGTGTCATGTCATATATTTTTTTATGTTCTCTTTTATATAAATATATAGATATGTTAATTCACACATTACATGCCGTGTAATGTTGAGTGGCGCATTCTCGTGTAGTTTTACTACTCCAAATCATACAACTTATCTAATGCATTGTGTTCAATTTCACATAATATTCCAACTTTATATATATATATATAAATAAAAGATAATTTTTCTATAGGGGTTTCACTTTAAGCCCTGCTGGTAGGGCTCTCAGTGTTTCTCAACCCGTGAACAGTTTTCGGCGCGTCTTTTTTTTATGACTGTGTATATTGTAGCTATTTAGAGCATCTTGTAAATTTTCAGAAAATTCCGAATAGTTTACAGTATCGAAAACTAGGTTCAAACATGTTATTTTTCACACGCATAAAAAAAATTAGTCATGCGTGCAACAACATGTTTGAACCTAGTTTTCGGTACTGTAAACTATTCAGAATTTTCTGAAAATTTGCAGGAAACTCTAAATAGCTACAATATACACGGTCATAAAAAAAATCGCGTTGAAATCTGTTCACGGGTTGTAAACACTGAGAACCCTACCGGTAGGGCTTAAGGTGGAGCTCCTATAGGAGAATTCCGCTATATATATATAAATATTTATATATAAGACAATTCTTCTATAGGGGCTTCACTTTAAGCCTTACCGGTAGAGCTTTCCGTGTTTCTCGACCCGTGAACAGTTTTCGGCGTGACTTTCTTTTATGACCATGTATATTGTAGCTATTTAGAGCATCCTACAAATTTTTCAAAAAATTCCGAATAGTTTACAGTACCGAAAACTAGGTTCAAACATGCTGTATTCCACGCGCATAAAAAAAATTAGCCATGCGTGCAACAACATGTTTGAACTTAGTTTTCGGTACTGTAAACTATTCAGAATTTTCTGAAAATTTGCAAGATGCTCTAAATAGTTATAATATACACGGTCATAAAAAAAATTCAAGCCGAAAACTGTTCACGGGTAGAAAACACTGAGACCCCACTAGTAGGGCTTAAAGTGAACCCCTCTACAAATATTCTCATATATATATACATATCTATATATATATTCTTCATTCAAGCCATTTTTATTGACTGAAACCCACCACAGAACAAGAGGTCTATCCGTTAGCCTTTTTTTTTAATCATATATAATATTTTAATTTTTAGCATTTCAAGAAGGCTTTCCATGGGTCACACGCCCTCTCATTTGCCTATTTGAGCCATGCTGGATAGGGAAATACACTTTTTTTCCACCCAAAGTAAACAAATAAATAAATAAAACTTGATAGGTTAATCACTTTTATATTCGGACGATAAAATAATATTATGTAGTATATACATATATTCTTATATAAACACACATGCATCAATGTTTATTCTACTTAAAATGTTGTAGGATGCAACAATAGTATTAGATTAGATTAATAATAATAATAATAAATTGGAAAAAAATAAGTTGGATAAAATAATATATTTTTTATTATTCATAAACGACGGAAGTTGTATAAAATATATATTTTTATTTTTTTTAATATGACTAGATTTCTAATGGGATGAGAACTAGCAAGGTTGTTGGATTAATTTTTTAATATGGGTTTTTTCTTAGATATAGATTAATTTTGTTTTTTTTTTACATTTTTATATTTTTTTACAGTTCCTAATTTTTCTTTTAAAAAAATATACTCATGTTTTCAAAAATATAATTTTTAAAGTTTCATAATTATAAAAACATGGTCTCAAGAAAAACAACTAAAAGTAACTAGAAAATAACTTGAAAGCAACTTCATAACAACTCACTGTATCATCCCAAAATAAGCTTAAAAAAACAATATGTTGTTTATGATTTCATCATTGGACATGTGGTAGTCATTAAAGAAGTAATTAAGTTGATCGGGAGATAGTAGAGCTCTGTGGAGCTCGCCCAGAGCTCCTCGGAGTGTATTCTATTCCTAGTAAGTTGTGATCCCTTTTTAGGTGTGGGCGTCTCCAAGTGAGGCCATGTCCCGAGGACCACACTAGCGGCACTCCCGTATTCTTTACCCGATAGTCCTCCAGGTATAGGAATTTTGTCATCGAAGCCTCGAGAGAGCGCTAGGTGTCAGTCACTGGAGCCTTAGGCCACCACAAGATCTCTTGACAACTTTTTGGGTGTCACAAGTAGTGATGTCGAGTTCGTACACTCGACAATTGGGATTTCCCAAAATGTCATTTGACATAGGAAAACACGCAGTCGTATTCTGACAGTGCCAAAGGCGTGTCTCCTGTAAAGTTGGTGGGCTACACCCTGCAAATTAGGCCTCGTACGATACGCACAGGCCCACAATCTTAATTAGTACACTCGGGGGTGTTAAGTAGCAATTAACTCCCCAAATAACGGGGGAATGTTTGTAATGAATGATCATTAAGGATATTAATGATCCACAAGCACTATAAATAGGGGTAGGGCATCACATTGTAAAATATTTTTGACTTTTAGACATTTGATCCAACTTTTGTGCTCAGAGCAATCTATATGCTTCCTGAGAAAACCTCCATTGATGATTGTTCATCCAAGCTTCAATGACATTAACACTAAAGTCTCGTGGACTAGGGTTATTTTATAACCTGAACCACGTAAAATCTTGGTGTTCATCTTCTTTATTAAGTTGATAGTGAAAAAGGAAGTCAAAATTTTGGTGCCTTCATTGAGAGTTGAACTCAAGCTTGAAGAAATAGTCATATTGACTATGCGTAGAAACGCCCCAGACGATGTTGCTTTTCCCGCCGGAGCTGAAGAGGGAGAATCCAACTAGCCACCTCCACACGACCTCTTGAAGATGGCCCACAAGGATTATGACGAGAACGCTGACTACAATGGCAAAGATTGCGAGTTCTACGAGGAGGACTATCCTCAGCCCATGGACGCGGAGGATCCGCCAGAAGTGGTGGCACTCCACGACTAGGTGGCCTCCCGACATCAAAAAATTGATGCTCGCCGCCTTACAAAAGATGGTTAACACCATGAGGGCTACTCTGGCGGCCCAAGGGCTGCGAGTGGACCGCAATGGCGAAGTACCACCAAGGAAACCAGCTAGTGTGCCACATGCACACCTAGTGGGAGTGCCACCTGTCAATGCAGCGGGGTGCCTCCCGAGCACCATGCTGGCGTGGTACAAGATTTGCCAGCTGGCATACCATCTGCGTACCACACTGAAGTTGGAGCCCTACCTGCGCCAAAAGGCTGTGGCAAAGGAAAAGCAGACGAAGACCCCGCTCAGGGGCAAAAAGAGAACTCGTTGGTCTTCTGAGCCCATTTAGCCCCTGAGGCGGGCCACTAATGGCTAGGGGCGTGGTGCCCGAGGACAACACTAGGTCGCCAGCATCCGCGGAGCCTAGGGCATCCCGTTCAGGCGCACCGCGATAGATTTCATTTGACCTGGAGGTGGTGATCCCTCAACACCTTGCTAGCCTTACAAAAACCCTAGGGAATGGGCTAATCGAAAAAATGCCTCCACCAAACGAGGACAAGGAATTAGTATCTCTATCAATAACGAATATGTCGAGTGCGATGGGGAAACAGAAGTAGGATACCCTGAGGACTGTGGTCGTCATCAAGATCAACTTGACCTGCAAGATGACTTGAACGCCCGCGGCAGGGCAGCTCCCAAGGACAATCTTGGGAGACAACAACAACCAGATTTCCGAGATGAGCTTAATGCTAGGAGGAGTGAACATCGAGCACAAAGTGCTAATCAAAATTGTGATCCTCTCCGCACAGAATTGGAGAGTTTGAAAAGGATAATGCTAAAGATGGCCTGGAGACAAGGTCATGACTCAGACTTGAAGGATGAGGATGGGGAGCCTTGTGCTCCCCACATAGTGGAAGCCCCACTACCTCGAGGCTTTAGAATGCTAAACATCGATTCATACAGTGGAGGCATGGATCCCATCGACCATCTCTCAAAGTTTAAGAGATTGATGTCGATCCACCAATTCTCCAAGGATGCCAAGTGCCACGTCTTCCCGTTGATCTTGACGGGATAAGCGAATGAACGGTTAAAGAAGCACAAACCAAGATCATTCCCTTTTGGCACCAACTCTCCTCCTCACTTCAAAGAGAATTTGTACCTGCGCGGAAGGTGAATTTTGAGGTCAGTGCTTAAGCCAACATAAAGTAGGGATCACTCGAGGCCCTTAAAGCTTACATTAAATGCTTTAAGGAAGAAGTAGCCAGGACCAAGAGGGTCGATGATGGGCAACATCTGATGGTCCTACAAGCTGGCATCCTAGCAGGTTCCCCTCTATCGGATGGCCTCCAATGAAAAGGATGCCACAAGCTCGACGACTATATGATATTAGTAATAAAAAATGTCATTTTATTAGTTTTAAAGTTTGAAATAAATTTGGTTTTAATTAATATTTTCATGGATTTATTGTAATATTTTTATAATTGTAATTTAATTTGTGTTCAATTTTCAGGAATAAATAACATTTTGGCACAAAATGTAAAGAAACAAAGAAAGAAATCTGAAAAAAAGGATGAAATTGTTGGCATTTTTGAAAGCAAATGGCCCAAAATCAAGCCCAGGAGACCCCAGGCTCGCCTGCCTCCAGCAGCCACCAGTGCACCACTTGGTACTCGCAGAGCTCGTCACACGTTGCCTAGGGACTTGCCGACCCGCGCCTGCCTGCTCGTGTGACCCAACCAACTCGGACCCGCCTACTTGCACCCTAACCCACCTGCCCAGCTCCCTTGGGCCTCTCCCATTTGTCTTTTCCTTCAGCTGGCCCAAATGCTCCCGAGCCCACGTGGCTCCTCTTGATTGGTTGCGCCTGGGGATTGAAATTTGTGATCATTTTTTTTCAAAATAATGGCCCATAAGCTTATCTTCCCTTATTTTACTTACACCTGAAATAAGTCCAAAAATAGCCATGATAACACTATAAATAATAATATTTATAATATAATTTGGTTTAAAATAATCAGATTTTATTATTTATATTTTATTTATTTGCAACTCTAAGTGTATTTCTATTTTGCATTTTACCCCCTTTTGAGACTCTATAAATAGGAGCTCATTTCATTAGTTTTATATGTAATTTTTAGAGTGAAGAAACTAGAGCAAAATTTTCTCTCACCTTTCTTCTCATATTTCTTTATAGAATTTTTGTGAGAATGATGTGAATAATGGCCTAATCTTCCTTGGAAGGTTAGGGATGATCCCATATGCAAAGTGATGTTATTTATATATTTTATTCAATATATGTGTCTTTAAAGTTTATACATTTGAGTAATGTATGTTCTCCCATCATCTTCTTCATATTTAATTATTGTTGCTAATATTATATATAGAATTAGTCATTCTTTTTCTATGTATTTAAAGTTAGTATAAATAATATTGATGTTTAATTTTATGTTCAATCTTTTATTGCATTATGGCTTAATGGTATATTGTCATTCTTATATTTTTCATAAGATTAACATGTTGCTTTCAAAGTAAGAACATATTTGCTCAAATATTTTTTTTGTGAAACTTGCATGCACCTTAATGTTAATTCCTCCAAATAAGTAGTTCAGATGTGAACTATTTATTTTGTGTAAATTTTATGAATAAAAGATCTAAATAGCTAAACAATGCACATGCGTGACTGTTGATGACTTTCTATTCTCTTATCTTGGATTACATATTATTTTTATTTACTTTATTTCACCATCAAATTTTCAAAGCAAAAATCATAAATTCATTTCCCTTTCATTACCTTTCACTAACCTTTTGTGATTATTTTCCCACTAATATTTTTGTTCTTAGTTACCTCTTTGTAGAATCGACCGCCCGATCTTTACTACAACCATCGCTTAATGGATGCATATTTTGGGCGTTAAACACACAACAAGCCCAAGAGTATATCAACTGGGAGGGTGCCAAGAGTGGAGCGTTCGGAGGACCAGTCCCTTTCCCCGCTCCATTGCTCCCAAACGTCGTGACTTCAGGAACCAGTACTCGCCATATGCTCCAGCCCAAACGAGGCTTATGAGTGCTCTACAGTTCAACCCATCTATTCAACAAGGTGGTTTCAGTACCATGCCAAATGCTGGTTTTAGTGCCGCCCCGACAGGCTATGGAGCAGCTCCCACTGGATAAAATTCTTTTTAGCCTGCATTTAGTGCAGGAACTACGGTTCTGCCCCAGTTTGCGACACCTAGCGAGATCCCTAGCCGAAGGAAACGTGGGGGAAAAGGTAAGGGCAAGAAGCCCAAGAGAAGTGGAGTAGCCCCTGACGTGAAGTACGCTCCATAATTCTCTGAGTACATGGACCTAGTGGATACTCGGGAGAATATTTTCCTAGCCATTGAGCAGCAAGTCCACTACCAAAAGCCGCATCCTATGCAGAGGGATCAGGAGAAAAGAAATTCCACTAAGTTTTGGCGGTTTCATAATGATGTGGGCATATCAACTGGGAGGATGCCAAGAGTGGAGCGTTCGGAGGACCAGTCCCTTTCCTTGCTCCATTGTTCCCAAACATCATGACTTCAAGAACCAGTACTCACCATACGCTCTAGCCCAAACGAGGCTTATGAGTGCTCCACAGTTCATCCCATCTATTCAATAAGCTGGCTTCAGTACCATGCCAAATGCTAGTTTTAGTGCCGCCTCGACAGGCTATAGAGAAGTTCCCACTGGATACAGTGCTTTTCAGCCTACATTTAGTGTAGGAACTACGGATCTGCCCCAGTCCGCGACACCTAGCAAGACCCCTAGCCGAAGGAAACGTGGGGGAAAGGTAAGGGCAAGAAGCCCAAGAGAAGTGGAGCATCCCCCGACATGAAGTACGCTCGACAATTCTCTGAGTACATGGACCTAGTGGATACTCGGGAGAATATTTTCCTAGCCATTAAGCAGCAAGTCCACTACCAAAAACTGCATGCTGTGTAGAGGGATAAGGAGAAAAGAGATTCCACTATGTTTTGGCAGTTTCATAATGATGTGGGGCACCACACCAACGAGTGCAAGCAACTAGCAGATGAGATTGAAAGTCTCATCAAACTGGGGCACCTCCACCAATATGCAAGGGTTGGCGCGCGTCCATTCCAAGATCCGGCCGCAGAATTACCTCCTAAGAAGGTGGTTCCTTAGCCCCTGAGCTAGGTGCCCGCGACTCCGAAACTGCAGATAGCCCATAACCCGCCCCCGGTGAACGAGAGAGTATGGACTTTCTCCGGAGGACCCCACTTGAGGGGCTCCACTAGGGGCTCGCAAAATTGATGGGTGCAGGCCCTAAACCATGATGATGAAGTATTTTTGTTAACCCAGTTAGCAGCATAGATGCCCCAAATGATTGACCAACTCCTTACTTTCTTCGAGGACAATACTCAGAGGGTGCATTTTCCCCATCATGATCGTTTGGTGGTCGAGAGCCATATTTCTAACAAGATGGTGGCTACGATCCTGGTGGACAATGGGAGTTCAGTGAACATTCTATTCAAGCAAGCCTACGAGAAGATTGGGCTAACCACTAGTGACCCGTCCCCTTGCACCTCCACTTTTTATCGGTTCTCAGAAGAAGGTATCATTCCGATGGAGAAGTGCCTCGCTAGGCCTTCAAGTATTGCAACTTTGTGGTCCTGGACTGCTCCTTCGCGTACAACGCCATCCTGGACTCCATATGCCACCTGTTCATGAAGTTCCCTACTGAGGTGGGAATAAGCACAATCTGTGGAGACCAAAACGAGGTAAGGCAGTTCTATAATGTGTCCCTCAAGCATCCAATAATGGTAATTGAGACAGTAGCCCCCGAACAGCTCCCTCCCAAGGAGATGGAGGTCCACTCTATTTAAGAGGGAAGGGAGTTGTAACGCCCTGGCTACCCCAGAACCGTTACGGTGAACGGTGGACCGGAAATTTGACTCACTACCTGAGTCCTTTGGTAAAAAATGTGCTCTAAGTGTAATTAACAGGTTAAGGTATAAAACCAGTAAAAAGGAAATGGAGATCTTATTACAACTGCTCTGCAGAGCTAAACAAAACGTTTACAAGCTGTTCTCAGTACAAAAGGTCACTACTGTTGTAAAGTTACAAACCCGCCGACCTAAGCGGCAAAAATAGGGTAAACCCCCTAGTTCCTCTGAGAACACCTTGACCGTGGTGGTCAAGCGACTGCATATGTACACACCACCACATCAGCTCTCCACTCAAGGCTAGGTGAGCTTCTCTTTCCCTTTACCTGCACCACATAGCACCCATGAGCCAAGGCCCAGCAAGAAAACATAACACTTTATATAAACATTATCAAATGATTATCATTATAATCACTCTGAGCATAAAGCTTTCAAACAAATGAGTGAACACCACATGAGGTCCTGATAAACCACACTGAGTGACTGACAAGCGAGTCACTAATTCAGATGGAAGAGTGGCTGATGGGTAAGCCACTAGCCTTCAACGGGTTCTGGTAAACCGCACTGAGTGACTGCCATGCATGTCACTAATTCAAGTGGGAGAGTGGCTGCTGAGTAAGCCACTAGCCTCCAAGCGCTTATTTCATTCATCGACCCTCGGGGTCGATCTGGCATTAATGCTCTTTGAGTCATTCAATGCTAATAATCGATTAGATCCAATCTTACTGGCCTGCGTGACACACGCCAAGGCCGTCCTGACTAATAAGTCAGTTCATCGTGATCAATGCCCAATACCACTGCCGAACCTGACTAATAAGTCACAGCTTCACAGTGATACTAGCACCCTTGCCAAACCTGACTAATAAGTCAGTGCCATGCACAAATGAGCAACATATGCTAAGCATTCTATGTTCAATCCATGTCCATATTCTCACATTCAACATGCCTCAGGAATATCCATGCATGTTACACTTGGGGTGCAGTTTTCTTACCTCTGGTTCGAGCAAGAACGAACAAAAGAATAACCCTGAAAACGATCGACTTTTTGGTCCTTTAGCGGTTACCTGGTCATAACCAAAATGTAGGATTCATCAATAAAAAGTGATAACTGAGGATTCCCAAACCAAATCCCAGCCCCCGAGACCTCAAATACTACCCAACCGGGTACTAGGTCAAACCTCGAGGCCCATGGTTTGAATCCCTAAGCTAAAAACCATTTTTAACAAAATTTGGCCTATGGGCCGCGGCCCCAAAAAGCCGTGCCGCGGCACGCCTCTAAGCTCCATCTGCCAGACGCGCGTGGGCCGCGGCACGAAAAAGCTGTGCCGCGGCACCCAGCCCAGTTCAGCCCAAAACCAGCACGCGAACTCAGAATTGCCCCTGCATTTTACCCTTAAAACCAGCCTCTCAAACCAACTTTAAACCTCTTCCAAACACCCAATTCAACCCCCTATCAACACCCTTAACTCACTCTCATCAAACCCCAATCAAGCTAACACAAAAACCTCCTTTGATTCATGCTTCCCACATCAAAAACATGAACTGAAAACTATAAACAAAAACAGAGTATAACCTGAAATTCAAAGACAATTCCTTACCTCCAACTGGTTTTGAACCCTCTTAAGATGATGAACTAAGACCACAACCTCCATGCTTTGATTCCCTAACTTGCCACCTCAACTTGGGACCAAAAACCTCAAAGAATGATAGAGAGGAAATGATGTACGGGAAGGAAGAAGAAGACTCTCTGTTTTTGCTCTGTTTTGAACGGTTTCCACAGCCTTCTAAAACCACATATATCCTAGCCAAATGACCTAAATGCCCCTAGGTCATTTAAGGCTCTAAAACCAACTTAAGGGCAATTTTGACATTTTCCACCTACACCGTTAATCATAATTAACGCTTCCCTTTTCCCGCTAATCTCAATATTCTCAAACTCCAATATTTCACATCCCGTTACCCTTTAATACCCGGTAACACTCTAACCATTAAAACACCCCGAGACTCACCCCGAGCCCCGAGCTTAAGCCTGTTATGACCAAACCGACGTTTAACATTTCTTTGATCGTCTCATACCAAATGGCTCGAACAAACCCACATCATAATGTGGTCTCAAATTATATCACCGACATGCGAACAAATAATCAATTTACCCTCAACGGGCCAAATTACCATCACACCCCTGTATAAAGAAGTATGGACTCACATGCATGCATTTCACATCATATCATAATATAATCAACATATACATGCATTTAATCAATTAATAATACAATTAAGCAAGTATGGCCGTCCCGGCCTACTGTTCACACCGTTAAATGCATCAGAGAATTTGGGGCTTTACAGGAGTCTAATGAGAAGGACCCCAGAGTTCAAGTAGAGAGGGTTATCGAGCCCATGGAAGAGACAGAGGAGGTGATCCTTGACGCCTCCTTCCCAGATAGAAAAATGAAGGTCGGGAGAAATCTCAAGGCGGATGTCCGAGAAACCTTACGGAGATTTCTCAAAGACAATCAAGATTTCTTTGCCTGGTCTCACCCTGACATGACAGGCATTGACTCGAACAACATATGCCACGCCTTGAACATTGACCCTAGTGTTGTGCCAATAAAGCAAAAATGAAGAACGATTGACCCGACCTAAGCATTGGCTTTAAAGGCGGAGGTGGATAAGCTTCTCGCACATGGGTTCATCTGAGAAGCTCAGTAACAGAGGTGGTTGTCTAACCCGGTCCTGGTGCCCAAGAAAAATGGCACTTGGAGGATCTGTATAGATTTCTCGGACCTCAACAAAGCCTACCCAAAGGACTATTTTCCTTTGCCCAAGATCGATCAGATGGTTGACACTACCTATGGGTACGAGCTCTTGTTCTTTATAATCACATACTTGGGATACAACCATATTTTTATTCATGTTGCGAATAAAGAGCTCATCAGCTTCTGGACCAAAAAAGGGGTATATTGCTACAAAGTGATGCCCTTCGGGCTCAAGAATGTTGGTGCCACCTATCAGAGAATGGTAAACCGGATGTTCAAGAACCAGCTGGATCAGAATATGGAGGTTTACGTAGACAACATGCTGGTAAAATCTAGAACAGCCCCCGACCACGTGAGATATTTGACTGAAGTGTTCTCTGTCCTTCGCAGATTTAGGATGATGTGAATCCCAAGAATTGCACTTTTGGAGTTGCCTACTAGAAGTTCACGGGCTTCATAGTTAGCGCTCGTGGAATAGAGGTAAATCTCGAGAAGATCAGAGCTTTGACCAAAATGCCATCCCCCTGAAAGCATAAATATGTACAATGCCTCACCGAGAGGATAGCAGCACTGAGTCATTTTGTCTCCAAGGAAACTGATAAGTGAATCGCATTCTTCAACATCCTCAGAGGATGTCAAAGATTCGAGTGGACGAAGGAATGCGAGCAGGCATTCCAGGAACTGAAGGTGCATATGACTAATCTGTCAATCTTGTCAAAACCCGTAGATGGAGAACCTCTCCTCCTTTACATGGTTGTCATGGAGAATGCCATCAGTGACACCCTAGTTTGCAAGGAAGGCGACGTTCAACACCCAGTGTACTACGTAAGTAAGAGACTCCTTGGGGCGAAATCCAGATATCCACTTATGGATAAGCTAACTTTCTACTTTATGATTGTTTCTTGGAAGCTAAGTCCCTACTTCTAAGCGCATCCCATCAAGGTCCACACTAACCAACCTTCGCACCAGGTCCTCTAGAAGCCAGAGTCCTCGGGGAGACTGCTCAAGTGGGTCGTCAAACTAAGTCAAATTGACATCACTTTTTCACCGAGGACTACCATGAAGGGAAAAGCACTAGCAAATATCATTATCGAGTGCATAGGAGCGCATGAGCGACCTGGAATGCCTCAGTGGTTGGGCCCACATGGAAGTTGTATGTAGATGGGTCCTCCAATGAGAATGGACCAGGAGAGAGCCTAATCTTGGTATCCTCTAAAGGGCACAGGGTTCACAGCGCCCTAAGGTTATGATGCCTCAAACAATGAGGCTGAGTACAAAGCTCTAATTGTTAGATTCTGAGTGGCCCTAGAGCTCAAGCCCAAGGGCCTTGAGATCTTCAGTGATTCTCAGTTCATAGTGAATCAGGTCGTCAAAGAGTACCTGGCCCGGGGGAAAAAGATGGTTGCTTACTTAGTGAAGGCCCAGGAAATGCTACATAGCTTCAAAAAGTTTTCCATCCGACAAGTGCCAAGGGAACAGAATTCTAATGCCAATGCCCTGGACAAGCTTGCTACCACCAAGGACTCCGAGTTGATCAATGTGGTCCCAATTGACTACTTGGCTGCTCCAAGAATCTCAGACCCTGAATAGGTAGAAGCACTCTAGCCTCAGGACAGTTGGATGGAGCCTATTATGAAGTACCTAGTCTCTAGGGAGTTACTGCAGGACAAGAAAGTAGCTCGGAAGCTACTTTACCAAGTCCATCGGTATGTTATAATGGACAACAAGCAGTACAAGTGAGGATATTGATTTCCCCTTCTCTGTTGTGTGTCCAAGCAAGAAGCCATGCTTATACTCTGAGAAGTACATGAGGGCTTTCACAGGGACCACGCTGGGGGGAAGAGCCTCGCCGAGAAAATCTTAAGACAAGGGTATTTCAGGGCCACTATGTATAGTGATGCGGTGGATTATGTCAAGAAGTGTGACAAGTGCCAACGCTACGCCAACATACCCCGAGCTCCTCCAAATGAGCTCACCAAGATGACAAGTCCTTGGCCTTTCGCAATCTGGGGGATTGACCTTATCGAGTCCTTGCCCATCGAGAAGAGGGGAGTGAAGTTCGCTATTGTGGCAACCAACTACTTTACGAAGTGGGTCGAGGCTGTACCTCTCGCTACAATCACTTCCAAGAAGGAGCTAAACTTTTTCATTAAGAACATCATTTGCTGCTACGGGCCCCTGAGAAAGATTGTCTCCAACAACGACCTGTAATTTGATAGTGAGTTGTTCACAGATTTCTGTCAAAGGCATGGAGTTATGAAGATCTTTTACTCCATAGCCCACCTGCAAGAAAACTGACAAGTGGAAGCTGTCAACAAGATGCTTAAAGCCACCCTAAAGAAGAGGCTGGAACAGGCGAAAGACGCCTGGCCCAAAGAGCTACCTATGGCATTGTGGAGTTATCGTACCACTGCTAGCACCTCTACTAGCCACTCGCCATTCTCCTTGGCCTATGGATATGAAGCCATGCTCCCAGTCGAGGAAGCAATCTCCATGTACCGACGAGATACATACAATCCAACTACAAACCACACTTTATTTCGAGAGTCTCTGGACCTTGTGGAGGAGCTCTCTCTAGCTTCATAGTGTCGAGTAGCATCTTACGAGCAAAAGGTGGCTAGTTATTTCAACTCTAAAGTGAAGGATAGGAAGTTAGGGGTCGGAGATTCGGTGTTGCGAAGAGTCTTCTTAGCCACCTAAAATCCCGGTGCTAAATTATTGGGCCCTAACTTGGAAGGCCCATATCGAATCGAGAGCATCATGTGTTTAGGGACATAAAAAATGGCCCGACTAAGTTGTGAGTTAGTGCCCCACGCCTGGAATGCTAGCATCTCCCCCTGAATTATCTGTAATGGAAACAATGTATTTTCTAAGTTTTGTAGTCATTTTGTAGCCTCCGGATACAATTAGTGGAAATCATGTGTGCAAAACACAATAGATGAAATTAAAAGAAACTGCTTGTATTTTAAATTTTTATTTAGTAATTCACTCCCCAAGGTGTACTCGCTCACTGGCCTAGACAAGTAAACGTAGACTAGTCTCCGAACACTTGGGGGGCATAGCTGGGTCTCCTCGTAGGATAGCCGCTCGCGAAGCGTGACCTAGGAAGCTAAGCTTATCATGAGTGGAGCAAGCCTAGTGTCAAAGTAGGTGTAAGCACGCTAAAAAAACCCAAGTAACCTATGGGTGGAGAACTTGAGAGATGTTCCGAGGACCAACTACAACTTCCCAACATCTAGTAGGCGAACAGACCCCCGAGCCATCCATACTCAGGGGACAACTTTGTTAAGTGTAACCTCTCGAGCACCACGTACCCCAAGAGTAACAATGAAAGAAAATTAGGAACCTAAGCTTATCATGAGCGAAGCAAGCCTAGTGTCAAAGCTGGCGTAAGCAGGCTAAAAAAACCAAGTAATCTATGGGCGGAGAACTTAAGGTATGTTCCGAGGACCAACTACAAGTTCCAAACTTCCAGTAGGAAAATGGACCCCCGATCCATCCATACTCGGGGGGCAACTTTGTTCAGTGTAATGTCTCGAGGACCACATGTCCCAAGAGTAACACTTAAAGTAACCTAGGAAGCTAAGCTTATCATTAGTGGAGCAAGCCTAGTGTTGAGCCTTCCATGAATATTCTAATCTATGGGTAGTGACTTATGTTATGTCCTAAGGAGTAACAACCAATTCATGACTTCCAATCGGTGAATGGAGTCTCGAGTCATCTAAACTCGGGGGGCACCCAAAATATTTGCATGATGATGTGGCATGGTCGATTCGCACATGAATAGTACGTGACTGTTTATTAATGAAGACCTAGTTGACCCACAACTAGGATATCAACAAAAATTTGAGCTGCCTGATAGGCGCGAGAGACATGCTGAGTAATAAGGAAGCTGATGTGTTGACATATGTGACCTGATCTGCTCGTAGGACCGAAGCCAAAATTCAAGAACAATTATGAGTTGGATATTCTAGAATATTTGATAATCTTTATATGTACATATCATTATTTATGTTATTATTCAAATATGTTTGTACAAAAAATAATTAAACATGGCCCATAGGCCCATATGTACATCCTAGAGCCTATAAATAGGACTTGTGAGATTCATTTAAGGGGACAGAATAATTTGTATTCAGAGAGAACAAGTGATTTTATACACGATTTTGTATTCCACTTTGAAGTTTTTGAAACTTAGTGAACCTTAGTTCATTGATCGTAGGTTTTAGAGTTTACATCAATAAAATCACTAAGTGGACATAGGTTATTACCAATCTCTGGAGCCGAACCACTATAAAATCTTTGTGTCATTTAATTCTTGCATTGAGTTTGTTAATTCTTATCGTTTTTGGTGCCTCTGTGACGTTGACCAAATCAAGGGTCAACATTTTGATGCTCTCATTGAGAGTTGAACTCAAGAACTTCAAGATAAACAATGACAAAGAATTCCAGCAGAGCGAGTCAAACTGGGAGACATCTGAAAGTGTGCTAAATCCACCTCCTCCATAAGGAGTAGCAAAGGACGAGCCACAAGTGCAATTGGAAGAGGAAGAGCTGGATGCTAAAACCTTGCGAACAACTTTGATAGTGTTGCAAGAGGAGTTAGCTACTATGAAAGCTAACAAGAAGAATGTGGTTGAAACTATGGTGTGCAGCAAATGGAGATTGACTGGAAGTGCCGAGAACTGAATGAGCGGTAGGCTAACATGGATCGTCGATAGAGAGATGCCGTAGTGGCTTTAGAGGTAGCCATTCAGTTGGCTCAAGGAGTACCTGCACCAACCTCTCAGCCAGATCAGCCACCAATGTCATCAAAATCCACCACACCCAAGGAGACCGCAAAGATCGGAACAACCTCCAGCTGCTTAGCAAGAAAGGCAAACCTAGAATCCTGACATAAATAACGAGTAGCAGCCACCCCCTCATGCTGGTCGAGATAACACTCAACAACACAGACATACCATGGACGAACAGCGTCCCAGGAGCTCTAGGCGCCAAACAACTGGAGAATAGAACCCTCCTGGCAGGGGACAGCGTCCCTCAGGGAGTAAGAGGCAAGTTGACTCAGGCTCTACGGTCCAGGACCCCCCACGACATAGTAATGTCAGGGGACCCAATGACCAGCGCAGGCATATACCTGTTTACTGAGACAGACTAGGAAGAATAGAGGGGAACAATGCATACAGTAGGTCACACACTCACAGGTCGCAATTCAGAGACGGCCATGACTACAATGAAGCAGACTCTGGTAGGAGAAACAATGGTCGAAAATAGGAGGAAAGGAATGGACAGCGAAATCCTCCCCCAATGGATAACCAACTAACAAGTCAAAATGCTTGGGGGCAGCCTAGACAACCCAACGTCTTTGACCGACTAGATGCAAGCGAGCAGAGACGGAGGGATGAAGATCAACGAGATGTACTCAATGACCGAAGGGAAAGACACGATGAGTATTTCCCCCTAACTACAGCCACTCCTACAATACCAAATGTTGTTCATGCTCAGATAGATGCTCTGAATCAAGTCGTGCAGCAGTTGGTCGGGAATTAAATGTCCCACATAGAGTATGATCAAAGAAAGGGCACCCCATTCATCAACATAATTATTGTGGCAGAAATCCCAAGCAAATTCAAAATGCCAGTTCTGCCCAACTTCACTGGAAGAGAAGATCCTGTATCTCACATAAATAAATTTGAGATACAAATGGACATCCGGAAGGTGCACGAAGATGCACGATGCAGAATTTTTCTTACCACTATGTCTGACTCTGCTCAGGAGTGGTATTGCAAATTTCCACCGACCAACATAGTTTCATGGAAGATGTTTGTGAAGGATTTTTGTGGATAGTTTTATGCTGGTCAAATACATCCAACAGAGGCTAATCTGCTAGTCGACATTCGATAGAAGGAAGAAGAAACTCTTAAGGAGTATATATATCGGTTCATGTGAGCTACTGCTCAGGCCAAAATTGTTGGAGATGAGGGAGAGGTGATGGCTATCATAGCTAGAGTGTAACGCCAATCTCCCCTCTGGAGTAGCCTGCGGAAAAATGGAGTCAAGAGCACTCAAGAATTTCTGGACCGAGCAGACAAATATATTAATCTGGAGGAGTTTATAGCTAATGAAGGGAAGTCTCCAAGGGCCGACCAGGGTAAGAAGGAAGACTCAACCAAAGCTGCCAGTGGGTCTGGTAAACCCAACGACAACGGCAAAGGTAACGATAAGGATGGAGGAAAAAAGGAATATTCCAAACCAACAACATCTTATAACAAGCGTCCTAAACAAAATAGATATGAGTTGAGGTTCACCAATTACACTGCCCTGGTCGATAGTCGAGCCGAAGTGTATCAGGCCAGTCATACCACAGTACTAGCCTCAATCAGGAAGTACATAACACAACTAAGTTTTGTCGTTTCTACGACGACTATGGCCATGATACCAATGAGTGTAACCAGCTCAAGGATGAGTTCGAGTTCCTTATTCGACAAGGACATCTGATGAGATATGTACGACCAGGGTAAAATTCCCAGCAGGAGACTCACGGAGGCAATGAGTAAGCACCTGTGCGCCAACGCTCGCCTCCTTTGTAGCCAGCTCCTGTTTCTGGTACATTGCTAACTATCTGCGGGGGGCCAAATATATCTAGTGATAGTGGTAAGGCAAGGAAAAGATATGCCAGAACCCTACGTCACGATCAGGACATCGAAATGCTAAACGCCGAGGAGAGAACTCCCAAAAAAGATCGAATAGAGGAAGAATTACTAGCTTTCTCTGAGCTGGAAACACAACATGTCTGATTCCCCCACTCAGATCCTCCGAAATGGTAAATACAGGAAACTCGGTCAAAATTTTATACAAATCTTCACTGGAAATAATGAAATTATGTGTGCAGGATTTAGAACCATGCAACAAAGCCATCTATGGTTTTTCTAGCGACGCGCTCACACCAATAGGGTCGATCAGACTCCCAGTCACAGCAGGAGAAGCACCTGCGAACAGGACATTGGTCGCTACTTTTATAGTAGTTGATTGTCCGTTCACATACAATGCTGTGATTGGAAGACCCATACTTGTCGATCTGCGAGCGGTAACTTTGGTCTGGCATCCTGCAATGAAATTCCCAACCGATGCAGATGTTGGATGCATATTGGGAGATCAGCGAGAGGCCAAAGAGTGTTACAATTATTTGATCACGAAGGCAAGAAGAGGTGGATTGGGGAGCGCAGCAGAGAAAAGGTTGATGGTGGTAAACGAATCACAAGCCCAGTCAGGTGAATAAGTTACCAAATAGGGCATTGCCCAAAGCGAGGATAGGGACTTAGATCCTCGCTTTGGGGATTTTGAAAAGAACATTAAGCCTATGGAGGACCTCGAGGAGGTCCAACTAGAAGAAAAATATCTGACCAGAGTTGTGAAAGTTGGTAAAAACTTAGAGACAATAATAAAGAAAGAGTTGGTAGAGTTCTTGAGGAGGCACTGGGAAGTCTTTGCCTGGTCACATAAAGATATGGTTAGGATAGACACAACAATGATTAACCATGTCTTGAATATAGACAAAAATCATCCACCAGTGCAACAAAAAAGAAGGCTGCTCGACAAAGATAGATCTAAAGCCTTAAAAGAAGAAGTCGAGAAGCTAAAGGAAAATGGATTCATCATGGTAGCGTTTTATCCATCTTGGGTCTCTAATTCCGTACTATTTCCCAAACCAATTGAAAAGTGGAGGACATGCTTTAATTTCACAGATCTTAATAAAGCATGTCCGAAGGATTGTTTCCAACTTCCAAGGTTCGACCAACTGGTCGATGCTACATTAGGTCATGAAGTTTTGTCATTCATGGATGCGTACTCCGGCTATAATCAAATTTGTATGCATCCATCTGATGAAGAACACACTAGCTTTCAAACAGATATGCGACTTTACTACTACAAAGTAATGCCCTTCGGTTTGAAAAATGCTGGTGCGACTTACCAGTGACTAATCAACCACATGTTCAAAGAACTAATCAGAAATAACACGGAGGTTTACGTTGATGATATGCTGGTCAAGTCAAGAAAGGTCGGTGAACACATCAAGGACCTACAAGAATACTTCAACATCTTGAACAAATATCAGATGAAGCTTAATCCTCTAAAGTGTTCCTTTGGTGTTGGATTAGGAAATTTTTGGGATTCATAGTAAACTCGCGAAGAATCGAAGCCAATCTCGAAAAGATTCGAGCACTGATCGAGATTGAATCAACAACCAAAGTCAAAGATGTGCAAAGCCTGACAGGAAGAAATGTGGCTCTATGTATATTCATATCTAAGTCTATGGACAAGTGTATCCCATTTATTTAATCTACTCAGAGGAAACAAAAAGTTTAAATGGACAAAAGAATGCGAACAGGTTTTCAGGCACTCAAAACCCATATGGCGCAACCGCCCATTTTTTCCAAGCTGGTCGAAGGAGGGACTTTGTACAAATACTTAGCCATAATAGAGTATGCTGCCAGTGCTGTTCTAATCAGAGAGGAAAACAATATTCAAAAGGCAGTATATTACATAATTTAAAGGCTAGTGCGAACCGAATTACGATACCCAACTATAGAGAAATTGGCCTACTTCTTGATATTGACATCCAGAAAACTGCGACACTACTTTCAAGCTCACCCCATAGTAGTTTTTACCGACCAACCATTACAGCAAGTCTTGTAGAAACTAGAAGCCGCTGGTCGATTACTAAAATGGGCAATAGAGCTAGGGCAATTTGAAATTTCCTATGCACCTCGAGTAGCCATAAAGGGACAAGCCTTGGTGAATTTCGTGGCTAAATTCACTGGACTTCCTACCAGCGAGCCAATTATAGAGACAAATGATCAAGACCAAACACCTGCCTGGAGAATATTCATAGATGGGTCATCTAATGAGCACAACTCGAGGGCGGGATTGATTTTAATTACCCCCGGGGACATTGGTTTCACTGTGCTATCAGATTCAACTTTACAGCCTCCAACAACAAAGCTGAGTACGAGGCCCTGCTCGTAGGTTTGAGACTAGCCAAGGATATGAACATAAAGTCACTAGGAATATATAGTGACTCCTAGCTATTTTTTAATCAAATTATTGGAGAATATCAGGCTAGGGGTATTAAGATTGTTGCATATCTAAACAAAGTGAATGACTTAATGTCGATGCCTTAGCCAAGTTAGCTAGCGCCAAAGATGCCGACACTTTAAGCATTATACCGGTCGAATGTTTATCAGCACCCAGCATTCAAGCAGAAAAATCCTCCCTAGTAATACAAGTGTCCGACACATGGATGACTCCCATCACACAATATCTCGAACAAGGATTGTTACCTGCAGATAGGAATAAGGCAAGGACATTTCAAAGGCAATCAACTCGATTAATCCCGCTCGATGGAATCTTTTATGGACGAGGATATTCAATGCCTTTATTAAGATGTATCTCCAAGGATAAGGCTAAGCAATTGATGTAAGAAGTACATGAAGGATTCTGTGGAGATCATACTGGGGGGCAAAGTTTGTCAAAGAAGATTCTCCGACAAGGGTATTTCTGGCCTACGATGATTGAGGATTCCATGGAATTCATTAAGAAATGTGATAAGTGCCAACGATTATCCAAGATACCTCGAGCAGCCCTAAATGAGCTTAAAAAAATGCAAAGCCCATGGCCATTCGTAGTTTGGGGAATTGACCTGATCGAATCTTTGCCCACAGGAAAAGGCAATGTCAAGTATGTAGTAGCTGTTGTTGACTACTTTACTAAGTGGGTTGAAGCTGAACCGCTCGCAACAATCATGACCATGAAAGTGCTGGATTTCGTTGTCAAAAACATTGTATGTCGATATGGGTTTCTGAAAAAGATTGTATCATATAATGACACACAATTTGATAGTGACCTGTTTACCGATTTCTGCGAGCGACATGACATAACGAAGAGTTTTTCATCAGTTGCCCATCCACAAGCCAACGAACAGGTTGAAGTTGTGAACAAAACTCTAAAGGACACATTGAAGAAAAGAATCGAAGAAGCAAATGGAGCATGGCCAGAATAATTGTCAGAAGTGCTTGGTCATATAGAACATCTCACCAAACAGCAACAAAACATATGCCATTTTCCTTGGCCTATAAGTATGAAGCCATGTTACTTGTTGAGTTAGATCCACCCTCACATAGAAGGATAACATATGACCAGAATGCGAATAACCAATTATTAATGGAGTCTTTGGACTTGATTGATGAAAGGCATGGCAAGCCCATTTACGAGTTACAATTTACTAGCAAAAGGTCGCTTGATATTTTAACTCTAAAGTACGGGAAAGAAAGTTTGATGTGGAAGATTCGGTACATAGAAGAGTTTTTCTCAGCACTCGTGATCAGGCTGCTTGAGTACTCGAACAAAACTGGAAAGGTCCGTATCAGATTGAAGAAACTCTTCAACTAGACACATACAAACTTGCTCGCTTAAATGGAGATCTCGTTCCTCGTTATTGGAATGGAGAACACCTGCGCAAGTACTATCAATGAACATTTCTTTTTAAATATTAGGCTTGTATTAATTTTACTTTTTACAAGATTTTGAACAAGGGCTGGCCAGTTAGATGGATGGTCGCTTATAAGTGTAAGATCAATTTTTGATCACTCGTACAGACATGGATTTTGTCCATTTTTTATGATAAATAAAAGGAAATGTGCGCAGCCAGTTATTCTTGCCAATTATTGTATTTATTACAAGTATTTTCTCATTGCGTGTGTTGTTTTGCTATATTATAAGTATGCGAGTAGTAATGTTCGAATAGGTATTTGTCATGGAAAGTGACAGAGACCCTTAAAATCCTTGATCACTTGGGGGGCATATAAGATACTAAGTGAGCAAAGCATATGCATATCATAAACATATGTAAACACACAAACAAAATAAGGGAAAACATACTATAACACTTAGACTATTTTTCAGAATTTTTAGTTAATTTTGTGAAATAATAGTAAAGTGTTATGCTATGTTATAATATCAATAGTAATGTGCAACTGTTATAATGTCAAAATGAAATGTCTTTACACCACGAGAAATTGCTGCTCGAATGCAATTAAAAATATTAAAAGGTAAATAAAACTGCCTTAGGTAGCAAATTGTCTCAACACCACGAACAATCTGTTCGGGAATTTTAGTTACATAAATAAAAATATTTTTAATGCAGCTGAAGGGGGGTCCTGTTGAGGCTTTTGATAAACTAAAGGACCGACTTCTTCCTCAACATCATTGATGCCCGTCGCCAAGGAGATTTCAGGAGACTCTGGGGCATCTTTTTCCTCCTCTAAGCGAGCAACACACTTGGCAAGTTCGACCTGTTTTACCTGCTCGGGAAGATAGTCAAAGTTTTCCTCTGGGTTGTTCTTCCAGAACATATAAAAGCAGGTGAAGGTGGCTCATCAGAACTTCTCCAGGTTTTGGGCATTTCATTCTTCGAGCAGCTTGACTCGCCCTTCTAGGTTGTTCGCCTCCTTCATGCTTGCCTCCAAGTCCTCTTGAAGCTTGGCTGCTTCCTTGTAGTTGGTTTTGGAGGTTTCCTTAAACTTCTCCTTGTAGCAACACCCTTAGCCAGATCTTCTTGGCTCTTCTTTAGCTTCTCGGTCAAATTGGCAGCTTTGTCTTCAACCGCCTTGACTTTAGCCTCCCACGCCTTGATCTCCTCAGCATGTTTGGTGTTAATTTCCTCGGTGTGGCACCAACCGTTGTGTATGGTAAGAATACCCTGCGAATAGTAGACAGATAAAGTAATCGGAAATTATAAGAGAAAGTTTTTTTCAAATACAACTAAACACTAGGAACTTACGTTGAGGATTTCATTTAACCCCCAACCAAGGATCTGGTTATGTGGCAGCGAGGAGAGAGAAACAAAAGCATCTTGGCTATGATGGTGTTTGGCTAGCTTTTGAATTCTATTGTTGGCTAAGCGGAAGGCATTGTTCAATGACTCTATTGCCAGAGCCACCTGGTCATTGGAGGGCGTGACACAAGGAAATTGAGGAAGGGTAATATTTATGGAAGGATTAGGTGTTGTAGGATCCTCTGATCGCATCCTTTTCCGTGAAGGTTCACCGCTGACATCTCAAGTGTTTTTTCTGCTCGGTTTCTTTGAGCTGGCCAGTTTGCCTCAAGGGGTATAGACTACAAGAAAAATAAACGAGCATATACATCAAGAAAGAGTTTGGCATGGTAATAAGGCAAACTAAGAGGAATTCTAAGTAATATACCTGAACTACAGTTACTGGTCGCTACATTATCTAAGGAACTACTGCTACACTCACTATCTGCCTCGAAGAAGTCCAAACTAAAACTACTGGTTGTAAATTTAAAGTTGCCATCCCTATCAAATAGATGATAAGGGATGGGCAGTTTATCTAAAGTGCAAGATCTATATTGTTCTCATAAGAGGATTCCAGTATAGGACCAGTATATTCAGGTAATTTTTGTTTTCCCATCCCATGTTGGGGAGAGGTACTGGTTGGATGAGTGTTGGGACTTGGTTCCCGAATGATCACTCCCATTGGTCAACGTGTTTGGGGCTGTGACACATCTTTTTGCTGCTCGAAGTTTTCTTGTTGTTCAGTGCCATCTCTAGTGGCACTCCCCGCAGTAGACTCCCTCACTTCATGGCGAGGCTCTAAAAGGGTGACCAGCCTTAAATTGCTCTCTGTCACTAGCTCTTTGATGCTTTTTTCTATGTTCATCATGCTGCCTAGGGCTGTAGCTCTTATCTCCATTTCTAAAGTAGGGTCCAGTCGGTACCGTGGACCTAGGTACAATGCAAGCAGGTTGTCGAACATACAAGCAGGTTGGAAAAATGGATCAAAAAGAAAATTTGAAAAGTTTCTTTTGAAAAACTTTTCAACTTTGAAACACAGGCAGGAAAAACCCAGTTTTTTCGAAATATCCAAAATTGAATTTTTACTTCGACTTTGGACACGAAATCAGTGTAAATACACCTCAATACTCCTTCTAAACATTGTTTTATGCACTATGTGAAAACCGATTTACCCAATAACTCGTCAAGAACATTCAAATTCCAGTTGTGAAAATAGACAATTATGACCAATATACATGAATATTACTACAAAGATAAGAGGATGGGTTCAAAAACTTACTTGGAGTACAGATTGTAGGAAAAATCACGAAAGTTTTGCTTGGAGTTTCTCAAAGACGTCTCGGATCGCACTGAAATGTCTATGGTTCTTGGAGGTTTTATCTAAGTGTTCTTGAGGAGAGAAAATGATCGTGTACAAATGGAATAAAGGAAGGAGATGGGTCTTTATATCAGCCAAGGGTATTTGTTATGTAATGATGAGATTTGAGGGTTTTTGCATGGGAAATAGCAATAACCGTCAAATTGTTTTTGGGAAATTGTAAAGGTCATGATTACTTGCCTTTTCGAGAAAGTAAGTACAATCGGATGTGAGAGGTCAGCTGGATAGCTGGTCGAATAAGTTTATTAAATGTTGATCGCACTAAAATAAACTTGGGGGGCAAATGTTTTAACCAAAATATTTGCATGATGGCATGGCACGGTCGAGGCACACATGAATCGTATGTGACTGCTTATTAATGAAGACCTGGTCGACCCACAACTAGGAGATCAAGAAAATTTTGAGCAGTTCGATAGGCGCGAGAGACATGCTAAGTAACAAGGAAGCTGATGTGCTGACATATGCGACCATATCTGCTCTTAGGACCGAAGCCATAATTCAAATACAGTTATGAGTTGAATATTTCTAAGATATTTGATTCTCTTTATATGTAAATATCATTATTTATGTTATTATTCTAATATGTTTGTAACAAAAAATTGAACATGGCCCATATGTACATCCTAGATCCTATAAATAGGACTTGTCAAATTCATTTAAGGGGACGGAATAATTTGTATTCAGAGAGAACATGTGCTTTTATACACGATTTTTTATTCCACCTTGAAGCTTGTGAAACTTAGTGAACCCTAATTCACTGATCGCATGTTTTAGAGTTTAGATCAATAAAATCACTAAGTGGACGTAGGTTATTACTAATCTCTGGAGCTGAACCACTATAAAACCTTTGTGTCGTTTAATTCTTACATTGAGTTTGTTAATTCTTATCGTTTTTGGTGACTCCATGTCATTGACCAAAACAAGGGTCAACACATAATTATTCAGTGTAACCACGTGCCCTAGGAGTAGCACTAAAAATGACCTAGGAAACTATGCTTGTCGTAAGTAGAGTAAGCCTGATGACGTAACCGGTGAGAATGGAACAACCTAGTGTTGGGTGAACTACAGTTACCTCCCTAGGACTACGCGCCCGAGGAGCAATAACCTATTTTCAAGCCCCGAGTCACTCATACTCGGGCGCAAACCTCATGTTGAAGAAAACATGATCACAAGGCCTAACCTAAAAGGGCAAAGAACTCGACCCACATGCTGGGGACTATGAGCCTGACAACTCGAAATAAGCTTCTGTTTTCCAAAAACTAAGCAATCTCTACACAGAGGCGAAGACTAAAAATGACCTAGTGTAACCTCCTGAGGAATACTCCCCTAAGAAGTAACACTCTATCTTCGAAGCGTAAGTAAAATTGACCTCCGAAGACCCGAGTTGTTGGAACTCGTGGGTGTAAGATCACATGGAGTGCTCCCACTTGGTTGCACACTAAAGTTACTCCCATGGACCACAAGCCTGGGAAGCAACACTAAGTGCTTAAAAGAGTCATAATACTAGGTGAGTCGACGAGACTCGGGTTGCTAGAACTCGAGCGCAAGTCCCTAGTTGAACTGACTAGTGCAATTAAGACCTAAGTCTCGAAGACTAAGGCCCACGAGTAGTGGACAGATTAAGGTTTAATGTTCTCGTGGTGGTAAGTTACGTTGATTTAGATGTTAAAACATTGTCAAATTTGTAAGACCAAATTGCATAATTACTGAAATTAAATATGTTAGTAATAAAGCAATAAAGGAAAAAAAATAGTGCAAGCAAAAGCCATTCACAAATAGCAAAGTATTTACAATTGCGTTTGGGGGCTTGAGTGATAAACATGTTTGTACCCCAAAAGTGAAAATGGCACACAGACATATCAAAAGTAAAAATAAAAAATTACAAAGGCCTACTCTCCTGAAGAACCTCTGTCACAAGCTCAATCACAGGATCCACCTCGAGAGTCCGACCTTCTGCCGTGGCCTCTGATGCCTTGGTTGCCTTAGCCTTGTTTACCTGAAGACGTGCCTCGAGCAGCATCCTCATGCTGGGATCCCTAGTGAAGGCCAGGTCAATCTCCCTATTGCTTTGCCACAAAACGTAGATGGTGTCCTCAGCCGTCATGTCGAGTTCCTTCTTTAGCTCCTTAGGTTGAAGCTTCAGGTCCTCGATCTCCTTGGAACTACCTCGGTTGGCGAAGCCACCTGTGCAACCTCTTCTTGGGCCTTGGTGTCCTCTACAAAATTCTTGGAGGACTCCTCGCGGGTGTCACAAAGATCCTACCGAGCAACTGTGAGATCCTCGGACACCTTGCAGGTGGCTTCCTCCGCGGCTTGGGTGTGGCCCGCAGCATCCTCCAGCAACTTCAAGGAAGTGTCCTCAAGAGTATGAAGTTTTGACATCTTCGTTGCCAATTGGGTCTCTAATTCAGAGGTCTGATTCTTCTCGTGCTCCATGGCCTTATGGAGCCATGAGTGCTCCTCTAGGGGTACTGAGGTCTCCCTGAGCTCCTTGAATTCAAAGGACCTCGTTGTGACAACATCTTTGAGCCTCTGACAAAACATCGTGGTTTGCACAACAAAAACATTTAGCTCCAAGAAAGGACTTGGCTAAAAAAAGGAAACTTTAAGATATTCAAGTGATATATACCCGCTAAGCATTGTAGAGGTAGATGAAGAGGAGTGACATCTCGTTATCACTACCACATCGGATGTAGCTGCAAAATGACATGTTGCATAGGGACTCCACTAGTCCATGGAGAAGCTCCGCCACTAGTGGAGATGTTCGGTCTCCAACTCTCGCCGCCAGGAGAGGCTCTAGCTTTATTCAGCTTGGAGGTGGCATCAAGATCTACAGTGTGTGTTCGCATAATTACTGTGCCATCAATTTGAAGTCCTCATTCCCATCTTCAATGTGAGCGTTGAAGTACTCAACCACTCGCTTGTGCTTTTCGAGCTCTTCCCCTTCGTAGTGCTCAGGGAAGATGACGAGGCGAGGTGTCCTGACTGGAGGACTTCCAGGCATCTCGGTGGAAGGGATCTCCTTTACCTTCTTAGAAGGCCCTTCATTAGGTAAGGGGAACCCCTCTAGGTTGATGACATCTCCAGACGCCATTGCTCCCAAAGGAAGGACTAGTGCAGCAGCCACAGGGGCTGCAAAGGCCGCCGGGGCTGGGGGAACAGCCGTCGGGGGCTGAGGTACCATTCCTGGTGCCGTCGGGACTACAATTTGTGAGGGCCCCGACACCCTCTGACATTTTTCCCAAATGAAGTTGTACAAGCCCATGTGGTCTACAAAAGAATAGGAATTAGTTAGCACTTGGAAGGAAGGAAAGATAGAGAAATAAAAATAAATAAAACAAAATGACAAATGCATGCAAGAAAATCTAAGTGCATAAAATCTCTTCGGGAGCCCCACCACTATAAGGATCCTCTAGGTGAAGAATGGAGTGGGAAAACTCTCGAACAAGTCAGCCCATCTCCTGTGTGGTGTTTGTCTCATATTGAAAAAACCACCTTGCATGCATGGACGTCACCTCGTCCAGAGGCACGAATCTTCGGGGATGAATTCTTCTCTTCGGGTGGCGGAGGAAGACATTGATAAAGTCTTTATAGTCTTAGAACTCCTCCTTCGTCTAGTGACATCCCGAGATTTGCCCGAACATGCTTAGCATGGAAAAAGGTTATGGGGGATTTACCTTGAGGCATAGAAGAATAACCTATATCCCCACCTCGAGCTCCGCCTTAAGCTCCTCGTCCTGTTGGGCCTCGCCAGTGACCTGGAAGGCGAGCACTGTCTCGACGTGCTCCTCACATATCCTCTGGTTGTACTGGAGGAGCGCTCTGCCACACACTCCTTGTAAATTCTAGCCTCAGCTAATAATTTCTTCGAGTCGCGAAAGCTGGATAGGTTCATGAGGCTTATGAGTTGATCATCTTGGAAAAGCTCATACTAGCACAGGTGAGCCTCTTTGACAAGGAAGGTGAGACTCATCTCCTTTTCTGGGAGGGCCTTCATTCTTTGAAACATCTCGTTTTAGGTGCCAACGTATGAAGTGCGGTGAAAGGGACCTGGAAAAGACTCAACTCCTAAGAACCAGCAATATGGGGAGAACAACTCAAGGAGAAACTTACCAACCCTGGCGAAGTCCAAGAGTAATGTTGGATTGGTCCATGTGGGAAAGCCACTTGTCCAGAAAAAGTGGTATTTGTAGTACCGCGCATGGCTCTCGTTGCCGCACGGAGCCTTGTATGACATGGTTCATTTTTCATCAGAGTATACCCATCATGGTTCCCCTTCTTCGAGCAAGCTCGGAAGCAACTCCACCCTGACCGTTGATCACCTATGGGTAGGCACATGAGCGTGAACCAACAGTCAGGATTAAAAGAGCATGGATCGTAATCATTATCATGGGAAAATGACGCCTCGGATACAGGGCAAAAGGAAACTTCAAGTACGGATTGGACATCTTGGGCGTGGAGTGGACTTCTCATTAATTGCACCGATTGATGGGCCCAACAATGGGGAGTCGACATGTGGCCTTACCATTTTGGGAAGTGCGATGTCATGGAGCCAAAACGTCATCCCCCAAAGACCTTTGGGATTACTCCTCAGTCTTAAGTCTTCACTGTCCAAGGACAAGTGAACACTTTGGGGGATTTTTTTCTATGATTTCATCATTGGACACGTGGAAAGCATTAGAGAAGTAATTAAGCTTCTCGAGAGATAGTAGACCTCTGTCGAGCTAGCCCAAAGCTCCTCGGAGTGTAGTCTCTTCCTAGTAAGTCGTGATCCCTTTCAGGTGTAGGCGTCTCCAAGTGAGGCCACATCCCGAGGACCACACTAGTGGCCCTCCCGTCTTCATGACCCGATAGTCTTCCAGGTTTAGGAATTTTTTACTAGGGGCCTGGAGAGAGTGCCAGGTGCCAACCACTACAACCTTTGGCCACCACATGATCACCTGAGAGCTTTTTGGGTGTCTTGAGTAGTGATGTCGAGTTCGTACACTCGACAATTGACATTTCCCATAACGTTGCCTGACATAGGAAAATTTACAGCCGTATTCTGACAGTGCCAGAGATGTGTCTCCCGTAAAGTTGGTGGGATGCAACCTGCAAATTTTGTCTCGTGCGATATGCACGGGCCCATAGTCTTAATTAGTACACCGGGGGTGTTAAGTACAAATTAACTCACCAAATTGCGGGGGAATGTTTGTAATAAATGCTCATTAAGGATATTAATGATCTCCAGCCACTATAAATAGGCTAGGGCAACACATTGTAAATGAATTTGAGCCTTTAGACATTTGATCCCACTTTTGTACTCAGAGTAATCTATATGTTGTCTGAGAAAAATTCCATTGAAGCTTGTTAATCCAAGCTTCAAGAACACTAATCCTAAAGACTCGTGGAGCAGGGTTGTTTTATAACCTGAACCACGTAAAATCTCGATGTTATTCTTCTTTATTTTATTTATGTTTTGTTATCAAGTTTATAGAAAAAAAGGCAGTCAACACAATATATATCAGAATAACTAAACATCAACCCAAAAGTAGCCTAAAAACAACGTGAAAAAACCAAAAATAAAAAAGAAGACAAAATCGTCAAAACGTATAAAATTTCTTAAAAATCTCTTTTTAATATGATCTCTCATCATTTAGTCAAATTTTATAATAAAAATAAGGAACAATACTATTTTTGTTTCTTTGTTTCTTTGTTTTAGTTAAATACCAGTTTGGACTCTTTGTTTTAAAAATTAATATTTGTAATCTCGTTTTTATAAGTTAAAAATAATTCCCTAAATCCAAATTTAATCAATATATTTTTTATTATGACCAAAGTGTCATTGTTTTATAAAATAGACCATTAAACAAAAATATAAAACAAACTAAAATTAAAATAAACAATTCTAACTATTAAAAACATTAAAAAAAATTGTTTTTAATTAAAATAAAACAAAATTAAATGTCACAAACACAAAATTAAATCTAAATCAAACTTAAATAAAACATCAAAATGTAACCTAAATCAAACTTCAAAATCCCGAAATCAAACATAAATAAACACATCAAACTCATTGAATTCTCCCTTTTTCTCTCGCTACCAATCCCCCTTTCCCTTTTTCATGTTCCCTTTTCCCTCACCTCACACTATTTCAAATATGATCACCCAAGCTAGCACCATTTCATGGGGCATAGTCCACAAATGGCGACGATGGAAGACCACTCAAATTAGCACCAATTCAGATCTAGGCATTCACAATTAAATAAGGGAGAGGGAGCACCCACAGCGAATCTTAGCAACGCTGAAGGTGAGATTTCAACACTGGGAGAAGATAGAGAAGCTGGGTTTGTAGTGGGAGGCGATGAGATCTTAGTTTGGTAGTGGGAGGAGACGAAGCTTGACTACGGGTTCTAGCTAGCAACAGAAAAGATCGATCTTGGTTTGGCGGTAGTTTCTCGCCCATTGTTGCTAGCCTATTCACAAACCCATATCAACACCGATCAACCATAGTTCCTTCGATCAACAACTAAAAATAGAGGGAAAAAGTAGAATAAGAATAAAAAGTATTAGTTTTAGTTTTGATTTTTTTATTTAGATTAGAATTAAGTTTTAAAATTTGATTTGGATAGTTTTTTTTATTAAGATTGGATTTAAGTTTCAATTTCAATGTATATTTTTAATTTTAATTTTATTTTTAAAGTTAATTATATATAATTTAAAACTCAACATTTAATAAAATTACTAAAGTATTTTAGTCATATTAAAAAATATTTTTACCGAATTTGAGTTCAAAAGACCATTTATAACCGATTTATAAAACAGATGGTCTAAAAAGAGCATTTTTCAAAACAAAAGCTCCAAAATAATATTTTGCTAAAATATATGGGTGAAAATGATATTATCCCTAAAATTAAGCAATTTACTTTCTAAATTTGATCAATGAGTTAATTGCTCTTAAATTATATTAAAATAAAGTTATGACTCTTTCCTTGCTAAGTACTTCTTTTTTTATTAATATTTATTTAACTCATTATTTTCTATTGGATAGGTAACCGCTCAACTTTTCCAATTGTTACAACTTTCAAGTCTCCAAATTAAGGTTAAGAATGTGCGAAGAGCTAAAGTTGTAAGAATATGAATTTGGAGATAATAACAATGTCACTTGACTTTAATTAATTATCGTTTTATTGATATTATTTTAAAGCTTTTTTCTTCTAGTTGAAGGCCGGAGATAAAACCTGCAATTGACTAAATTACCTGTATATTAGATGAATCACTTCAAATCCAAATTATAATTAAACATATAAGTGACTCTCCAACCTAATTTCGTTACTATATTTATATAAGTATTTATACGTATGGGATTTTTACCTCCCATGTTTCGAAAATTTGATTGTAAATCTATATGTCAGTCCTACCTACGAAATTCCACCCTACCCAACCACAAAGAAAATGGAATAAATGGTAGGCAACCTAAAAAGGTCAAAAGTCAGTTCTCAAATATAGATATAAACTTTGAGATATTGATCTCTGATCAATGCTACATATAAGGGTTGCAGTTGTTTTACTAAATGTATGAAGTGATCATTGGCGGTTGTCTTATTGTATATGAAGATGTGCGGACTAGGAATATATTCATGACATACTATTTCTCTAACTAATTATATTTAAAAATTAAGAAAACATTTGTTTTTATAATTGTTTAAAATATTATAGGAAAAATTACATGTGACATCCTTTTTTGAAGCTTAGAGAGTTTGCATACATAATCACGAGTTTGTTCAGTTTCACATTAAAAATCAGATGGCTTTTATTACTTTCAATCATCAAAATTCATATATGTTGCTCAATTCAATATCAGCAATCTGAGATTGTATATGTGTAGCACAATCAGACAAATAGACGGCTATAGACGAAATAGCCCTAATTAAAAGTGCTACTATAATCCATATACGTCTTAATTAGCATATACATAATTGAATATATATATATATCATGTATAAGAGGTTATAATAAGGTAAAGACATAATCATCTCCTCCAACTATTGATCCCTCATTTGAACAGGGGTTAATTACAAGAGCTTTGCCAGCATTGTCTTGTTGTCTAATCATTAAGAGGGAATAATTAATTTATAGATACCATTTTAATTAAATTTGGTTTTATTCACCTTCCATGACTTATTTTATTTATTTTTAACTTACAAAAGCGGACAATTAATCTGAAACATATAAGTTTCTTTAATAATTATACAAATATCTTTAATAGCTAGAGACTGCAATAGTTTTCCTATCTATAGGCCGAATAAGCGAATATATATATATATATATAAATATCCACGTACGTACCTACCTATGCATAAAATTATATAATACATGTTGTTGCAATTTTATATTATTCTTATCCATGAACAGTTACAATTGAATATGATTACAATGGTCGTTTTTGTCTCATTTAGAGTCTCTAGCTACTTTGTAACTCGTGTATATATATATATATATAATATATAAATATGACAATTTTTTTACATGGCTTCACTTTAAGCTCTACTGGTAGGGCTTTTAGTGTTTCTCGACCTGTGAATAATTTTCGGCGCGACTTTTTTTATGACCGTGGATATTGTAGCTATTTAGAGCATCCTGCAAACTTTCAGAAAATTCCGAATAGTTTACAGTACCGAAAATTAGGTTCAAACATGTTGTTTTCCACACGCATAAAAAAATTAGTCACTCGTGCAACAATAAGTTTGAACCTACTTTTCGGTACTGTAAACTATTCGAAATTTTTTGAAAATTTGCAAGATGCTCTAAATAGCTACAATATCTAGTCATAAAAAAAAGTCGCGCCAAAAACTGTTCACGGGTTGAGAACACTAAAAGCCCTACCGGTAGAGTTTAAAATAAAACATCTATCGGAGAATTCTCCTCTATATATATATATAGCTTCATTTTTTTTCTTTCTTTAATTTGGGTGGGTAAGGGTGATAATTAATATATATTTATATATGAAAATTGCAGATGAGAAGGATTGAATTAATTGACTCGAAGGACCCTTTATCAATATATTTATAACATATAATCATTTTTCTTTAATTTTGCTTGATCAGTGAATGGATGGCAGTTGATTAATATTTGTATAGGATTTTGATCGACTATAGGTTTTCTCTTTACTTGCTATAACTACTTTACTATATTTCTTCCATTTTAATTATATATATTGTAATTCAGTACATGCATATTAGATTTGATCTGTTTTTATTCCAACACTTTTCTTAGTTGTTCTTCAAATTTCCTTGTAAGAACAAACAAATTTGGTGTCCTTCTCTATATCTGATTTCTCTTGTGAATTTTCGACTGTTTCACGTATTAATAAATGTGAAGATTGCATGATTGATGCTCAATCTTATGCTTTGCCGGCGCGTTTTTGCGTCGGCGAAAGAACGTGGGTAATATGACTTTTGTTGGCTCAAAACGAACTGCACCAGCAAAATTAATTTTGATTGATGCAATTTTGCGTCGACAAAAGTTTAACATTTGCTGGCATTACAATGTGCTGGCAAAATTTTATCATTGCGCCAGCAAAATTTAGTTTAGTTGTAACGAAAAAGTCTTTTGCCGACGCAATTTTGCGCTAGGAAAAATAATATATATTTTTTATGTATAATTAAAATAAATTATATAAATATTAAAATATTTTATATTTAATAAATTTAATTTATATTAAATTAATTAATTATTTAATTTTTATTCATTTAGTAATTATATTAATTATTTTTATTAAAAATAAAATAAAAACTAATTTGTACTAAATAAAAAACAAATTAGAACTATTAATATTAATTGTCTCCACTAAACTTGAAAATATTAAAGTAGTTTATTAAATTAAAACATACATTGTCTCTAATAATATAAACTAAAAATAAAGAAAAAAATGTTCTACAAATGGGTATTGGTATCCTTATCATCTCGGTCCTATCAGCTGCATCATTGTCATCGTCATCTCCAGGATCCTCTTCTGGAAAGTCCACAACATAACCATAAGCCATAGTGGTCATCTGCTTCAACAAAGCATTGAGCAAGAGATCCTGTCATCGCTGACGACCCTCAAGATTTTTATTATGCTTCTCAAGTTGTTGATTATGATTGAGTATGGCGTCCATTTGAGGTGGCTCTAGGTCGGGCATTTGAGAAGAAGATGAGGAAGGTCTTGCCTTCTTCCCGCCAATTGTCTTTAGCCTAGGCAATGCCCCAAACACTTTCTTATAGCACGAGCGGGGCCCAAGGACATCAATGACAATGTCCATATCAGCGGGAACCCACCATCAACATTATCGTTGACACAAAAACATCAGGTGATGAAACAGCCATACTCTGTGATGCTCGACGCTTGGTCATCTGAGTTTGCACAATAAAAAACACATATACTATATTCAAATATAACATTAAAAGAAAACGTAACTTAGGAATAAACTAACTAAACAATATGAACTTTTCTAAAGCAAAGTTGTCGATTAAATAGTTTCAAAGTATAACTTTATTATCTATCTGCCAACATCCTATCATTAATGACCGTAGACCAGTGCTTGGAAAAGAATGTAAGTAATTTTGTTACTGTATCTGTGAGCAAATGGGCTATGTTAAGTTGGTCAGCAAAATCCATGTCTAAATCAAAAGTATGCAGATATTGATGACATATATAGTAAGAGTGTTTAATTCCATTAATGAGGCAATTTACGTCTCTAAACATATATATATATATACTAACAATATATGCATATATTTTTTATTGAGATATGAATTTTCATGACCAAATTAACTTAGCCCATAAACTCCCAGATATGGGGACAACATTAGTTACATTTTTTTTTTCTTTCTATCTTAGTCCACAATCATTAATCATAAAGATATTGACACATAGATCATAAAATTTTAATTGTTATAAATTTAATTAATAACTAATAAATAATTACTAATTGACGAAACCAATTAAAAATTATTATTTATTAATTATTTGCTAAACTTTTAGTTTTTTTTAACTAAACTTTAAGTTAAATGATAATTAAATTTTAAATTAATACACACTTTAAATTAGTTAAGGTTAGGCAACTTACATATTTTGTTGCCACTTCGTCGCTAATCCACTTATCCTTCTTCATGTGGAGCTGCTCGAATGTGTCGATCATGCTCGAAAACTGTCCAGTAGACTGGTCGATCTAAGAAAAACAAAATATTAAAACAATGTAATCCCTATAACATTTTTCTTACCTTAAATATGACAGTTATTATAACTTGCATTATAAAAAATATGTGCAACGATTGATTTGGAACCGTGTCCTGCTAGTATGATCATTTTTTCTCGAGCCTCTTTTTTTCCTCTTTGGTATACACTTCAAATAGAAAATAATACTGATTATTTTAGATTGTAAAATTATAATGAAACTAAATTTAAAAACAAAACTATACATGTTGAGAATCAGAAGCCAAATAATCACAAAGAATTGCCCAATCATAAGAATTAACACCATTATAAGGTTTCGCCTTCGCTTCCTCATTGTCCACCTCTCCCCCAACCTGTACCCAATGCCTCTTCATTATATGGCGCCAGTCACTCAGATACTTTTGCATCTGTCTTACCATGGTACTGTTGATTAAAAGATTGTCTTGTGGATAAATGAATTTGTCCTAAAATCACAAATTTGAAACTTGTTAAAATATTAAGAAGATGGAAAAAAATAATTCAGAGTGATTTCTTCAAAATTTACAAAGATACTTACTAATAACCTCTGTCGAATAACTTCTCGATCAACTGGCGTTACTTGTTCCCAAACTAGTGTAATTGGGTGTACGGTGTCAAGCAGATAATGAGCCATGGCATTGTTGAACCACTTGTCGTACGTTTGAAAGACTTTTCTAGTTTGTTCATCAAACTCAACTTTTTTGGTGGCGAGCTCCTTCTCCATATTGGCATCATAATAAGCTCCTCGACCCCTCTTGGAGCCACCACCGGTGTCATTATTTGGTTCGACCATGCTAAATTAAAATATTAATTAATTAATTAATTAATTTTAGTATTGTAATATTATATTTGTGAATATATATTAACTACTCTATTCCTACCTAGTGGATCCCATGGTGATAGTAAGTAGACATCTAGTACTCCTCATTTTTTCAAGATATTTCTACATTGACTCGGATTACTATCCCCAAGGCATCCATTTGACGTATGTCTATGGCTTTTTTTATTAGAAATAATAACAATTATCACTATGTGATAATAGCCATCCTATCCTATATATGGTAAAATGATAATAAATAGAGTAATTGATTGTGTACGCCCTAATTATCCACAGGCTATTAGCGAGCTGAGAAATGGCATAATTATATATCAGCCACGTAGATGACATGTATTCGGAGATGCTGTTACCAGGTCCCACCTCTTTAGCTCGAGGTAACCAAAGGCTTACTAAGGTTACTAAGGAGTCGGGTCAGAAGTATGGACACCGCGGGCTAAGAAGACATCCAGCTCGAGGTACGAGCTTGAGTTGGAAGCTGTGACCCCTTATAAAGTCATCCACGCAATGTAAATGTGCATATATCAGACATCACGTGTTTGATATATCCCTGAATTCTTGGACACGCAGCATAAACGTGCGTGTTCAGGCACCCACGACTGAGTTGAGCCGTGCGGCCCATTATCCCCCTTACCTATTGATTAGACCACACTTTATTTGTCAGGTTTTAGGAATTAATCATGAATATCACAGAAGTGACTTGATGGGTAAGAAGGTCACGGGATGAACCCCCTTGCAAACCCCCAGGTGCCCTCTCCTATAAATATGGAGACCTTGGGAGTTGCAAAGGGTTGGATTCTATTGTGTAAAGAAATACCCTGTAAAGAATACCAGAAAGATAGCAATAATATTGACTGGTGGAGTAGAAGGATTTTAACCTTTGAACCACCTAAAAAGATATTTGTGTCACCATTTTATTTTAAGACCATTCGTCTGTTACTGTTCATTACTTAGCACTAATCCCACTCTCTTATTCTATATTTTACCTGTTGGCGAAGAACCGCGTCAACAGTTTGGTGCTTTCATTGAGAGCTTGTTAGATTGGTGCTATCGCAAATACCCAACCATGGTGGTCACTCGTTCAAGACACGGTAACGAGGCAGACCAACGTGATGGGAAGGAGGCCCATCATGCTGCCATCTCCGATGATCAGAACCCTGAGGTTCAACAGCGGCCGGGCAAGCAGCCAATAGGCCAAGATGACACTGGAAGTTCGGCTCCCCGGCCACCTAATCCGAACCCAGATTTCTACACGGCGGTGGAGATGGAGAATGCACAACTGAGGAGTCAGCTGGCGAAAGCTAACCAGCAGATTCAAGAGTTGTTGGCCCGACTACCCCCTCTTACAACCGACGCTAACGTCGGAAAGAGGCAAGGCGAGACTCATAAGTCCCGCCGGGGTAATCGGTCCAGGCCTAGCCGGTCGGTCAGACCCCCGACGTCAAACTCTACTCCCTCATCGCACCACCGAGAGATGACTTTCAAAGAACTACCTAGGGCCGAGCAACAATACAGCCGATCGGTCCGAACTTCAACTCCCAGCTCACTTCCACCCTCGAGTGCGCCCAGGAGGGCTCGAGGGAATTCGCGAAGGAGATCCGGGGAGGGCTCACAGCGATAGCCCATCCCGGGCAGCCGTCCTGCACCCCGCTCAGACCGCCGAGCACAAGACCCGGAGGTTAGCAGAGCCGAGCGGCCCCGACCTAACCTAATCTGCCCTGACTGGACTAGGATTGCATCCCCGGTCAGGCATCCTCCTTCACCGATAAGATATCCGTCTCCTCCTCAACCAGTCCGAGATATTCCAGCTCATGGGAGCAGTAGGAGAAATCCACCTTCCGCAGGGCCTTCCCATCGTAGCAGGACGCCCAGGGAAGTCCTAGATCCTCATCCCCAGAGGCGGGCCCCAAGCTTCTCAAATAGGAGCTATTGGACCGGAAGTCGTCGATGTGACCTTTCTGGCGGAGACCTGCGCCAATGCTTGAGCTCGGTGCAAAATCCTTAAGCCACCACGAGGGACGACCTCCGAGATTGTCTAAACTCTCAAAGAGGAAACCCAGTGGGAAACAACAGCCGTGCTCGCCCAAGGGAAGCCCTGTCCGAGGTACGCGACAGTGGGAATGTCCCATATAACCTATCTCAAGATAGGAGGGACAATAACCCGCCAAACACGTACAATGGATCCGGAGCTGTGGAACAGCCCCGGAACAACCAAGGAAATCAGGACAAAACCCTTGAGCGCCTAGCTCAGATGGAGGAGCTGATGAGGAAGCTCCTATCAGAAAAATAAAAAGACGAATATGATTTAGGGGACGAACTTGAGCTCTTCGCCCCCAGCATAGTCGCAATGGAATATCCGCCTGGTTTCCGTATGCCGCACTTGTCCAAATTCGACGGAGACGGAGATCCATCAGATCACCTGGGTATGTTCAATACCCTGATGATGGCCCACAACATTGGCCCCGAGCTGAGGTGTTTAATATTTCCCTCCACCTTGACTGGGCCGGCCAGACAGTGGTTCAAACAGAGTAAGAAACAGTCAATCATCTCGTGGAAAACTTTCTCTACTGACTTCAAGAGAGCATTCCGAGCCTCCCAGGCTGCCCGCGTCAAGACCAACACCCTGGAAAACGTGAGGTAGCAACCCGACGAGCCTCTGAAGGCTTACCTGAGCAGATTCGCGAACGTCGCTGCTCAGGCCAGAGACGCAGATGACAGCTCCAAGCTCATGGCTTTGAGGACTGGAATCCTCGTCAGAGGGGGACTCTGGAAAGAAATACAAAGGAAGGGATTCAGCACCGTAAATGAATTCCTAAATAGGGCCCAGGGGTGGATCAACTTGGAGGAGGCGCAAGCCTCAGGTGCAGGGACCAGCCAGGTATCCGAACAGCTTGCTGGAGTGGGAACGGAGGTCGTGACAGCGACCCAGACCATTGCGCAGAATAACCAGCTTGGTGGAGGCAAGAGAAAGGGGAGCAACAAGGGCAACCAACACGGCCCAAAGAAGAACAAGTCCGTAGAAAAAATTAAGCCGGTCTATGTGACATATACGGAGCTCACCCACTCTAGGGAGAGCATCTTCCTAGCAAATTCTACTCACCTCCCCTGGAAGAAGCCGGAGTCATTAAAGCACCAGAAGGGAAAGCGAGACCCTTCCAAGTTCTGTCGGTTCCACAACAACATTGGCCACAATACTGATGATTGTAGGCACCTGAAGGATGAGATTGAAACCCTCATCAGAGCTTGAACTTTGTCTCAGTATGCGCAGAATAGAGTTCACGCAGGCCATCCAGCTTCGGAAGTCCCGGTCAGTCAACCCGGGTCTCGAGTAGATCAGGACGTCCCTCCTCTCGTGATAGGAGGAGAGATCTCCACGATCTCTGGAGTTCCCCATCTGGCTGGCACGAGCAGAGGTGCCCAAAAGAGATACGTCAACGAACTTAAAGCTCATAATGGAGTGGAGTTTGTCCCCGAGCAGCATCTACCAAAGCAGCGGCGATTGGAAAGGCAACCAATCATATTTACTGAAGAAGATGCCAGCCATGTCTAGTTCCCTCATAACGACCCTCTGGTCGTAGCAATGCAGCTCGCCAATCGGAGGGTTAGGAGAGTGCTGGTTGATAATGGAAGCTCGATAAACCTACTATTCCGGTCCATGCTGGAGAAGATGGGTTTATCTGTCACCGAGCTGAAAGCAACCTCCATGATGCTTTATGGTTTTTCCGGAGAAGGATTGGCGACAATAGGGACGATTGAGCTAGTGATCACCTTGGGAGAGGGACCTCGGACAGTCTCGAAACTCCTCGAGTTTGTGTTCATCGATTGTCCTGCTGCATACAATGACATTTTGGGTCGACCTACGCTTATAGCGTTTGAAGCTGTTACTTCCATCCGCCACCTTGCCCTGAAATTCCACTCTTCCACGGGGATATGCACGGTCCGTGGCGATCAACTTGCTGCCGGGGAATGCTACAACATTTCCATGAAGGGAAAAGTAAAACCAGGGCAGTTAACGATGACCGTCCAGGGTGGAAATGAGGAATCTCAGGAACCTTTGCCTAATCTCGAGATTAAAAAACCTCAGAGTGTCGGAGGGGAAAATATCGTCTTAAGTGATGATATTGACCCCTGAGTAGGCGAGGATAAGTTCGAGCTCCAAGATATTGAAGAGCTCGAGGAGGTAAGTATAGATCCACAGAATCCCTTGCGGATGGTTATGTAACGCCTTGGATAGCCAAGACCGCTACACTGTGTACTTATAAAGGTGCAGGACTTGCTAATCAAGTCATTAATTTGAAAACGTGTCACTAAACATGTAAAAGCTAAGGTTAAAAAGATTTTGGTCTCAAAAGACTCATTTCATATATTTAAATTGTAGTAAACATGGGATCCCATATGAAAACAAAGTTAGAACAAGTTTACAGACTCCCAAAAATGCATGAATATCAACAAGCCATACTAAGGCAAAACAGACAGTCTTTAGGTTCCATGTCCTTGCTTAGATCTCAACCGTGGCGGCCGAACACCTGGCTATGTACATTCAGCTCGCTGAGCTTTCCAATCAGGGCTGATATAATTTGCCCTTGCCTTTACCTGCACCACGTAGCACCCGTGAGCCAAGGCCCAGCAAGAAAACATCATAAACAACTCAGACAATAATAACAGGCAAATAATTCAATATGCATGTATTCCCATTAGATAATCCTCAACAAGTATTCAACATATACAATCCAATTCAAGATTCATTCTACCACATATAATACTCATATTACATAATATTCAGGGCCGACGACTTAGGCCGCACCCTCTGTTTAACCCACTGACTCCGACCCGCTTAAACTGAGCTCAATGCATAATAAGCTGTCCTCGGCTACCAGTGGCCGAGCTGCGCCCTGTGCGCTAGTGAAACCCTTGGTACCCTTAGGCCGTTGGTTCACCAAATGGCTTGCATGGCATAATACCATCTTTTCAAGCATTTACAATAGGGAGCCCTTAGTCCCGTCACATATATTCAACCAGGTGCAGTTTTCTTACCTTTAGTCTATGCAGTGACTGAATTACGAGCAACGCCTCTCAAGCACGATCTGTTCCCGAGCCTAAGTCTTTATCACCTAGTCACAACCAAAGTATAGGGTTCCATTAATACTCCAATATAGGTTTCCAATTACAAAACTAACTCCCGGGATTCCAAATTCCACCAAGCACGGTGGTGAAACCAAACCCAAGCACACTAGACCACCTTCCCGTGCATAAAACCCTCAAAAACTCATGTGTGCAACCAAGGGCTGCGGCCCCTGAAGCCTAGCCACGACCCTTCCCCAAAGCAGAGCCAACACCCACGCTGAACCACACACGCACCGCAACCCTTGCCTTGGGCGCCGTGGCGCTCTCCCTTGGCCGAGCCTTCTTGGCTCTTTTGCATGCTAGGGCCGCAGCGCTCTAGAATAGAGCTGCGGCCCTCCCCTTCGAGCCCAGAATTTACACCATTTCTAAGTCTGAAACCTCACCTAAAACCATCCCAAAGTTCCACAAATCCTAACCAATTAATCCCAACTCCTTTAGCATGATCTAAACAACATAATTCCACAGAAAACACAGCCTGGTACACATTAATCCTCTCTTTTCAATTTCTGAAACTCAAGAGTTAAAACTACTCAAACCAGCCATTCAAACCCAATTTAAAACCTCTAAACCAGGAGTTGAAGCTTACCTTTGCTGTTGAATAACTTCACCAAGCCATAGCCAAGCTAAGTTCCCAGATTTCCTTCTTAATTCTGCCTTAGAACATCAAAACCACATTTGCTTCAACACTTAACCAAAACCCAGAATTCTAACCACAGAGAAGAAAATTAAAAGCTTACCTTAACCCTGTTTTTGGTGCTTGATAAATCCCTGAGCTAGACCCCCAAATCCACACCACAAACCTTAGAATTCCAGCTTGTTTCCCCCTTGAGTTTCCTGTGTTTTCCTCTCCCTTTGTTTTCCTTTGAGCGTGAAAGAGAGCTGAGACAAAAGCTCTTAGTCGGTTTATGCTTTTCTTCTAAAAGCTTCCTTATGTCTAACTTATCCGTTAAGTCAATCCCATGGCTCGGGGTGCCGGAACCGTCCCCGAGGCCAAAATGGTAAAATCCCCCATTATTCCCGCCTAAACATCCTAACCTCAAATATATCTCCATATATCTATTTCCATGACCCGATAATCCAAATCACTACCCGCTATCTAAAAGTACCCCCGACTTATCCAAAGTCATATCTCAAGCCCCGTTGTGACTTTTCCCACTATCTGACCCTAGAATCGTCTTGAGTCGTGCTCAGCGAACTTGTCCACATAATAATGTGGTTCTCACATATATCACATATTTAGTTCATATCACATTACCACATAATATCAACAATTATCATATAAACATTACTAAACATATAATTACTCATTATATCACAATTATTCCATTAATGCCCTCCTGGCACACTAATCAAGGCCCTTAAGCCTTATTAGCGATTTTCGGTCGTTACAGGTTAAGCTCGGGAAAAACCTCTGTGGCGAGAGGAAGGTGGAGCTGATCAAATTCATGCTGGAGAACCTAGACGTGTTCGCATGGTCCCATGAAGACATGGTGGGAATCAGCCCGAGTGTCATCATGCACACCCTCCATTTGCATAAGAGCGTGCCAGCGAAATCCCAAAAACAGAGGCGCCTAGGAACAACCCAAGCTGAAGCCCTAGAAGAGGAAGTAGCCCGGCTCAAAAAGTGCGGCTTTATCCGCGAAGCTAAGTTCCCGGTCTGGGTCACTAACCCTGTGTTGGTCCCGAAGCCCAACGGGAAATGGCAGACCTGCATCGACTTCTCCGATCTGAACAAAGCTTGCCCCAAAGACTGTTTTCCCTTGCCAAGGATCGACCAATTGGTAGACGCCACGGCGGGGCACGAGCTCATGTCCTTTGTGGATGCGTACTCGAGCTATAATCAGATCGCGATGAATCCAGCGGACTAGGAGCACACTATCTTCATGACCTGAACTAATGTCTATTGTTACAAGGTCATGCCGTTCGAGCTGAAGAACGCCGGTGCTACATACCAGAGATTGGTGAACAGGATGTTTGCCAACCAGATCGGGAAGAACATGGAGGTGTACGTTGATGACATGCTGGTCAAGTCGAAAACGACCGATAACCATGTTTCTAACCTGGGAGAATGCGTCAAGATACTAAGAGAATACAGCATGAGGCTTAACCCGCAGAAGTTCACTTTCAGGGTCGCATCAGGAAAATTCTTGGGGTTCATCGTCAACACTATAGGAATCGAGGCGAACCCCGATAAGATCAGGTCGTTGCTCGAGCTGCCCTCACCTCGGTCGCGAAAGGACGTTCAAGGCCTAACAGGAAGAGTGGCGGCCCTCAATCGGTTTATTTCTAAATCCACCGACAAGTGCCTGCCATTCTACAACGTGCTCCAGGGGAATAAGAAGTTCGAATGGATAGAGGAGTGCGAACGTGCCTTCCTCGACTTGAAAGCACATATAGCCGAGCTGTGCGTATTGTCCAAACCAATGGCAGGAGAGCCTCTTTTCCTTTACCTAGCTGTCACAGAAGATGCAGCTAGTGCCGTATTGGTCCGAGAAGAAGACCGGGTTCAAAAGCCAGTCTATTACATCAGGAAGAGGCTTCTCAGGGCTGACTCTCGATACCCGTTGATGGAGAAGATGGCATTCTGTCTTATCACGGCCTCCCGAAAGCTCAGGCCGTATTTCCAATCCCACTCAATACATGTCATAATCAATCAACCTTTGAGGCAGGTTGTGCAAAAACCTGAAGCATTGGGACGTCTGTTGAAGTGGGCTATTGAGCTTAGCCAGTTTGAGATTTTGTACACTTCGCGAACTGCAATAAAAAGCCAGGCCCTGGCTGATTTTGTGGCAGAATGCACAGGATTCTGAGAAGATCCTGTGGAAGATTCACCCTAGGCCACCTCTGTCTAGGCATCATGGAAGGTCTTCGTAGATGGCTCGTCTAACGAGAATGGCTCCGGTGGTGGAATCATTTTGATATCCCCAGAAGGACATAGATTCCACTCGGCATTGAGATTCAGGTTCAAAGCATCCAACAATGAGGCTGAATACGAAGCTTTACTGGCCGGGCTAAGGGTGGTCCAGGAGCTGAAGGCCAGCTCCGTTCAGTGTTTCAGCGATTCCCAGCTCGTGGTTAACCAAGTGCTAGGTGAATACCAAGCACGGGGAACCAAGATGGCTGCTTACCTGGCCAAGGTAAAAGTCAAGCTGTCTTCATTTGAACGGGGCTCAATCGAGCAGATCCCTCGGGAGCAGAACGCTAACGCAGACGCCCTCGCCAAGCTCGCTACCTCCGGGGAGACGAAGACTTTGGGGTTAGTACTGGTAGAGTTCTTGGAGAAACCAAGCATAGAAGTCATGGCGGAGGTCGAGATGATCGTTGCCAGACCGACCTGGATGACCCCCATCTTCGAATATCTCACCGAAGGAAAGTTACCTGAAGAGCGTAATGACGTAAGGCGGGTACTTTACCAAGCTCCAAGGTATACAGTGGTAGATGGTCTATTATACTGGCGTGGGCACTCCTTGCCTCTCTTGCGATCTATTCTGCAAGGCGAAGCAAAGACCATTTTGCAAGAAGTGCACGAGGGTTTTTGCGGGGACCACACTGGGGGGCAAAGCTTGGCCCTGAAGATCTTAAGGCAAGGATATTACTGGCCCACTCTATCGAAGGACTCGACCTCTTACGTCAAGAAATGTGACAAGTGCCAGCGATTTGCCACAGTTGCCCGAGCTCCCCCAGTTGAGCTGAAGATGATCTCGTCCCCGTGGCCATTCGCGGTCTGGGGAATCGACTTGGTTGGTGCCCTCCCTACTGGAAAGGGAGGGGTCCGTTACGCGGTGGTGGCTATCGAATACTTCACCAAGTGGGCTGAGGCAGAACCCTTGGCAACAATCACTTCCAAGTGAGTCCTCGACTTCATGGTCAAGAGCATTATCTACCGGTTCGGGCTGCCAAAGAAGATCGTATCAGACAATGGAACGCAGTTTGACAGCGACCTCTTCACCGAATTTTGCGAGAGGCACGACATTGTAAAGAGCTTCTCCTCCGTGGCCTATCCCCAGGAAAATGGGCAGGTCGAGGTCGTCAATAAGATGCTAAAGGCGAGCGTTAAGAAGAGACTGGACGAAGCCAAGGGGGTCTGGCCAGAACAGCGCCCTTAGGTACTGTGGTCATACCAGACCTCGCATCGAACTCCGACAGGTCATACTCCTTTCTCCCTAGCTTTCGGGAGTGAGGCAGTCCTTCCTGTCGAGGTAAAGGTAGCCTCGCATAGAGTCCAGACATATGACCAGGACCGCAATCATGAGCTGCTCTGCGCGTCCCTCGACCTGATTGATGAAAGACAAGAAGAATCACAGCTCCAGCTCGCGCATTACTAGCAAAAAATCACTCGTTATTTCAACTCAAATATCAGAAAACATGCCTTTAGCATTGGCGACCTAGTCCTCAGGAGAGTCTTTTTAGCCAGTAAGGACCCCAAAGACGGAGTATTGGGACCGAAATGGGAAGGGCCATACCAAGTAATCGAGGTCATAAAGGAAGGAACCTACAAGTTAGCTCGACTTAATGGAGAAGCAGTCCCACAAACCTGGAACGCAATCCATCTGAAGAAATATTATCAGTGATACCGTTGTAAGGCTTAATTAGAAAGGCCATCTTTTGTTTGTTAAGCAATGAGAATTAAATCTTTTTTCATTATTGAGTATATTTGTGGATGTAATCTCAAGTAACCACGAAAGACCCTTTCCTAATTACTTGGAGGGCATACGGTGCCTGGATACAACCAGGTCATCTTAAAGACTTAGAAGTTAATTCAAATTGATTGATCGTTGTTTTTCTTAAAAAGCACGTGATATTGATAAAGGATTAACATGAACTAAGTTGTATCCTGGATATAATCGGGTCATCCTAAAACTTAGCAGTTAATTCAAATTGATTGATCGATGTTTTTCTTAAAAAGCACAAGATATTAATCAAGAATTAACACGAACTAAGTTTTCAAATTAACGTCCTGAATGTAACCAGGTCCTAAAACTTAGAAGTTAATTCAAATTGATTGGTCGGTGTTTTTCTTAAAAAGCACAAGATATTAATCAATAATTAACGCAAACTAAGTTTTCAAATTAACGTCCTGGATGTAACCAGGTCCTAAAACTTAGAAGTTAGTTCAAATTGATTAATCGTTGTTTTTCTTAAAAAGCACGAGATATTAATAAAAAATTAACGCGAACTAAGTTTTTAAATTAATGTCCAGGATGCAACCAGGACTTATCTTAGAAGTTGGTTCAAAATTGATTAACATGTTTTTTCCCTAGAAAAGCATAAAATGTCAATCATAGCACCAACAAAAACTAAGACTACTACCAAAATGCATAGAGGCAAAAGGATGTAAATCAATTAAAAACAAAAAGTTGATAAAACCAATTGTCTCGAGGTTAGAAAACCTCATAATACAAAGTTACAAAAAAAAAATATAAATGGTAAAAAGAAAAAGAGAAGTCTTAGGCCCCGCCAGGCTGCTTCGATGAGGTCACCACCTCGCCCTCCTGCTCGGCGACTATGGAAGTCTTCTCGGCCTCGGAGGGCACCTCTTGCTAAAGATGAGCTTTAAACTTCTCCAGGAAGCTGTCCCATGCGTCTGCCCCTAGAAAGGAGAAGTCACCATCCGGGTTGAAGACCCAGCAGTGGTACAACATAGCCTCCATGGAGGAGCTAGAAACTGCCCTCTCCATCGCCGGGGCGGCCTTGGCCTCCTCGGCCTCGGCTTTCGCGGCGTCCAGTGCGGCTCTGGCCTCCTCAAGCTCAGTCCTCGCAGCGGCTAAGGCGGCCTTGGTAGCCTCGGCCTCCTGCAGCTTAGGTCGAGATGCGTCCAGCTCAGCCTGCACAATCGCCAGGGCATCCTTGGCATCCTGTTCTTGCTTTTGGGCAGTCTTAAGGGCGGCCAAAGCAGTCTGATGCTCGCCCCTCATATCATCGAGCCTGGCCCTAGATCTGGATATGCTCCGGTGAAGAGCCAAAGAACCCTGCAAGACCAAAAGATAATATGGCAACTGCCTTAGAGAAAAAAACAAACATGTGATGCATACGAGCAAGGAATACCAATGGCAAGGCCAACTTATCGTGAGATCCATCCCCAGCGAAGACTCCATCATGTTCTCCGGGCTCCTTGTCTCGATCGCCCGCAGGTCCCTCTCGGCGGCATTGTAATAGTGGTCCACGTTGTAGCTCACCGTCTCGTAGACCGTCCCCCGAAAGAAGTCGGGGATCTTCTCCAGAGCCTGGGGATTCACCGGGACGCACACCTTGGGGGTAGTGGTTGACAAGGTCCCGAGGGGCACCTCCATTTCCCGAACAGGGGCGGGAGCTCGCGGGGGAGGCAGAGGCATCTTCATTGTAGGAGGGGGTGGAGGCACTTTCTCCTGTGCTGCCGGAGCCTGGTTTTTCCCTTTCGTAGGGGACTTGGAGGTACTCTTGATGGCCTTCTTCGCCAGCCGGAGCTTTTTCACCATGGTCTCGAAGGCCCCAGAGGAAGGGTTCCCTCCTGGGAACATAACTCGCAAATCGTTGCTCTCGGGCTGAGACATCTCCTCTGGTAAAACAAAGACAGTATTAATATACAGGTAAAAATATTTATGCAAAACAACAAAAATAAAAGGGAAAACAAAACTCATGTATTGAAAGGGATCCTACCCTCCGAGCTAGAGGAGGAATCTATAGTCATGACCACCGGCCCTGGAGCTACAGCAGGGGAGTCTAAGATAACGACCTCACGAGCTTGAAGAGGCTCTGGGTCCGAATCTGGCTCGGGACTAGACTCTTCTACGTACTGCCTAATACCCGGAGCTACTACACCCTCCAGGAGGGAGGGCCACGACCTAAGGTTTTTCCCATACTCCTCAAAAAAGACTGACCTAAAGGCTAGAGTATTATCTACGACTACAGTACCCCTAGGGAGGCTACTGTCATAACCCAGCACGAGCTGGTTGACGCATTGGAGTAAGGTTATGTCACGGTCTGGGTCATTTCGATGGCGATGAATGGGCTGGCTGGGATTGAACCTAGCTAGCCGAGGGTCTTCGATGGCCCTATCTAAGTCCCTAAACATATAATGATTACCTTGCCCGGAGGGACCGGCTGCTGCTCCGAACTGGGCCCTCTCCACGTATGTTTCTTGGGCGACCTCCAGCGCCCGCTTCCGCCGCACAAGGGGTACCTCGTCCTCTTCTTCTCCCTCGGCCTCCTCCTCGGGGATGGGCGCCATCTCGCAAGCTGGAAGGAGACCCCGCAGTCTCCTCAAGGCCAAAGTCTGGCCTGGAGAGATTAGCTTGCACGCCAGCATCATCTCATCGGACACGAGCTGGCGATAGTCCTTTTCGCTTGGGGGCACTCCCGCCAATGTTTCGTATTGACCCCCGAGGGTCACAGACTTGGCCGTCCTTGCGAAAATGGCTGCATGATTCTTTCTAAGTCAGGAACTAATAAAGGAAGCTAATCAATAATCAACTTACGAGCTAAGAGTAAAGGGTACTTATGAGGGCAGTTGAAATAATGGTGTTCGCAATTGCGAAACCCCTTAGACATGAAGAACTGGTCTTTAAAGTCATTGGGGTGGCTGGGCAGCTCGATGACCGTAGCCGTGTTTGGAAAAAAAGTCAGATAGTAGAACCCGTCGCCTCGCCCCCTCTGCTCCGGGCTGGCCTTGAGGCAAAAAAAGTAAAGGATGTCCGCCGGCGTGGGGACCCCCCATTCCTTCTTCAGGAATAAATATCTCAACCCCGCTAACAAACGGTATCAGTTAAGGGGGGAGCTGGAAAGGAGCCAGCTTCACATAATTAAGAAAATCCACGAAGTACTGGTCCAGCGGAAGGAAGGCCCCATCCTTGAAGTGCTCGTCGCTCCAGGCTGCGTATTCCTCATCGAGCGGCGCACAACTCCGCTCGCCTTCTAGGGGAGGTCGGGCGTCTAGGGCACCCCTCCCAATCTCAATATTATGGTAAAGGAATATCTTATTCACTTTCCCCTGGCTGGTGATCTTCGAGACGATCCTCTCGGCCTCGAAGAAAGCGTCGGGCCCCACCTCGAGCTCCTGCTCCACGGCTGGACCAAAAACGGGGATTGGAGAGTCCGTGACCACCTCCTTTCCTTTGGCTTCCTGAGAAGATGAGCTGCCGGGAGTCTTCTTAGGGGCGTTCTTCTTTGGTCCCATCTGGTCGCCTAACGAACAAAACAAGAAAATTTAGAAAAGGCGACCTAAGCATAAGAAAGAATCTGACGCGAAGTGTTTCCTTTACACGGGCTGAGGTAATCTCAGCCCGTGGAGAGTGAGACCACGCGGTTCTATGAACACGCGCCTGTGCACCCAACGGGTCCTCGATTACTCAGAATCCGTGTGTCAGGAGGGTCAGAATAAAAAAGTTTTCCTTGGAAGGAAAGTTTTAGTAGGCAAACAGTGCAAAACCGCCTGTGAAGCGTGTCCCCTAAGCTACCCGGTCTTTGCACCCTAAAAGCTAGTTATTTCAAACAGGCATACAAAAATTCTACCCAGAAAATTTCCCCAGAAAGTGTACCCTTTGATTCGTACTCCTAAATGTTTTTTTTTCTACGGTCGATGCCCTAGAATAAAAACCTACGCCTATCATACCCACAAAAACCAGTAGAATACTGCATGCGGCTACAGAAACAATTTACCTAAGCAACAGTGAAGAAGAAATTTAAAGCATGCATAAGTGGAGAACTTACAGAATGTTTTTCTATGATGAGGCTGAAAGGGTCGTCTGGGTTGGAGTCCTGCTGAAATTGCTGGTGCCAAAGCCTCAAAGGAGCTCTCATGCCTGAACTTCTGGAACGTTGGGAACGGTAACCGGAAGAAAGAGAGGGTTTTTTATTTTTGAGACTGAGAAGAAAGAAGAAGATGAGAAAATAAGAAAATTTTCAAATGAACGGGTTGCCCATGCGAAAGGTGGCCACCCCCTTTATATACGTAAGAGGCCAGATGAGGAGGGCCGTTGGATTGCCTTGATGTAGGATACAAGGATCACTACTCGAAAGGCGAAACGACGACCGAGTATAGGCTAGGCCATTTAATGCGGTTCTCGAAAGACGTACCATCACCAACCACGATGCTCCACGTACTCGACGCCTGCATAATGAACGGAATGTGAAGAGTCTACAGAGAAGCCTAAAAGCCCCCACTGTGGCCCCAGGTGACGTCATGTGCCACGAGTAGAGGCTTGCGAGGAAAACAAGAGATTGGTCTGAGGACCTGCCGCCATTATGGATCATGTTTTATCCTAGTCCTTGAGGGACCCATCAACCCATAAGATCCAAACAAGTTACTGGTCCTCGGACTTGTCGCCATTATGGATCATGTTCGATCATAGTCCTTGAAGGACCTATCGACCCATAACATCGAAACAAGAGACTGGCCCGAGGACCTGTCACCATTATGTATCATGTTTGATCTTGGTTCTTGAGGAACCTATCGACCCATATGGTCCAAAAAAGAGACTGGTCCTAGGACCTTGTCGCCAAATTATTTGATCATGTTTGATCCTGGTTCTTGAGAAACCTATCGACCCATACGATCAACAAAAGAGACTAGTCTAAGGACCAATCACCATTTTATGATCATGTTCGATCCTGGTTCTTGAGGAACCTATCGACTCACACGATCAACAAAAGAGACAGGTTCGAGGACTAGTCGCCATTATTTGATCATGTTCGATCATGGTTCTTGAGGAACCTATCAACCCAGACAATAAAAAAAAGACTGGTCCTTGAGGGACCAATTGCTAATTTGTTCTAAGATTCGTTAAAGGCTTGATTAGCCCATCAAGACCCGATTGGTCCAACCTAGACACTTCTGTCTACAATCATTATAACGAGTACACGAGAGATTACATGGATCGTGATCAACACTTGCTGAACAATCTACATCTGTGTATAGGTATCATTACTACTGAATATGAAAACATCATCCGACTGCCAATGAGGGACAAGCATTTTCTGCTTGCATCATTGGGTGAAAAGGATAATACTATGTGTCTAAACGCTTGAAGCAAGGCATGGTCAAGTAGTAAGTGACCAAGGCTTTTAAACCCATGATCACTTGGGGGGCATATAGTACATACTGATCAGGGTATACACAAGTAATGAGGACATGACCCTAAGTGCTAAGCAAGCTCAAGTTTTCTAGGACATTAGTTTAACATGTGTTCCGAAAGCGCAAAAAAAAAAAAAAAAAACAAAAACAAAATAGGCATTGGTAGGGAGACTCCTAGCCATGTCCCTTATAAAGTGGTTGGCCTATCACCCATGGGGTGGTCGATCCAACCATTTTATTCATGGTACTTGGTGAAGTATCGCACTACTCACATTACCATGGTTGTTAGCATGAAAAACGTAAAGGAGTAAGGTTAGTATGGCGCGTGAAATACATGCGTTCAGAGTATACTTATACCTGAACCAATGAGGGTTGTGAGTTGATATACTTAGTAAGCATTGGAAATAAAAATCTTCAATCAATACGTTGAGTACTCATAACAAAAAAGCATAAAGGCATAAAATGTCGTATGTAAAAACTATCAAGTACAAGTTGCTCCACCAATGGCACAAAAGGAAAGACAAAATAAAAAACCAAAAGAAGACAAACTAGGACGAGGAGTATCATCTAAATGATCGCCCTGAGCCTCGGCAGCCTCATGAGTCAAATACTTCTTAAGCTCATTCCCTTGCATCTTCTCAGGAAGGAAATCCAAGATCATATTTGTGTTGGACTTCCAGATCAAGTAAAAGCAAGAGAAGGTAGTCTCTAAATACTCCTCTCATGCCTTGTCCTGGGCAGCCTTGACTTCTTGCTACTTCTCAACAAGAACATTCTTCCGCAGTTGGTTTATTTCATCAATCGGCTTCTCTTTCCTAGCTTCAAACTGTTTAAGCAGATCGGAAAGTTTCCCCTCCACCTGGGTTACCCCGAGGGTCAACTCGATCACTTCTTGTTGTTTGATCTCCACGCTACTGTAGAGAGTGTTGATCTCTCCATCTTTCAAAGCAATGTCTGCATCCCTAGAGCCAAGAATGTGCCTAAGGTCTAGTACCTCCTGACGGATAGCTTTAAACTCAGAACGAAGGTTGGAAAACATAGATGTATACTCCATAGGCCTATCACGTACATGGGAGACCAGCATCAGCGCTAGCAAAAAACATACAAGTGTTAGATAACATCAACACACAAGCTAACCAGAAAAAAATAAAACTTTAGAGGACTTACACTTTGAATGTCAAGGAGTGAAGTTGTGAGGATGGTGCTCAAGTCCTCATTCTTAATCCCATTAAAGTTTGTTGTCGTCTGTTCCAGATGGGATGCTTGGTCCATGATGGCACCTAAATTTCGTATGGCAGAATGGTGTGGCTCAGATAAGGGAGTAGGTGCAGAGGAGGAGGCACCCCCATCAGTGATACTAGGAGGAACCAACATGGGCAAGGATGGCTCTACCTCTATAAAAGGACTAGACGCCAGTGGAGCTAAAGGAGGTGCCTTAGGAGGGACCTTCGTTATCGGCTCAGGCTCAACCTTGACCCTCTTAGCCGCTTGCACGGAAGGAGTAGTCTCGGTTGGAGTCGACCTTTGTTGGGTGTGAACAAAGCCTAATATATCTGAACCTACCAAAGAAGATCAAATATTAGCAGGATATCAAGCACAGACGAAACATAAAGTAAAGATGATAAAAGGGTCAATCCTTCTGAATGAGATCTGGGTTCGAATGTGGCTTCATCAAAGTCATCTGAAGCAAGTAGTGAGTGCGTGAATGCACCCACCTCATCAACCTCTTGTCCAGTTAACACGGGCAAAGAGGGTACCTCCTCGATATGAATAGGCCCCGGGGATTCTATGGCGTTACAATCTTTATCCGGAAAATTGGTGACAGTAGAAGGAAATAGCTCGACCTTCCTAAGGTTGTCTGAAGTAATGAGAACCTTGACGTTCTTCTCCTTAGGGGTCATGGCAATCAATGCCTTGGCCCTAACAGTCATGGAATGGGTGGGGAGCGGTCTATAAAAAGACCCAACATACTTAAACATGGAGTAGTTGGCCTCTGTATCCTTAGTGAAGAAATAGTTGTCAGCGTATCTAAAAGCCTTGTTGTTTCCGGAGATCTCTTCCAAGAAGGCGTCGGTACCCTTGCTCGTATAATTGTGGAAGTGGAAGTACCTTGAGTTGCACTGAGAAGGGTTCGTCTTTAGATCAAACAAGTAGTAGATCTCATGAGGTACTGGAGCAGCCCATTTTCTACAATGATAGATAATGTACAACGCAGATAACGCCAAGATAGTGTTGGGAGCCAACTGGGAGGGACTAATACCACAATAATCTGACATGCTCCAAACATATGGATGAAGAGGAAGTAAGGCACCAGACTTAATGGCAGAGCATGTCCAAGCACACATACCCAAAGGGGGTCCTCAGCTTTGTCTTCCAGACCAGGGATAGTGATGGAAACACCGAAAAGATCAAAGGTCTTCATTAAGTTTTTTGCCTTCTCTTCAGTCATGTCAGAGGCAGCCCTTTTGAACCAAAACACCTCGTAATCAGCAATGCAAAGCTTCTCAACCGGTTTCCATATGATCTCACTAGCAAAAGTGGCCCCAGAATTTGATAAATGGAACTCTTTTTTTCGTCTCTTCTTCTACTGCACAGCTGGTTAGACTATCTTGCTCTTAGGAGAAGGGCAAGCCACCTTAGGTCGAAACCTGTGAATAGAATGCTCCTAAGGGTGAGTAGTCTGACGATGAGAGCCCTCGGTATATTCTCGCTAAGAGAAGAGTGATGGGGAACCCGATTGGTATCCCAGTGTGAAGGATGTTGCGAGGAGTCTCGCTGACACGACATACTCCGCTAAGAGCAATGAGCTCAATGAGATGTGCTTTGAGTGCCACAAGGAGTACTACGTTGAGAAGATATCTGAGAAGAGCTAGGCAAAGAGCCCTAATTGATGTTCCTGGCAATGTGAGGATCATCTTCAGAAGGTTGCTGAGTTGTCTGTTTTACTCTTTCCATTGGGCTATACCTTCCCAAGAAATCTTCCTCATTGAATAAATATAGAGCGGAACGAGGAAGAGTCATTTTCACCATTTCCAACAGCTCTTGGGGAGTACGCTCGCTCAATGACTTGTCAAATTAAGAGGAGTTGGATGTCTACAACATAGAAAGGACAAAAAGTATAGTTAGTATATCAACGTAATGAAGCTCCCCACCACGAACTATATAGGCCAGTAGTTGGGGGCATGTCGACTACTAAGGAGCAAAAGTGAAGAAATCAAAGGAAAAATATTTTAGGGTCTCGGGTGGTCGGACATTGATTGGGCCTACCACCGTAGATCTTGGATTCCTGGAAATTGCCCAAGTAGTATGGTGGTCGGCCTATGCTAAGGTTTGGGCCGACCACCCAGGCCTAGTGTAGCCCCCTGGTTACCCCAAGATCGTTACGGTGAACGTTGAACCGTGAATTTAACTCGCTACCCGAGTTCTTTGGTTAAAAATGTGCTTCCAGGTGTTATTAATAGGTTAAGATGGAAAACCAATCAAAAGGAAATGATATATTTTAATTAAAACATAAAACTGTTCATGGGCCCATAAAAACGTTTACAAGTAATTTACAATGCAAAATGGTCACTACATTATAAAATTTACAACCCGTCGATGTAAGCGGAAAAAATAGGGTAAACCCCCTAGTTCCCCTGAGAACTCCTTGGCCGTGGTGGTCAAGCGGCCGCAAATGTACACATCGCCGCTTAAGCTCTCCACTCAAAGCTGTGTGAGTTTTCTTTCCCTTTACCTTCACCACATAGCACCCATGAGTGAAAGCCCAGCAATAAAACACAATATTGCATGAATATAATATCAACAATGATTATAATAATCATTCAGAACTTTCAGTCCAAAGTAGAGGAGTGACAGTTGTAAAAGTCACTAAGGTGGGTTCTGTTCCCATTAGTCATGTGACGATAGGGTCACCTGGGCTTTACAAATAAGTGATCATTTCACTAGCTTATCAATATAGGTGTTTGACGAACTAGTCACCAACATAACCTACCGCATGACCATAGAGTCACAACCATGGGATTCCGCTCCCTAGCCACATGACAAAATAGTCACCTAGGCCTTAGGCCCTGGCTCTGACTAACTAGTCTTAGACTAGTCAAGCGCTTGTAATTTTCATCGAACTTAGGGTCGGTCTAGCATTAATGCTCCTAGAGTCATTAAACATTGATATCGATTAGATCTAATCTTTTATCGACTCTACGTTCATGACACTTATGCGTTCTTGACTCCCAGGTCAGTAATACGCAACCAGTGTCAATTCTGAATAGTCATTGTCATACACAAGTAAGCAAGATTTGTTAAGCATTTAATATGCAATCAATGTTCGCATTTAATAACCAACATGCCTCAACAACTACCACACATGTCATATACACAGGATGCAGTTTTCTTACCTCTGATTCGAGCGAGAATGAGTAAAAGAACGACCCTTGAGAACGATCTGACTTTGAATTCCTTAGCGGTCACCTAGTCATAACAAAATATGGGATTCCATCAACAAAATGAATAACAAAGGTTCCCGAACCAAGATCTAGCCTCCGGTACATCAAACCCCACTAAACCGGGTAGTAGGAATGATCCCGAGGCCTAAAATTGAGTTCCCATGATCAAAACACTCATTTGGCCTTAAAACCCTCATGAGCCGCGGCCCCAAAACCTTGAGCTACGGCCCCCAGCCAAATCAGGAGCAAGCACCATGGCGCACCTTACCCAGTGCCGCGGCCCCCAGCATACACAAACTACACCTTTTTCAGCATCGAGCCTGGGCCGCGACGCCCAAGAACAGGGCCGCGACCCCCACCTAGGAATCAGCCATAACTCCATTTTTTCACATTCTAAACCTTCCAAAAACATACCTAAACATCTACAGTTCCAAAAATCAAAGTTCCCAAACATCCCAATGATCCAAAATCATCAAATCCCGAGGTTCAAACGAATAAAAAACTCATCGACACATAAAACCCAAATCAAAGCTTAAAAACTCTAAAACTCAAAACTTAAAGCTTGAATTACCTTTGATTGTGTTGTTTCTCTCTAAATCATTCGGTCAAGAAGCTTCTAATCTTTCCTAGGATCACTATGCCTCGATCCTCGCTTGATTCCGACTCCTAGAACTCAAGATTTCTTTGAAATTGCCACGAATGGTCACAAAGGTTAACGGGAGAGAGAGAAAGTGTTTTAACGTAAAGTTCTTTCTGACAGACTACTTCAGGCTTAAGTAACCTCAAATAAAACCTAATGCTCGGGGTCCCAAAAACATCCCCGGGGAAAAAATAGTCAAAACTCCCAGAATTTCCTCCTAATCTCAATAGTCACTTCCTCCACCTTGTTGTTCCTCCACAATACATTAACCAAAGGTATCGTCTTATTCTTGAGGACCTTGTCCTTTCTGTCAAGTATCTAGACTGGCTGCCCCTCAATGGAGAGATCTACCTCAAGCTCCAGATCTTCATAGCTCAAAACATGATTCACATAAGATACATACCTCCGAAGAGCTGAAACGTGAAACACGTTATGCACAGCTGACAATGCCGGAGATAAGGCCAACCTGTAAGCCACTTGACCAATCCTCTCTAGGACCTAAAAATCTAGGGCTCAGCTTACCTTTCTTCCCAAATCTCCTCACCCCTCTCCATGGCGAGACCCTAAGGAAGACATAGTCTCCCACTTGAAACTCCACGTTCCTGCGCTTGGGATCTGCATAGGTCTTCTGTCTACTTTGAGAAGCGAGCATCCGAGCTCTAATCTTCTCAATGGCCTCACTGGTCCTCTGAACTGCTTCAGGACCTAAGTATCTCCTTTCACCTGTCTCATCCCAATGAATGGGAGATCTGCACTTCCTACCATACAACATCTCATTAGGTGCAACTTCAATGGTAGACTGATAACTATTGTTGTAGGAAAACTCTATCAAAGGTAGATACTTACTCCAAGATCCACCAAAGTCCATCACACATGCCCGCAACATGTCTTCCAATATCTGGATCATCCTCTCAGATTGCCCATCTGTCTAAGGATGATAAGCTGTACTGAACTTCATTTGTGTTCCCATGGCCTTCTGTAAACTCCCCCAGAACTTGGTCCCGATCTGACATGATCGACCTCGGTGCTCCATGAAGGCGCACAATCTCTCTCACATAGAGATCTCCATACTGATCAACTGTATATGTTGTCCTCACTAGCAAGAAGTGAGCTGACTTGGTGTAGTGATCCACTATCACCCAAATAGAATCATGCTGACCAACAGTCCTGGGTAACCCACCACGAAATCCATTGTGATGTCCTCCCATTTCCACTCTAGGATATCCAGAGGCTGCAATAACTCTGCTGGCCTCTGATGCTCAGCCTTGACTTGTTGACATGTCAAGCACTTAGCCTCATACCCTACTACATACATCATCATCCTCGACCACCAATACAATGATCTCACATCCTCATACATCTTCATGGTGCCTGGATGCAAAGAGTAAGGTGTAGTATGAGATTCATCCAGAATCTCTCGCCTCAAAGTAGTGTCCAACGGAACACATATCTGCCCCTTGTATCTCAAGAAGCCTAAATAAAACATAGAATGATCTCTGGATGTTCCAGCCAAAACATCCTCTCTGATCTTGATCAGCTATGGATCACCCAACTGACCCTCCTTATTCCTCTCCAACAGCGTAGACTGTAGCGTAATATTGGCCAACTGGCCCACCAGCAACTTTATACCAACTCTGGTCATGTCATCTACTAACTCTCTGGCTATCAGCCTCGCACCATAAATCTCTCCCGGACCCTTCTGGCTTAAAGCATCAGCTACCACGTTGGCTTTTCCTGAATGATACAAAATCTCGCAGTCATAATCTTTTACTAACTCCAGCCAATGCCTTTGTCTCATATTCAGATCTTTCTGCGTGAAGAAGTATTTCAGGCTCTTGTGGTCTGTGTAGATCTCACACTTCTCCCCATAAAGGTAATGCCTTCATACCTTTAAAGCAAAGGCCACAGCCGCGAACTCGAAATCATGAGTGGGATATCTCTTTTCATACTCCTTCAGCTGACGTGAAGCATAAGCAATTACTTTCTTTGACTGCATTAGAACACAGCCCAAACCCGGATGAGAAGAATCGCAATAAATCACAAACTTCTCCTGGTCCGTTGGAAGGCTCAGAATTGGAGCTGTAATCAATCTCTGCTTCAGTTCCTTTAAGTTGTTCTCAGACTTGTCTGACCACACAAATTTCTGATTCTTGCGTGTCAGCTCAGTCAACGAAGAAGCAATCTTTGAGAATCCTTCCATGAAACACCTATAATAACCTGCCAATCCAAGGAAACTTCTAACCTCAGAAGCATTCCTTGGCCTTGGCCAATCTCTGACTGCCTCAATCTTCGCTGGATCTACCTTAATCCTCTCTTTACTAACAATGTGCCCGAGAAAGGATACTTGAGATAACCAGAACTCACATTTCTTGAATTTTGCAAACAGTCTATGTTCCCTCAGTCGCTGGAGAACCAACCTCAAAGGCTGCTCATGCTCTGACTCAGACTGAGAATAAACCAGGATGTCATCGATGAAGATGATCACAAATTGATCCAGATAATCCTTTAACACTCTGTTCATCATATCCATTAAAGCAACAGGGGCATTAGTCAATCCAAAAGACATGACTACAAACTCATAATGCCCATACCTAGTACGAAAAGCAGTCTTCAGTATATCTCCCTCCTTGACACTCAACTGATGATAACTAGAACGAAGGTCGATCTTTGAGAATACCGTCTTACCTTGTAACTGATCAAACAGATCATCTATCCTTGGCAAAGGATACTTGTTCTTGATTGTTAGCTTATTCAGTTCTCTGTAATCAATACACATCCTCAGAGAACCATCCTTCTTTTTCACAAACAGAACTGGAGCACCCCAAGGTGAGAAACTAGGTCTGATAAAACCCAAATCTAACAGCTCTTGCAACTGTACTTTCAATTCTTTCAACTCAACTAGGGTCATTCTATAAGGTTCTCTAGACACTGGCTCTGTCCCTGGTGTTATTTCTATCACGAACCCTATTTCTCTGTGTGGTGGCAACCCTAGCAAATCTTCTGGAAACACATCAAGGAATTCACAAACTAATCAGGTCTCTTCTAGTCTCACTGGCACGACCTGAGTGGTGTCAACCACACTGGCTAAGAATCCAATGCAACCCCCTTGCAGTAAATCTCTAGCCTTCAAAACAGAAATCAAAGGCATGCAAGGTCCGTGCACAGTACCAACAAACACAAAAGGATCCTCACCTTCAGGCTCAAAGGTGACCATCTTCCTTCTGTTATCAATGGTTGCCCCGTACTTCACTAACCAATCCATACCCAATATCATGTCGAAGTCAGTCATAACCAACTCTATCAAATCCTCTGACAACTCTCTGCCCTCTATTGTCACTGGCAAAGATCTGACCCATCTCCTGGATACAACCAATTCCCCAATGGGTAATAAAGTTCCAAACCCTACAGCATAAAAATCACAAGGTTTACACAGTCTATCAATAATTCTACTAGCAACAAAAGAATGTGTAGCACCAGAATCAATCAAAACATTATAAGGGGTTCCAGCACTAAGAAGCTGACCTGTAACTACTGAGGGAGAAGCCTCAGCTTTTGCTTGTGTCAATGTGAACACTTGAGCTGGGGCCAAGCTTTCCGCTTTCCTAGGTTCTTCTTTTCTTGCCTTAGGGTAGTCTTTCTTAAGATGACCCACTGCTCCACATGAGAAGTAGGCCCTTTCCCTACACTCTCCCAAATGACACCTCTTACACCTAGGGCATTCAGGATAAGACTTCTAGGCTTCATTACTACCTGGACGACCCATTGAAACACCACGGGGTCGCCTATCAGGACCTGGAATTGGGAAGGTGTCAGGAACCTTCCTCTTCTGATCACTGGGGCCTCCACCCCTACCAGGACCCACAAATGGAGGACCTGTCATTCTGAACTTCTTTCTGGCTGCACTATCTTGCCAGATCTTGTTCTCTGCACTCTCAGCTGTGAATGCCTTCTCAACCACCTGTGCATAGGTAGTAACCCCAGCCACAGTGGTAATACGAACATCACAGGCTAATCTGGGCTGTAGCCTCGAGAGAAATATCTCCCTCCTGGTCCCATTAGTGGGCACCAGCTCCATGGAAAACTTTGCCAAATGATCAAACTTTAGGGCATACTCAGTCACTGACAAACCTCCCTGAAGTAACCTGATGAGCTCCTTAGCCTTTGCCGCCCTGATAGCATCATTATAATATTTCTCATTGAACAAAGTCTGAAACTCTTCCCAACTCAGGGCATTCATGTTTCTGGTCTGGGTTACAACCTCCCACCAAACTTGGGCATCCTCCCGAAACATATATGTGGCACAAGCCACCCTCTCATTACCAGTCACCCTCATGAAGTCTAGGATGGTGGTAATCATGCTCATCCACTGCTCAGCTTTGGCAGGATCTACACTGCCTTCAAAAACTGGAGGTTGCTGCTTTCTGAACCTTTCATAGAGAGGCTCCCATTTATTACTAACCTCTGGCAGCTGCTCAACTGCCGGCACCAATACAGGAGGTGCCTCAGATACACTGGCCACTGCAGGGACTTGATATTGTCTCAGAAGGCGGAGTTCTTCTCCCTGCCTCAACACTGTAGCCTGCAGATCGTTAAATAACTGCTGTCAGTTTGCAGGAGCTGGCTGTGGAATCTGTCCCTGGTCATTTCTTGACCCTGATTATTATTATTCTGGCCTTGATCACTCTAGCCAGCTGATGTATCTGTCTGTCTTGGATTCCTGCTTACAACTTATACCTTGCTGAAACAATAGTCAATATGGCCAGTCAGGTAGTAATAACTAAACCTCTTGCCGCCTTACGGTCCAAGAACAAGCAGATAATTATCATATTCCACAGTCATACAAATATACAAATAGATACATGATTATAGCATTTAGCACTTAGCATGTATCACATAATAATTCTCAATCAACAATACTAATAAGTATGTTCTAGTAATTTCAGTACTATTTAGCACACGGTTGCTGAAGATGCAATATTCAGCGCACAGGTTTAACATGGTGTCTCATGTAAACAAGTAAAGCATTTATACTATATTTAAGCAGTTATACATATAACTACATAAATAGTTACCAAACCATGAGTCGAGCTTGTATTCAGTGGTGAGTGTACATGCCCAGCCAGTCTACAGGAACCCTAACCTTGGCACGCTCTGATACCAAGTTGTAACGCACTAGTTACCCCAAGACAGTTATGGTGAACGTTGAACCGTGAATTCAACTCGCTACCAGGTCCTTTGGTTAGAAACCTGCTTCTAGGTGTTATTAACAGGTTAAGGTGGAAAACCAAACAAAAGGAAATGATATATTTTAATTAAAACATAAAATTGTTCATGGGCCCATAAAAACGTTTACAAGTTATTTACAATGCAAAATGGTCACTACATTATAAAATTTACAACCCGCTGATCTAAGTGACAAAAATAGGGTAAACCCCCTAGTTCCCTTGAGAACTCCTTGGTCGTGGTGGTCAAGCGGCCGCAAATGTACACATCACCACCTAAGCTCTACACTCAAACTGGGTGAACTTTTCTTTCCCTTTACCTACACCACGTAGCACCCGTGAGCAAAAGCCCGGGAAGAAAACACAATATTGCATGACTATAATATCAACAATGATCATAATAATCATTCAGGAATTTCAGTCGAAAATAGAGGAGTGACAGTTGTAAAAGTCACTAAGGTGGGTTCCGTTCCCATTAGCCATGTGACGATAGGGTCACCTGGGCTTTACAAATAAGTGATCCTTTCACTAGCTTATCACGATAAGTGTTTGATGAACTAGTCACCAACATAACCTACCGCATGATGATAGACTCACAGCCATGGGATTCCGCTCCCTAGCCACATGACAAAACAATCACCTAGGCCTTAGGCCTTGTCTCTGACTAACTACTCTTAGACTAGTCAAGCGCTTATAATTTTCATCGACCTTAGGGTTGGTCCAGCATTAATGCTCCTAGATTAATTCAATGATGATATCGATTAGATCTAATCTTTTATCGACTCTGCGTTCATTACGCTTATGTGTTCCTGACTCCTAGGTCAGTAATACGCGACCAGTGTCGATTCTCAATAGTCAGTGCCATGCACAAGTAAGCAAGATTTTCTAAGCATTTAATATGCAATCAATGTACACATTTAATAACGAATATGCCTCAACAACAACCACGGATGTCATATATACACAGGGTGCAGTTTTCTTACCTCTGATTCGAGCGAGAATGAGTAAAAGAACGACCCTTGAGAACAATCTGACTTTTAATTCGTAGCAGTCACCTAGTCATAACCAAATATGGGATTCCATCAATAAAATGAATAACAAAGGTTCCTGAACCAAGATCTAGCCTTTGGGACATCGAACCCCACTAAACCGGGTAGTAGGAACGATCCCGAGGCCTAAAATTGACTTCCCATGATCAAAACACTCATTTGGCCTTAAAACCCTCATGAGTCGCGGCCCCCAGCCAAATCAAGAGCAAGCTTCTCGATGCACCTTACCCAGTGCCGCGGCCCCCAGCACACACAAACTTCACCTTTTTCAGCATCGAGCTCGGCCCGCGGCGCCCAAGAATAGGGTATAGGCCCCCACCAGGGAACCAGCCATAACTCCGTTTTTTCACATTCTAAATGTTCCAGAAACATACCTAAGCATCTCCAGATCCAAAAATCAAAGTTCCCAAACATCCCAATGATCCAAAATCATCAAATCTCGAGGCTCAAACGAATAAAAAACTCATCGACACACAAAATCCAAATCAAAGCTTAAAATCTCTAAAACTCAAAACTTAAAGCTTGAATTACCTTTGATTGGGTTGTTTCTTGCTAAATCCGTCGATTAAGAAGCTTCTAATCTTTCCTAGGATCGCTATGCCTCGATCCTCGCTTGATTCCGACTCCTAGAACTCAAGATTTCTTCGAAATTTCCATGAATGGTCACAAAGGTTAACGAGAGAGAGAGAGAGAGAGAGAGAGAGAGAGAGAAAGTGTTTTAACGTAATGTTCTTTCTGATAGACTACTTCAGGCTTAAGTAACCTAAAATAAAACCTAATGCTCGGGGTCCCAAAAACATCCCCGGGGACAAAATAGTCAAAACTCCCAGAATTTCCTCCTGATCTCAATAACTCCCAATATATCATCAAATAAACAGTCTCATTATCCAATATGCCAATAATTGACCCCGTTATGACAAAACTGCTAATTCACAACATAGGATTGTCTCATGCTGAATAGCTCGAATATATCCCCATAATAATGGGATCTCATCCATAAATCACAATATGCACCAAAATACACAAATATGCCCTCAATGAGCCAAATTACCAAAATGCCCTAATAATCAAATGTGGACCCACATGAATGCTTTTAGCATCATATTATAATATAATTCACATAAACATGCATATAATCATTTAATGGCATAATAAAACAATTATGGCCCTCCCGGCCTACTAATCTAGCCATTAAACCGCATCAGGGATTTTGGGGCATTACACCTAGGAACCCTGGAAATCTCCCAGGCTAAGGGAACCCTAGGGGTGGTTGGCCTATGATGAGATTTACAAGCTTGGAAATCACCCAGGCTATGGAAATCCTAGGGGTGGTTGGCCCATGATGAAATTTGTAAGCCTGGAAATCACCCAGGCTAAGGAAGCCCTAGGGGTGCTCGACCTATGATGGGAATTGTAGGCCTGGAAATCGCACAAGTCAGGGATACCTAGGGTTGGTTGACCTATGATGGACTTGTAAGCCTGGAAATCTCCCAGGCTAAGGAAAATATATGGGTGGTCGGCCTACATACCTCTAAACCCTAAAGTATCACGCAAAAAGAAACAAGGGTCAAGCCAAACATTGGTTGAAAACAAGTTTTTGATTCAAACAAGTCAATTGTTTTAGATCAAAATAGCAAAGCAGGGAAATTCAGACAAATTCATCAAAGACGTAAATATTGGGAGAGAATACTTAACCAAGAGAAGATACGCAGAGTTGATGAAGAATTGGAGAATTCCACAGCTCAGAATTTCTCTGAAGAAGGTGCATGGGTCAGGGATCTGATGAGAGAGTTCCTACTTATAGCCTCTCAGGCTAACCATATTTTTAGGAATTCAAATTCCTTGAAAAATATCTTGTAATTTTAGGAATTCAAAATCCTGGAAATATATTTTGTATTTTAAGGAATTAATATCCTTGAAAAATATATTATATTTTTAGGAATTCAAAATTCCTTGAAAAATATATTAGACTTTTAGGAAATTAATTTTCCTTGAAAATATTATCATTTTTAAGAATAAAAAAATTCCTTCAAAAAAAGATTATGTTTTTAGGAGTCAAGTTCTTTGAAAAATGCAACTATTTTTTAGATCATAATCCTTGAAAAGTACGTGCTGAGAAAATTAACGATAGTTGATAAAACTACTACATAATGTCCTGAGGGACTTTGCTGTTAGAGTATTCTATGATATGTTTCTCGGGCCAAATCAAGTTTACTGTAATGTTGAACACATTATGATAAACTTGGGGGGCAAATGTTATCCCTCAAAATTTAAGAGATGAAGTGGCGAATGAGAAAGCGACACGTGGCTTCACAAAGAATTGAAAAATACTAATGAAAAAAAATGGATAGGTCCAAGACCTATAGGGAAGTCGACCAGGCCTAAACCCCCTAGGGGTGGTCGGCCTGGCCTTAGCCCCCTAGGGTTGGTCGACCTGAACCCAAACCCTAGGGGTGGTCGGCCTAGCATGCTTAAGAACTACTTGGGATGGTCGGCCCTCCCTATTCTTCATAGGGTGGTCGGCCTAAACTCCCATATACACTTCACTGGATAAATTTCACGCTCGTTCAAGCCTAATTCAACAGATCTAGCACCCAAGCTCTAAAGGGTCATCATGCCTAGAACCTAAGTCTCATAGACCAACCAATACTTAGCATTTTCCCGAAGGTTTCAATCGTGAATCATCAACCATGATCCAGAGAAATGACGAGAAGACCCATGATCTCATAATCATGGAGAGGTGAACACGTATCTCAACTCCTAATAATCGTGTACCAAACAACAATCCCCAGTCTTGCTGATCATGTAACTGCCCCCTGGGTACTATAAATAAAGGGCCCATGTCTTGCTTTGAAGGGGCTTTTGGGTGGGGATGGATCTTTTTGAAGAGAGAAACTTTGGGATCGACCTTTTGATTAACTTCTGGGCAAATCTGTGATGAGTGAACTCTTCGGTTAATCTTTGTAATTATCAATTAAGTGATTCAATACTAAAGACTAAGTTGATTAGGTTATTACTGCTCATCAAAATAGTGTTGAACCACTATAAATTTATGTGTGTTTTGTTTAGATATTTTTTCTTTGTCGTATATTTATATTTATCTCGTTCAAAAGGTGTTGTATATCGTACATACGACTGTTGGCCAATTTCACAGGTCAACAGAATTAAAACAAAAATACATATTCCAAACTCTGTTTTTTTTTTAATTTTACAAAAAAAGAAAATGTTTTTTTTAACTACTAATAACATAAATACATAAAAATAACTTAATAACAGAATATAAAATAAAAAAATTATAGTGGGTTTGCTCCAGGGTCTCTGGTCGGCAAGGTCTCAAGGTCGGCACAACTCTGGGTATCCATAGATACAATGAAAAAAATTGAACTAAATTCAAAACTTAAACAAAAAAAGAAAATCAAAACTAAGAAAAATGACAATTACCTTTACTGAGAGGCGAAGGGGGAGAGCTCGATAGGGGCGAAGGTGGAGACCGGTCTAGGCTCTGGTTGTGGGTTACAAGGAGGAGGCAGCAGGGATCGGTTGCAATGGTGGAGGCGGCAGCAAGGGGTTGGCTAGAATGGTTAAAGAGTAAGAGAGTGGTGGCGATGGTGGGACGTGCTGGTGGAAGCTAGGGTGGTGGAGGTTGGTGTGGGCGGTGGAGGTTGGGGCCAACTGAGAGAGAGAGATAGAGCGAGTTAGAGAGTAAGAAGAAAAATGATGAAAAAAGGGATGTGCGACTCACTATATTGCTAACACTTTTGTCGGCGCGTTTCGTTGCGCCAGCAAAAGTAAAAAAAAATGCACCGGTAAAGGTTTCCTATGTTTCCGTAATTCAAAATGACATCGTTTAATTAGTGGGAACTTTTGTCGGCGTAACGAAACACGCCAGCAAAAGTGTACCCAACTACCCCATTTATCATGTGTGACTTTTTTCGGTGTGTTATGTGGAACGCGCTTGCAAAAGTCGTTTGCACGTGGGTTTCAAATGGGGCAAGGAGAGAATTTTCCTGCTAGACTTTTGCCAGTGCATTTGTACATTGCGCCGGTGAAAGTGACTTTTCCCGACATCATTTTATGCTAGCAAAAGTATTTTAATTTTATTTTTTTATAATTTTTTTAAAAAAAATTACAATTATCCTTGCACAATATTTTAAACATTTATTGTTTCTAAACAACAAAATATTAGTTAAATAATTATTATACGAATATTTTCGGGTATTATATCCACAAAAACAATATAAACACAATCAACGAACTAGGTTAATATTCAATATCACTTAACATTTGGAATATTTAAACACTTAGGGTTCAATCGAATGATTTATAATGTCCATAATTACTTATTAAGACTAAATATTTATAATAATTTTTTAATTTGGATGACCTACACCAATGATTATAAATCACAAGAGTTAATGTACTCACACAATCAATATATCACTATTAATTATTGTTAATTATAATAAAATACCTGTGATATGATCGACTATTCCTTTATAAGTCAAAACAAGAATAATTATTTGAAACAATTTTATATATCAACATGTAAGCATATATATATATCGTAATAACAATACTAATGAATAACATTAATAATGTTCACTAAGAGCAAGATTGTAGATATTCATAAAATTTGTACGTAATCAAACCATTTATTAGACCAATGATAACAAATAATTTAAGAAAAAAATATTAACCGTATGGTTAGATAAGCATAAACGATAATGATCACAAAACTATAACAATAATAGTTGATAGTTAAAAAGTTCATTAGTATTGTCCTTAATCTTAGAACAATCTAACAACATTATATTGTTGATTAGATGTTACATATTAATTTATGAATAATACAACATAAAACTTCAATAACTTCAAAAAATCTAGAAAAATTGTGTATTTCTATAATGTAATATTATTGTCGGCACAATTTTATCTTTTTCCGACGCGTTTATGACTTTTGTCAGTGTCTTTAGATAACTTTTGTTGGCGCAATAAGTAGCACCGTCAAAGCTTGGTTTGGGAAAAAACCACATTTGTCGGTGCAAAAATGCCTTATTCGTCGGCAAAATTGGTGTCGTAAAAAGTCCACAACTCTTTGCTAGCGCAATTCGACATTAAGCTATCAAACATCTCTTTTACTGATGTGTTTGCGAGTTGCACCAGCAAAAACACTATTTCTTGTACTGATATGATCAACCATAATGTTCTTTTGAAATATAATTACATTTTTCAAAATATCTTTCTTTTTCGATAAGTCTGTCTTTTGTTTTAATTAATTAAATACAAATCTTATTTTTTATTAGTGATTTGTTAAGATTATTATTCACTATACAATAACTCTTAAATTTTAATCTCAACATAACTTATAACAAAAAAAGATAAAATTAGCATATTTATATATACATATATATATTGTTGAGATTGGTTAAATACATGGTGGAATTGTTCAAGCACGAAGAGGTGCTAAAGCAATAACGATTTCACAAAAGTCAACATTTGAAAGTTGACATTGAGTATATGCATTTTTAAATCTATTTTTTTGGGTATGAAATGTTTACTTGGAGTATACAAGAGTACCCAAAAATTTTGGGAGCATTTGGAGGCGTTTTGAGACACCTCATGCAGTTATATTTTAGAGGCATCGATGATACATCGCCTCCTAGGAAGCAATGTGTCGCCTGGGCTCTCAAAACCCTAAGAGAGAGAAGTACCATGCGACTTGTCGCTTGGTATAGGGCGACGTTTCACTTGGCAGGAGATGCATTGCCCGGTGCCAGGCGACGCGTCGCTTGATCCGTTACAAAATGTTCGTACGGTTACGTGTTTTAGCTCCAAAACTTAAATTTAAATGCTCTATTATCATTGGTTGAGTCTAATGAGGATCCTATACTATTTAAGGTGTTCAAATGAGTTAATTGGTGACTTGATCACTCACCTTTTTCTCTCAATAAGGAAGAACTCTCTCTCTCTCTTACTCTCTCTAGCTCCAACATTTCTAGTTTTCTCCAAGATCTTCATAAAGAAGGCTTGAAAATCATGAAGATCCAATGCTTGTGAATCTCAATATCATTCCACTAGTTGTAGCTTCAAGATTCTTCAAAGGTAGGCTAGGAATAGAGAATTTTGGACAAAAAATCTTCGTTTGTGTCAAGCCTTGTCACTTTTGTGTCTCACGTAAAATCATAGCTTGTGATTTTATGCCCCTAGGGTTTGTTGTTTAAGGAAGGTCTACTCTAAACTTTTATCCATTGTGTTTGTGTAATTTGTGTTTAACTATTCTATGACATTGATTTTCCTGTATGATTTTGTCATTGAGTTGTAATACAAACAAAGGTTTGCAAAGCTTAATCCCAACAATCAAAATCTTTATCTCAAAACCTTTGTTTTGTGTTAAAGCTCTCGTGTTTCTAAAGGTTTTTATGACAGAAAAAATCATGGAAGAAAGCTCCTCAATCTCAACCCTAAAGTTCATCTCTCAAGATCTAGTTAGACATGATAGATTTGATGGTTCTAACTTTGTTAGATGGCAAGACAAGATAAAGTTTCTTCTCACAACTTTGAAAGTCCACTACATCCTTGACAAAGATTCGAAGATCTTAGACGCTCCAAATGATGATTACTCTCAAGAAGAGATCAAAGAAAGGAAGAAAATGGATGAAGATGAACTCATTTGTAGAGGTCACATCCTCAATGCATTGTCAGATCATCTCTATGATCTCTACACAAATACAAAATCGACTAATGAGATATGGGAAGCTCTTGAGAAGAAATACAAAACTGAAGAAGAAGGTACAAAGAAATTTCTCATTACTCATACATGGAATTTAATTTCTTTGATGCTAAACCCTTACTTTCCCAAATTCATGTGCTTCAATTTATTGTAAATAAGTTTTCCACCCTCAAGATAACATTCCCGGAACCCTTCATTGTGGGAGGGGTTATAGCTAAATGACCTCCATCTTGGAGAAGCTATAAGAAGAAGATTCTCCATAGGAATGAAGAGATATCCTTGGAAGAAATCTTAAAGCTCCTAGGTATTGAAGAGGAGACTCGGTCTAGAGACAAGAGTATGGAAGAGTCCAATGTTGGGACATCCAAGACTAATGCCATAAGGAAACCCTCTCATTCCAATGGGAAGACTCACAAGAAACCCCAATCAAAGAAAGATACTCATCCAGATCAAAGAAATAATGAAGGGAAATTCAAGGGTGTGAGAGGCCCTTGTTTTGTTTGGGGCAAGAGTGGTCACTTGGATAGAAAATATAAGTATCAAATGCCCTATAACAATGGCTCTAAAGTTAACACAACTCAAGAGGAGTTGGTTGCCACTTTAAGTGGGGTGAATTCCATCCAAGGAAATGTACAAGGGTGGTGGTATGATCCAAATGGGGAATGACCAAAGGTACAAGGTGTTGGGCAAGGGAAATGTTGATCTTTACTTCACATCTGGAAATAATGTTCTTTTGACCAATGTGCTGTATGTTAGGGATATGAGTAGAATCTTGTGAGTGGGCATTTGTTGAGAAAATCGGACATCAAGGGAGTGTTTGAAGCCGGTAAGCTAATTTTATCAAAGGGAAACTATTCTGTGGGAAAGTGTTATACTTGTGATGGGATGATTAAATTATGCACCAAGAACAATGGTTTTGATAATAATGCATGTTCATCTTCCTCTTATGCGCTTGGTTTTGATTCTATTACTTTATGGCATATTAGACTTGCTCATATAGCATTTAGTACAATTAAAAAAGTTATTCAATGCGGTTTAATTGTATGCAATGATGTTGAGCATGACAAATCACTACTACAAAAGTGTCTTTTTAGGACTCGCGGGGTGCAAACTCTCTTTTTGTGAGCATTAAAAGTGAGGTTTTTTAGGACTCGCGTTGCTAGCCCTAAAAAAATTAATTTTTACTTTTTAAAAAATTAATTGGTAGCCAAAGATATCGCTGGAGCTCCAACAATGACGGCGGCGCCACCACCCCACGGTTGTGGTTCGGGAAAATGATGACTGGGCTTCGAATCCCAAAGCTCGAGGAACGTCATAGTGGTGGTGGTTTCTCTTGGAAATGCCTAGAATGGCCGGATTAGAACCATGAATTCTCGAATCTCCAAGGAATCCGGCGAACGTCGATTCCAATTCTGACGACCATTGAGTCTGATCCTTTAGTCAGTTTTGAAGGCCAAAGCACAAGGAATGTAGTGGTGGTGGTCATTTGTCTTGGGGTGGCTCGAGGTGGTCAGAAAATGCCTGAAACGTTTTAGAAACCCACATAGTCCCCGAATTTTGGAGGCTCCGTCGAGAGGGCTAGGGGGCGCGTGCGGCTAGGGGCTCGTGAGGTTGGGGGTTTCGGGGCCCGGGGAAGGCGCCTGGGCAGCGCGTGAAGGCGGGGGCTGGCTGGAGAGCCACCGTTCGTGGCTGGCAACAAGTTGCGAGAGAGAGAGAGAGAGAGAGAGAGAGAGAGAGAGAGAGAGAGAGAGAGAGAGAGAGAGAATTGGCTGAGTATTTTCTTTCTTTTCTAATTTAATATATAATTAAACTTTTGTTAAAAAAATTATTCAAACTTTTAAGACACACATAAGATTTTAGGGCTCGCACTGCGTGTCCTAAAAGAAATTCTTTAAGGACTCTCAATGAGTGTCCTAAAAAGTCCAGGAACTTTTGTTAAAAAAAAATTCAAACTTTTAGGACACACATCAGTTTTTAAGCCTTGCACCGTGTGTCCTAAAAGAAATTCTGTAAGGACTTTCAATGAGTGTCATATAAAGTTCAGGAGCTATTTTTAGGGCTCGCATCTAGGGTGACTGCCCTAAAAAGTGTCCTAAAAGCCTGTTTTTGTAGTAGAGAATGTGAAATATGTGTTAAAACTAAGATGGTAAAGAAACATTTTCCTAGTGTTGAAAGGAAAACTAATTTGTTTGATTTGATACATAGTGATTTGTGTGAATTGAATGGAATAATTACTAGAGGGGGACATAGGGGTTTTATTACCATTATTGATGATTGTTTTAGATTCACATATGTATACTTGCTTAAAAATAAGGATGAGACCTTTATCATGTTTAAAATCTATAAAGTCGAAGTTGAAAATCAATTAGAAAAGAAAATTAAAATGATTATAAGTGATAGGGGCAGTGAATACTTTTCCAATGAGTTTAATGTATTTTGTGATATGCATGGTATAATACATGAATGTACAACCCCTTATACACCCAAAAAAATGGTATAGCGGAAAGAAAAAATAGAACCTATGTCGAAATGATTAATGCTTTGGTATTACATGCGAATTTGAGTTTTTCCTTATGGGGAGAGGCCTTGCTTACTGCTTGTCATATTCTAAACCAGATTCCTCTAAAGAAGAATCAAATTTCATCTTATGAGATATGGAAGGTGTTGGTTTTTATTGATCAAATCAGAGATTATACGCAGCAGAACAACAATCAAATTGTCAGTTTAATCCCAAAAGATTTCTAGATCTACTTCTTCATATGCATATATATATATATTGAATCAAAGACAAGAATAAATTTTTTTTTTACCTCAGGTCCTTCCTTGCTGCTATCTTTTTGTATGGCTAAATCCTTGAGATCTCACACCAAGATCTTCCAAAATGTTCTCAGCACACAAAGAACGAGTGTGGGCTCACTATACAAACAATAGGCAAAAAACTATTTATCAGATGTTCTCAACACATGAGATCTGATAAAGTTTGGACCTAGGTTTTGTGAAGAATAGTGACTTTTGTTTGTGTCACTATTCTCTTTCTCTGAGAGAGATTTCTAGATATTTTTCTATCCCTGAAAAGTTACGTTCTGTAAAACTGATATCCTATATTTAATATATCCAATATATTAAAATATTTTTTATTTTAAACAATTTAAAATAATTGATCAGTTATCAGATTTTTGTTTAAATAATAATATTTTAATCATATTAAAATATCTCATTATTTATTTTATATTTAAATAACTAAAATTTTGAAACCAAGAAACTGATCACAGTCTCTTATGTGTGTAGCACAGTGACTGTGCACTGTGCTACACGTGTACCACACGCAATTTTTATTATTATTTAAATACCAAAAATCCCAAAAAATAAATTAATTCAAAATTAATTATATTTTTGTTAAATCAAATAATTAATTAATTCTTAATTAATTAATTACACATAATTAAACAATAATTATGTTTTATACATAGAAAAATATTGTAGTTATCATATAAGTCATTTTTGCCCATTTTTGTATTTACCTTTGTGAGTGATTGTTTGAGTCATTTCAGGGACCATGGACCTATAACATTAAGCTCCAATAAATAAACTAAATAATTAAACTCTTTAATTATAATAGTTAATTTATTAATTATGATATTACTCCACTATAAATTCAGAATTGCACTCTTTATGTTATAGATATACTTTTACAGAAATCTTTTCTTAAGTCGTCCATTGATATAACCATCTTACAATAGTTCAACCCTCTAGTTAATTAGTTCATAAATTAGAATGGAAGAATTACCATTTTACCTTTCTAATTTACTTTTTATTCCTTAAGTACCATTAATTCACTAGTGAATAATTAATCTATAATCTAATTATAGATTTGAGCTCAAAATCATTTAGTTCCAGAATTAACCCTTAAGGGAACTAATATACGATCCGTTAGGAAAGATTAGATTCCGTATTGTTGATACATGTTCCCAGCCATCCATGATATTAAATCTCCAAAACAAAAGTCATTAGCCTCATTCTTTGAAGAGACCTTAACGAATGAATCAAAAGATTTAATAAACATGAACAGGAGTTCATGAACACTCAGGATTTAGGTTGATCTATAAATGATCATCAGTTATGATATGAATTACAAGTATTTATTGTTAAATGGTTTTTGGATAAAAAATTTAATTCATATCGGTCCATGTCATATATAATCATATTATATAAAGCACCTTTACCGAGATGTCTTTCCACATCAATAATCCGAATCTAGATTATTTGTATCATTATGATACTCAGTAAACTGTACTTACAACTCCAATTAAAGAATTCCATAACTTTAATTTGTTGTTGTTGACCATTTTTATTCATTCATGTGATCTTAATTCTGTCGTACTAATACAAGATCACATCCTCAATAATGAATATGGAATTTTTCTGATATTTACAAAATTATTCTAACAATAATTTAACAATCTAAATATAACAATAATAATAAATCGTTGTATTTATTTATTCACAGAAAAACAAATGTCTTTACATGCTTTTAGGACACACTCCTAATAGAAGGGAAATAGGCCGAACCTAGGATATCTCAAAGTGTGCAGGTACCTTGAGCATGGAACTTAAAAGGACCAATTTAGGTCCAAGGGCCATCAACTATGTGTTTGTAGGCTATGCCTCAAATAGCAAGGCCTATAGGCTTTTAGACTTGGAGTCTAATGTGATAAGTGAATCAAGAGAAGTGGAGTTCTTTGAGAGTTTTTTGTATAGTGACAATAAGCCTCAAGAATCATTATCATTGGTAGGAACTCAAGAGGGGTTACCTTCAAGGGTTGTTGAGCAACCAGTATTGCCTAGAAGAAGCCAAAGGCTTAAAGAGAGTGGATCACAGAATCAAACCTCCCAAGTGGAGACTCTTTACCTAGTAGAGGGAAACCATAAGGGAGTTACTAGGAAGTATCCTATGCTTCTTCAAGTGGAGTATGATTCTAAGACTTTCCAAGAGGCTATGTGCTCAAGAGACTCTAACTTTTGGAAAGAGGCAATAAATGGAGATGAATTCAATCATGTCAAACCACACTTGGGAGATTGTTGGTCTACTACAAGAATCAAAGCCAATAGGGTGCAAGTGGGTATTTCTAAAGAAGTACAATACTAATGAGATCATTCAAGCCTATAAGGCAAGATTGGTGGCCAAAGGGTTTAGACAAAAGGAGGGCATAAACTACTTTGATAACTATGCACCAGTAGCAAGGACAACATCTATAAGATTGTTGTTTGCCTTATCATTAATACACAACCTATATGTTCTTCAAATGAATGTCAAGACAACATTCCTAAATAGTTACCTCGATGAGGAGGTGTACATTGAATAATCGGATGGGTTTGCTCTAAAGGAGAATGAACATAAAGTGTGTAGGCTTGTCAAATCATTATATGGTTTGAAGCAAGCACCTAAACAATGGCATGAGAAGTTTGGTGAGGCCATTGTTTTGGATGGGTTTAAAAACAATAGTGCAGACAAGTGATTATATTCTAAGACTTGTGATGACTATGTCATCTTAGTGTATCTATATGTTGATGATATGTGGATAGAGTAATGACATGAAAGGCATAATAGAAATGAAGATGTTTCTATCTTCTAAGTTCAAGATGAAGGACCTTGGAGAGGTTGATAACATTTTAGTTATTAAAGTTAGAAGAAGTGTTGATGTATATACCTTAGGTTAAGCTCATTATATTGAAAAAATACTTGACAAGTTTGTTAATCTCAATATGAAAGAGGCAAACACACCATTTGATTCAAGTCTAAAGCTTGAAAAGAATGAAGGGAGAGCGGTGGCTCAACTAGAGTATGACAGTGCAATTGGGAGTTTTATGTATGCCACTCATTGTACTAGAGCGGACATTGCATTTACAGTTAGTAAACTTAGTAGGTTTACTAGCAATCCAAGTATCATACATTGGAAGGCAGTTGAGAGAGTGTTTGGATACCTTAAAAGGACTAAAGAGTTATGCCTCCAATATTCTAAGTTTCCTAAGGTACTTGAGGGATATACCGACGCAAGTTGGAAATCTGGCGTAGGAGACAATCTATCCACCACCGGTTAGGTGTTCACCCTTGGTGGGGGGTGATTTCTTTGGGTTCTAAGAAACAAACATGTATATGTCACTCAACCATGGAATCTGAGTGTGTAGCTCTATCGACAACCGACAAAGAGGTCGAGTGGTTAAGAGATCTCATGTTGGAGATACCAAGAACAGTAATACATGTATCGACTATTTCGATACATTGTGATAATCAAGATACTTTTATTACAGCTTACAACAAAATTTACTACGGAAAGTCTAGATTATAAATCTAAGACATGACTATGTGAAGGAATTGATTGATAAGAGTATCATATCAATACATATGTGAAATCGTGTGAGAACATAGATGATCCATTTACCAAACCTGTTTGGAGAGATTTGGTTAGATCCACAAGTAGAGGGATGGGACTAAAAACTAAAACTCCTTGATATATAGATTCCCCAATGATGGCAACCCAACTCAAAACCTATTTACATCAAGTGTAGTGTTCAAAGGGTAATAACAAGTCATTCATTAAGAGAATAGTTTCAACATTAACAATTTAAAGTCTCGTCAAGGGTGAGTTAATATTGGTTGCTACCGAAGTGAGGGTTAAGCCCAAGACTTTTAATGAAATTTAGTTAAGAGTAACAAGCATATCTAAAGGTAGCAAAGATGCTGTAAGAATTTGAACTATATGAACCTAAAGGTGGGTCGCCTCTCAAGAAAGTAGGATTTTTCTCTCAGGATGGTTCATGAATGGATCAAGCACAAGGTCATTAATAGTGATGGGCGCGAATAGTGCGAAATACATAATCAATCAGATAGAGGTAAGTGAGACATTACCGATTTTTATCACTAGGAATGTTGTTCATTCTTTTAAGAATACTTTATCATTTCAATTTAAGTTTTGTAGTGTTTTCACTAAGGTAAAGTTCAAACCCAAAAGGAACTTTACTTTATGTGCTAATATCGTTAGCTCGAAAAGAGAGGATGTATTTAACCAAGTGTGGGAATGTTGAGGATGGTTAAATACATGGTGGAATTGTTTAGGCACAAAGAGGTGCTAAAACAATAACGATTTCACAAAAGTCAACATGTGAAAGTTGACTTTTAGTATAAGCATTTTTATATCAAACTTTTGGTCCAAAATGTTTATTTGGAGTATATAGGAGTACCCAAAAAATTTGGTAGCATTTGGAGGTGTTTTGAGACACCTCTCATGGAGTCTTATTACAGTGACATGGGCAATATGTCCCCTCCTAGGAGGCGACGCGTCGCCTGGTAGGGCAACGTATCACCTCGTGTTAGGCAACATATCACCATTTTGCGTTACAGAATGTCCATAAAGTTACGTGTTTTAGCTTGAAAACTTAAATTTAAATGCTCTAATTTCATTGGTTGAGTCTAATGAGGATCCTATACTATTTAAGGTGTTCAAATGAGTTAATTGGTGACTTGACCACTTACCTCTTTCTCTCACTAAAGAAGAACTCTCTCTCTCTCTCTCTCTCTCTCTCTCTCTCTCTCTTTGTAGCTCCAAGATTACTAGTTTTCTCCAAGATCTTCATCAAGAAAGCTTGAATTGCATGGAGATCCAAGACTTGTGAATCCCAATCTCCTCCCACTAGTTGTAGCTTCAGGCATCTTCAAGGCAAGGCTAGGAATAGAGATTTTTGGACAACAAATCTTCATTTGTGTCAAGTATTGTCACTTTTGTGTCTCACATAAAATCATAGGTTGTGATTTTACGCCCCTATGGTTTGTTCTTCAAGGAAGATCTACTCTAAACATTTATTCATTGTGTTTATGTAATTTGTGTTTAACTATTCTATGAGATTGATTTACTTGTATGATTTTTCATTGAATTTTAATACAAACAAAGGTTTGTAAAGCCTAATCCCAACATATATTAGGTTTAAGCAACATACAAGGTGCGTTTTTTTAGTTTTATTTAGAAATTTTATTACTTATTTTTATTTCGTTTTATAATTTTCATATAAATATTAAATAAATACAAAATATTATATATAAAAGAATGACACAAACATTTTAAAAGAAAAATTAAATCAAAATATTGTCTATATTTTTTAAAATAATAATAATAATAATATAATAACCTTTTAGATCACAAACTGCTCTATTTAAGGTGCAAAACATTCATGATATTATCCAAAGCATACATCAATGATTGGAAAAAAAGCTTTTTTATACTTGATAGAAAAGAAATATTATTCTAATTTCTTATGTACTTACATAGTCATTCTATTCACACACGACACTTATATATATATATCTATATCTATATAATGTATTTATAATGTTTGTTGTTATTTCAAATGAATATATATATATATTAAAGTTAAATTACGTAATAAAAAATTAATGTTTTCTTTAAAAATATAAATGATAATTATTTTAATAAAAATAAAATTATGTATTATATATTATTATAATAATAATATTTTATAATATTGAAATTTATATTAGTATAATTATTAAATATCTAGCTTTGTATTATATATTATTATAATGATATTTTATAACATTTGAATTTATATTAATATAATTATTTTTAATTAGCTTTAAAAGTATATTTCATTAAATATTTGTAATATTCTATTAAAATTAACAAAATAAAAACCTCATTAAAATCAAGAAAAATCCTTAAATGCACACTTTTTATATAGAAGAGATATATTATGATTTATACTAATCTCCCTGTCAAATTATGTTAAATTTCATACATTTATTTTTCTGTTAATTTTTTTTAAAATTTTAAATTTACAATACGGTTCAAAAAAATAGCTCGACGTTGTTTTTGGTCAATTTTTTTTTCTAAACTGAAATTAGCCGCAATTTTAAGTACCTAGTGTAATATTGAAAATATAAAATTATTTCAAATTAAATTAGAAAAACATAATTAATAAAAAAAATGGAATATATATAGCAGAAAAAAATGTGTTCCGATCTAGTCAAGTTAAAGAAAAAAAAATGAAGAACATATACACAAATGCTTAAATTTTTTAATCTCATCATTTATTTTTTAACTAGAAATTAAATAGACTCGCGATTTTTTTATAGAAATTCTAAATTATATATAAATTGCACTAATAGAATCAATCTTGCGTTACAATTGATGAATTTGTTTATTTTACTGAAACTAATTGTTTGGTTGCTATATGCATTACTTAATTATGTAGTATTGAGTATAAATATATATTTATATATATATTACATTGTCAAAGAGCTTTTAATATTTAGACTTTTCAAAAGTAAGTCATTTACTACTTATAAATTTATTGATCATTTAACCACTTAATTATACTGATCAGGTTACCATGCATAAATGAAAGCTGAGAATGTGATGTTTCATGAATTATAGAAACTGTTATACTCGATTTTCGAGAAGAATAAATCAGCTCGTAATTTATTATTACGTTAGGAAATTAGCTTGAAGAAAAAGTATTCTGTTAAACCTTCATGAATTAGTTAGCATGTGATATACCCCTTGTATTAGATTAACCGAAGTACAAAACCTCGGCATATGGGCCATGATGACTAAACAGCTCGTCTAAGATGTAACAGCTTGTGAGTAATATTCATTCATCGAAACATGATCAATAAATAATTCAGCTTGTAGCATATCTGTTATTTCAGCTCGGAAGGATTTTACGTGTATAATTCAGCTCAAATACGCATAATATGTATGATTAATATAAATCTAGATGCATATGCCGAATAAAATTTTATAGGAATGTTACAAAAATAAAGAAGATCTATTAATTATACCTCCAATTATTGATTTGATAACCTCCGTCTAAAGTTTTCACATTTGCAAAAGAAAAACAAAAGAGAATTAGAGAGGGTAATGAACTTCTAAGTTCTGACTAGCTCTTTAGATGAAGTATTAGAATGACCGTTGAGCTATGGGACCAGAACCCTATATTTATATAGGTAAGACCTTCCATCAATGGGTACTCTACTGCAATTAATATTAGAATATTTGACATTTAATAGGATATGAAATATTGGGTAACTCAATATTGAGTGAGTAACTTAAATGTTGACCATATTGAGAATGTTTTTGGTAATTCTAATAAATATAATAATATATTTTAACATTCTACCACTTGGTCTGCATTTAAACTATAGTACCACTTAAGCCCAATGATTATCCTTGTTAGGCAACAAACACATGAATCATAGCGATAGGTCATCTTTTTATGACGAGTACTACCTTCCATGTATTACAATGTATTTATTACTCAATAATAAATTTTATGTGGCGATGCAACTTAATGAATAAACCATATGTTTATTCAGGTCCAATGAAGATAAATTTTCTCAAATGAAATTAAGGTGCACATGAATATGAGAAACTATCTAAATAAGAGTTTCATTAATAATTTTAATGAAAAATTACATAGGGGAAACATAATCTGTTATATTATTTTATAATATAATGTAATATTATATTATATTATAAAATAATATTTTAGTTTAAATAAATGTGACAAAGAGTGTCACATATTGTAACATATAATAGAGAATTACAATATTTAGATATATGAGATATATCCAAATATGTAACATATTTGGTGTTACAAATTTGTAACTTCAAAATATCACCCATTATTGTGTAGATTTGTTGTTACACAATATTGAGATGAATTTCTTAAATCAATATGTGAAATGGCTGATAGAGATGTGATTTTAACTCTCATATTGTGTATGGAAGTTACAAAATCAAGTGGGAATAAATTTGGAACGTTTTGAAAAAATTGAAAAATTGGTTGTTGGAAAAGGTCTTGGGCCGCGGCGAATGTTTGTCAGGCCGCGACCTAAGAGGCAGAAACACTCTGTGGGCCGCGGCACCTGTTTGTCAGGGCGCGGCCCAAGTGGCTGATAGCATATTCCAATTTTCAGTTTTATCTAATTTTGAACGTTTCCAAAAGCCAAATAACTCCCAAAATCTCTATTTTAATTCCATAAACATCATATTAATCATTGGTAACAGCCATGGAGGTTGGTGGAATTTGAAATTCAAGGGGTGTCTCAAAACTCTATAAATAGGAGCCTAATGCTCACTTGTAAGACACAACATTTTCTATCCATTAGAGCACTTAGCTAGAAACACCTTGAGGCTTGATTATTCCAGAAAGCATTTCCAAAAATCTGTGAGAGATCCCTTTGTGCTTGAGTTAGGGGGAAATAAACTTTTGGACAAAGTTTTCAAACCTTGTTAAAGTTGGTGATCCCCAACACTCTTCACTTTGGTAGTGTGAGTGAGAGTTGTTTCTATTTTGTTTTCTTGTTCTTTCTTTTTATTCTATTTCTCTTGGTCTTCATATTCTTCTCTTTTGTTTATTTGTGTTTACCGAGATTTTTGGAAACTATATTAATAAAAATTAAGCGAGATTAATGATAAGGGATTTAGAGGATATAAACAAGATTTTTACGTGGTTGGGGCGTCAATGAGCATTAGTCCACGAGACAGTTGTATTAAAGCTTGGAAAGTCTATAACCATGGAGTTTTTCTCTCTTTTCTAGCAGAGTAACTGTATACAAGCCAAGAAGAGATCCCTTCTCCAGTTCTCTGTCACCTGTATTTATAGGCTCACGGGAGCACTGGGCTTGGGCCGGGCTGACCCGGGCCCAACAAAGGTATAAATACCACTGGCTTCTCTATCGGAAGCCCAATACAAAGGATAAAAGCATAAAAGACAAACAGTGATCAGAGACCACTGGGGCAGCCCAAAGCCTTTCTATCACCCGACAAAATGGGGCTTTTGGTCTGAGCATTTCGAGTTACGAGGCAGATTCGGGGGACAAGATCAGTCAGGGTAGTGGCGGCACAGGTCTGAATCAATGGCGTGCAATCCCGAGGTGGCCTTTTCTGCAGGTGAAAAGTGGGGACAACTCCCACGCTTCATGGGGCGGAGTCAGGGTCACGGATGCTTTATCCTGCCAACCTTGAGGACTTGACCCGGGTTCGTTTACCTCTATCCCTCTTCATTTACCATCAGCCCGGATCATCTACATAGAGCCCGGATCATTTACCAGGCTCCGGGACCGTTTGCATACATCTCGACCGTAACCCCAAACATCTGTACGTCTCCCGGATGATCGTCCCGGATCACTCTTCCTGGACACCGTCCGGGTCTAGACCCACACTTGGGTCGTCGATGTCGGTCACTCCCTGCCAAACGGGCCTGGGCTGGGCCCAACCCCAATTGCCCAGTTAGTGGGCCTGGACCACCGTCCCAGGCCCAAGGCAGGAAATGGGGATAACATTTACCCCCCAAGCCTTCACCTGGGTCTGCAAGGTGGAGGCTTGCCTTGCTCCTGGATACTCCACGGTTATCTTCCCAGTTCCTGCTTAGAATCGTGGGTCTGTGGCAAGGGGCAGTGCGCGCTGGGCGCACACAGAGCCCGGACCATTTACCAATGTCTGGGTCTGTTTACCGAAGTCCCGTTTCGTGACGAGGGACACACGTGTCGCCCAGCGACTGCTGCAACGATGGCACTTGACCTCGAAAGGTCACCTAACCACCTCAAGGGTCGCTAGGCCTAGGCTAGTGTGTCAGCACGGATTCCTAAGCGTCCCATCCGCATGTGGATCCTTCATTAATGCTTCTGCATTGAGGTGGACTGTAGGATGGGGCGACCTTTGACATTCCCCTCTCCTCGGACGTCGGATTGAAATGAAAAGGATCTAGCACTCAAGTGGACTCATTAATGCCCCTGCACGATCTTGGACCGTCTGATGGGGGATTTCCTATCCGCTGGATCAAAGACCAGGATTTGGGTCTCTATAAATACTCCTCAAGCATTCATTTGAAACTTTTACACTCTCGAGCCATTCTAAGAACTGAGGATTTGTTTATGTCCGATCTTGCCGACGACATCTTCCATCGTCTGCTTATTCTGCGTCGTCTCTTTTTCCAACAGTTCCAGCATCTGCACCTTTCCCTGAGCGCACGTCCTCGGCCTGTCCTGTCGACGAACTGTTGAACTGCCTTTGCCAGTTCAAGACCGAGATTCTGCCGTCCTTATCGCTGGACAACAACCATCTTTCACGGCCACCCATTCACAGTAAGTCCTTCTGTCCTCTGCCTTAATAGATATATGAACGTAGGTTCTGTCCTTTTACTCATATGTTTAGGCTGCTAGAACTTGTTTATGCTTAGGACTAGTGCTAGGAAGGCTGCCTAGTCCAGGTCGCTCCGAGTCTGGATGCTTCCCGGACAGGCGATGGAACCTATTTAGTAGCCCATTTTTCGTTCCCGATCTGGGTCTCGTGGTTCCCTGGTTAACCCGGACCTAATCCGGAGGTGACTCCAAGCAGTCCGTAGGAGGCCCCCCGTACCTTAATCGACTTTCTTGGGTTTTGGTATTGACTGCTTGGTTTGTCTTTTCTTTGCTCCCAGATCATCAGCCATGACGTCAGGTTTCACCCTTCATTCGGAGGAGGAAGTCAACAGGGCCCCCGTCCTCCTTCTCGGGTCCTGGATCCCTAAAGGCAACAGATGCGAGATGGACACGATACCGAACCTGTTCTGGAACTACCGAATGATGTACATCCTAGAGAGACGCCTGGGCATAGAGTCCACTCCCGCCTGGCCAGGATAGAGGAGCGGGCGCACACCTCCGTGAACGGGTTTGGGGCCTGGAGCGCAGGTCACATCAGTGTGGGAGCCACACTCCCACTTCATGATTATTTCGTGTAGTTCCTAACATACGTGGGGATCGCACCCTTCAAGCTTCTGCCCCAAGCCTACCGATTGCTTGCGGGATGGCATGTCTTCTGCGTTGCGAAGGAGATCGCGGAGTCGACCCCCGTGGAAATCTTGTACTTTTACAAGATGGAACCGCAGGTCAACGCCAAGGACAAGACCTTGGACGGCTTCTACAGGCTGAAGCCGCTGGGCAACTACCCCGCTCCTACAAGCACCTGGAAGCATCCCCCGGACGTCCGACATTACTAGTTCATGACGTTCGGGTTCCTCGTGGAGAAGAACCCCACGCTGCTGCTGGACTTCCAGTGAGTGGGTAAGTGCTTCCCCGACCCTACTTGGCAGGTTTCTCTTTTTCTTTTCCTTTTTTATTTCTCACTGTATTACCTCGAGTGGCAGGACCTTTTGCCCAGACTCCTCTCACCCAGTTCATCTTGGACCGGAAGAGGCTTTACTCCGGGCTAAGCGCAGAAGACCTGGACGTAGGAGGCTATGTCAATACCGACAACCTCCGACTGGTCGGACTGCTCGCGGCCCACCAGACTATCGATGTCCCGAGCCTTCAGAGAATACTGTGTGAGAAGAATCCCACCATAAGGGAGCAACTGGCCCTGGAGCACATCGGGGAAGTAGAGGCTGCGACACCAGCAGACGCGGCCAAGCGGAAGAGGGACTTGGCCCAGTCGGAGGCGGTCGCTTCTGAGGAACTGGAAGCCCTCTTCGAGGAGGCACTGCTGAACATGGGTACCCCCGGGGCTAGCGTATCATGGCGAGGTAACTCACCTTTGATCTTAATTTATGCTCCCCAAGTTGGGGACTTAGCTAGGGATAGGCTAGCACTTCGAGGCCCTGCGTTCGAGGCTGACGAACCTGGACGACATGGGGGATCGAGTCTACTTTTTCGCGTTAGATGAGTTGAGTCACGCCCGGGGCTTAATAAGGGTTCGTCCCGGGTCACTCTTAGTTTTGACTTATATTTTCTGGTTAAACGTACTAACTCCTTATCATTTGCGTTTGTTGCAGGAGACTCCGACATGTCTAATCCCGTGGATGAGATGAGGCAGCTTCTTGAAGTCCGGGCCGCGAGGGCGGCCAGGGTTGTGGCAAAAAAGGCTGCCAAGAAGACACCCAAGGCGCCGGGCCCGGACCTCTCCCGCAACAAGGAGACGCCAGGGGCAGATCCTCGACTCGGCGAGGTCGCAATTGTCGCGGTCCCTGTTACTGCCGTGGACCCGGCCGCCGTCCCCGGCCTCGCTCAACCCCCCGGTAAGCCGGAGTTCCGGGAAGAGGGCCGCGAATTTGGGCGCGGCGGAGGCCGTAACCGGGAACAAGAGGCCCCGGACGAGGCGGGCTGGCTAGGCCGGAGAGTCATTCGGGGAAAGTCACCTCGCCGCAAAGGAGATTCCGGCAACACCGAGCCTTCCCATTCACGCGGCCCTACCTGAGGAGGGGTAAGCCGTCTTGCGGGACGAGCAGTCCAGGCTCATTTCCCGGACCTGGGAGAGTGGCTGGGAAAGGAGGGACGAGACGTAAAAGGCCGTGATGATTCGTCGTTAGGTTGAGTTCATTGAGCGCCCAGCGGCCTTCAGTGTCCCACAGCTGATCGTGGATTGGCCAGCCGCCGAGACGTGCTTTCGCCCTAAGCTGGGGCAGGACACGGCCCCATTCGCGGCAGACTTGCTGGACCAGGTGGGGAACACCATGTCCAACCTTCAACTTAAACGGTATGCCACCATCGCCAACCCAGACATGTTGTGTAACGACCCAAATTCGCTAATAAGGCTTAAGGGCCTTGATTAGCGTGCCAGGAGGGCACGATGGGATTTATGTGTGATTTTATGAGTTAAATGCATGGTTACGATTTAAAGCATGTTATATGACTATTTGTTTATCTGAGATGCATGACTATGTATATTAGTATGCATGTAGGCCCGGGTCGTGTTAGAAGGGCATAATTGTAATTGTGGCCATGATTGGGCATAACTGTATTGATATGTGTTGATTGTTGAGACCACAGTGGTATGGGGGTGTATCTGTGCTTTGTGACTCGAGGCGACCCCAGTGAGCAGGCTAGTGGAAAGTCATAGCGGGAATTTATACCCGGCTCGGGGCGAGCCTGGGGGTACGAACAGGAATTCAGAGAATAGATTGAGATTTATTTTGATGATGGGGAATATTTATTTGGTGGTTTATCAAGTGTTGGAAAGCAACGGGAAAATATTAGGGACACTTGAGGATTAGCGGGAATTGGGTAAAATGACTAAAACGACCCTATTTGGACAAAAGGATTTAGAGTTAATAGGAAGGGCATTTTGGTCATTTGTATTTTAAAGATAGGTTTATGAGGCTTTACACTTAGTGGGATTTATAGAGAGTGTTGGCTATGGAGAGAAAGAAAGAAAAGAAAGAAAAAGGAAAGAAAGAAAAGAGGGAAAACAGAGGGGTTTTCACAAGGGTCGGTTTGTGCATTTTTGCACCTTTCTGCTCCATTTTTCTTGGAGCAAAGCTTAGTGGAGAGCAAGGATAGGCTGAGCATCAAGGATCTTGGGTTAGACTTGAAGATTTGGCAAGAACACATCCATGTTTGAGGTAAGTTTTAGAGATTTTCGGTTTTAAGGGTTTTGATGGTTTGAGCTGGGTTTTGAGCTGAGTTAATGGGAATTTTAGGGATTTCTGGGCAAGCTTTGAGGGAGAGCAAGCTAAGGAGGCCTAGGGTTGAATCAAGGTCGAAATTTGCATTACTGGTATGATTTCTAAGACTCTATCTTTGTGGTTTGCATGAATTTCTTGTTTAGGGTTGTTCATGGTAGATTTTGAGATTTGAGTTGAATGTGATTGGGTTTTGAGTTCTTGAGATGTTTGGGATGAGTGTGAGATGTTTATAAGCTTGATTTTGGGCTTGGAAAAGGTTTGGACAAGTTTGGGATTGAATTGGTTGAAGGAAATCGCAGAAATGCGATTTTGGGTTTTCTGGGCTGCAACTAGCGCTAGTCAGTGGGCGCTGTAGCGCTAGTCCCTGTTTCTGGGGAGTGCATTCTGCTTGTAGCGCTACAGCGCCCTCTTTAGAGCGCTGTAGCGCTGCACTGTTCACAGAGGTGAATTTTGGGTTTTTGATGAGGGATTTTGACCTAGGGTTCGGGGCTCGATTCCGCCACTTTGTTTTGGGGATTTAGGACTTCCCGGGGGCTCGGGATTGGTCCCGAGGCTAGGTATTCGGACTTGGGGTTCGGTGTTGACTTTGACCTATGTTTGTGCCTAGGTGTGCGCTAAGGCTCGTGTGGGATCGTGCTCAAGGAGTCAGGTGATCTAAACTATTGAAGGGGAAGGTAAGAAAACTATAACACCCGTAGGATAGGGCATGGGCCCATAGTGTGATTGCGGGGCACGGCCCTATATTGCATGTTGTATGATGAGATGATTGCCGGGCATGGCCCTATATTTTGCATTACAGGTTAGGGTGCAGATTTAAATAAATTGGCATATATTTGAATGTTGCTTGATTTATGCTATATATGCTTGTAATGGAATGAACGGCAAGGGCCGAGTGCGGCGTAGGCCGGGTACGGCAGCGGAGCCGGAAGTAACACCTAGCACATGGGATGCTATAGTCAGGGTGAGACCCAAGGGATACATGAGTTATCCTCGCGGTGAGAACCGATACCCCAGGGCTTTGGGAAGGTTTCTGGGGCGGCATGGCCGTGTTTGCTTAGTCTAATGATTGACTTGTTTATTTGTGGATTATCTGTTATGATAAACTGTATACATTGCATATGTTATGTTCTGCATGAGTTTTCTTGCTGGGCTTCGGCTCACGGGTGCTCTGTGTTGCAGGTAAGGGCAATGGCTGAGTCAACCAACCATGAGTACGGAGAGCGTGAAGCGACGCGTACATGTTTGGCCTGCCCGACTGCTTTGGTTGGGGGTTTATTCGAAAATGGCTGTAATAATCTATGATTTTTATGATTAATCAACTGTAAACTTATTTCAATATGTAAATAGTTTTCAAACCTTATTTTGGGATCCCAGGTGTTTAATACTACAAGCTTTTAATGAAACGTCGCATTTTCAAAGATTACAGCCCTAACTTTTAATTAGTCACACTTTTGTTTCAAAACCTCGGTTAGCGAGTTCATTGCACACTATTTTGTCTTAAAACTCACTTAGTAACGGCTCTAAGGAAGTAGGGCGTTACATGTTGTTCATCTCCTAGGCTCTTTGCCATCAGGCCACCGCTGTAAGTTTGCTTCGTGTCCTTTTCTCCTTTTTTTTTTGTTTAGTAAGGATTCTTCTAACTTTGCTTTGTTCCAGGATGCTCTGCTGTCCCATCGGAGTGCTGACCTAGTGGCCAAGGCGGCCATGAAGATGGAGACGCTCCAGTTAGAGCTGGAGGCAGTCGTGAATCAAAGCGAGGCCGCCAAGGAGGTCCTGTGTAACGCCCTGGATAGCCAAGACCGTTACACTGTGTGTTTATAAGGTGCCAGACTTGCTAATCAAGTTATTTAAGTAAAATCGTGTTACTGTAACAGTGGAGGAACTAGGGTTAAAAGTGTTTTGGTCTCAAAAGTTATATTTTCATCACTAAGCATTGTTTATCTACATGGGATCCCAAAAACGACAGTTTAAAAGCCATTTACAAAAGTTACAACGTTTAAATACATTGACTGGCCATACTACGGCAAAAACAAGCAGTTAGGTAGTCCCTGTCCTGGTCCACTCCTCGATCGTGGTGATCGAACAGCTAGCTATGTACATTCCACCTTGGAGCTCTCCACCTCGGGCTTGGTCCAGCCTGCCCTTGCCTTAACCTGCACCACGTAGCACCCGTGAGCCAAGGCCCAGCAAGAAAGCATGATAACATAGTAAGTTCAGCAACACTTAACAAATATTTCACAATGCTCAACCGAGAATCCAACATTTCATACATTTATCCAATCAGCAGTAACAATTGTCATTCAGACAGTCAATTAACTATATTCATAGCACAATATTCACGTTCATAACCAATAGATTGTCATACCCATCAAATAACACTCAGGGTTGGCGCCCTTAGTCGCACCCTCTATTTAGCACACTGTCTTCGGCTCAATAGGGCCGCCCCCAGTGTAATACTCACTGACTCTGGCCAGCTTAACCAAGCTCAGTGATAAATAAGCTGCCTCAACTCCCAGTGGCCGAGCTGCGCCTCAATGTGCAAATATTGATTCTGACACCCTTAGGCCGGTAATCGCATGTTCCATGGTGTAATAACACCATCTCACGACATGATATACAAATATTGGGAACACTTAGTCCCATCGTGACCACATGGTTAATCACACTCACATAACAATACATACCAACATAGGGAACACTTAGTCCCAACCTAACCACATACTCAGGTGCAGCTTTCTTACCTTTCAATTCACCGGTTTCCGATGCCACGAAGCCGCGAGCACGGTCCTCTACCCCGAGCCTCTCCAAAGTCCTAACCACAACACAAAAATAATATTCTTTGTCATTAACCAATCCAAGACTACCTTCCCGGAACCTAATCCACACTCTCGGAACCCCCAAAACCCTAGAACAACACCCCGGAGACATCCCCCGAACCCTCGGAGCAAAGGCCAAAAATTGCAAAATATAACACCCTGAAATTTGCCTTGTGCAGCGGCACCACATTCCTTGTGCCGCGGCACCCAACACCAGAGACCCCTAGGCCGCAGCAAGCAAAAGCTGTGCCGCGGCACACCATCGCAAACCCAGATTTCTGGGTTTTCCTTCGCGTTTTTCCCGAGCCTAACTCACTCCAACTCACCCCAACTTCATACCCAAGCCCCAAAACTCATTTGAAACCTCACATAGATCAACCAACAACTTATAAACACTATAACCCAGCTTAACTACACAATCACCCACAGAAGTCATACCTAAATTCAAACTCTAACACCTAAGCTGAAACTTGAGAAAAGTACAAACCAGGCCCCTAAATCTTTAAACCATAGCAGCTATGAAATTGCAAACATACTTAATACCCTTACCTCAAACAGAAATTCGACCTGAGCTTCCTCCAATCCAAGCTTGAGCTGAATTCCACCTTAACAAACCAGCTGAACTCCTTACAAGAAAAACCATGGCTATCTCTCAATTCTTTCAAAAACCAAATTCAGAACTTAACAAAACAGAGACCAATCCCTTACCTCAGTATAAACCTTAATATATGCTTGATTCCACCTCCTTAAGCCCTTCTCTAGCCTCAAGGAACTCAGCTCAGTTCCTCTCCCACCTTGCCTCTTAGGTTCTTGATTCTCCCTTTCCTTCTTGACCTTTCTAGCCTTCCAAGACTTAACTTCAGCTTTACTTAACATAATAAATCGTACATATCTTTTTCCCTCAGCCAAAGACTCTATATTACTGCCAAAAGACCTTTTTAACCTTCCTCAAATATCCTTTTTCTAACTAAGCCTCAAGGGTACACTTGTCTTTTCGCCAGCTTTGCAATTCTACCACTTTCCCCATAAAACTTGTTACTCTCTATAGTTACTAATAGTTACACAGGTTACCAAATGACCAGTTACCACTATCTAGCTTTCTAGGACCGTCTCGGCACGTGCATCACACTAGTATCACAGCTCCCACGTGGTACGATTCACACATCATAATTATCACATAATATAATTCACATAGTCATATAACATGCTTAAAATCATAATCATCACACATAACTCTCATCATGCCCTCCTGGCACACTAATCAAGGCCCTTAAGCCTTATTAGTGAATTTGGGTCGTTACAACTATCCCCTCCTAATGAGAATTTCGTCCTCGAAATTTACCTGAGCAATTCAGGACACAAATTCCACACAACTAATTCCAGCTATCCCGGTCACTCCCTTGACCCTACCTTTTCTGGTGTGTTACCTTAACTCAAGGTACAATCTTATACCTCAAAACCTCAGTCTTTCAATCTCATGCTTAAATCGGTCACCCCACATGGAATATCTTCATTTTAATCTATAGATCCTTATCAATCAACACATGTGTTTCTCCAATCCATGTCCCTAACATGGAATATAAAATCCACTGCGTATAGCTAACGGTGCCCAAAGATGTAGTCAACTTAAAAACAACCTCACTGATCCCCTACCGGATCCAAACAGCCTTGATGCCCTGGGGTCCATCTAGCTCTTCACCTCTCTATCTCTGGCGACATCCCACGAAAGCTACCATCTTCTACTCGAAACTCCATACCCCTGTTTCCCAATTCAATAAAGCTTTTCCATCTACTTTGAAAAGTGAGTTTCATGCTCTAATCTTTTAATAATCTCAATGATCCCCTGAACTACCTCCAGATCCAAATACAACCTATCACTTATCTCATTCCAACGAAGGGATGATATACAATCCTTCTTATATTCCATTTGATCAAGTGTTCTTCCAATAACCAAATAACTCCCTTTCTCTTTGATTTACCATCAGTCTGAAAAATAATAAAACTCGTCAGATTCTGCTTATCTGTTTATTGCCTTTCTTTTAATCCTCCCAAGACCTGTGAGTAAGATAAAGTCCTTGTTCAATGAAATTAACTCTGAATTCCATGGAGGCTTACCACCCATCTCGCTTAAAGTTCTGAGTACTGGTCAGCTGTATAAATGATTCTTACTGATAGAAGCAAGTCCTCCCCAGACGCTGCTCCATGATGACCCCACCATCTTGGCAACCTCTCTGCGATACCTATCACCATATTTCCTTATTCCCATTATAACATACTCAAAGGTTGCGATGCCTATCACAAACTGCTATCGGGATGAGAATTTTGTTCCTCATTCATTATATTCCTCTCCATCTAGGCCTCTAATACAAAACCTTCAAGTTATTGTACCTTTTTCCTAATATCTGGATGAAAGGACCAAGAGAATAGTACGAGATTCATCCAGAATTTCCATGTAATTTCGGTGTCCATCAGAGTCCAAATTTGGTCCTTATATCATTATAAACTTACACATAACACTGTAGAATCCTTTGCTAATTCAATTAAGACTTGCCTTTAATTCCTTTCATTTGGGATTTCCTTGACTGTCATTCTTGTTCCTGTATACGATAATAATTCCAAGTATCCACTGGCTATTAAGCCCACTAGATACTCCACTCTAGTTCTAGTCGGATCCTCTAACCAACACCATGCATAGTTCATCACTTCCTCCTGTCTTGAGGTATCATGGCAACACAACAATTGATTCTAATCTGTAAGAAGACGTGAATCTCACCCAACTACCGGTACCATCATGCTTGCCTAGGGAAACTCTTACTTCCAAGGCATTCTTCAACCTTAACAAAGTTCCAATCAGAATACATCACTGTGCCGTCGATCAAGACAATTACAAGTCCAATTCAGATAATCTTTGAATACTCTTTTCACCTATTTCACAAAAACAGTTTGGCATTGACCAAACCCTCAACACATAACCTAGCATCCTCAGTGCCCTTATCCAACATAATAGCAATCTCCTACCTATTTTTTTTTCCCTGTTCTCCAACTGGTAATAACCAGGTCGAAGATCCCTAACTGCACCTGATCTCTAGCTGGTAATAACCAGATCAAAGATCCTTAACTATTTCTGATCTCTAGCTGGTAATAACCAGATCAAAGATCCTAACTATTCCTGATCTCTAGCTGGTAATAACCAGATCAAAGATCCTTCCTGAAGTATGTCATCCTACTCAACAATTAAAACCTTAACTCTGATCGTTTTGTTAAAACCATTCAGTACAACATTTTAGATCTAATTCCATCCCTGACACCAGTCTTATCCCCAATCCATCCCTTTACGCAGACGAACTCCCTGACGAATTCCTTGGAAACTTATCTGGAAACCCATAAACCAACCCAGTCTGTCTTGTCCCACTGATACAACTCAAGTAGTGTCCATCACATCAACTAAGGCTCTAATCATTTCCCTTGCAGTAGACCTCACACTCCAGGTATAAACGCCAGCCACTGCAAGGATTTCCCCTTTTTAAACTCAAGAGTTACCGCTCCTTTCTTACAACCCATCACTGTTCCCCCTGCTTGACCGACTCTTCATGTTCAAAACCCTCACGCTGTAACTGTCCTCGAGGATACTTCAAGTAGTAGCTGATACATTCATCGGTCTTAGTGTGCTTCTGATCAACTCTTTCCGTACCCGATCTCCTCCCTTCCTGTACTTAACCTGGAATACCTTTGAAGAATGAAGTTACTACCCTCTGAAACCTTACCTCTGACCCTACTGCTTTAGTCGTGATATCATCAGTATAGTAGTCGTTCACATTCCACTTCTAACTGAGGAGTAATTCAACTCGTCATTAGTGAATCCTGAATGCAAACCATCCATGTCATTTCTTGTTCTCTGCTCGTCAGACTTACTCATGTCATTAAAGTACAAACGACTAGAAATCCTTACTAGTAATGCATCACACCCCTCTCGGTACAAGTAATAATTCCCTAAGATGTCTCTTTCCTTGATCCTTATCTAGTAATAACCAGACCGATAATCAACTCCTAAAGACACCGTCCTGTCTTGTAACGAGGCATTTAAACTCTTCATCCCTAGTATCATCTCTCATTACGTCCCTGATACCAACTTCTTCCATACCCAAATTCCAAACTGTAGCCGAAAACTGCATTCTTATCTACTTTCCTACTGACTAATCTAATTCCCATTCAGTCCAATCAATATACTTCAAGAAATACTCATGACTGTCCAAAGTTGTCCCTAATATAACATATTAACTTTCCTCAACATATACCCATCTGAATCCTTCCTAATAGACGCACAACACCAACTCCTTTCAGCTCTCTTCCCAACCAAAGCAAAGGCTATCCAATCCACTGGTCACTTCTGAGAAACTAACCTTGGGCTTTAAATAAGTAAAGTATCCCAGTCTTCCCTGCCTCAATGGCCAACCTGTGCACTGAACCCCTTTCCTGTCCAAACCAGGAACCATAAAACCACCAAAGGTTCTCATTCTTCCAATCACTGAGTAGCCACACTTACTATATTTCGACGAACGAAAATATCATCACATGTATTCCCTTCACCATAGATAATGAGGCCCTCTCTCTCTACTGCCCAGCACAGACAACCAACTCAGAGTTTAACTCACAAATGACTTATCATCTCCGGCTTCATCCATTTGCACCACAATCCAAAGTGGACCGACCAACCCACCAAACTCAACAATATGTACTATCGCTATCCTGCCACTTTCGACATCTTTTTACCACAATTACCTAGTAAGGTTACTTGTCCCAATTTATCCTTCTCATATCACTAAGAACGGGGTTAGCCACACCCATTCACTAATTGATTCGTGAACAAACCCAAACCTTCCTCGAAAATAGAGGATAAGACTTCGGTACAATAATTCTTGTCTGTTCCTCCTCAGTAATTTGCCTTTTTCATCCATCCAATAAATTCCATCAGACCTCACAGCCTGACTCATATATCAACAAACACCTGCTGCGAATCTCTAGGGAAGGTGGAGGATTCCAACCCCCAGCTATCATCTTCGATCCCTACCAAAACAAAAACTGAATCCAATTGACCATTCTCAATACATACACCCTGAATTAATCTGTCTTTACCAACTAAACTTCTCAGCCCTGACGTTCATACCCAAAACCAACTCAAGGGCAGATCCAAACAATCATAACAATCAAACACACATAAAACATATTAAGCACCCATATTATGCATAAATTATCAAATCTCTTTATCACTAGATGCGTTCATACCTTTTATGCCCTCCATGCCAACAAACGGGTATATCATATAAGTTCAATTTAACACATAGTAACCGGCAATCCCTATATCGCCATTACCCATGTATTCAACCACATGCAAGAGCAATACTAATCAACATGCCTAAATAGCACCACACAGCAGTCAAGGGCCAGGCCCCATCAGTATCTCATGCTCCCTATACATCAAACAGATATCAACAATCATATCTCACTCAAATCATTTAAGCACATCATCATGCATACACAATTACCAAACCCTGAGTTGAGCTTGTCTCCCGCGGCGAATGTACATATCCAGCTAGTCTTCAGGACCCATAAACCTAGGACGCTCTGATACCAAGTTGTAACGCCCTGGATAGCCAAGACCGTTACACTGTGTGTTTATAAGGTGCCAGACTTGCTAATCAAGTTATTTAAGTAAAATCGTGTTACTGAAACAGTGGAGGAACTAGGGTTAAAAGTGTTTTGGTCTCAAAAGTTATATTTTCATCACTAAGCATTGCTTATCTACATGGGATCCCAAAAACGACAGTTTAAAAGCCATTTACAAAAGTTACAACGTTTAAATACATTGACTGGCCATACTACGGCAAAAACAAGCAGTTAGGTAGTCCCTGTCCTGGTCCACTCCTCGATCGTGGTGATCGAACAGCTAGCTATGTACATTCCACCTTGGAGCTCTCCACCTCGGGCTTGGTCCAGCCTGCCCTTGCCTTAACCTGCACCACGTAGCACCCGTGAGCCAAGGCCCAGCAAGAAAGCATGATAACATAGTAAGTTCAGCAACACTTAACAAATATTTCACAATGCTCAACCGAGAATCCAACATTTCATACATTTATCCAATCAGCAGTAACAGTTGTCATTCAGACAGTCAATTAACTATATTCATAGCACAATATTCACGTTCATAACCAATAGATTGTCATACCCATCAAATAACACTCAGGGTTGGCGCCCTTAGTCGCACCCTCTATTTAGCACACTGTCTTCGGCTCAATAGGGCCGCCCCCAGTGTAATACTCACTGACTCTGGCCAGCTTAACCAAGCTCAGTGATAAATAAGCTGCCTCAGCTCCCAGTGGCCGAGCTGCGCCTCAATGCGCAAATATTGATTCTGACACCCTTAGGCCGGTAATCGCATGTTCCATGGTGTAATAACACCATCTCACAACATGATATACAAATATTGGGAACACTTAGTCCCATCGTGACCACATGGTTAATCACACTCACATAACAATACATACCAACATAGGGAACACTTAGTCCCAACCTAACCACATACTCAGGTGCAGCTTTCTTACCTTTCAATTCACCGGTTTCCGATGCCACGAAGCCGCGAGCACGGTCCTCTACCCCGAGCCTCTCCAAAGTCCTAACCACAACACAAAAATAATATTCTTTGTCATTAACCAATCCAAGACTACCTTCCCGGAACCTAATCCACACTCTCGGAACCCCCAAAACCCTAGAACAACACCCCGGAGACATCCCCCGAACCCCCGGAGCAAAGGCCAAAAATTGCAAAATATAACACCCTGAAATTTGCCTTGTGCCGCGGCACCACATTCCTTGTGCCGCGGCACCCAACACCAGAGACCCCTAGGCTGCAGCAAGCAAAAGCTGTGCCGCGGCACACCATCGCAGACCCAGATTTCTGGGTTTTCCTTCGCGTTTTTCCCGAGCCTAACTCACTCCAACTCACCCCAACTTCATACCCAAGCCCCAAAACTCATTTGAAACCTCACATAGATCAACCAACAACTTATAAACACTATAACCCAGCTTAACTACACAATCACCCACAAAATTCATACCTAAATTCAAACTCTAACACCTAAGCTGAAACTTGAGAAAAGTACAAACCAGGCCCCTAAATCTTTAAACCATAGCAGCTATGAAATTGCAAACATACTTAATACCCTTACCTCAAACAGAAATTCGACCTGAGCTTCCTCCAATCCAAGCTTGAGCTGAATTCCACCTTAACAAACTAGCTGAACTCCTTACAAGAAAAACCATGGCTATCTCTCAATTCTTTCAAAAACCAAATTCAGAACTTAACAAAACAGAGACCAATCCCTTACCTCAGTATAAACCTTAATATATGCTTGATTCCACCTCCTTAAGCCCTTCTCTAGCCTCAAGGAACTCAGCTCAGTTCCTCTCCCACCTTGCCTCTTAGGTTCTTGATTCTCCCTTTCCTTCTTGACCTTTCTAGCCTTCCAAGACTTAACTTCAGCTTTACTTAACATAATAAATCGTACATATCTTTTTCCCTCAGCCAAAGACTCTATATTACTGCCAAAAGACCTTTTTAACCTTCCTCAAATATCCTTTTTCTAACTAAGCCTCAAGGGTACACTTGTCTTTTCGCCAGCTTTGCAATTCTACCACTTTCCCCATAAAACTTGTTACTCTCTATAGTTACTAATAGTTACACAGGTTACCAAATGACCAGTTACCACTATCTAGCTTTCTAGGACCGTCTCGGCACGTGCATCACACTAGTATCACAGCTCCCACGTGGTACGATTCACACATCATAATTATCACATAATATAATTCACATAGTCATATAACATGCTTAAAATCATAATCATCACACATAACTCTCATCATGCCCTCCTGGCACACTAATCAAGGCCCTTAAGCCTTATTAGTGAATTTGGGTCGTTACACCCTGGCCAGGGAGACGGCCCAGGCTCGGGAGTCCTTGAACAAAGCAGTTGCTCAGGCCAACACAGACCGCGTGGAGTTTGACCGAGTCAAGGCTAGGCTTGAAGAGGCCATGTCCCGGAAAGAAACCGAGGCTAATGAGAAGGTAGCCCTTTTGGAGGCAGAGCTTCTCAGAGCAAAGGCCGCACAGGAGGCGGCTACAACTCAGTCTGTCTAGGACCGGGAGAGGGACCAAAGCTTGGAGGCCCGGGTCAATGAGCTGGCCGGCTCTCTTCGCGAGGAGAAGGCAGCCCATGACGAGACCCGCCGTGGAAAGGAGCGGGCGGATGACATGTTGCGCGTCACCTTCGGGGAGGCCATCTACATGGCCTGGCGCAAAGACAAAAGCATGAAGCTCTTGGTTTTTCCCAACTCGGACTCAAAGAGAGCCAAATTCGAGGTCAAGGAGAAAGAAGATGTGGAGCTCTTGGAGGATGAAGCCTAGGCCCAGATCTTCATCCCGCCTTTTTTTTTTTAATTTTGTGATAACTTTTACGGATGCGTACGCGTCCAAGACAATTTGTATTTCTTTATCCGGTTTATGCTATTTTTGTTTTTTTTTATATTACCTTGCATGACCGATTCTGAGGGATTGGTCCCGGTTCCAACGGCCTGGACTAGACTATTCCTGACTTTAGCTTGTCAAATTGTTTCAGTTCTATCATCCAGGGCCCAACGGCCTACCCGTCCAATCTTCAACTTCGAAAACCTAATGGCCTGGGCCAACGAGGTTCGAATAGTTTACTGTGAAACCTAGTACCCTTATTCTACCAGTCGCGGGCTACGGCCTTACCCTAGGGCATACCGGATGCTCTTCTCTCCCGGACATCGTTCCTCCAAGGAGGGACCAGCCGAGGCTTGATCCCCTTTTAATTTATAACCCCAGACATGGTTCGTCCGTTGCGAGACCAGCCTGAGGCTTGGTCCACTTTTAATTTATATCCCCGGACATCGTTCGTCCGGGGTGGGATCAGCCTGAGGCTTGGTCCCCTTTTATTATACCCCCGGACATCGTTCGTCCAGGGCGGGAGCAGCCTGAGGCTTGGTCCTCTTTTTATTATACCCCCGGACATCATTCGTCTGGGGCGGGACAAGCCTGAGGCTTGGTCCTCTTTTTATTATACCTCTAGAGATCGTTCGTCCGGGGCGGCACCAGCCTGAGGCTTGGTCCTCTTTTTATTATACCCCCGGACATCCTTCGTCTGGGGCGGGACCAGCCTGAGGCTTGGTCCCCTTTTTATTATACCCCTGGACATCGTTCATCTGGGGCGGGACAACCCTGAGGCTTGGTCCTCTTTTTATTATACCCCCGGACATCGTTCGTCCGAGGCGGGACCAGCCTGAGGCTTGGTCCCCTTTTTATTATACCCCTGGACATCGTTCATCTGGGGCGGGACCAGCCTGAGGCTTGGTCCTCTTTTTATTATACCCCTGGACATCGTTCGTCCGGGGCGGGACCAGCCTGAGGCTTGATCCCCTTTTTTTTATTATACCCCCAGACATCGTTCGTCCGGGGCGGGACTAGCCTGAGGCTTGGTCCCCCTTTTTTTATTATACCTCCGGACATCGTTTGTCCGGGGCGGGACTAGCCTGAGGCTTGGTCCTCTTTTTATTATACCCCCATACATCGTTCGTCCGGGGCGGGACCAGCTTGAGGCTTGGTCCCCTTTTTATTATACCCGCGGACATCGTTCGTCTTTTTATTATAGCCCCGGACATCGTTCGTCCGGGGCAGGACCAGCCTGAGGCTTGGTCCTCTTTTTATTATACCCCCGGACATCGATCGTCCGGGGCGGGACCAGCCTGAGGCTTGCTCCTCTTTTTATTATACCCCCGGACATCCTTTGTCTGGGGTGGGACTAGTCTGAGGCTTGGTCCCCTTTCTATTATACCCCCGGACATTGTTCATCTTGGGCGGGACCAGCCTGAGGCATGGTCCTTTTTTTTTATACCCCCGGACATCGTTCGTTCGGGGCGGGAACAGCCTGAGGCTTGGTGCCCTTTTTATTATACCCCCGGACATCGTTCGTTCGGGGCGGGACCAGCCTGAGGCTTGGTCCTCTTTTTATTATATCCCCGGACATCGTTCGTCCAGGGCGGGACAAGTCAGAGGCGTGGACCCCTTTTTATTATACCCCCGGACATCGTTCATCCGGGGCGGGACCAGCCTGAGGCTTGGTCAAACGGGGTTTGTACCCCCGGGACCTTGTCGGTCCAGGTCGGGACTAGCCTGAGTCTTGAACCCCGCCTGGTATTTGTTCATACCGGCGATACCCCCACAAGTGAGCGGAGACTGGTCTGGGGTCACTTGAGTAGAATTTTCATTGTCTGATAACATTTCTTTATGGAATTTTGCATACGCCATTTTTATTATTCAAGGGATCGCATTGAGGCGTCCATTATTTACAACGAAATACAAAAATGGAACACGTTCTCCTGACTACTGATGGTATTTACGGAGATGTTCCGCGTTTCAGGCTCTTGGGAATTTTGTGCCATCGAGCCGCTTTAAACGGTTTGTCCCGGGGGACACTTCGTGTTGGATCTCGTATGGCCCTTCCCAATTCAGGCCTAGAACCCTTACTCCCAGATCTTGGGTAGCAGGGAAGACTCTTCACAAGACTAGGTCGCCGATTCTGAACCTTCGGCTTTTTACTTTTGAGTTGAAATGATGACCGATCTTGCCCTGGTACATCTTCAACTGCACTTGTGACTCCTCCCGGATCTCCTCGATGAGATCTAGAGATTCCTGGAGTAAAGTGTGGTTCTGGGCGGGATCATACATGTCTCTTCGGTGAGACAGGATGGTCATTTCGACGGGGATGATGGCTTCGCATCCATAGACCATGGAGAAAGGAGTGTGCCCAGTGGATGTCCTCTCGGTGGTCTGGTAAGCCCATAACACGCGGGGCAGCTCTTCGAGCCACTTGCTCTTGCAGGCTTGGAGTTTTTTCTTCAATGTCCCTTTCAAGATTTTGTTGACGGCTTCTGCCTGCCCGTTTGCTTGGGGCCTGGCGACCGCGAAGAATCTTTTGACAATACCATGCCTTTCACAAAAATCTATAAAGTGGACTCTGTCGAATCGCTTCCCATTATCAGATACAATCTTGTAGCGGAGGCCGTGCAGACACACTATATTGCTGATGACAAAATCCAGGGCCTTCTTCGAAGTTATCGTGTTCATAGGCTCCACCTCAACCCACTTGGTATAGTAGTCGACGGCCACGATGGCGTACTTCACTCCTCCTTTCCTGGTCGGGAGCGATCCTACTAGATCGATCCCCCACACCGCGAAAGGCCAGGAGCTAGTCATCAAGGTTATCTCTGTTGGCAGGGCCCACGAGATCTTCGCGTATCTTTTGCACTGCTCGCACTTGCGGATGTAGTCAATACAGTCTTTCTTCATGGTTGGCTAGAAATATCCTTGATGCAGGAGCTTTTTAGATAGACTGAGTCCGACTGTATGGTCTCCGCAGAAGCCTTCGTGCACTTCGTGCATGATGGCGCTCAGTTTTGTCCCGGACATGCACCTCAGGTAAGGCATGGACAACCCCTGGCGAGAGAGTTTTCCATCCATCATGACATATCTGTGGACCTTGTATTGGAGCTTCCTGGCTGCGGCCCTCTCTGCTGGCACCTCGCTAGTTGTCAGATAGCAGATAAGGGCTCCCATCCAAGATGCAGAGTGGTCAATGGCGTTGATTGTGGAGACTTGAATGCTTAGGATGGGGAGAAGGTTAACGGGGACCAGTTCGGACAGCTCTGCTTCAGCATCGGTTGCCAGCTTTGCTAGCATGTCCACAGATATTAGACCAGGAAAAATTAGGATGATTCTTCCAAGCTGGGGTATAGGTCATGGAATTTGGATTATTGGGTTGTCTTGGGTAATTCCCTATAGCTTGTACTTCTTCCATGGGCATGTTATTCATATCTATAGTAAGGCATTGGTTGGGTGAATGGGTTGTTCCACACAATTCACATAGGTTTTGAACTTGTATAGCTTGAGATGGGAGTGTAGTCTTTTGTAGTTGCTTTGTCAAAGCTGCTACTTGAGCTGTAAGCATGGATATATCATCCAATTCCATCATTCCAGCCACCTTCTTTGGTTGTCCCCTTTCAGTTGGCCATTGGTAATTATTAATCGCCATCTCCTCTAATAGCTCATATCCCTCATTAGCACTCTTACTCATAAAGGCACCTCCTGTCGCAGCATCTATAATTGTTCTCGTTGTTCCATTCAACCCATTGTAAAAATTATGCACCAACATCCACTTTTCTATTCCATGGTGTGGACACTTCCTTAACAACTCTTTAAATCTCTCTCAGGAATCATACAACGACTCTCCTTCCGACTGATAAAAATTATTAATCTCTCCTCTTAACTTGGCAGCCTTCGCTGGAGGAAAGAACTTGGCCAGGAACTTCTGAGCTAACTCCTCCCATGTAGTGATAGAATTCACTTGTAAGGATTTCAGCCAACTTTTCGCCCTATCCCTTAGTGAAAATGGGAATAACCTCAATCTTATAACATCATCACTCACCCCATTCATCTTGGACGTAGCACATAACTCCAGAAAATTAGCTATGTGTAAATTGGGGTCCTTTGTTGGCATACCTCCAAACTGAACAATTGTTTGGACCATTTGAAGGATTGCTGGCTTAATCTCAAAATTGTTTGTAGCAATGGTTGGAGGTCTAATGCATGAATGCACTCCTGTAACAGTAGGAAGTACATAATCTCTCAAAGTTCTTGGTCCTTGCTCCCTTGGAACCTCTACAGCCCCTTGACCATTAATAGCACAATTTCCCAAATTTTTAGCCATGGTAAAATCCAATCTCCTCTTTGTTTTCCTGTTTTGTCTATACGTTCTTTCAATTTCCAGATCTATTGGTATAATCTCCTTGTATCTATTGCTTCGCATATACCGACAAGTCCTGAAACACAATAGAACCTTGATCCAAATAAATGTTAACAGAAATAAAATAAAATAAAATAAACAAATTAGAGCAAAGAACAATAACTGTGATATTGGCAATTAAGTCCCCGGCAACGGCGCCAAAAACTTGATCTGTAATTTCTGTACACAAGTATACGTAGTCATGTCAAGTAGTAAATTCCGGAAGAAAGGATATCGTCCCACAGAGACTATCTCCCAAGTACCACTAATTTATTTTCAAATTCTATTTGGTTAATTAAAATTTATGTGAACAATTAAAAATAAAAGAAATACTATAAACTACGAACCAAAATTAAAGAACTGGAAACAAAACAATGAATCACTACTTAAAAATCAATAATAAAAATCCTATGAATTAATTTCATCAACTTTTCATTCTATTAATTTTAATAATCAATTCTAAATCTCTTCTTTCTATTCTAATAACAGGTTAATATAATCGATTCCTATTCTTTTTCAAGATATAAGATCTCAATCTATATGCAGGTTTTCTACATTTCTGTGATAAACTTGAACATATAGAAGGCACTAAACATGGAAACCTAATTACTACACAAGTCATACAGGTACTTTCGTCCAATATGCACCCTATGTCTATACAATGATAGCATATTCAATTCTGATCTTTCGAATTTTGAATCAAAACCAATAAATCAAGTAAATAGTGATCAAGTATTTACCAGCATTAAACAAACATCATATAGATTAGAATAGAGAAGAAGTATCAATAGAATATCATAATAAAATTAAATAGAATCTCAGTGACTATATTAATTCCTAGATAAATGAAATTAGTTCATAGATAACATGATGAAAATAAACTGCAGATAATTGTTCATAAAAATCAACCTAAAGAATTCAGATGAAAAAGAAAACTAATTACAGCTGCCTCTTTTATCTAGGGTTTTTAAAACTCAGACCCCTCTCCAAAATCGCAGAATAATGTTCCTTAAATATCCCTCCAATGTTCCCAAGTGAATAGACCAGATTACCCTTCAAAAAGTGGTGTAAAATTTGAAAAACGCGTAACCAGCGTTGTAGAGCTGCTTCTTGAGCACTACAACGCTATTAAACGTGCCAAAATGCCTCAAAATTTGGTGCATTAGCGCTATTATTGTAGCGTTGTAGCGCTACTTCCAAAATAGAACAGAAACTTGTTTCGAACATCCTGCAGCGTTAGCTCATCGTATTTTGATCATAACTCCGTTGATATAACTCTCAATTGAATGATTCAGAATGATATGAAAATCTAAGAGACATATCTACAACTTCTTTTTGTATAAGTATTTCCAGAAAGTGAATAAATCATGGTCAAAATGTGGCTTGAAGTCTCAAACTTGCATTATAGAGCATAAATGATGTGTGTTGACCATCTTCCATGTAGTATTTTCCACACATAATGTCTTGAAACTCCACAATAGACACGAAATCCATCTTATTTATCATATTTAACATGTTTCTTCTCATTTCACTCCATATTATGTACTTGACCATTAAAACCTGAAACAAGAAGAAAACAAGCATAAATCTGCGCTAAACAATCCTAAATAACTAAACACATAACATAAAACAATCTCTAAAACAAACCTAAAATGAACCTAACAAAAACATAATCAAATGTTGAATTATGTGAATCAATATAACTAGAGAGGTTTGAATCTAATTATGTTAACTACCTCCAGATTGTTAGTTCGTATGCATGTAATCATTGGTATCATAAAGATACCTCGTCACTTTCTATGTAGCTCTTAGGTGGTCTAAACTTAAGTTATTCTAATATCATCCCATCAATCTGACAGTAAATGCAATGTCAGGTTTTGAGCTTAGCTTCCGACAACAGAAGCATAAGGAATGTTTTTTCATTTTTCCCTTTTAAGATTATTATCTGAATATTTGCTCAAATTTAATTTATCATGCTTAATAATAGGAGCAAAACTTAGTGGACAATCTTTCATCTAAAATCTCTCTAAAACTTTGCTGAAGTAGGCTTCTTGAGATAAACCAAAAAGGCCTTGATATCTATCTCGATAGATCTTAATGCCAATGACATAAGATGCATCACCTATATCCTTCATCTCAAAGTTATTTGAGAGGAACTTTTTCACCTCATGGAGGAAACTCCTATCATTTCTTCCAAGAAGAATATCGTCCATATATAAAACAAGAAAAAAAAAAAACTTACTCCCACTGATCTTCTGGTATATTCATTAATCTATGACATTCTCTTCAAGTCCAAAGGAAGAGATGGCCTCATGGAATTTTAAATAACATTCGCGAGACGCTTGTTTTAATCCATGGATGGACTTCTTAAGCTTGCATACCAAGTGCTCACCATCACTAGAGGAGAATCCTTTTGATTGTTTCATGTATACCTCTTCCTCTAGGTTACCATTTAGGAAAGTAGTTTTCTCATCCTTTTGTTGTAGCCCTAAATTGAAATGAGCAACTAATTTCATGATTAATCTAAGGGAATCTATCTTATAAACATGAGAAAAGATCTCCGTGTAATCAATTCCTTCTTTTTGAGTGAATACCTTACCAACAAGTCTCGCTTTATGTCTCTCAATGTTGCAGTCTTTCTTTATTTGAAGACCCATGTTACACCCGGATTTTGAGATGAGAAGTTATGACCCCGAAATCTAGCCTCGTCAAGTGTGAGCTCGAAATATACCCGATCGTCATGTGATCCTTTAGTCGAACTTCTTTTTTGTAAGTAATGACCTCGAAAAGCTCAAGGATGTGTAGACTTGAATATTCTTTGAGCTCGCAATGGCCATGGTTGGACACTTATATATCTTTTTCCCTGATACATCTCATGCCTTCTTAGGAAATGGCTTGAGCTCGGGAAGTGTAAGCTCGAATGAGATGACTTCATCAATAGTTACTTGTTCCAAGCATATGCAAAGCTAGGCAACGAGCTCGTGATCGACTGCTAGTCTTGGAGATTTGGTGAATCTCGTACCTGAGTTAATCAGTTATATGTGGACATATTTATTGTTGTACAATCCCATTGTTTAAGGGATATTATTTAATCTGTTATCCGATCCCACATTTTATGGGACGTTTTCGTGTATGTAGGAAATAATGCAGTAAATAACATTATATTAATTGTTTACAGAATATCTTCTTGAGATATGTGGGAACGAATTCTGCAACCTCCTCTATAAATAGAGAAGGAAGCACCATTTGTAAGGACCGAGTTACTAATTTTGGAGAGAAAACTCTGGGCAATTATTCTCTGAAAATTTTCCCGACAACTCCCATGTTCCATTAATATAGACTCATGGACTAGGCAGATTTAACTGCTGAACCACGTAAAACCCTCTTTTGCTTTTCTTTGTTCATTTCCTCCAATATTTTCTTTTTTAATTTCTCTCCTATTTAAGTTGACGAAAAACAGCGTCAACAGTTTGGTGCTTTCATTGAGATCCATTAAACAGTGTGTGTGTGTGTGATTCTGTTTAATCAGGAAGCCTCTCGGATTAGCAATGGCAGCAAATGATCCCAATATTCATGAGGAGGAAATTTTAGATGAAGTTGAGTACCCGCAGCGCCCTGGAAAGCAGCGTATGGTGAATTCTGACCCTTATCAGAGGAGTGGTTCATCCGACTCTCGGGGACCACCTGCCCCCACGGACGATGAGGACATGTACTATAATCCTGAACGATACGTCCCAATAGTGGAACTCGAAAATCGTCATCTGCGAAAGCAGTTGGCAGAAGCTAAGAAACGCAGCAAAGAGCTAGCTAGACTAGCTCCTAAAGCACAGGCGGCTCAGGCCCTACCTCCGCAAGATGCCCAGACTCTGCCTCCGCGGGACGTTCACGTTCCACCGCGTAGGCCTCGGGGACGGCTGCGCAAAAACACAGCTACTCGAAGAGCGGAACAACCTCTGCCACCAGCAGAGCAACCTGCTCCGCCGAGACCCCGGAGAAGTAACTGGGCTGAAGGTCCTGCCAATCCAACTATTGAGGCACGAGTGGAAGTAGGGAATAACTGAGCCCCTCGGAGGCTCGGACCCAAAATCCTGGTACCGTGTAGAATGTTGCAGAACCTAATCGAGCAAACTCAGGGGCTTCTAGGCCCCGTAATGGATGGCATCCACCATCACCAATAAGACACCCAACATCGCCAATAAGGCACCCCTCGCCAATTCGGAGGGAAGCACAACTGACCCATGGTGATAAGGAAAGATGAGCTGGGCGAAGGCATGGGAATGGGGAAACTGCTAGGGAACATAGGGGTCCTAATCCCACGAGAAGCCAAATGTCTCGATCTCAAACTGTTGAGACAAGGTGACAGCAAGAAACCAATCTCGAAATAACCATGCAACGAGCCACATCAGCGAAGGCTCGGGTGACACCAGGTCTATAAGCATATACGACTAGGAACCAAGGAACACTGGAAATCGAGGAATTAACCCAAATTTACGAGAACATCTGAACCATAATCGGGGGCATGATAATCCATCGAATCCAGATCTGAGAGATAATCTCAATGGGCGTAAGCACCCTGCGCCGAGGTACGGAACTGGAGTTGTAATCAACGATAACTAGTTCCCGCTGATTCAAGTCAGACCCCCCATAGATCAAGTCCAAGAAAGGATTGAACAGTTGGAAAGAGCATTCAGGCTCTTGCAAAATGAACGAGGCCGGGAACGAGATGAAGAGTTCAATGAAGAACTCGAGCCCTTCGCCCTGCATATTTCTAGCACCCCATTTCCTCAAGGGTTCATAATTCCTCATGTCCCACCATTTGATGGGAATTTGGATCCGTACAGTCATTTAAGTACGTTCAACACAATCATGCGAGCCAGTAATGTGGGCTACGAGCTCAGGTGCATGCTGTTCCCAGCCTCGCTCAAGGGACCAGTGAAGAACTGGTTTGAAAAATATAAGAGACATTCGATTGCTTCTTGGGATCAATTATCACGAGATTTCAAGAAGCAATTCAAGGCCATGGTCGGCATTAGGCCCGAGGCATCTGCCTTGACCAACGTCCAACAGCAGCCAAATGAGACACTGAAAAGTTATCTCACAAGGTTTGACATGGAAGTCGCTCGAGCTCATGACATCGATGATAGTGGCCATTTAATGGTTGTTTGAGCTGGAATAATGCCTGGAAGTGCTATATGGGAAGACATGCAAAGAAAGCCCGTAAGGTCCTTAACCGAGTTCAATCGACGAGCTCAGAGGTTTGTTAATGTAGAAGAGGCGAGGTCAGCATTAAATATGGCCTCTCATCCCATAACTACAAAAACAAACACAAACTCTGCCTCGACCTCAGCGGATCCTACGACCTCGAAACCCCCTGGGGACAACCTTTCTAAAAGAAAGAAAAATGAAGGGAATAATCTCGAGGCAAGAAGAAGAAAGGGGAAAGATACTTCTCCGTATACAAGGTGTATACTGAGTACAATGAGTCTCGAGAGAATATCTACCTGGCTAATGAAAACCAGGTCCCTTTCAGAAGGCCTGACCCTATGAGAAATCAAAAGGCAAAAAGAGACTCCAACAAGTACTGCAGATTCCACAGAGATATCGAACAAACAACCTATGAATGAAGACAACTAAAAGATGAGATAGAAGGACTGATCTCGAGAGGATATTTCAGACAGTATGTAAGAAATCAGAACCCCAATCAGGCTTCCACCAGCCAGAGGGCAACAGCTGCACCACCTACCCAGAACAGCAACTCCCGAGCAAGGGAGGATGAACGGCCCCCTCCGATTGATGGAGAAGATGTCATAACCAGCTCGGGGGAACCCCATATTGTAGGATCGGGCAGGAATGCCCAGAAAAGATACGTGAATGAGCTGAAAACTGGTGACGGGTCTCCCTACGAACCCGAACCCAGAGCTCTGAAACAACAAAGGGTTGAATCTCAACCCATAAATTTTACTAAAGATGACACGTCCCATGTACAGTTCCCTCATAATGACATGTTGGTCATCACCCTTCAGCTCGTGAACAAGAAGGTACACCGAGTCTTGATTGATAACGGGAGCTCGTAAATATCCTCTACAAAGCCACTATAGAAAAGATGGGACTCACGCTTCACGACCTAAAGGCCTGTGCAACAACGTTGCACGACTGTTTAGGAGAAGGGATTTCCTGCATGGGATCCATCGAACTCCTTGTAACCTTGGGAGACTATTCTGTCTCAGTAACGAAGATGATGGAGTTTGTAGTGGTGGATCTCCCATCAGCCTATAACGTACTGCTTGGGAGACCCGCCTTAGTAGGGCTGGGGGCAGTTTCGTCTGTAAGGCATCTGTCCATCAAGTTCCTGACTTATAGTGGTATCGGGACTCTGAAAGGGGATCAGCTCGCAGGAAGGGAATGCTACAACATTTTCGTTAGAGGGAAGAAGCAGACAAGTGCCCAAACACTTGTTGTAATTCAGAATAATGATGGGACAATCTTCGAAATAGATGAAGAGATCGATCCAAGAGTAGAAGAAATGGTTGATCTCGAGCCGCTAGAAGAGCTCGAAGAGGTCAAGCTCGAAGAAGTTGATCCCTTGAAAACTGTGAAGGTAGGGAAAAACCTTTCAGAAGAAACAAAGTAGTAATTGATTTGCTTCTTGAGGAAGAACCAGGATATTTTCGCATGGTCGAATTCAGACATGGTAGGGATAAGTCCGAATGTGATAAGCCATGCCCTTAACATTGACAAGCGATTCCCCCCGAAGCAACAAAAATGAAGACTCCTAGATGATGACAGGAAGAAAGCCCTGAAGGAAGAGGTCGACGGGTTAAAGGTGAATCAATTTATACGAGATGCCTTCTACCCTGATTGGGTCGCTAACCCAGTACTGGTTCCAAAACCTAACGCAACATGACGAACTTGTATCGATTACTCTGACCTTAATAAGGCATGCCCTAAGGAATGCTTTCCCCTACCTTGGATCAACCAGCTCGTAGATGCCACTGCTGGGCACAGACTTATGTCATTCATGGACGCTTATTCTAGATATAACCAGATCGCCATGCATGCCCAAGACCAAGAGCATACGAGTTTTGTTACAGATAAAGGGTTGTACTCTTACAATGTCATGCCTTTCGAGCTTAAGAATGCTGGAGCCACGTATTAAGGGCTCGTAAACATGATGTTCTCCGAGAAAATAGGTAATAACATGGAAGTGTATGTTGATGATATGTTGGTCAAATCTAAACATAACAATAACCATGTGGATGACCTCGAAGAGTGCTTCACCGTACTACGAAAGTACAAGATGAAGCTCAACCCCTAGAAATGCTCCTTTGGAGTATCGTCAGGGAAGTTTCTGGGCTTCATTGTGAACACGTGCGGAATAGAGGTTAATCTTGACAAGATCCAGGCGTTAATCGACATGCCCTCACCTCGTAAGCATAAAGATGTCCAGAGCTTAACTTGACGGATGGCGGCTTGAAGTAGATTTATCTCTAAATCTACAGATCGATGCCTGCCATTTTTTAACCTATTGAGAGGGGGTAGAAAATTCGAGTGGATAGAGGAATGCGAGCTGGCATTTCAGGAGCTCAAGAAGCACCTCGCAGAACCTCCCATCTTGTCAAAACCTATCACAGGAGAAACCTTGTACCTATATCTCGCTACAACCGAGCACGCCATCAGCGTCGTGCTCGTTCGAGAAGATCAGAAAGTACAAAAACCAATATACTATGTAAACAAAAGGTTACTGGGGGCAGAAGTTGGCTATTAGCCTAATCCAATCATCTCGAAAGCTCCGACCTTACTTCCATGCACACCCCATCCATGTGCTAACTGACCAACCACTACGGCAAGTCTTGTCAAAGACAGAAGCCTCGGGCCGATTATTGAAATGGGCTGTTGAGCTCGGACAATTCGAGATCACCTATCATCCCAGAACGACCATAAAAGGGAAGGCCCTAGCAGACTTCATTGTGGAATGTACGGGAGTATCTGACGATGAAGTTATAATCCCAGCCCGTAAGTAGTGGAAACTTTACGTCGATGGATCTTCCAACAAAAATGGATCAGGGGAAGGAATCATATTGATCACTCCAACTGGAAGTCGGTTTTACTCTGCCTTAAGGTTTGGCTTCGAAGCATCTAGCAACGAGGCTGAATATGAAGCTCTTTTGGCCATACTTCAGATAGCCAAGGAACTCAAGGCTAAGATGATACATTTCTACAGTGACTCACAGTTGGTGGTCAACCAAATATTAGGGGAATACCAAGCTCGAGGAACAAAGATGGCCGCATATTTAGAAAAAGAAAAAACAGCACTCGAACATTTTGAGTTCTATACAATAGAGCAGGTTCCCTGAGAACAAAATTCAAACGCGGACGCTCTGGCCAGACTCGCCACATCCAACAAGGTCGATGCGCTGAATTTTGTGCCAATCGAGCACCTGTCGGCATCCAGTATTGGCGAGTCTGAACAGGAAGATATCTGCATGGTTAACTCCGAACCAACCTGAATGACTCCAATAGTTGATTACCTTGAAACCGTTATTCTCCCAGCAGAACGGAACAAGGCTCGGAAGCTGATGTATCAAATTCCCAAATACACTATTGTGGAAGGAAGGTTATACCGGAGAGGATACTCTATGCCATTACTCCGATGTGTGACTCCACCCGAGGCCAAGAAAATCCTAGAAGAAATTCATGAAGGATTTTGTGGAGACCACACTGGGGGGCATAGCCTATCAAAGAAAATTATAAGACAAGGATACTTCTAGCCCACTATCAAAACAAATGCATTCGAATATGTCAAGAAATACGATAAATGCCAGCAGTTAGCTACAATCCTGTGAGCCCCACCTTCTGAGCTAACTATGATGACCTCCCCATGGCCATTTGCGATCAGGGGAATTGTTCTCATAGGCTCGTTGCCAACTGGCGAAGGTGTCGTTAAGTACGCAGTAGTCGCGATAAATTATTTTACAAAGTGGACCGAGGTCGAACCTCTGGCAACGATTACCTCGAAGAAAGTCTTGGACTTTGTGGTGAAAAGCATCATCTGCCGATATGGAATGCCAAGGAAGATAGTATCAGATAACGGTACTCAATTCGACAGTGAACTGTTCACCAATTTTTGTGAGAAAAATGGGATAATAAAGAGTTTCTCCTTTGTTTCCCATCCCCAAGCAAACGGCCAAGTCAGGGCTATGAATAAAACTCTCAAGAGTTCTATGAAAAATAAATTGGCAGAAGCTAAGGGAAAATGGCCCGAGGAGTTGCCCTAAATCTTATGGGCCTATTGAACCACAGCTCGCACTTCCACAGGACATACCCCTTTTTCTCTGGCATATGGATGCGAGGCCATGTTACCAATCGAGGTCGAACTACCCATAATTCGTAGCCTTTAGTATGATCAAGCCTCGAACCAATCCCAGCTCAAAGTAAGTCTGGACCTAATTGAAGAAAAGCGAGACGAAGCTCAACTAAAAAAATGCAGCCTATTAGCAGCGAGCTACCCGATATTTCAATAAAAAGGTCCGGGACAGGAAATTCGGATTGGGTGACTTGGTGTTAAGGTGTGTGTTCCTAGCTACGCGGGACCCAGCCGCCGGCGTGCTTGGGCCTACTTGATCTGGGTGATCTGGCATCTACCAATTGGCAAGGTTAAACGGAGAATTGGTACCACGAGCATGGAATGGCAAACATCTGCGACCTTACTATCAAAAGTGTAGGAATGATGTTTCCTGTAACCATGCTTGTTTATCTTTATAATGTTTCTGTTAATAAATTGTTCAATTCTGAATAAAGTTCATTTTCGTTTCAATATGTTGTATTTTTTGCAGACTCTCTTAATTTAATAACCTATAGTCACACTCATAGGATATTAAGGGGGCATCAGTGGTATATATACCATAAGTTTGAAAAAATAAATAACTCAAAAATAACATACACGAAAACAAGAAAATATCTGGATCATTAACCAGATTATTAAAAATAAAGTGTTTAGATATAACCAAATGTGCGAGCTTAAATAATTTGGACATAACCAGATTATTAAAAATAAAGTGTTTTGATATAACCAAATGCGCGAGCTTAAATAATTTGGACATAACCAAATTATTAAAAATAAAGTGTTTGGATATAACCAAATGCGCGAGCTTAAAGAATTTGGACATAACCAGATTATTAAAAATAAAGTGTTTGGATATAACCAAATGCGCGAGCTTACATAATTTGGACATAACCAGATTATTAAAAATAAAGTGTTTGGATATAACCAAATGCGCGAGCTTAGATAGTTTGGACGAAACTAGATTATTAAAATTAAAAGTGTATGGATTACAAACAAGTCATGAGCTAAAAATGTTTGGCACAAACCAGCTAAAACTAATCGACAGAAAGATGGGATATAAATAAATCCACTTCACATTAAGTCGAGATCGAGGCTGGAATATCTTGCAAAAAGATAGTTTCGACCTCATAACTTTGGGGAGCTACCCGAGGTCGAGGAAAAGTAACTAGAAACGCAGGATATAACTAAACTACCTACCTTACACGCCATATAAGTACTTTCGAGTGCATGGTAAAAGTAAGTTTCGACCTTGACAAATAACGAGATCAGACATGGATATATCAAACAAACTATGCGAGAATGCACAGAAACTCGAGCTTAAATCCAGCATGTGTTTGTATGAATAAATAGACATAAAGGCAAACTTTTAATATAAATTGCTTAAAATATTTCGATTTGAGATGTAGAGCAAAAATATTAAACTAAAGTCAAATATGGTATTACAAATATCATAAGTAAATAGCTTTTTTACGAGCTATAAATTTTTTTTGCCCCAAGGGCATATATATAAACAAAAAAACACAAAAAGCTATAAACTATTACAAAAGTCTCAAAGGGATGCAGCCCAAGATCAAGATTTAGGAGGCAGGAGCGCCCTCCTTAGCCTTCTCAGCATCCTCCTTATACTTCTCAGCATCCTCCCGAGCATCCTCCTCTGCCTCCAGCCGAGCCTGCCATTTGGCTAGAAGCTCGTCCTCAAAAGAGCCTAGCAAGCTAGTGTCGAGATCGGCGCTGCTGGCCCAGATCCTGTACATGGCCAAGTCAACCGCCTGATCCTTCCTCTGCTTAAACTCTTCAAGGAGACGAGCCTTTTCGCCCTCTATTATCTCGAAGGTGGCCTTTTTCTCCTCCTCAAGCTTGGCATTCAGCTTCTCAAGCTCCTCAATCCTGGAGCTCTTCTCTTTAATCTCAGCTTCCAACTTTGACCTTGTGGCCTTGAACTCATCAGCGAGCTTGGGAGATCCTTCGACTCCTAAGCATAGGACATGCTCATGCAGACCTCGTTGTTCATCTTGTAATTTAGCTGAGTAACTACCGTAAGAGCCTTGCGCACAAACGAATCAAGTTAGAACATATTCTAGGAAAAATTCCAACAAATAGTAAAGTGAGAGAGGTTACCGCGGAGGCGAGCTCGACACTCTTGTCATAGAGGACGTTGTAGTCCTGAGCGTTGACCAAAAACTGCCACTAAGGAGCCTCAAGATTACTGATGCTTTGACCTACCCTAGACAGGACATCCGAGCCAAGAGTGGCTTCGTGAGTCCCGGCAGCATTCTCGACGAGATACTCATCAACATGAGTAGAAATCGACAACAGGCGCCCCTTAGAGGTCACTGGTTTCTTCGGAACTAAGCCGAGTGTTGGAAGGATCCGGATAGCTAGAGGCACAAGAGGAGCATCTCCTGCAGGAATGTCGACCTGGGGAGTGGGTTCATTACTAGGCTTGGAACAATAGGAGCTGAGGGAGGAGGAGTCACTCGGTCCTTTTTGGGACCTTGGCAGGCCGACCAGACCATTGTGAGGCTCTCAGGCGCATGCTTTGCTTGGCCCCCACACCACTGGCAAGCGTGTTCTCAAGGTCGGAGTCCATAGTACCTGCATGATCAAATCACATTAGAAAATGATCTCAAGACGCTGAATTAGCATAATGCAGACAGTCAAAGAAATTAAGGACAAGTGATGAGGAACCTAACTGGAACTCTCCCCCAAGCTTGTGCTCGACGACCAAGTAATTCCACCATCTTCAGAGGAGGTTGGGGGAGTCAACCTCGAAAGGTCCCTATAATCATTTGTCCCATATGGGATGGCTATTCCATCCCAAACCTCATTCAGACTATACAATGTGTCGTATTTCCCTAGCCAGCTATCAATCCTAAGGACCATATCATCTACCCAGGACCATACATAAAAGTTGTTCCTATCATCTTCACATAAGATCAAGGTGTCAGGTTTATGCTTAAGTAGGGAAGGAGACCACCAGGCTGAGCTAAGAATGACCTTACCTCTGTCACTCGAGCTCGAGGTCTCATCATTGGCATCGTTCCCCGAGCACGGACTCCTGCGACGGCGAGTTGGGGATTGTGCCTTAGAGCTTCGCCTCGGAGGAAGAATACCGGTTAGGAGAGGCACAAACTCCCACTTGGTGTACTTCTTGTAGGCCCTATCGTCTGTGGATTGGTCCTTCTCCAAGAGACCACAGGCTCGGAGCCTATCTTCGTGAAGAAGATAAGACAGGGAGCGCTTGCCATATGGAAGCTGGAACAAAGTCTCTTTATGCTCCCTCATTACGTCCATGGGAGTGGGACAGTGATAGTTGGCTGAAAGAATGGAATACATTATGAGATAATTCAAGCCTGAACAAAAATCAAGCATGAGAGGAAAAGGATCATATGCTTACGGATTCACCTAAATTAATAATATCTGGAGGGAGCCAGGCCATCCATCCAAACGAATGCTAGCTTGAAGTGAGGTGGATGGTTGGGCATGTCCTTGAAGATCTTCTTCTCCCTGGGATAGCCCGAGAGGTAGTAGAATCCATCTCCTCCCCAAGCTCGGGAGGGGTTGTTTTTCAAGCAAAAGAGATACAAAATCTCTTCTGGCGAAGGTCTTTCCCACTTCAGCTCGTGGTAAAGCGACGTCAGGGCTGACAAGACCCTATATTAGTTGGTCTGGAGTTGGAAGGGTGCGAGCCCCAAAAAATTTAGAAAGTCCTTAGAAAAGGACTTCAAGGGCAGTAAAGCTCCTGCCTTCATATGCTCGTGGCTCTAGGCCTCGAGCTTCAACTTATTGTCGGGATTTCCATCTCCCAGGGCGTAACAGCTACATTCATTGGAGGTCGGAGCTCGAAACCTTAGTGAGCCTGACAATCCTAGGTCGTGGTGAGCTAGGATGCTGGTTATCTGCCCCAATGAGGAAACCGAGATCCAATAGTGCTCGGCCTCAGAAAACTCTCCCCTCGAGGTGGGAATGGCATTCGGCTGCGAGGTGGATGGACGATTTGTTGATTCTTCCATCAGTGAAAATTTGAGTTCGCCCGGTTTAAAAGCGACCGTTACTTTAAGAGTAGGGTTGAGAGGAATTGGTCTGGGCTTGGGGTCCGGGTCTGGATAGATTGCGACTCTAATTCTTTTCCTCTTTCTCTCTTCGACCTCGTCAATTTGGTGTCAAAAGTTAGCTCGAGTATCCTCTTGCTCACACCTCAATTTGTGCTCACAAATCAGCTGTTGATTCCGAGTAAAGGGAGACTCTAGGCTCAGAGTTTCTGGGGAATAAGGAATCGCAAGTATTGACCCCCACCGTTTTTCCAAATTCTGCGACATCTAGCAAGAAAGAAAAAGGGTGAGGGCCAGGCACACAAGAATTTAAGGATAAAAATCAAGATGGTCTAAGCACGAATGCTCAAAACCATGGAAAAAGCTCGATCAAAGGAACGAGGTGAGGCTCGTACGAAATTTAAGCTATTGAAATAATCGAGCCCCGAGCGTGTATTTGACGTGAAGGGGGAGAAGTGGATTTATTTTTTAGAATCCCGGATTTTCAGGGAAAAAGTTGGCGGTTACTAAAAAAGGTGATATTTTTGGGAAACGTGCAATTTAAAAATCCTAATTCCATACCTCATTTCGTGGTCTACACAATATGTTATCCGAAATTTAAATAACACAGTAAAAGAACCATATTTGCATCTTTTACAAAAAATCTAGGTTTGGAAACCCATAATATCATATGAGCCTAAGAACTACACGGTATCGGCTAAAAGTTTGGAAACCCATAATAACAGATGAGCCTAAGAACTACACGGTATCAACTAAAACATTCTAGTACTAAACTAGTAAATGTGCCTACAGTGCAACAACAATATAAACATGCATCGAAAAACAGAATATGTATACGAACATATGGGGTCAAGAACAGATACTTACACAATGAAGCTGGTGGGTACAGAGAAATTGATGACCGAAGGAGTGGTTGCAAGAATGATCTCACGAAGTCGAACAAGCCAACGTTGTTTTGTTTTCTTGGTTTAGAGAACATGCAAGAACTGAACAAATTGGGTTCTAGTTTTTTCTTTTGTTTTCTCTGAAAACTCAAAGATGTGAAACTAAAATGAGGAAGACGGCGGGCATATTTATAGGCCCCAAAGGATGTCAAACATTGAATTGATCTGGATCATTGGCCAAATTCGGTATCTGATCGAACGGTCAGGAACAAATGAAAGGATGGCGCCATAAAGTTGGCAGGCAAACGGACGTGCACATGGTGCAAAAGAAACTCAGGTACTCTGACCATTCAATGCCCGGCTGATGCGTGTCCACACTCGAGTGCAATTGATGGTACAGTTTCCAAGAGGGGCAGTTCAAAAGTTTCCTTCTCATGGGATTCGAACTAATACTTTTGAGGGGGCAAAATGTTACACCCAGATTTCGAGATGAGAAGTTATGACCCTGAAATCTAGGCTCGTCAGGTGTGAACTCGAACTATGCACGATCGTCATGTGATCCTTTAGTCGAACTGCTTTGTTGTAAGTAATGACCTCGAAAAGCTCAAGGATGTGTAGCCTCGAATATTCTCTGAGTACAAAATGGCCATGGTTGGACACTTATATATATTTTTCCTTGATACATCTCTTGCCTTCAGACGAAATGGCTCAAGCTCGGGAAGTGTAAGCTCGAATGAGATGACTTCATCAATAGTTACAATTCCAAGCATATGCTAAGTTAGGCAACGAGCTCGTTATCGACTGCTAGTCACGGAGATTTGGTGAATCCCGTACCTGATTTAATCAGTTAGATGTGAACATATTTATTGTTGTACAATCCCATTGTTTAAGGGATATTAATCTGTTATCCGATCCCACATTTTATGGGACATTTCCATGTATGTAGGAAATAATGCAGTAAATAGCATTATATTAATTGATTTACAGAATATCTTCCCGAGATATGTGCGAACGAATTCTGCAACCTCCTCTATAAATAGAGAAGGAAGCACCATTTGTAAGGATCGAGATATTGATTTTGTAGAGAAAACTCTGGGCAACTATTCTCTGAAAAGTTTCCAGAAAACTCCCAAGTTCTAATAATATAGACTTGTGGACTAGGCAGATTTAACTGCTGAACCACGTAAAAACCCTCTTGTGTTCTTATTTGTTCATTTTCTCCAATATTTTCTTGTTTAATTGGTCTCCTATCTAAGTTGACAAAAAACGGCATCAACAACCCAATAATCCTCGCCCCATTACGAAACTCAACAAGATCTCAGACTTTGTTGCTCTTAATAGAATTCATTTATTCATTCATGGAATTGTACCACAATTTCAATTCTCGACTATCCATGGTTTGTGAAAATATTTCTAAATCGTTTGGGGCTCTAATATTGTAGTCAGATTCTTGTAAATACACAATGTAGTCACTATGAATTGCTGAATTTGTCATTCCAGTGGATCTTCTTAAGGCTACACCAGCAAGCTCTTAGGGAGCAGGTGGTTCAACTGGTTGTTCATCAACTGTAGGTAATTCGTGAATAACTTAATCCATTGGAACTTCATCATTGAATTGTTGGTTTTCAATGATTTGTTATGGTTGCTCAACATCCGTTTGAACGTGAGGGATGTCATGAACCACTATCAATCTTAATCCCGAGGCGGAAGGTTCTAAATGATCTTTCATGGAATTTAAGTCCTTTGATTGATCACTCCTACTAATCAAGTCATTTTCAAGAAATTTTTCACTTCTTGATTTCACAATCCTAGTGCTATAAGATAGGTAGTAGAATCTGTAACCTTTGGACCTTTCAGTATTTCTAATGAAATACTTACTAATGGTCCTAGGGTCAAGTTTCTTTTCTTGTGGATTAGACAACCTAACTTCAGACGTTCATCCCCAAACGCGTACATGTTACAAACTCGGTTTCCAACCATTCCATAATTCAAAAGGCGTTTCTGAGACAGCCTTGGTTGGAACACAATTTAATATGTACACAACCATTTTTACAGCTTTAGTCCACAAAGATTAATGAAGTTTGGAGTTTTTCCTAAGCATACCCTGCATCATGTCCAATAGTGTTCAGCTTCTTCTTTCTGCAACACCATTTTTCTCGGGTGGACCGAGCATGGTGTATTGGGCAACAATCCCATTTTTCTTCAGGAAACCTCGCAAATGGACCAGGTGCTTATCCATCCTTAGTGTATCTACCATAATATTTTCAACATCTATATGATCTCACTATCTTAATTTTCCTATTGCATCATTTCTCGACTTCAGCTTTAAATGTCTTAAAGACATCCAATGCTTTGATTTTGTTATGAAGTAAGTAGAGATACATGTAACGTGAGTAGTCATCTATAAAGGAGATGAAGTATTTCTGACCATATGAGTCCATATCTGGACTACATATATCCGTATGTATGATTTCTAATAATTCAGAACTCCTGTGGACACCACTTTTCTAATACTTGTTGGTATGCTTTCCCTTAATGTAATCAACACAAGTATGAAAGTCAATAAAATATAAGGTATTAAGTTCCTCATCTTTTACTAACCTTGGAGATATGTCTCAATCTCTAGTGTCACAATGTTGAGAAATCCTCATTCATAACACATCTCTTAATGTCAGTTTAAACATGCATAACATTATGAGTTGTATTGTTTTGCAGATTAATGTAGTAAATACCACCATACATTGTACCATTCCCAACACATTCAGATTGATACAATATGTTAAAATATTTGTCTCAAAATGTAAAGAATATCCAAAAGGTACAAGTCTTGAAACTGAAATCAAGTTTTTAGAATAACTTGGAACATAAAGGGTCTTTTCTAACTTTTAAACAAAACTACTACTTAAAACTAAAGTGCATGTTAAAGCTTCCACATGTGAGCCCATCTTGTTTCCGGATAAGATGTTTTGCTCACTTCCTACTGCCTTCATTAGGTTTTGTAAACCTTTAATGAAATATGAAATATGGATTGTTGATCCATAATCAATCCACCATGTGTTAATATTAACATTAACCATATTAGATTCATAACATACATATAAAATTAGAGTTCTAGTGGTGATGATGGGTATTTTATTGATCTTAATTGCACAGTAAATGTATGTGCAACTTGGACGGAGGAGAATACTCTCCTCCTACACTTTGGAGTTATCACCTCAAAGTTCGGGAAGTTCTTTTGGGACATTAGAATTAATTGGTTTGTGATGTTGCATGAATAGGATTACAAGTTTATAAGTATAAATATTTTTAAGGTTTATATAAATTTATATTTTTACCAATGTACAAACATGCTGAAGATGAAATCTTATTAAACAAAAATTGCATCTGGGCAAAATTTTTAATTTAATAAGATTATATGTGCATTATAATAGTTTAATCAAACATTTGAAAAACTTAAGTTTCAATATTTCTATCTAAATAAACTATATGATAAAATTGTTAAATTAATTATCATAACTCCTATGGGTAGATAAGAAAAATTAATTTAATATAATACCCTAATTATATAAACATAATAAAATCTATGTATGGTAAAATTATTATATCTATATAATTAATCACAATCTATGTCCATTATGTGATCCTAATTAGCTTAATATATAATTTTGCATAATTAGATACATTGTGGCTACTCAATAATTATTTAAAATTATATGGTTCACTGAACATTATATTTTAGGCTCAACTTAAATCCTAAGAACAACTATGCAGCAACATAATAGGCAATCACTAAGAATGCTCCTAGTGTGGTCGTCCGAAAATCATTAAAAACCATTCTAGATTGAGCATTGTCTCAGTTTCATGTTTTTCCATGTTAACCAAAAAATTGTTTATGTGTTATTCATAACTTAATTATTCTAGCTAAGTAATTATTATAATTAATTAGAGAATATTTTATGAATCTTAAAGTGCTAATTTTTAACTAAATTGTATGTTAAATTTTGATGAATCTTATTTATTTAGCACTTAAATTAATTAATGTCTAAAATATTTATGTGATCTTTATTGCCATAATATATAATTTTTTTAACTAAAAATATTGTGGCTACTCTATAATTAAACAAAATTATATGAATCACTTAGACACATTTTATTTATACTTAAAAATTTCTGAAATTTTATGAGTATATTTTATATAGAAAAAATTAATTATAATTTAATGTATATTATATTAATTTTTTATGCACTTAATTATACTCATAAAATGTAATAAATTACATAACATAAATAACATTATGTCAAAAGTATTTAAGCATAAGAGTACAAATATGGAATATATATATATATAGAAGACTTCTCAATGGTTACTACTCGTTCATTGATCTTAATCCAATGGTTAATATTAAAATAATCATCCATTGGTAGTAACCATTAAGAGTTCACACAGACACATATATATATATCATGCATTTAAACCATAAATTCATACATATAATATCTCAAAATTAATTGTACTAATACTAAATATTGCATGAATTAAAATATAAATAAACATACAAAATTAGTACAATCCAATACATTTATATGTATGATAAAAATAAATGCAATGATTCTATAAATAATTAAACGGCGGAATTAATTAAAAAATTAATGCTTAAAGGAAACAAATTAATTACTCAATATTTGGTCAACTAATAAATAATTGTACTAAAACTTAATTGTAAGACATTAAATGTGATTACATACTCAAATTAGTATAATTATCAATATTGCATGCTCAATAAATAAAAATAAATTATGCAATAAATATATCAAATAAAAAATTTGCATATTTTAATTAATTTCCAAATAACATATAAATTACTAAAATTATGTGCTTAATTAAAATAAGCAAAATTAAAAAAAAATTGATTTATTGCCTAAATTAATGTAGAAATCAAGAAAAATATTAATTCCAAAAACTAGTAGAAATTTAATAAATGAAGCATTTCTAACAACAAAATGCAATAAAAACACAAATATATAAATCATATACACGAATGAATATGTGTATATTTAACCTCCTGTCATTGATTTAATAACCTCGATCTAAAGGTTTTAGATCTGCAAAAGAAAAACAAAAGAGAATTAGAGAGGGAAATGGACTTCTAAGCTCTCACTAGCTCTTTAGATGGAGTATTAGAGTGAGCGTTGAGCTTGGGGACCAGAACCCTATATTTATATAGGTGAGACATTCCATCAAAGTCTCTGCCATAATTAATGTCAGAATATTTGACATTTAATAGGATATGAAATATTGGGTAACTCAATATTGAGTAACTACCTTAAATGCTGACCATATTGAGAATATCTATCAATTAATCTCAATATTGACTTTAATCAGAATCAATTAGAATTAATGGTTTTTGATAATTCTAATTAATATAATAATATATTCTAACATAACATGATAACGAAATTGGAATAAATATCTACTCTTAAAGTTACAATCTAGTTCCATTTTACAAGTGATTGATTTGTTACTAATGTTAATTTGAATCTTATTTATTTGTATTTTAAACAAATTCTTGTAACCTCCCCCAGTTTTAAAGGGAAGAGAATATAATCGAAGTCTTCTATAAATAGAACAGGTCATCTTTATTATTTTTGACGCACAAATTATTATACTGAAACTCTGAGAAAATACTTTTATAGTTGTAACTCAGAGCACTTAATAAATGTGAGTCATGGACTATGTAGATTTTACCTAATGAACAACATAAAAATTTCTAGTGTTCAGTATTTTAGCATTATTGCTTTATCTCTTTTCTTTTCTAAGTTGATGAAAATCCATGTCAAATGTTTGGTGATTTCATTGAGAGCATTAAGCAATTACACTCTTCCATTCTTTTATTTCTAAAAATAAATTTCTTGCCACTAATGGCGAACACTGGGAACCTGATTTCTCATCACGGAGGAGATCAAACTTTACTAACTGTGCATGAGGAGTACATTCCAACCATCCCCACCAGAGAAGGAACACTGCGTCAAGCAAAAAGAGACTGCAAAACAAAGGACAAGACGATGATCAAAGAAGTTCATCAACACCTCCCAAACGACTTGGTCCTCAACAATAGGATCCGACCAGGTATGTACATGTAGTTGAATTGGAGAACTGACAGCATTAGGCACAACTTGTTGAGGCCAAGAGGCGGAATGAAGAAATCTTGGTGATAAGGCAATCTACCAATCACCGTGGAAAGACTCAAATATCAGATACATAACAACAAACACGGACATGGGGACAACCTCGGGGGATCATGGAGGCTCATATGGCAGATACACGGGCTCGTGCATCCCAGATGGCTAGTAATGTTTGGAATGTTTAATCCAATGTTTTCCGTGATGATGTGGCATATAAAAATGACATCACATCTATGGGAGAAGATTCTTCTCATGTACAATTCCCACATAATGATCCTCTAATGGCCACTTTTCAACTTGCAAGTAATTCGGAATATTGATCAACAATGGGAGCTTAGTGAACCTACTATATAAATTGGCACTAGAAAATATGGGTTTGTCAGTTCTCGACCTCAAGCCTTGTGCCACCATTCCATACGGGTTTGTAGGAGACTGAATAGTGATCACAATATCAATTGAGCTCTCGGTGACAATTGGAAAAACACCTTGTTTTGTTACCAAGATGTTCAATTTCATAATATTTAACTCACCATCAATGTATAATGTCATTTTGGGACGACCAATGTTAATTGAAATGGGGGTAGTGGCCTTAATTAAACACTTAGCAATGAAATTCTCCACTCTAGGTTGGATTCGATTTGTTAAAGGAGATCAACTTGTTGCTCGAGAATGCTACAACATCTCGAAAGGCAGAGTGCAACCTGAGGCCCATCTATTAGTTATTGGAGATGAAAGAATTAACAGATATTTGATGGAGGAAAAACTAAAAGAAGGAGTGGAAATAAATCCTTAGATTGGAGATGACCGAGAAAATTTCAGGCCAATTGAGGATCTCAATAATATTGTCTTGACACAAAGAACCTCACTCAGGTAGTTAAGGAGGGAAAAATCACTAAAAACAAGTTGAAGCAACATTTGGTCCAATTCTTGAGAGATAATCAGTAAGTTTTTTCCTAGACCCATTATGACATGGTAGGAATAAGTCCCATAGTTATGTCACCCTTTTCACGTTATTTCCGATATTCCTAGCAAACAACAGAAGAGAAGGTTGCTCAATGATGATAGATAAGAGGCACTTAAAGAAGAGGTCGGCAAGTTACTGGCAATCAAGTTTGTAAGGGAAGCTTCTTATCCTATATGTGTAGCGAACTAAGTGTTAGTATAAAAACTGAATGGGAAATGGAGGACTTGTATTGACTACATGAACCTGAATAAAGCGTGCCTAAAAGACTATTTTCCTTTACCTTAAACAGATCAGCTAGTTGATGCAACCTCGAGATATGAACTGATGTCATTCATTGGCTTTTATTCTAGATATAACTAGATCACAATGCAAGCACCAGATCAAGAGCACACAAGCTTTATAACAAACATGGGATTATATTGTTACAACATAATGCCATTTGGACTGAAAAGTTTTGGAGTGGCCTATCAAAGGCTCGTAAACAGCATGTTCAACAACCATATCGGACTCTATAAATAGTGATCTCTCACAGTCATCTGCTCTCATGCGAACTTAAATAAAAAAATTCCTATTGATTTGTATTCTCTCAGCCTTAGGAAACTTAATTGAATATTGTTCTTCTTGATCTTGAGTCTGAGACCCGTTTTATTAATAAAAGTACAAGTGGACGTAGGTTATTACAAATTCTTGGGGCAAAACCACTATAAATTCATTGTGTCATTTTACTTGAATTCAACTCATTTATTTCTTACTGTTGTTTGATTTGACTCGGTGTCGTTGACCAAAACACTGGTCAACATTTTGGTGCTTTCATTGAGAGCTGAACTCAAGGAAAATTCAATTCACCAATATGAATCAATGGCTATAACCACTAGAAGCCAAAGTCAGGAACCACAGGGAGAAACCTTACTACTGGACCATATGACCGCCCCTCGAGCAGTCAATTCCCCCATCTATATCTTGGCCAGCAGGTCTTTCCACCTGGAAATCTGCCTCCAGGGGGAGCAATGGGTCATGATGAGACCCACATGGATTTAGGGGAAAATGTTAACCTTGACATTGAACAACTTAAGGAAGTCGTGGGACAAATGTAGGAGTAGTTTGTTGTTGTGCATGAAAATCAGGCAGTAGCCCAAGAGGCTGTATTTGCAAAGACAAGACTTCCAGTCTTGAATGGATCAACGGCAATGAGCCCTTGAGGTTCAACAAGAAGAATATTATTGCCATAGCAGTGACCCAGCAAGGTTACTAGAAGTTGTCTTACAGCAAACCTGAGCTATAGGAAATCAACCATTGAATCACCAACCTGAAGACCCTGGTTGAGCAAATGCTGAGACTCTAAGGCCAGCTGGTCGGGTCCCAGAACCCACTCAGTCCACGAGATCTCAAGATCAGGCAGTTCCTCGTAGACCACCTTAGAGAAATCGCTCCAACAGAGAGTACCGACTAGTACAACCAAACCAAATGCTTCAAGTTCAACAAGTTTTACCTTATCGTTGTCAGGAGTAATGCTATAACAGGCAAGTCTATCGTGCAAGGAGACCTGTGAATGAACAACCTAGGCACTCGGCCTCACGAGGGAATCCTTGTAACTAGTAAAACCATTTTGCTTAACAATAGTTTCAAAGAGGAAATCCTCCTCACCATAAAAATCCATGCGCTGGTTAGCCATTTCAACAACCAAGGAGTGAGAGATTAGAAAATTGGAACTGAGAACAACAACCTCGATGAAACCCCTCAGGGGGCCACAACCATGGTCATCCTCCAAGAAGATATCGGAGAAGAAATGACTGAGAAGAGAGTAGTAGTTATTGAACATCCTACCTAGATGGCTATGACGATGATGATGATGATGCAACAGGAGGAGGATAAAGGAGACAGTAGATTCTACCAACCTTAAAACTATTGACATTATAATGATTGTGGCAATGAGAGGCAACCTAGAGGACAGTTTGTTCCTCTGAGGCCACTTTGGCCTCAAAACATTCAGCTTACGAAAATGTGCAACCTGGAGGGCTGTTTGTCCCAGCAAGGCAGCCCGAGCAGCCCAACTTCCATGCTACACCACCTCCTAGTTCCCCTCAAGTAGAAAGCCAAAATGTTGGAGGAGGAAGGAGAGGAAATAAGGTTTGTAATGGTTTAGGGAATTGAGGACATGAATTACAGAATGTCCTCAACCAGCTCAAGGAAGACAACGAGTCGAGTGTTGTAGGATGCGTTGCAGTAGTAATCCCACTCGTAATTCTAGCTATTGTTCCAGTAGTTTTTCCTCTAGTCACTCCTGCCAGTCAGCCACATCTAGATGCATTAACACAGACAGTTCGGGAGTTAAAAGCCCCAAAGCCCACTAACATTGATCAATTGAGAAGGAAAGGCTCCTCTTTCTTTGATCGATTTAATGCCTTGACAATTCCTCCCAAATTCAAGATGCCAACTTGGAAAATGTACACTGGTTAGGAAGATCCAGTATTTCACATGAACAACTTTGAGATTCAAATAGATCTCCAAGGTGTTCGGGATGATGTCTGATGCAATATTTTTCCTGCTACCCTTGTAGATTCTTCTAGCAATGGTTCTTCAAATTAGAGCTTGGGACCATTAATATTTTGGATGCATTTGTGAGACTCTTCTACTCACAATTATTCGCTTCTCGAACTCAACCAACCAAGCTCAACGATCTTGTTGATATTAAACAAGGACCCAGGGAGCCTCTTAAAGACTATATGCAATGATTTATGCAAGAAGCTACTCCCTTTAAAATAGTTAGGGATGATGGAAAGCTGAAGGGAGTAGGAACCATGGACGAGTTCATAGTCAGAGCACAACAATTCATTAATGTTAAGGAAGCTTGGATGGCCATATGATTACCACTAATAACATGGGAAAATCAGCCTATTACCAATGGAGCCATGTAAGAGAAGTAAACTATGCTCATTCTACTACTCATGCTCTAGCTACCAACAATAATATCAGGAGCAAAAGGAAGGGAAATGAGAACAATGATCAGGCTGCTAATAGTGGCACGAAAAATAAAGGAAGCGATAAGTATGTCTCCATTTACATGGATTACACCGAGCTCAACGACACTTGAGGAAACATTTTTAATGAAAATGAGATTCTTATACCCTTCAAAAGACTCGGACCGATGAGAAATCAACGAGCAAAGAGGCATTTGAACTGGTATTTTTGATTTCACAAGGATATAGGTGACACAACAAATGAACTTCGACAGTTAAAGAATGAAATAGAAAACCTAATTTGAATAGGGAAACTTAAGAAGTATGTTTGTAACCGACCTATGAACCAACAACGAATAACTTCGCGAAACAACTAACAGGTTGTCCCACCAAATCTCTGGCTCCACAACGTGCTCGGAAAGACAACCTGCCTCCATTGATTGAAGAAGAGGATGTTATAATAATCTCTGGAGAGACACATTTGGTGACAACAGGCGGGGGGCATAGAAGAGGTATGTCCAAGAGCTTAGAAACGAGGAAAATTCCCCATTTTTTACCGAACCATGAACTCCAAACATCAGTGCATCAAAGGAAAATTCATCACATCTATAAGAGAAGATTCTTCTCATGTACAATTCCCACATAATGATCCTCTAATGGCTATTGTTCAACTTGCAAGTAATTCGGAATATTGATCACCAATGGGAGCTTAGTGAACCTACTATAAAAATTGGCATTAGAAAATATGGGTTTGTCAGTTCTCGACCTCAAGCCTTGTGCCACCATTCTATATGGGTTTGAAGGAGACTGAATAGTGAGCACAAGATCAATTGAGCTCTCGGTGACAATTGGAAAAACACCTTTTCTTGTTACCAAGATGTTCAATTTCATAATATTTAACTCACCATCAATGTATAATGTAATTTTTTGACGACCAATATTAATTGGAATGGGGGTAGTGACCTTAGGTAGACACATAGCAATGAAATTCTCTACTCCAGGTTGAATTGGAATTGTTAAAGGAGATCAACATGTTGCTCGAGAATGCTACAACATCTCGAAAGGCAGAGTGCAACCTGGGGCCCATCTATTAATTATTGGAGATGAAGGAATTAACAGATATTTGATGGAGTACAAACTAACAGAAAGTGTGGAAATCAATCCTTAGATTGGAGATGATCGAGCGAATCTCAGGCCAAATTCTTGAGAGATAATCTGTAAGTTTCTGCCTAGACCCATTCTGACATGGTGGGAATAAGTCCCACAGTAATGTCACTTTTTCACATTATTCCTGATATTCCCAGTAAAAAACAGAAGAGAAGGTTGCTCGATGATGATAGACAAGAGGCACTAAAAGAAGAGGTCGACAAGCTACTGACAATCAATTTTATAAGGGAAGCTTGTTATCCAATATGGGTAGCAAACTAAGTTTTAGTATACAAATAAAATGGGAAATGGAGGACTTGTATTGACTACATGAACCTGAATAAAATGTGCCTAAAATATTGTTTTCCTTTACCTTAAATAGATCAGCTAGTTGATGCCACATGGGGATACGAACTGATATCGTTCATGGACTTTTATTCTAGATATAACTAGATCGCAATGCAAGCACTAGATCAAGAGCACACAAGCTTTATAATGAACATGGGATTATATTGTTACAATGTAATGCGATTTGGACTAAATTTTTTTGGAGCGACCTATCAAAGGCTTGTAAACAACATGCTCGCCAACCATATCAGACATAACATGGAAGTATATGCAGATGACATGCTTGTAAAGTCGAAACATACCAAAGATGATGTTATCAACCTATTTCAATGTTTTTCCATACTAAATAAGTATAATATGAAGTTGAAACCCCCAGAAATGCTCATTTCGAGTAAGCTCGGCAAAATTCCTTGGTTATATTGTAAACTCGAAAGGAATCGAGATGAACCAATAAAAGACCAAGTCTTTAATCGATATGCCTTCACCTAAGAAGCACAAAGATGTTCAAAGTTTATTAGGGAGAATGGTGGCATTAAGTAGGTTTACTTCGAAGTCTACAGATAAATGTCTTCCATTTTTTAACTTACTAAAGGGCACTACAAAATTTGAATGGATAAAGGAATGCGAGCAGGCATTTCAAGCCTTGATGAAACATCTTATGAAGCGATCTGTTCTTTCCAAACCCATCACTAGGGAAATCTTATTGATTTACCTCCCATCGGTTATGAGCACGGTCTATCTTCTGACTTTGGCAGGACATTCTATCCCGATTGTTACGTGTAGTTGAAACATAGAGATAGGGGTGTCAAAACAATATAGATTGTATAGGACTAGGGACACGATGGAAGAAAGAACTTGTCATAATCTCCGTTAAAATATAGAAGTTCACCATTCATCACTTCATGGTCATTTGAGACTTGACCTTAATAATGAAGTGAGTAATGGACTCCTATTTGTAGTATTATGGCTTTTGACTTATCGAGTACAATCTGCAATTGAAAACGTGGACCTAATTCATGATATCTTGGAGTCATAGGAATATGGGTAGCTGGGAACATACTTTATCTATAAGAAATCCACTCATACTTGACTGGAAGTAGATTCATTATTCCTTTAAGTATTCATAGCAGTCCTTGAACATAGAGCGACCGATTTCTATTGAGAACATAAATTTCATCTTTATATAAGTGAAAACAATGTTCGTTAGAGTATCAAGGGTACTAATTGATAAAGATGTAATTATAGAAGTTAACAAACGATGACCTAGCTCTAATTATGAATAATTAGTGGAGGATCATAAATTTTGAAATGACCATATCAATGGACAACTCTATGAGTTACAACTGTTGACGGTGAAATCTCGTCAACGAAATTAGATCGGAAAACTCAAAGGTAAGTATGGAGATATTTAGTTAAGAACATAGAATGAATTTAGTTAAGGTAAGAATGGAGATATTTAGTTAAGGATAAACACAGATCAACAATGGAGTAAGCCTTTGTATATTGCTTAATAGCCTGAGTGTACAATGAATTTTCCCCCACCCCCTTGCTGGAGGGGTGAAGGTCTATTTATATTGGGGCTCTAGTGGCTCCTGGTACATCGCGGTCCCAGGGGACAAGATTGTACATAGGTACATTGTCAGGGTTGTGGCACAAGTTGTAGTGGTGTTGAAGGAGTTGTGGTCGGCTTTAGTACGTGTCATGGGCCTGCAAAAGTACTCCTGCATTGGTACCACATTACTCCTCCACTACTTGCATGACACAAATGTTAGGGCCACGCTTCCATCCTCCACATGGTCGTACGTCCTGCACCCATACACGTACGGGTTCCTTGTACCTGATGGTTACTCTCACATCTCCAAGGCATGTATTTGCTCAAAGCTATTCCACATTCTACTAAGTGTAGGAAAGCTTGTGTGTTAACATGAACGATATACTCAGTCTTCTATACCACTATTGGCTTGATACTAAATAGTTCTTGGGTATCTTTTATTGCTCCTCGTACGTCCCTTCCAGGGGTCTTAGACCCCATACGGGCACGCAAGGCGTCGGCATCATGGCATAGAGGCATATGGGCTAGACGAAGCACGACACGGGTATACGACACCTCGGCGTGGCTGGGCGAGGTGTGGTGCGAGGCCCTTATGCGCAGGTACGCAAGGCCTTGGTGCGTGGGTGCACGAGGCCTTGATGCGCAGGTGCGCGAGGCCTTGGTGTGCACGGGTGTGCGAGGCATTGGTGGTGCGAGGTGGTCCACCTCACTTGGCGCGAGACACTTGGCCTCGCTATGCGAGGCTATACAAAGGGCGCCTTACTTTGCGCGAGACCCTTGGCCTCACTATACGAGGCTATGCGAGGGGTGCCTCACTTTGCACGAGATCCTTGGCCTCACTTGTGAGGGTACACGAGCCTATGCGAGGGGTGCCTCACTCGGCGCGAGACCCTTGGCCTGACTATGCGAGGCTATAGGTGCTTGGGACAAGGTGCATTGCGAGGGGAGCCTCACGATGCATGCTGCGAGGGGCAGCCTCACGAGACGCATGCGCGCGGTCGAGGCACATGGCTCCAGTGCCCTTGACATCTCTCGGCGTCAAGACAAGTAGGGCCTCGCTATGCGAGGGCCTCGTGCACCTGCCGTCTTGCAACGTGTAGCTTGGCCCCTTAGCCTAGCAAGGCCATACTTCAGGGCTCATAAGGTGATGTTTCCCTTGGGACAATCTCCTAGTTTCACAATACTTACGGGCCCGAGCCTGATAACATGACTAAGTGACCTTTTGCCCTACATTCTAACCATGGACTAGAGATTTTTTCTTGGTGGATTTTTGGTATCCACACTTGCCCCCCAGTCTATAGGGAGGCTTTTAGGCGTTCTTGTAGACTCTTCTCTTCCTTTTTATTTTTTATTATTATTTTATTTTTTATTTTTTTGTATTTATCATGCTCGAGGTCCTTTGGAGCCCACGTGAAAGGGTGTTCGATAGGTCTCTATTTGGTGCACCTTGATTGTATCTATAAGGATATGTTGACCCATTGGGTTCTAGTTATCCTTTTATATAGTTTTGCACGGGCTTATTGTTTATTGCGAGAAGCGTCCTTCTTGTCATTAGGCATAGTACTATTTTTGCAAGCATCTTCTTTGAGACCCTTTTTGACAAGCGCCTTCTTTGAGACCCTTTTTTCAAGCATCTACTTTGAGACCCTTTTTGCGAGTGTCTACTTTGAGACCCTGTTTGCAAGTTTCTACATTGAGACCCTTTTAGGATTTTTGAGGTGATCTCCCCATGGGTCGGTACTTTTATGGCTAGATGGTCCTCGTCCAATTTTAAACTTGATCAGCGACCCCTCTAGCACAACGTCCCCTTCTATATGGAATCTTCAGACGTATTGGTAGTAGGGCGACTGGAGGAAGGTTCGTTTTCTTTAACATGTGAGTTCTTATGGCCCTCTTCCACACGTATGTACTTCTGTTCTCTTTCGAAGAAATCATCTAAATTCAAAACTTCTCTTTTGAGCATGTTACCACTTGTATGCAACAACTTTAAGTGTAACAACAAAGAAATGAAATTTTGCTATGTTGTTGACCCTTCTTAACCTATTCAAGTTATTGAAGTAGTCTTAGTGATACTTTGGGTTCTTAGTACCCTCGTATGGAGTCATGCGACGCTCTCTCGGGGATTTGCTCAGCCTGGATCTCCCTTGTGAAGGGTGAATCATGGTCAAATTCTTCATCACCTCTGTGCCCCCCCGATGTGGTGATAATCTTGCCTTGAGAGTGCTGCATTTTGATGTCTAGTTCCCTCCTCTTTTTGCATAAGGAGTCTTGCGGGTTCTCAGGCTGATCCCTTGCCTTGGTTGTGTTCCTCGCGGAAGCCGCAGCGGGTGCGTTTCTGACTTCTAACCTCATCCCATGGAGCTCTTCTCTTAGGCCAGGGGGCGCCTCTTTTGAGGTGACCTCTGCTTCGTTCTTACGACCATCATCTTCCCTCCACCTTTGCTCCTAGGGGCATTTCGCCGGCCTAGGTCCCTCATGGTACTTTGTCTAGGGAGTTTTACTGGTGGAAAGTCGGGTTCTCCCATCGTCTGCGGGGATAGTATTTTCCCCTTTTTCACGCTCCTTCTCTTCACGCTTAGGAAGGGGTATGCTCGAATTTTCTTGTAGGAGGTCGTTTAAGACCTCCTGCATGTTCTCTATCGTGGTTTCCAGCCTTCGAGACTTTTTATGCAACTCACAAATCTCATCCTTGTAGAAGCGAGTCCTTGAGTTGGAACTTACCGAGTGTACTCGTGGACTCTTGCCTGGCCTGTGTGTCGAGGGACCCGGGTCTTGGTAGCCTGATCGTGGTGCCACCGAGGACCGGGGATGTGGGTACACTAGCGGCTCTGAGTGACCTCCATCGGGCTGGACAGCCGAGGATGATGCTTCCTTCTCCTCCCATGGGAGAGGACATTCCTCCAGCATATCTCCATGCCCAGGCAGAGGAGGGTATTTCCTGGAAGGCCTCGTTCGTTCTCCGTTCAGGTGAACCTCAACGTCTTGTAGTTGCCGCAAGTGTTGTGAACACCTTGGCATCTTTCTTTTCTGGAGGTGTTGAAAGAATGTTGGCTTGATGCTTTTCTTCCCACCGAGACCCTTGGCCTCGCTATGCGAGGCTATGCTAGGGGGGCCTCAATTGGCACAAGATCCTTGGCCTCACTATGCGAGGCTATGTGAGGGGTGCCTCACTCTGCGCGAGAGCCTTGGCCTCACTATGTGAGGCTACGTGAGGCTATGCGATGGGGGCCTCACTCGGCGCGAGACCCTTGGCCTCACTATTCGAGGCAACACAAGGCTATAGGTGCTTGGGACGAGGCGCGTTGCGAGGGGAGCCTCGCGAGAAGCGCACGAGGCATGCTGTGAGGGGCAGCCTCATGAGACACATGCGTGTGGTCGAGGCACATGGCTCCGATGCCCTTGACATCTCTCGGCGTCAAGACAAGTAGGGCCTCGCTATGCGAAGGCCTCGTGCACCTGCCCTCTTGCAACGCGTAAATTTGCCCCTTAGCCTAGCAAGGCCATACATCATGGCTGATAAGGTGTTGGTTTCCTTGGGACAATCTCCTGGTTTCACAAGAGTTACAGGCCTGAGCCTAATAACATGACTAAGTGACCTTTAGCCCTGCATTCCAACCATGGACTAGAGATTTTTTCTAGGTGGATTTTTGGCATCCACAACAACTTCTAATAATATAAAATTGTATGTTTTGGGAGTGAAACTATGAGTTTTAGTGGAAAAATCTCATAGTTAATAAATTAATTTATTCAGTCAAGAGTTAGTGAGATAGTTTATTTATTGGAGCTTAGAACTATAGGTCCATTTTGTAACGCCCCGTGTTTCGGGCACCTACTAGCAATTAGGAATGGGGTGGTGAGATATATGTGAATATTATTATGAATAATAATATATGATTGAGAAGAAAATTTCATGTTTCAAATGTTAGCCTAAGTGTGTAATGTGTGGTTTGGTGACAAACCGAGCATTTCAGTCCCGGTCCAAAATGAAAACCCTAGCTGGGTAAATTCTCAAATAATTGTTATTTGTGAAGCATAATTATGGAAAAATAATTTAATGCATTGAATTATTTGATTAATATATATTAAGGTCCAAAATTTTGATTTTTGTGAAAAATGCACATTTTAGCTAAAAATGAGATTTTGGCTAATTAAATTATTTTGAGTAACAAATATTAGAGTGTGACTACTATGATAAAATTTCAGTTAGGAAAAGTAAGAAAAAAATTACCACAATAGTAACTTTTTGGGAAAATTACCATTATACTATGATTAATTAGGGAATTAATCAAGGAGTAATTAGGCTTGTGATGGGAGACAGCTAGGAGGGGTAAAAGAGTAATTTTGTGTCCATTTTTACCACCAATAAATAGTTAAAAAGTCAAAAAGTCTTCATTTGTTACAAACACTTTCTCTCTAAAAAATTTATTCTCTCTAAAAACTCTTTTCATTCTCTCTAGTTGGCTGAGTATATCCTGTGATTCTCTCTTAATTTATTTCATCAATGCCCACCTAAACACTCATATCTCATCTCTTTCTTATATAAACATAATTGTTTACCCAAAAAAGATTCATTTGATGACGTGTCAAGATTAGTACGCACGTGAGATGTGCATGGAAACTTAAGTGGTTATGTTCTGGTCGACCATCGACCAGAGGAGAATTCACGCAGCAAAGGGGATATTTCATAGGCGACCAGGGCTGGTCACAGTATGTCTGATATTTTCTAGAGATATTTGACCCTGTATTTATGTAAGAAGTGTAATTTCCATTATTATTCAGATAAGTTTGTATTAGATGTAATCAAGGCCCATCAGCCCATGAGGAGATCCTTGAGCCTATAAATAGGACTCAAAGGGTTCATGAGAGGGATCTTTGGAGACTGGGAGAGAAAATCATTGTTCTTAGGCAATTCTCTGTATCTATTCTTGAGCTTGTGAAACTTGGTAAACCCTTGTTTTACTGATTGCAAGTTCTCATTACATTAATAAGAAAGCTAAGCGGACGTAGGTCATTACCATCACTTGGGGCCAAACCACTATAAATCCTTGTGTCATTTACATTCTTGAAAGGAATCCATCTAATTTCTATCGTTTTATCTAACATTTTGGTGCTTTCATTGAGATTTGAACTCAAGACCTCCAAGAATATTAAATGGCGAAAACAACTAGGAAAACTGGGAAATCCTCTGGGAATGTGCCAAACCAACCTCCTCCACAAGGTGTAGCTGAGGATGAACCTCAGGTGGAATTGGAAGAGGAGGAGATGGATGCTGAAACTTTGAGGATGACTTTGATTGTGTTGCAAGAAGAATTAGCCAATTTGAGTGCTAATAAAGAGAATGTGGCTGGAACAATGGTGTAGCAGCAGAGGGAGATTGATCGGCAATGCCAAAAGTTGAATGAGCAGCAGGCTGACATGGACTGCCGACAAAGGGATGCCACTGCGGTCTTGGAGGCATCCATTCAATTGGCACAAGGATAGCTTGCACCTGCCTTCCAATCAGATCAACCACCTAGTACTCACCCACAACAAAATCCACATTCAGAGCATCCCCAGCATCACCACAATCCACCACAACCAATGCATCCCCAGAGGCCAGAGCCACCCCTTGCTGCTCAACAGGAGAGGCCTTTCCAGAATCCTGAGCAATAACCACCCTCTCGCGCTGGTTGAGAAAACACCCAGCAGCAAAGGCAGAATAGGGCCCGACATCATCCTAGAAGCCCTAGACGCCTGACGGCTGAACAAAACCCTCTAAGCAGAGGACAGCGTCCTTCGAGGAGTAGAAGGCAGATGGATCAGGCTCTGTGGTCAAGGGTCCCCCACAACATAATAATGCCAGGGGACCTGCTGACCAATGTAGACCTCCACCTACCTATCGAGACATTCTAGCAGGGAGATAGGGAAATAGTGCGAACAGTAGGTCGTACCGTCATAGGTCACAATTTAGAAATGGCCATGATTATGATGAGGCAGATTCAGGCAGAAGGAATGCTGGTCGGTGGCAAGAGAAAATGGGTGAAGGGAAGAACCCCCCGCCAATGGAGAACCGATCAATAAGCCAGAACGCTGGGGGACAAGCTAAACAACCCAATGTCTTTGACCAACTAGGTGTGAGCGAGCAAAGGCGTAGAGATGAAGATCTAAGGGATGTTCTTAATGATCGAAGAGAAAGGCACGACGAGTATTTCCCCCCAGCACCGGTCGCTCCAGTAGTACCAGATGCTGTACAAGCCCAGCTAGATGCTTGAAATCCGGCTGTCCAACAACTGGTTGGGAACCGGATATCCCGTATAGAATTTGATCTGAGAAAGGGCACTCCCTTTGTGCAAAGAATCGTTGTGCAGAGACTCCAAGAAAATTTAAAATTTTGGTCTTGCCTAACTTCACTAGATTAGAAGATCATGTATCTCACATTAAAAAATTCGAGATACAGATGGACATTAAGAAGGTGTTAGACGATGCTCGGTGCAGAATTTTTCTGGCAACTTTATCCGAAACTACTCAGGAATGGTTTTTCAAATTCCCTCTGGCCAGAATAGTTTCTTGGGAAATTTTGGTAAAGGAGTTTTATGGACAGTTATATGCTGGTCGAGTACATCCAACCGAGGCCAATCAGCTGGTCAAAATATGCTAGAAGGATGGAGAGACCCTGAAGGGATATATTCAATGATTCATACGAGCAGCTGCTGAGGCCAAGATGGTTGGGGATGAGGGAAAGATGATGGATCTTACTGTTGGGGTATGACGCCACTCTTCCCTTTGGAACAATTTTGCAAAAGAATGGAGTCAAGAGCACTCAGGAATTTTTGGACCGAGCAGACAGGTATATCAATCTCGAGGAGGCCACTGCCAATGAAAGAAAGTCTCCTACGGATGACCAGGGCCAAAAAGAAAATCCCACCAAAGCCGTCGATGGATCTGGGAAAGCCAGTGGCAATGGCAAAAATAATGGGAAGAATGGGGGAAAAGGGGCGAACCATGAGCCAACAACATCTGCTAACAAGCACCCGAAATAGAATAGAGACGAGATGAGGTTCACCAATTACATAACCCTAGTCGATAGCAGAGCGGAAGTATTCCAGGCCAGTCACACTACTGGTCCCTTTAGGCGACCAGCCCCAATTAGGAAAGATATATCCAAAGAGACACTACCAAATTTTGTTGCTTTCATAACGACTAGGGCCATGACACCAACAAGTGCAACCAGCTCAAGGATGAAATTGAGTTCCTTATCAGACAAGGACATCTGAGGAGGTATGTGCGAGCGGCTAAAGGTTCTCAGCAAGAGGCTCAATGAGGCAACGAGTAGGCACCAATATGCCAACGCTCGCCTCCTTTACAGTCGCTCCAGTAGCTGGTACATTGTTGACTGTCTGCGGAGGACCACACATAGCAGGTGACAGTGGGAAGACAAGAGAAAGATATGCCAGAACTTTACGTCACGATCAGGATATTGAAATGCTGATCGTCGAGGAGTGAACTCCCAAAAAAGCTCGAACAGAGGAAGAATCAATAACTTTCTCCAAGCTAGATGCTCAGCATGTTCGATATACCCACTCATATCCTCTAGTCGTGGATGTTCAGATCGCCAACATGATGGTCAAGCGAGTGTTGGTGGATACAGGAAGCTCACTCAACATTTTGTATAAATCTTCACTGGAAAGAATGAAATTATCAGTGCAAGATTTGGAACGATGCAACCAAACCATTTATGGTTTTTTCGGCGAAGGGCTCGCAACTAGCTTGATCAGGCTTCCATTCACAGAATGAGCTACACCTGTGAGCAGGACACTACTCGCTACTGTCATAGTAGTTGATTGTCCCTCCACATATAACGCTATGATTGGAAAGCCCATTCTTGTCAATTTGTGGGCAGTGACCTTAGTATGGCATTTGGCCATGAAGTTTCTAGCCGACACATGAATTCGATGCGTATTGGGAAACCAGCGAGAACCACGGGAATGTTATAACTCCTCAATCACAAAAGCAAAAAGAGGCGGATCGGGAGAAAAAGTCAAGAAAAGGTTGCTGGTGACAAATGAAATACACGCCCAATCAAGTGAACGGGTCACCAAATAGGGTGTTGCCCAAATTGAGGATAGGGATTTAGATCATCGCTTTGGGGATTTTAAAGAGAACATTGGACCCATGGAAGACCTCGAAGAGGTCCAATTTAAAGAAGTAGATCCGACCAGGGTTGTGAAAGTCGGTAAAAACTTAGAGACAACTACAAAAAATAAACTGAAGGAATTTTTTAGAGAGCACCAGGAGGTGTTTGCCTGGTTGCATAAAGATATGGTTGGGATAGACCCAACAGTGATCAGCCATGTCTTAAATATAGACAAAAAAATATCCACATGTGCAATAAAAAAGAAGGTTGCTTTACCAAGACAGATCGAAGGCCCTAAAAGAAATAGTCGAGAAGCTGAAGGAAAATGGATTCATCAGGGTAGAATTTATCTATCTTGGGTCTCAAATCCCGTACTGGTTCCCAAGCCGAATGGCAAGTGGATGACGTGTGTGGATTGCATAGACCTTAATAAAGCCTGCCCAAAGGATTGTTTCCCACTTCCAAGAATCGACCAGTTGATCGATGCTACATCAAGGCATGAAATTTTATCATTCGTGGATGCATACTCTGGATACAATCAAATCAGTATGCATCCACTTGATGAGGATCACACTAGTTTCGAATAGACATGGGACTTTACTGTTGCAAAGTAATGCCCTTCGGTTTGAAAAACGCTGGTGCAACTTACCAGAAACTGGCCAACCATATGTTCAAAGAGCTGATCAGCGTTAACATGGAAGTATATGTCAATGACATGCTGGTTAAGTCAAAGAAGGTCAAAGAACACATCAAGGACCTGCAAGAATGCTTCAACATCTTGAAAAAATTTCAGATGAAGCTGAACCCTCTCAAGTGTTCCTTTGGTGTTGGATCAGAAAATTTTTTGGGATTCATAGTAAACTCACGAGGAATCGAAGCCAATCACGAAAAAATTCAGGCACAGATCGAGAAGCAGTCTCCTGCCAAGATTAAAGATGTTCAAAGCCTAACTGGAAGGATTGTCGCCCTGAGTACATTCATATCTAAGTGAACAGACAAGTGTGTTCCATTTTTTAATCTACTCAGAGGCAACAAGAAGTTTGAGTGGACAGAAGAGTGCGAGCAGGCCTTCCAAGTGCTAAAATCCCATGTCACAACCACCAATTTCGTCCAAACTAGTCGAAAAGGAAACTTTGTTCATCTACTTGGCAATCATAGAATATGCTGCTAGCGCTGTTTTAATCAGAGAAGAAGACAACATTTAGAAAGCAGTATACTATATAAGCAAGAGGCTAGTGAGAGCTTAATTATGATATCCGCCCATAGAAAAGTTAGCCTATTGCTTGATTTTGGCCTCTAGGAAGTTTCGACCCTACTTTCAAGCTCACCCCATCACAGTACTCACCGACCAACCATTACAACAAGTCTTACAAAAACCAAAAGTTGCTGGTCGATTATTAAAATGGACAGTTGAACTAGGGCAGTTTGAAATTTCTTATTCTCTACAAGCAACTGTTAAAGGACAAGCTCAACCAGATTTCATCGCAGAATTCACCAAAATCCCAGTTAGCGAACCAATGGAAGACACTGAAAGTCAACATCAAGCTCCTTCCTGGAAGTTGTTCGTAGATGGCTCTTCCAACGAGCATAATGCAGGAGCAGGTTTGATTTTAATCATACCCGAAGGACATCGGTTCCACTGTGTAATCAGATTCAACTTTACAGCGTCCAATAATGAACCTGAGTACAAAGCTTTGCTCGCAGGATTAAGACTAGCTAAGGACAAGGATATAAAGTCACTAGAAATATATAGCGATTCCTAGCTAGTAGTTAATCAAATTATGGGAGAGTATCAGGCTAGGGGTCTCAGGATGGTTGCTTATTTAAATAAATCAAAGGACTTGTTGGCACAATTTGAAAAGTATACTCTCCAACAAGTGCCTCGTGATCAGAATTCAAATATTGATGCCTTGGCCAAGTTAGCAAGTGTGAAAGATGCCGATGCCTTGAGCATAGTACCAGTCAAACATTTGTTGGCACCGAGCATATGATAATATCATAACGAAATGTTTTTACACCGCGAGCAATTGTTGCTCGGATGTAATTAATAATTAAAAGAAAAGTTTCCTTAAGCAGCAAAATTGTCTCAACATTACAAAAAATATATATATAAATCATTGTGGAGTTAAGGGAGGATTTGGCTAAGATTGTGGGACGACTGTTGTCCTCGCATCTTCTTCGACAAGGAAATTTCAAGGGGTTCCTGAGCTTTCCTTTTCTCTTCCAGGAGAGCAGTACATTTCCCCATATCGACTTGCCTCATATTCTCGAGGAGGTAGTCGAAGTTCTCCCCTGGGTTATTCTTCCAGAAGAAGTAGAAGCAATTGAAAGTTACTCCTCTGAACTTCTCCAAGTTCTGGGCATTGGTTTCCTAGAGCATCTTAACCCGCCCCTCCAGCTTAGTGGCCTCCTTCATGCTAGCCGCCAGGTCCTCTTGAAGTTTGGTCGCCTCTTTGAAGTTGTTCTCCGAGGCCACCTTGAATTTTTCCTTGACAGCAACAGCTTTGGCCAACTCTCCTTGGCTCCTCTTTAGCTCCTCAGTTAGGCTAGCAAATTTTTCTTCAACTGCCCTAACTTTCTCTTCGCACACCTTTGCCCCCTCGGTATGTTTGGCCTCGGTCTCCTCAGCACAACGCCAGCTATGGCTCATGGTCAGGATACCCTGCAAACAAAAAAAAGAAAAGAAAAATGAACTGGTTAGGGGAAATTAGAGAAAATATTGCTCGACTGAAACTAAAGAAAAAAGAAGAAACACACTTACACTGAGGACTTCAGACAACCCGCAATTGATAACCTGGTCGTCTGATTGAGCCTTTTTCTTGGAAAGCTCACCACTACACTCTCCCAGATGCCTCCTGCTTGATTTCTTTTTGCTCGCAGGAGCTTCAGTGTTTGCGTACATGTCGAAGGCATCTTTAGAAGGCATGACTGCAAAACAAAAATAAACGATCAAACAATGTTGTTTAGAGGAGTAATGGAATAATGAAAAGGGAAATTCTAAGTAGTATACCTGAACTATTATTACTGGTCGATATATTATCTATAGAACTACAGCTACACTCACTATCTGCCTTGAAGAAGTCTGAATTAAAATTACTAGTTGTAAAATTAAAGTTGCCATCCCTATCGAATAAGTGATAGGGGATAGGAAAGTTATCTAAGAGCGAGAGATCTATAACATTCTCGTCAGAGGATTCAGATACAGGGCCGGTGTATTCCGACAGTTTTTTTTTCCCCTCCCATGGTGGGTAGGGGTAACAGCAGCCCGAGGGTTGCTAGACGATTCTTAGATGGTCATTACCATTGCCCGTCGCCTCGGGGGTTGTGACACATCTTTCTGCTGCTCGGGAATTTCTTGTCCAGTACCGTCTCCAGTGGAACTCCTTGCAGTGGATTCCCTCACTTCCTGGTGAGGTTCCAAAAGGCTGACGAGCCTTAGATTGCTCTCAGTGACCAGCTCCTTGATGCTTTTTTCAATGTTCATCATGCTGGCCAGAGCTGCGACCTTCATCTCCATCTTTGGAATGGGGTTTGGTCAGTACCATGGACCTAGACACAACACCAATTTACTAAGGACAATGAAAGGAAAAACTAACAACAATCATCGACCAGCGATTGAAAAGTTTACCTCCTCGTTTGAAGGCCAGGCTGTCAGTGACCAGGTCAGTTGTGAGGAAGTACTCTTGGAAGTACTTCCCTACATTGGACTTATGGGTGACATCGCTTAGAAATGTCTGAGATGATTATTGGTGGTAGAAATGGAAAAACCCCATGTTGTTTTGGTTGGGGTTGGACTTGAGATCGAAGAGATAGTTGATCTCATGTGGTGTAGGTACATGCCACTTTTTATGGTTGTAAAGGATATATAGTGTTGATAGTACTATATATCAATTGGGTGTTATTTTAAAAAGGGCAACCTCGAAGTAATTGGCCACCCCTTGGAAGAAGTCGTGCAAGGGCAGGATTGCCCTAACCTCTATGTGATACCTTGACCAGGCGCTGAAGGCGCCTCCAGGCACTCCTTTTGGTCGAGTGTAGGTTTGACTAAAGTAATCCTAGGAAGACCATACTTCCTAGGATATTTTGCCACCATCTTGGCCGATATGGCACTAGGAGGCACGGCGTACCAATCAACTTCTGCTCAGGCTAGGCTTTGGGTTGAATATCTGATGGTGCAAAATTTATAGGTTGAGGGTCGTTTGAAGGACCCTTGGTACAGGAAGCAGGTTGGTTAGAAGGTGAATCATTCATTTTCCTTTTTCTACGAGTAGTGTACTTCACACGACCCATATTTGGTTGACTGGTCGGGGGGTTTTGTTGTGAAGATGGAAATTCGGGAAAAGGTAGTGGAGGTTCTTCCTGATCCTCAAACAGCAAAGTGAGGAGATCGTTGTCTATTGGCCTCTCACCTCCCAGGGATCATGCATGAATATTTGAGAAGAGTAAAGGGGAAGTGAGAATCTACAACCAATAGACAGAATGAGAGAAATCTAGGGATAACGTTGCTCGTGTATGAAAGCTAAGCTTTTATACGACCAGTAAAATCCTAATATAAACACTACAAACATGCGAGCAGTTTGAAAAAATAGATCAAAAAGTGAAAGTGAAAAGTTTTTTCGGGAAAACTTTTTAACTCCAAAAACAGGTGGGAAAAACCCGATTTTTCTGAAAACAGTAAAATCGAATTTTCACTTCGATTGCAGACCCTAAATCAGTACTCCTATGTCCCACATTAATTTCCAAACCCGAACTAATATTTTATACTGCCTAAAATCCCTATTCTAGCATGTTTTTACATATTTTTGTATGAGCCCGATTACCTGAATAGTTTTTTCTCAAGAACAATAGAAGACCCAAATCAGAAAAACTCACGAAATTTATTCTAGAGTACATAAAAGAGAAGGTGAGTTCAAAACTTACTTGGATTATGTTTTGCAGAGGAATCACGAGGATTGTGGCTCAAAGAAAAGTTGAAGGCGTCTCGGATCACAGAGGTTTTCTGGGTATTTTCTTGAGAATTTTTTTTTAGTTCTTGAAGAGAGAGAAAGTTTCGGTAAATAGTGAAAATTGGAAAGGTGGTATATTTATACTGATCGTGGTGAAGTTGAAAAGGAAATGATGGAAATGGAATTTCGATGTATGGGAAATTGCAATAACCGTCGAAATATTTTTTGGAAATTGCAAGAGTCATGATTGTTTACTTTTTGGAAAAAGGGCTGACATATGTGATAGGTCAGACGAATGGCTGGTCGAGTAACTTTATAAAATGCTGGTCGTAGTAAAATAAACTTGGGGGGCAAATGTTTACCCAAAAAAGATTCACTTGATGACGTGTCAAGATTAGTGCGCACGTGAGATGCGCGTGGCAACTTAAGTGGTTATGTTCTGGTCGACCATCGACAAAGGAGAATTCATGTGGCAAAGGCGATATTTCATAGGCGACCAGGGTTGGTCGCAGTATGTCAGATATTTTCTAGAGATATTTGACCCTGTATTTATGTAAAAAGTGTAATTTCCATTATTATTCTGATACGTTTGTATTAGATGTAATCAAGGCTCATCGGCCCATGAGGAGATCCTTGAGCCTATAAATAGTACTCAAAGGGCTCATGAGAGGGATCTATGGAGACTAGGAGAGAAAATCATTGTTCTTAGGCAATTCTCTTTATCTATTCTTGAGCTTGTGAAACTTGGTAAACCCTTGTTTTACTGATTGCAAGTTCTCATTACATTAATAAGAACACTAAGTGGGCGTATGTCATTACCATCACTTGGGGTCGAACAACTATAAATCCTTGTGTCATTTATCTTCTTGAAAGGAATCCATCTTATTTCTATTATTTTATCTGACTTCGCGTCGTTGACCAAATCGAGGGTAAACAATAGCCTTAGGTCACTTGAGTTGAGTTTGGTGCTAGAGAAAAAGCTAGAAAAGCTTGACAATCAAAGGTAAAATTCTTAACTCTACTTTGTCAAAGTTTGAGTTTATGTTCTTAGTTGAGTTTGCATGTTAGTGTAAACTGATTTGTGGTATATGGGGAGTACATAAATGTATAGAAAAGGCTAAACAATGGTTTGAAGAGCTAGAAGTCACCTAAAACACAACCAAGGCCGTCAAGAGGTATATGGTCATCTCCCATGAGATTTATTTAAAATTTTGTGAAATCTGCTATTTTTAATTTGCTTGATGTGTTTAAATTATATTTTGGAACTGTAATAATATTTATTCAGTGACTGATCATGCATGCAACAGTGTTTGAATATTTGTTAGGGTTGGAATCCAACACTCCATAGACAAAACTATGATTTTGCAAGAAAAATGTTTAAGCTTTGACTTCCAAGGGGTCAAGCGAATTGTAAATTAATCTAATTCTAGATTTTTTTTTTATGAATAATTTCGAGATGTGTAGATGTTGATAACCTTTAGAACATGCAAAAATGATTAAAAATGACCAAGTTAAAAATTTTACAAAATTTGTGTGTAATCTCAAAAATTGTTTTTCAAAAACTGGGCAAATAACCGACTTTGAGTTATGTTTTTCATAAGAAAATAATCGAGTTTTTGGCTGATTTTTGGAATAATAATAAATATAAAATATTAATCAACCTCTAAAATTTCAAAGAAAAATAATTTAAAAAGGTAAGAAAAATAATATGAGTTTTCAAAGTTGGACAAAATTTCTAGAAAGCTCAAAATAGCTTCTAGATAGCCAAGTTTGAAAATCTATTTTATTAAGTAAAAATGGTTCAAATAATCTAATTTTTTGTATGCATAACTTTTACATATCCTAGTGTAGGCCTAATAAGTTTTAGATCTAAATAAAAAACTAAAAGGATTTTATGAACTTCCAAAATTCACAAAAAAAAAAAAAAAATTGGTTTTTCTCTAGGGAAATTTGTAATAAGGTTTTTAAAAATAATTTTCACAAAGTAAAAAGGTTTAATTTTTAATGAATTTTTGCAAAGAGCTTTTTGGAATATCCAAGTTTAGTTGTGAAAATTTTTAAAATCATTGGAGATATATTTTTTTAAAATATAAATGTTTAAAATGGGTTACATACAACTTCAATTTACAAAACTCTGAATATTAGGAAATTAATATTTTACTAGGGTTTTATTTATTTGGTTTAAGATAATTTAAAAAGGGGTCTAATAACCAAATTTTTCCAAAGCTTAAATTAAAATAATATTTTTAAAACTAAAATAAATTTTTATTCCAGTTTCCCCTATTTAATTTAAAACTAATCAAATTTATTATAATTATCTTTTAATTAATTAATTCAAATTACTTTATCAAATGTTATAAATAAAGTGATTTTGTTTAGAAAATATGTGATTGTTTTTGGTAAAAATCAAGTAAATGGTAAAACCGGCCAAGCTTGAGAGTTTTCGAAACTAAGTTTTCCCAGCTAGGCTCAATAGTGAGAATGGAATAGGAAATGTTGTAAAAAGTCGACTTTCAAATAGCTAAACTTGTTAAGGGAAGTTTTCCCAAAAATTTTAAATGTTGTTATGGCTTAAAAATGTGAAAGGACGAGAATACCTTTGATAAGTATTTTGGTATGACCTTAATGCCTAACATAGAGTATTGATATACTATAATGTCATGATTAATTCGAGTAAACTGTATGTTAATTATAGTGTGGGCTAACAAAGTGGAACTCCTTAAAGTAAAATTTGATGTGCAACTAAGGACATTCAGTAAGTCAGTTTAGTATTTACGTGTCTGTAACATGAGTTAACTAGTGTATTGTTTGCTAGAAGTAGGGCTTATATGCTAGTTAGATAGAGATGGTTCATTGGGAGACAGGCTCTTGGGGTACTTATACTCCACATGAGATAAGGTATATTAATGGTCCAGATTATGAACGATACCTTGAGGTAAGTAGCTAGGTAACCTAGAAACGCAAAGGATCCTAGGGGTGCTTGCTCTTCATGTTGAAAATGTTATTGTAATCCAATTTGCGATCGTGAGAATTGGACAAGAGATTAGCAGACAAGGTAACCTAGGAATCTGAACGATCTTAGGGGTGTTTATGCTACATAGTGAATTGTTAATTTATTAGTTCGGTTAGCTACCGTGATATTTGGCCAGGAGGGTAAGTAGTCAGGTAAACCTAGAGGTCTCCATGAGCCAGCGTGGATCCATCCACTCTGTTCATTATTTGAAATTAGTATCATTGCCCTAGGTAACCAATGGTTACCCTCGAGATGAACTTCTGAATTAGATATCAGTTTTGAGACATGTATCTCCACTGTGAATTGAGCTCAAATGCTAGGGGATACTTAGGCAACTTCTAAATTGGCTTCTAAGGTCAATTTCAATATTTGACATTATTACTGTTTGGTTTCTGCTCTGGTCTGAATATTCTTCTGCAAGATTCTTTTACTTCACTGTTTCTATTTAAGGTTTGTCATACCACCAAGACACTTAAGCGTTCTTGAAATTATTTGATTAGGGCCCAAATTTATCAGGAACCCTAAGTGTGGTAAGCTATGTATTGTGAGGGCAATGATTGGGTCATTGGTTCCTATTACTTTTTTCTATATGTTGTTAAATTAACTTACTAAGCATTTTTTTTTTATCTAGTTGTTCATGTTCTAGGTATGGGCAAGGAAAAGTTGAACCAGTGAGATTCCAAGGCCTACCTAGGAAAGTGTACATGTGGCTCGACCTTTGGGTATCTACGCTTTCAAAAGAGAGTATTTTGCTTATGTTTTAAACTATGTTGGGTTAACACCTTAATTTTAAATGATTTTCAAGTTTAATGTAAATATTTTTAGTGTGTGCACACATTATGTCAAAAAAAAAATCTGGAATTTTGAGACATTTTAAATGTTATAAATGATTTTAATTCTACAAATTTAGTGTTAGAATTTTCGGGTCGTTACACATTTGTCCCCAAGCTAGCTTGATAACACAAATAAAGTATTTGGTGAATTGATGAAATAATAAGAGTATTATTTTAGAATAAAAATAATAAAGTGTTATTTTTAATTATACAAAAAATAAAGTATTGTTTGAGAAATAAATAATTGCTTTTTATTATTATTTATGAAATAATAAAATAGGGAACTAAAATATACTGATATTTTATTAGAATTAATTTTGTGAAAATTAATTAAATTAATCACATTATTTATTTGACAAATAAAGTGGCATAATTAAAAGCCTAAACTGGAATCATGTGTTTTGGGAAACACATGTTGGGCACTTACACAGTCCACTAGACTATGATGGGCGACACCAAAAGTAGACCAGCGGACTGTAATGGGTAACCAAGCTCGGTCCAAAAGAGAACTAGGTTTAGATCTTCTCTTCACTTCCAAGGTTACTATTAATAGGACCTTATGTGAAGAGGCTCAGATTGAATGTTTTATGTGTCAGAAAAATTGAAAGAAAAAGTTTCTTTTCTCTCTCTATAGAAAGCTTTGCGTGTTATTCTTTACAACACCTAATAGCATACACATTTTCATGATTTGAGATACCAAAGTGTGTATTAAAAAAACTCACCATTGACAAATGAGACAACACATCGTCTTTGTATAGTGCAAAACATAACTTGGAAGGCAAGTGATCATGAAACAAGGAGTTATAGCCCTATATATGCACTACAAGAGGTATAAAGTTTTTTAAATATTTTATGTAATTTTTAATAGATACACATACATGAAAAATTTTCCATTCTAGTTATAGTTGCTAGAATGAAATCTTTCTCATGCAAAAATATATATTTTGATTATTAATATGTTTGCATGAGTTGTATATATTATGTTGCACCCACTTACATGTAATAGAAAACCAACAGACGCCAGCAACCTCTTTGATCTTTGGTTGAACGTCATTAATGGTGGTTTCACTGTAACGGCCCAAAATCGCTAATAAGGCTTAAGGGCCTTGATTAGTGTGCCAGGAGGGCATGTTGGGATTTATGTGTGATTTTATGAGTTAAATGCATGGTTATGATTTAAAGCGTGTTATGTGACTATTTGATTATTTGAGATGCATGACTATGTATATTAGTATGCATGTAGGCCCGGATTGTGTTAGAAGGGCATAATTGTAATTTTGGCCATGTTGGGCATAACTGTATTAATATGTGATGATTGTTGAGACCACAGTGGTATGTGGGTATATCCGTGATTTGTAACTTTCGGCACGAGGCGATCCTAGAGCTGGATAGCAGGGAAAAGTCACAACGGGGCATTATAATTGACTTTGGACAAGTCAAGGAGTATTTTTGATATTGGGTTATGAAAATAAATAATTGGAGATATATTTGAGGTTAGGATGCCTAGGCGGGAATACTGGGGGTTTTTACCATTTTTGCCTCGGGGACATTTTGGTACCCCGAACCTTGAGGTAACCAGCTTAAGTTATAAAAACAAAACAAATAAACCATTTGGAGACTTAGAGAAACCGACCCAGCCTCCACCCTCTCTTCTTCTTCTTTCTTTCCTCTTTCTTTCATAAATCCACAGAAATCTTAGGAGAAATCAAGCTTGAATTTCTGAATATTGATGGTGGGATTTGGAGGGTTAGCTCAAGAATTAATCAAGAACAAATCAGGGTAAAGGTAAGCAAGTAATTCTTTTTCTCAAGTTAAATTCTGAGATTTTGTTGGGTTGTGAATGTTTATGGATTTTGATATTCAAGGTGGAGTTTGAGGCTTGAAACTTTGAAGACAGGTCATGGGATCCTTTGGGAAATGATTCTACAACTGAGGTAAGGTTTAAATTGAAGTTTGATGGTTGAAATTGAGAATTTCTATGGTTGGTTTTGAGTTTTAGGTTTGAAATTTCAGAAATTTGGAATTGGGACCTTGGTGAGTGTTAGGTTGGATTTTTGGTGGAATTGTGTTGTTTAAACCATCCTATTGTTGTGATTATTAATTGGTTTTGAATTGGGAGCTTTGGGATGGCTTAAGGTGAGGTTTTAAGCTTGAAAATGGTGGGTTTTTCTGGGTTCGAAGGGTCGGGTCGCGGCATGGTTCTTGGGGGGCCGCGGCCCTTGAAGGCTTTGATACGCTGAGGATGGAGGGTGGGCCGCGGCATGGTCCTTGTAGGGCCGCGGCCCTTACCTGTTTCTGGGCATTTTGTGGCCCTGTTTGGGGGCCATGCCGCGGCGCTTAAGGAATTTTGGGATTTTGAGAATTTAGGCTTGGGAATTTAACCACGGGTGCTCGGGATTGAATCTTTTTATATTTTTGGTGAAGTTCAATGTTCCGAGGACTAGAACTTGGTTTAGAAACTCATTTGAGATTAATCTTATTGGTATCCATTATCTTGGTTGTGACTAGGTGTTAAGCTAGAGCTCGGGAAGTGGATCGTGCTCGGGGGCCGTCATTTTTCTATTTAAAGCATTTGGAATTAAGGTAAGAAAACTATAACACCCGTAGGATAGGGCATGGGCCCATAGTATGATTGCGGGGCGCGGCCCTATATTGCATCACATGTTAGGGTGCAGACTTAAATGAATTAATATTTGATTGCATGTTGTTGTGTTATGTTATATGTGTGATTATAATGGAATGAACGGCAAGAGCCGAGAGCGGCGTAGGCCGGGTACGGCAGTGGGGCCGAAAGTAACACACATCACATGGGATGCTTATATTCAGGGTGGGACCCAAGGGATACATGAGTTATCCTCGCGGTGAGAACCGATACCCCAGGCTTCGGTAAGGCTCTGGGGCGGCATGGCCGTGTTTGCTTAGTCTAATGGTTGACTTGTTTATCTGTGGGCTATCTGATATGATTAACTATATATATATTTGCATATGTTATGTTCTGCATGAGTTTTCTTGCTGGGCTTCGGCTCACGGGTGCTCCGTGTTGCAGGTAGGGCAAAGACTGAGTCAACCAACCATGAGTACGGAGAGCGTGAAGCGACGCGTACATGTTTGGCCTGCCCGACTGCTTTGGTTGGGGGTTTATTCGAAAATGGCTGTAATAATCTATGATTTTTATGATCAATCAACTGTAAACTCGTTTCAAGATGTAAATAGTTTTCAAACCTTATTTTGGGATCCCAAATGTTTAATACTAGAAGTTTTATTGAAACGACGCATTTTTCTAAGATTACAGCCTTAACTTTTATTTAGTCACACTTTTGTTTAAAAACCTCGGTTAGCGAGCTCATTGCACACTGTTTTGTCTTAAAACTCACTTAGTAACGGCTCTAAGGAAGTAGGGCGTTACATTCACCATCTCTGAGAAATCCACAAGCTCAGAGCCTCTTCTCTTTGAGGAGATATTTTAGCTGTCTTTTTCCTTATAGGAGCTTCTTCAACTCCTCAAGGCGCATTTCCATTGAGGGAGTTGGGTCGGGTCTCTCAATGATTTCTGAACACATGAAATAATACGATGAGACAAGAGAAATCTCTGAATAAATCAAATTAGCTTAACTGGAATGAGGAATCACTACTACAAAAATGAGCATTTGCGTCAGTTCCCAAATGTCAGGTGTTTGCGTTAGTGTATAACTGCCACAATTGCTAGATTTCTGACAATTGGGCATTGACACAAATGCTAGGATAGTTTGCATCAGTGGAAAACTGCCACAAATGCTAAAATACGTCCTTTTTTGCATCAGTTAGGAACTCTCACGTAATGTTTTAACCAGAAAAACTGCAAATATTTATGTCAATTCCCCTGGCCTATTTGATAAAAAAAATTGTAGTAGAAATAGAAAATCAGCAACAAAAAAAAAGACAGTATAAACATAAAAACAGCACCAGAAATCAATAAAACATTTGTATAGTTAACATTTATGATTAAATCTACCAAAAGTAATTCAGACTTCAAAGTTAATCTATGTAAATAGTTATAGCTATTGTATTCTAAATTTCTAAGCAGTAAACACTTAAACAAAAATTTCCTCACCAAACTTGCCAACTGTGATACGCCAAAATTGATTCAGTCCTCTCATCTCGTATCTCGTTGATTTCATCAATTGTATATGGTGTCGTATTCTTAAACTATTTAAGAAATATTTAAAATAATAAGTTAGAATTCATCCAAATAAAATCATTAACGATAGTTTAAATTAAATTTAAAGGGTAAAACAATACCTCATTTTTCAAGTAGGTATTCGGTCTAGGCTGTTAAATCAATTCTCTAGCAAACCTCTTAATGTAATAGCCACACTCGGTAGGCCCAGGTTGGTTTCGACACTATTACAACATAGTAATCCAGTTTGGTTCGGTAGGCGCATTTTGCTTAAACATTTGCGTCAATGCCTAGCTGACGCAAACAGGCTGTTACCATCAGTTTGGCATTGACACTAACTCTGACCTTAACAACGTCATCACGCCACTGACTCAAACATTCCTAAATAACAGTGTAAGTGTTACAACTAACTCAAATGCACTTTCATTTGTGGTAGTGCCCAACTTCCACAAATACTGATTCTTGGTCAACAAAAGGGATATTTTGGTGTAGTAAATTACTGTAACGCCCTGGTTACCCCAGAACAGTTACGGTGAACTGGAAATTTGACCCGCTACCCGACTCTTTTAGTTAAAATAACGTTCTCTAAATGTGATTAACAGGTTAAGGTGGAAAAACCAATAAAGAGAAAGGATATTTTATATTATAAATTGCTTTGCAAAGCTAACCTAAACATTTACAAGTTGTTCTCAGTACAAAATGGTCATTACTATTTCAAAATTACAAACCTGCCAACCTAAGCGGAAAAAATAGGGCAAATCCCCTAGTTCCTCTGAGAACTCCTTGGTCATGGTGGTCAAGTGACCGCATATGTACACATCACCACCTAAGCTCTCCATTCAAGACTGGGTGAGCTTTTCTTTCCCTTTACCTACACCACATAGCACCCATGAGCCAAGGCCCAGCAAGAAAACTCAATATAGCATGATATAATATCAACAATGATCATAATAATCATTCAGGACTATCAGTCCAAAGCAGATAGGTGACAGTCGCAAAAGTCACAAAAGTGGGTACAGTCCCCTCTAGCCATGTGACGATAAGGTCACCAGGGCTTAACAGATAAGTGAACCTTTCATAAGTTTGACCAGGACAGGTGTATGGTGAATGATCACCAACATAACCTTCCTCATGACCATAGAGTCATAACCCTGGAACATCGTTCCCTAGCCATGTGACGAGCAGTCACCTGGGCCTTATGCCATGGCTCTTAGTAACTAGTCTTAGACTAGCCAAGCGCTTATAAGTTCATCAACCTTAGGGTCGGTCCAGTGTTAATGCCTTAGATCCATTCAACACTGATATCGATTAGATCTAATCTTCATTCGGCCCTGCGTTCAGGACGCTTATGCCGTTTCTGACTCTTAGGTCAGTGTCCCTGACTAGTGAGTGCCATATGCAAGTAAGCAACATTCACTAGCATTTAATATGCAATCCCTGTCCACATTTATCAATCAACATGCCTCAATAACAATCACGCATGTCATATACATATACAGGGTGAAATTGTATTCAAACACTGTTTTCTTACCCCCTGTTCGAGCGAGAATTAACAATAAGAACGACCCTTGAGAACGATCAACCTTTTAGTCCTTTAGCGGTTACCTGGTCATAACCAATCATGGGATTCCATCAATAAAATGAATAATAAAGGGTCCCCAACCCAAAACCTAGCCTCCAAGACATCGAACACTACTAAACCAGGTAGTAGGTGTAACGCCCCAACTCTTGGGACCGTTACGGTGTGCCTTGTAAACAGTGCTAAACTCGCTAATCGAGTCATTTGGCCAAAATCGTGAACTAAGTATGATTAGCGGTTTAGGGATTAAAAACTTTGGTTAGGATGTAACGTTTCACTAGAACGTTTAATATATACATTGGGATCCCAAAAATATAAATTTCAGAGTTTATTACAGAAAATATTTACAACAGGTCGTTCTGAGTGGCAAAAAAGGGTTCAACCCTAGTTCCACTTTAAACCTCGGCCGTGGCGGATGAGCAGCTACATATGTACAGGTCATCACATAAGCTCTCCAACTCAAGGATGGTCTAGCTTCCTCTTGCCTTTAACTGCACCACATAGCACCCGTGAGCCGAAGCCCAGCAAGAAAACATAACGCTATACATAAACATTATCAAATGATTGTCATTATAATCTCACCGAGCGTAAAACTTCCAAACCAATGAGTGAACATCACATGATTCAAGTGGGAGAGTGGCTGCTAGGTAAGCCACTATCCTCCAAGCACTTATTTCATTCATCGACCCTCGAGGTCGGTCTGGCATTAATGCTCTTTGAGTCATTCAATGCTGATGGTCGATTTGATCTAATCTCCGTTGGCTTGCGTCAACCACGCTAAGACCGTTCTAACTAATAAGTCAGCACTATGTGACCAGTGTCCAGTATCACTACCGAACTTGACTAATAAGTCACAGCTTCACAGCTGATACTAACACCTTTGCCAATTCTGACTGACGAGTCAGTGCAACGTGACCAGTGCCCAGTACCACTGCCGAACCTGACTAATGAGTCACAGCTTCACAGTTGATACTAGCACCTTTGCCAAATCTGACTAATTAGTCAGTACCATGCAAAAGTAAGCAATGCTATCAATATGTATCATACGCCAGTTATCCAAGAATAGGGCATTCAGCATGCTTACTAAACAGTTGCTAGCATAATCATGATCATGCACAAACTCAGAGACTCAAGCTCTGGCCAATCTCATATTCATCATTCATGGCATGCCCTAATCATATGTTTCTCGTGCATCACATGCATCACACTTAATCATCCAGCATGCCTCAATAATAATCATATGCAAATGCGCAAGATTGCCAGGCATTCATTATGCTATCAATGTTTACATTCAAACATCCAACATGCATCAATCATAGCCATGCATGTCACATATGGGGTGCAGTTTTCTTACCTTGGGTTCGAGCGAGAATTAATAAAAGAAACGACCTTTGAGAACGATCAGCTTTTAGTCCATTAGCGGTCACCTAGTCATAACCAAACATATAGGATACCATTAATAAAAATGACCAACATAGGTTCCCAAACCAATATCTAGCCTCCGGGACATCACTCCACACTTAACCGGGTACTAGGATCAACCCTGAGGCCTTAAGTTAACATCCCCAAGCCAAAAACCTATTTTTGGCCAAATCTTCCTTGATGGGCCGCGGCTCACCATAGCCATGCCGCGGCTCATCCCCCCTGACAGAGACATAATTGCCTCAGAAACCACTTTAGGTCGCGGCACACAAAAGCCAGGCCGCGGCTCATTACCCTGATCAGCCCAAAAACCAGCAATGCACCAGCAAACTCCCCTGCGTTTTCTCTCTCAAACCAGCCCTTCAAATCAACTCAAAACCTCTTCCAAACACTCATTCAAACCTCCAAACATCACCCATAACTCACCCACATCAAAACCCAAGTTAAACATCAATTAAACTCCCATTAATTCCTAACTAACACATCAAAATCACAAGCTGAAACTTAAGAGAGAAAAACAGGGTATAGCTCAAAACTCAGACTTAATTCCTTACCTTAAGCTGGTTTGAAACCTTCCCAATGGCTGAGCTAGGTCTAGAATCCCCAAGCTTTGATTTCCCTAGCTTGTTCTTCAATTGGCTCTCCAAAATTGAAAGGAGGGTGAAGGAGAAACTTTGTACAGGAGAGAAGGAGATAAGGCTCTGTTTCACTCTGTCTTCCACAGCCTTCTAAACACTCAAAGATGATATAAATCCTTAAGGTCAAAAGACCATAATGCCCCTAGGCCAATTTAAAAGCTTCTAAACACTCCCAAGGGTAAATTCGTCATTTCCAACCTATACCGTTAATTATAATTAACGCTCTCCAACTCCCGCTATTCTCAACATTCTCAAATGCCAATAAATCACATCCCATTACCCTTTAATTCCCGGTAATGCTCTAATCATCAAAATGACCCCGAGACTCACCCCGAGCCCCGAACTAAATCCCGTTATGACTAGACCGAAAACTTGCATTCCCATGATCGCCTCATGTCGAATGGCTCGAACCAATCCACATTTATGTGGTAAAATTATAATTCACTCATATGCATAAAATTACACAATCACGCCCCCAGCGGCCAAATTACCAAAATGCCCTTGCAATTAAAATATGAGCCCATATGCATGCATTGACCATCATATAATAATATAATTCACATGAACATGCATATAATCATTAAATATCATAATAAATCAATTATGGCCCTCCCGGCCTCCTAATCAAGGTCCTAAACCTTATTAGGAAATTTGGGGCATTACAGTAGGATCGACCCCGAGGCCTAAGGCTAGCATCCCCGAGCCAAAAAGCCATTTCTGGCCAAAACCTCAAACAGAGGTGGTCTCCTTCAACACTCTTCAAGGGCCGCAGCCCTCCCTAGCCATGCCGCAGCCCAACCTCCAGTTCAGCTAAAATCCTGATTTTCTTCCCTTGCAATTTCTTTTGGAACCAACCTTTCAAACCAAGTTCAAACACCACTCAAACACCCAATACAACCCCTAAACTTGATCTATAACACTCCCTCATCAAAACCCAAGTGAAACCCCAACCAAAACTTCCATCAATTCCAACTATCCCCAAAAAAATCACAAGCTGAAAACTAACACCAAAACAGAGCATACCAGAAAACTAATGACTGGGAACTTACCTCATACTCAAGTTGTGATGCTCTTCAATGGTGGAACACTCTCCCAAACTCTCAAGGTCTACTTCCCAAACTTGAATCCTCAACAAGATGACCAAAAATCACAAAGAAGATGAAGGAGGAGGAAGGTACGAGTAAGCTCCAAACTTGCTCTGTTTTTCTCTCTATTTCACAGCATAAAGGAGTTTATATCTATCCTAGGGGTAAAAAGACCATTATACCCCTAGGTCAATTATGGGTTTCTAAAAGCTCCCAAGGGCAAAATTGTCCTTTCCAACCTATCTCGTTAATCATAATTAATGCTCTCCAATTCCCGGTATCCTCGATAATCCCAAACACCAATAATTCATATCCCGTTACCCTTTAATTCCCGATAACGCTCTAATCATTAAAATCACCTCGAGACTCTTCCCGAGCCTCGAACTTAAACTTGTTATGACTAGACCGCTAATCAATAATCCAAGATCGTCTCATGCTGAATAGCTCGAACAAACCCACATTATAATGTGGTCTCAACAACTTATCATTGACATATATACAATTATACCCTCAACGGGCTAAATTATCATCACACCCCTGTAATTAAAAATGTGGACCAACATGCATGCATTTAACATCATATTATAATATAATTCACATATACATGCATTTTATCAATTAATGGCATAATTAAACAAGTATGGCCCTCCCGATCTACTATTCCCGCCATTAAACCATATCAGAGATTTCAGGGCATTACAACTACTTATTCTTTTAGATAACTAAAAGGCAGATTTGTAAAGACCTATGGTCCAAAAGAAATCGATTTTGAAATTGGGAGGGTCATTCAAGATATCCTCGAGGAACTTTTTATATTTGGGATAGCTCAAAAGATAGTAAAACTCATCATCCCCTTCATTCTTTCTAGATGGGCTACCCTTGATATAATACAAACATAAAATTTCTTAAGGAGTGGGTGCTTCCAACGACAGTTTGTGAAAAAGGAACTTCATACCGCTCAAAATGCAATAACATCATAAGGGGGCACCATATTTTTTAAGGTTGTGTTTTAACAAGATGTCACTAATTTCCCTTGAGGTCTGAACCAATGAAGAATAACACCCAGCCTCAAAAATTTTGGTGTGTGTAACCACGACATGAACATTCACTTTTGGCCTGAACTCGGGAATGGGAAACTCAAGTTCTTTATGTTGCTCAAGTTTGGATTACAAAAGGACATTTTTTTCAAGAAGATTTGGCCATGAGTTTGAAATCTAGCTCTCCGAGTTTAAAAGCGATTGTGACTTTTACAATCAAGTCTAAAGGGTTAGCTCAGGGAATATACTTCACAAATGACGACTCAGTAGCAGATTAAAGTCTTTTTTTTCTTCTCGTTAACCTCCTCGATTCGACGTCTGAGTGAGCATGCTAAGTTTTAATTATCAACCCACTCGTGGTGTTTGTGGAGGCAGCATTGGTTTTGAGTAAAAATAGATTCAGGTCATGGAGAGTGAGGTTGGAATGGAATTACCCGAGTAGGAAGCATGGGTGTGACGGGTATGTCTTTAATTCCGAGCTATACATAGACAAAAAAGTAAATGGGTTCGTCCTAAATTATGCCCTGCCTGGCTAAATGTGCTTCAGATGTACAAAGAGGCACAGTTTGATGATATTGTTAAGCTATAATATCATCTCCTTGAAAATCTAAAGACACGTATAATATTGATAAGCATATAATGCACGAATTTAAAAAATGGTGCAGGTACCTAATTAAAATGGCATTTCCATATCCTAGGCACGATCAATATACCTACCTAATTCCCTTCTTTCATGAGATAACACCACGAGAACCCATAAATAATAAACCATAAACACTTTTTTTTGTTTACATTTCATTTTTTTAGAAGAACATTTAAACAAAAATGGGAATCTTAGGGTCTCTTTAGTATTGTTTTCTGTTTTTTATTTTCAAAATTATGTTTTCAGAAATGAGAACAAATTATAGTTTTTGTAGTTTTAAAATAAGATGATGTGTTTGGTTAATGTTTTCTAAAAATAATTTTTTAGTTTTTTTTTTTTTTTTAAATATCTTTAAAAAAATTAATAAATATATTTACAAATAGAAAAATCTTTTAAAAGTTTGTAATAAATAATGAGATAAAGTAATATGAAAGAAAAAGTGATGAAAAATAATGAGAGAGATAGTAATTTGAGATATTTTACAATAATAATCATTTTAAAATAATAAATAATTAAATAAAGTAAAATATGATATTTTTGAGATATTTTACAATGATAATTATTTAAAAATAATAACATCATACGTTTTATAACTTAAATAAAATTTAATTAAATTTAAACTCACTTATTATAATAATATCATATTAAACATATAATATAATTTACTGTGAATTAGCAACAAATTATTTTTTCAAAAAACCTAGCAAGAAACTTAAATTTAAAATCCAAGTATAATATTTAATATTACATTAAATATATAATATATAATCTCTTCTTGTCACTCCCAAATTCAAAAACTAGAACAAACATAAATTTAAACAAAAATAAAACTAATATAAATTTATTTGAAATTTATATGACATTAGTATAACTTAATAAAAACAATTAATAAATTATATAAATAAAACTAAGCAAGACGTGCATTATGCATGTTGTTTATATCTAGTATATATATATACATGTATAGATGTAATTGATATATTTCAATTTTTAAAAACCAATTATTTCAAATTTAGAATGATTCAATATGTATTTTAAATAAACCTTTATTGTTATTATATTATATTTATAGATTTTTTTTATTTATTATAGATATTTTTAATTATTATCTATTATAATTAAGTTTTTTAATTAATTAATAACTATAAATTATAAAAAGTAAAAAAATGAGAAAATAAATAGAGTATATTGAAGAGATTTTAAGATGTGACGTCCACCTTATTGGGACTTAGCTATATATATTGGCAAATAATATTATATTTATAATTTAATTAAACATTTATCATAATTAAATATTTAATTAAATTGGAATTTAAATTTAAATTATATATATGTTGTTAAGATATTATTTTCCCTTTAATTAATTAATAACCATAAATTTAAAAAAAAAGAAAAAAATATATAATTTTTTCCTTAATTAATTAATTATCATAAATTAAAAAAAAAGTAGAATAAAAAAGGAGAAAGAAAGAAGATTATAGACAGAGTAGGTTGTATGAAATATAATCGAGCTTTTATAATAATTAAAACTCTAAATTTTTTTGAAAAACAAAATTTTTTGGTTAATTTCATAATTATATTTTAAAAAAATTTATATTTGAGTGTGAGGAATTTATACTTTATGTAATTGTTGAATATATTTTTTTTTTGCATGGGAGGCATAATATAAACTATAATCTTATTGGGAATCATCCATGTTTTTAAAAGAATTTTTTTCATTCATTTTAGATTAACGATGTCTTATTTAAATTTAAATATATATTATTTGTTGACGGTGAAATTTCGTCAACGAAATTAGGTTGGAAAACTCAAAGGTAAATGTGGCGATGTTTAGATAAAAACATAGAATGAACTAATAGAAGGATAAACATTGATGAACAATTGAGTGAAAAATGTATATTGCTCAATGACCTCTGCATACAATGAATTTTCCAACCCCCATCTCTGTGGAAGTGGGGTTCATTTTATAGTAGGCTCTAATGGCCTTGGATACATGGTGGTCGAGGGGACCAGGTGGTACACAAGTACTCTGTCAGGAGAGTGGTCTCAGGGGTAGTGGTGCTGATACTAGTACATAGCCAGGTACCATGAGGAGGTCTCCACTACTCTACCGTACGAATGTCAGAGGAGTGGTACAGGTGATAGTGGTGTCGACTCTGACATCTGATTGGGAGTATGCAGGCCCTGTCCTTTCTCTTAGTGTTCCAACTACCTGACTAGCATGAGTGCCACGGTCAGACGTACGGGGTCTTACAAGCCGTACCCCGTACGAGATTGTACAATCGTGACTTTTCGGAATCATACTTGGGCTTTCACTTCTAGATGGTGGGGTTTCCATAGGTGATGCCATCACAAGGTGAAGGGCGTGAGATGTTATCACGCGAGGCCCTCGCGTAACCATGGCGGGGCTATGCAAGGTCACCCCTTGTGGAGATGCCATGAGATGCTCCCACGCGAAGCCGTCAGGGCTAGGAGAGGCTCCCACGCGAGGCCGTCAAGGCTATGGGATGCTCCCACGTGAGGCCCCCCCACGGGGCTAGGAGATGCTTCTACGTGAGGCCACCGGGGCTAGTGTAGAGTCCAAGAACTTTACTTAGCTAATTGTTTAGTAGTATTATAGTATGTTTAGTATTATCTTTGTAACTGTGGATTTTTGGTTCAGACCGGGAATTATTTGGACACTCATAGTAGTACTTATAGATTTTCTAAGTTTAATCTATAGTTTAAGAATATTAAGTATAACCTAAGGTTTGATTAATGTGACTGATATTAAGGATTATATTTATTATATTATAAGGTTTAGACATCAACCAATAGGATTTTAAGCACATGTTATGAATGGTGATTAAGGATTAAGTATTTTTTAGGATTAAATTTAATAAGGAGTAAAGTTTGAATGTTATAGGGTCAGTCAGCAGCTTTGAGTACGTTGAGGGCTTAGTCAAGGCTGTTTACTCCATTCAAACTTAGCTAAAAATGTGTAATTTCGTGTTTAAATATTCAGCGTGTGCCGATATATCGCAGCTATAGGGGGCGATATATCGCAGCACGTAGATACGGAAAACACGAAACGATGCACGGTCGCCTCGGGCATACTGGCCCAAGCGATATATCGCCTACAGGGGGCGATATCTCGCCTCCTTCAGCATAAATTCAAACTCTTTTGAATTCATTTCCTTTCAGCCATTCAAACTCCTTCAACAGTCCAGAATCTTTTGAACGAGTCTTCAGCCTCTGCTGAACGATTATTCAAATGATTTTCACCTAAAAAGCCATTATTTTTATTCAAGTAAAATCATGATACTTTCATTCCCAAACTCTATAAATAGGACCTAGTACCCAGCCATTTCTTCACCTTTTACTCTAAGTTCAGAAGCTGCTAGTGCTAAGTAAGTGTGAGAGTGTAAACATCTGGTTTGGGAAAATCATAAGCTTAAACAACATAAGCTTATCAAACACTTTGGGAAGTGAGATTCGTTAGTATTTCGGTTGTGGTTAGATTGATCTTGCAAGTCTTTGAGGTAAACCCGAAACTCTAGTTCATTTGATTTATGTTATGTTTCCCTTCTCTTAGTCTTCTACTCAGTTTCCTAACCTCATTCTTATTTTGGTTAGGGAATCCAAGTTCTTAAGCACATAAGTTGTGGTAAGCATATTTTCTTTTAATGGTTTAGTCTTCCTATTCATTTTCATTTCTTCTTCTTAAGACTCACTCTTTCTCATATGGTTTTAGGAGTGTTCCAAAAGTCCCAACTCAGTCCATTATATCCCGGTAACTTTGGTAAGGAAAATAGGCTAGAATCTATATGTTTATGTTTATGTTATCTTATGTGTTATGTTATGATATGTTATGAATATGTTATGAATGTGTATGTTTGTAGGCTTGGGCTTATGCCCTTTTTGACTAACAAGACCCCAAAAAGATTGTGGGCATATGCCTATTTAGCTGGTAGGACCCCACTAATCTCATGGGCATAAGCTTGTTTAGTCTATGGGACCCCAAGTAATAATGGCCATTATAATAAGTGTATTATGTGTTATGATATGTCTTTACGTTATTATGAAATTGATGTGTATGACTATGTGTTAGATTTTTCCTTGCTGGGCATTAGGCTCATTCCTTTCTGTTTATGTGCAGGAAATAAGCTTTAGAGGCGGAAAGATTAGTGACGCTTAGAGGATGTGTATTGATGGTGAATGGAGTCAAGGGGCCGAGCGTTATTCGATTCGAGGATGTAGTCTCATTTTACTTTTTATGGTTTTACATGTATTTTCCGCATTTCTTATGTAATGTCTTTTTATTTTTAAATCATGTTTTGTTTTTAAAGACAATGGGATCCCATATCCTTCTTAATATTTATTTGTAAGTAACTCTTATTTTACAAGTTACTCAATAAAATTATGGTATTTTCGTAAAAACGTAAGTATATGTATAGTTTCGTTAATGGTCCAAATAGTCTAGATTAGTGGGTCATTACAGCTAGGAGAGGCTCCCACGCGAGGCCTTCATGGCGCGGCTGAGGCGGGGCTACGCGAGGCTGCTGCTGAGTGCCGCGGCGCGCGAGGTGTTGGGCGAGGTGCGCATGCTAGGCAGTCCACGCTGGGGCGCTGGGCACGCCGAGGGGTGGCGCGAGGCTAGGGCCTCGCGAGACACCTGCTGAGTGCCCCGGCGCGCGAGGTGGTGGGCGAGGTGCGCACTCGAGGCAGTCCACGCTGGGGCGCTGGGCACGCCAAGGGGTAGCGCGAGGCTGGGGCCTCGCGAGATGCCATGAACCATGAGGTGATGCGAGGCTGTTGCAAGAGGACGATTTCACGAGCGTCCCGTGGCTCAGACATGTATTTAGGCCTTTATGGGACCTTAGCACGTGCCTTGGATCTTTTATAGGCGTGGGATATTGAGCATCCACAGTGTCCAAGGTGGAGTGGTCAATTTGAGCAGGGAAATTTTGAGCACTAATTTGAGGGTTCAAATGGACTTCAAACACGGTTGCTTTGGACCTTCCAAGGACCTTAGGCATGAGGTGTGGGTTCTTTACCGGTATTGAATTTTGAGCATCCACACTTGCCCCCCAGTCTAGGAGGAGACCTTTAGGTGCTCTGGTAGACTCTTCTCTTTGATTATTATAAATAGATCTCCATGCCAGGCCTATACCGTGGCTCAGCGATTTGCCGACTCAGCTCATAACCTTTCAATGTCGAATGCTGAGAAGGACCGTCTCGCGGTTCGGGTCCAGGAGCTTGAGGGGGAGCTTGCTGAAACCAGGTCTATGCTAGAAAGGGCCTTTGCGAAAATTTCTGCCTCCTCGGAAAAGAAGAAGAGGGAAATTACCAAGGCCACGATTTTGCGGGAATGGGTCACTAGCCTAGCGGCCGAACTCCAGGGTGCCGAACTCAGGGTCCTCAGAGTGTCCCGCAAGGCTAGGCGGCCCTTTGGGACCTATGTTCGGATGCGTGCATCTATGCATGTGGGACACGGGAAATCTAGCGAGGCTGCACCCCATGCGATCACTTGGAGGCAGGACGCGATGTCTCGTGTAGACACAACGCGTGTAGGAGGCTAGCCATGAGTTTCGCGTAGCGAGGGTGTCTCTCTTGGATGGAATTCACAAAGGAAGAAGTCCTACATTCACATCTCCGGTGCCCACGACATCTCTCAGCGTCAAGACAAGTAGGGCCTCGCTATGGGAGGGCCTCGTGCACCTGTCCTCTCGTGACGCGGAGCTTGGCCTCTTAGCCTAGCACGGCCACACTTCACGGCTCATAAGGTTATGCTTCCTTTGGGACAATCTCCCGGTTTCGCAAGACTTACAGGTCTGAGCCCGATAATGTGACTAAGTGACCCTTAGTCTTGTATTTTAACCATGTACTGGAGAGATTGTGTTTTTATGGTGGATTTTTGGTTTCCCCACTTGCCCCCCAGTCTATAGGGAGGCCTTAAGGCTTTCTTGTATACTCCTTTTTTTTCGTATTTATCATGCTCGAGGTCCTTTGGAGCCCACGCGAAAGGGGGTTCGATAGGTCTCTCTTTGGTGCACCTTTATCGTATCTATAAGGATATATTGACCCCTTGGGTTCTAGTTATCCTTTTATATATTGTTGCGCGCGCTTATTATTTCTTGCGAGAAGCGTCCTTCTCGTCATTAGGCATAGTACTATTTTTGCAAGCGTCTTCTTTGAGACCCTTTTTGCAAGTGTCTTCTTTGAGACCCTTTTCGGAAGCGTCTACTTTGAGACCATTTTTGATAGCGTCTACTTTTGAGACCCTTTTTGCAAGCGTCTACTTTGGAGACCCTTTTTGGTGGCGTCTACTTTTGAGACCCTTTTTGCAAGCGTCTACTTTTGAGACCCTTTTTACAAGTGTTTACTTTGGAGACCCTTTTTACAATTTTTGAGGTGATCTCCCTTTGGGTCAGGACTTTCATGGCTTGATGGTCTTCGTTCAATCTCAAACTTGGTCAGCGACCCCTCTAGCACGACGCCCCCTTATATATGGAATCTTCAGACGTATTGGTAATAGGGCAACTGTAGGAAGGTTCGCTTTCTTCAACATGGAAGTTCTTATGGCCCTCTTCCACACGTATGTACTTCTGTGCTCTCTCGAAGAAGTCATCCAAATTTGAAACTTCTTTTTTGAGCATGCTACCCCATAACTTGCTTCCTGGACGAACTCCGGCTGTAATAGCCATCTTGAGCTCCGCTTTGGTTAAACCTCCCACCTTTGTTGCTTCAATACTGAACATATGGATGTAGTCCTTCAGACTTTCATTCTCACCTTGTTTTATGTTAGCGAGGCTGGTAGTTGGCATGACGTAATCATAAGCTGCTTGGTGTTGCTAAAGAAATTCGTCAGACAATTGTTGCCATGACTCGATTGTTCCTGGCCTTAACCTCTTGAACCACCTGTACGCCACTCCTTTAAGCGTAACGACAAAGCAATGACACTTTGCCCTGTTGCTAACCCCTCTTAACCTCATCAAGTTATTGAAGGAGTCTAAGTGATATTTTGGGTCTGTAGTACCCTCGTACGGAGTCATGCGAGGCTCTCTGAAGCCAGTGGGCTTTTGCTCAGCCTGAATCTCCCTTGTGAAGGGTGAATCATGGTCGAATTCTTCGTCATCCATGAGCCCCCCAAGTGCAGTGGTGATCTTGCCTTGAGGGCTTCACATTTTGGTGTATAGTCCCCTCCTCTTTTTGCATAAGGAGTTTTGCGGGTTCTCGGGCTGATCCCTTGCCTTGGTTGTGTTCCTCGAGGGAACCGCGGGGGGTGCGTTTCTTACTTCTGACCTCTTCCCATGGGGCTCTTTTCTCAGGCCAAGGGGTGCCTCTGTTTCGGGGACTTCAGCCTCGTTCTTATGACCACCATCTTCCCTCCGCCTTTTCTCCTGGGGACATTTCGTCGACCTAAGTCCCCCATGGTACTTCGAACGGGGGGTTAACTGGTAGTAAGTTGGGTTCCCCCATCATCTACAGGGACAGTTTTTTCCCCTTTTTCATGCTCCTTCCCTTTACGCTTAGGGAGGGGTATGCTTGACTTCCCTTGCAGTAGGTCGTTTATAACCTCCTGCATGTTCTCTATCGCGGTTTCCAGCCTTCGAGTCTTTTTATGCAACTCATGAATCTCATCCTTGTAGAAGTGAGTCCTTGAGCTGGAGCTTACCGAGCATACCCTGGGACCCTTGCCTGGCCAGTGCGTCGAGGGACCTGGGTACTGGTGGCCTGAGCATGGTGTCAACGGGGGACGGTTAAATGGATACACTAGTGGCTCTGAATGACCTTCGTCGGGCTGGATAGCTAGGGACGATACTTCCCTCTCCTCCCCTGGGGGAAGAGGCTCCTCCGATCTACCTCCATGTTTAGGTGGAGGGGGGTCTTTCTTGGAAACCCTCCACTCTACTCCATCCCTGCAAACTTCATCATCTTGCATTTGCCGTAGGCGTTTTGAACGTCTTAGCATTTTTCTTTGTTGGTAGTGATGAAAGAACGTTGGCCTGATACTTGTCTTTCCCACAGACGGCGCCAAACTGTTGACGGTGAAATCTCGTCAACGAAATTAGGTTGGAAAACTCAAAGGTAAATGTGGCGATGTTTAGATAAAAACTTAGAATGAACTTGTGGAAGGATAAACATTGATGAACAATGGAGTGAAAAATGTATATTGCTCATTGGCCTCTGCATACAATGAATTTTCCAACCCCCATCTCTGTGGAAGTGGGGTTCATTTTATAGTAAGCTCTAATGGCCTTAGATACATGGTGGTCCAGGAGACCAGGTGGTACACAAGTACTATGTCAGGAGAATGGTCTCAGGGGTAGTGGTGCTGATACTAGTACATAGCCAGGTACCATGAGGAGGTCTCCACTACTCTACCGTACGAATGTCAGAGGAGTGGTACAGGTGATAGTGGTGTCGACTCTGACATCTGATTGGGAGTATGTAGGCCATGTCCTTTCTCCTAGTGTTCCCACTACCTGACTAGCATGAGTGCCACGGTCAGACGTACGGGGTCTTACAAGCCGTACCCCGTACGAGATTCTACCATCGTGACCTTTCGGAATCATACTTGGGCTTTCACTTCTAGAAGGTGGGGTTTCCATAGGTGATGCCATCACAAGGCGAGGGGCGCGAGATGTTATCACGCGAGGCCCTCGCGTAGCCATGGCAGGGCTATGCAAGGTCGCCCCTCGTGGAGATGCCATGAGATGCTCCCACGCGAAGCCGTCGGGGCTAGGAGAGGCTCCCACACGAGGCCGTCAAGGCTATGGGATGCTCCCACGCGAGGCCCCCCCACGGAGCTAGGAGATGCTTCTACGCGAGGCCGCTGAGGCTAGGAGAGGCTCCCACGCGAGGCCTTCGTGGCGCGACCGAGGCGGGGCTACGCGAGGCTGTTGCTAAGTGTCGAAGTAATTTTGAATTTATTGGGTTTTTTTTTATTTTATATATTTTTGTGTATTTTTATAGTTATTTTGCTGTAAAATGTTGTAGTTAATTATTTGAATTATTGTTGTTTAGTTTAAGGTAAAAAAATGTTGTATTATTGAACTTAAATGTTAAATATAAATTAAGTTATAATTAATATTTTCAAAAGGTTAAATTTATTTATTTTATAGTTGAAAATATTTTATTATAATTTATTTTGTAGGGAATTTCTTGTATTTGTTGGGCTTTGAAAAGTAAGGAAAAGAAAAAAAAAATGGTAATTTTGAAAAAAGGCTCACCCAGCCGTACACCAGCCGAAGCCCCCAGCAAGCCAGGCCCGTTTCTCTTTCCATCTTCTCCACTCCATTCGGCCCATGCCAACCAAGGCCCAACGCCAGCACTCTGAAGCTCATGCAGCCCACCAGCCAAGCCCGCCTGGCTCCCTGCTTCATCAGACCTGCCCCAGCCATCTGGGCCCGTCTCCACAAGCCCAATGAAGTCCTCTCCCCAAGCTGCCATCGGCCTAACTGCACCCAACACAGACCACGCCTGGCCTACCTCCAGCCCAACACACCAGCCACCTGCCACCCGGCAACTTTTCCCCTTTTTTGAGCCCAACAAAAGCTCATTTGTCCCCTTTGCCCAAAAATACCATTTTTTACTCGAACGTTTCTACACATTTTACCCTAAAATCATCATTACACCCTATAAATTACCCTTATTTTCCATATTATTATTCATTTAATCAATTTAAATTGATTATTTTAATACTCTCATTTTGGCTATAAATAGGATATTTTCAAGACCATTTTGGGGTGTGCTTAAATTTTGGGTTACCATCTTCTTTCTACCATTCTCTTCATCTTTTTGGTAATTTTTTCTATGAGTTTTTATTGGAAAATTTTGGAGGTTCCTCCAAATTTTCCTATTTATGTTTGTAATTTCTATTCTAGTTATGTGCTTCTAATCTTTTTCATAAGATTATTAAGGTCATGATGAAGCAACTTGTAACTAGATAATATTTATGTTGTATGTTGATTTCCCGTGTAATGCAACAAAGTTTATGGATTTTTCTTCTTCATATATGTCTTTCATCTTTAATATCTCATATTTTGGATTGTTAGATAATATGCACTTTGTTCTTCATTTTGCAAAACATAATATTCTTTGTGTAAGATGTGTCATTAAATTGTACACATCCAATGCTTAGAACAAAAATATTATATTTTTCCTTATAAATAATATTATTTGATTTTTTGTTGTTTCATTAGGTTGGTTCACATTAAACACTTTGAAATTATACTTTTTGAAAAGTGAAGAAAAATCCTATCTTTTTAGAAGTAATTTGTGCTTAAAATTATAAATCTATTTGGAAAATGATAGTTTGAATTATTTTAACTATCACTAAATCTTGGGAATCAATATACTAAAAAATACTATTAGACTTACATTTTGTGGATTCTAGTATCTTAATAATCTTTCTTTTAACACTTATTTTCAAATCATTATTGGTTTATGTTTATTCTCTTAAATAGTTTTATTTTCAATATTTTATTTTATGTTCATAACATTAAAACTCATCAATCTTTGGAGCTAGGTTAGAATTAATTAATATTGGTTTAAAATAGTTTTCTTTTTTATTTTAAACAACTCCTTTGGGTTCGATCTCGTGCTTACACGAACACTATATTTCATATACGATTCGTGTGCTTGCGAGTATAAATTTTTAAAACATACCCGTTTTGGGTCCATCAGTGAATGAGTTTACCAGTTTGGTGAAGGGCAGTATGACAGTCACTGAGTATGCCTTGAAATTTGATAGAATGGCTACGTTTGTACTTGACCTAGTGCCTTCAGACACAGCCAGGCAAGAAAGATTTGTACGGGGGCTGAATGTTATGATAGCCCGGGATGTGCGGATTACATCAGTTGCTAGGGAAACTACTTATGCCCAGATGGTTGAGAAAGCCCTCACAACTGAGGAGGCAGAGAACAATATATGGTGGGACAGTGTGGCATGACGTGATGTTTGGAGGGTAGTTCCTCCATTTGTAGGATTTGGTAAGGGCGGAGGCCCTAGTGACCAAAAGAGGAAGACCCCTGACACCTCCACCACTGCAAGCCATAATACAGGCCCTGGTAACTTTTGAGCCTGGGGGTGATGATCCCTTTGTTTTTTTTGTGCATGGACTCTGTATGCCTATGATATGAGCATTGAGGGCTAGAGACCTATTACAAGAAGGTTGTATAGGATTCCTAGCTAGTGTGGTGGATACCACTAAGGTCGTGTTAGTGGGACCATAGGAGACAAGATTGGTGTGTGAGTTCTTAGATGTGTTCCCTAAGGACTTACCTGGACTTCCACCACACTGGGAGATTGAGTTCATCATTAAGTTGGCGCAAGGTGCAAAACCAGTGTTGAGGGCACCATATAGGATGGCTCTGGCAAAACTGAAGGAACTAAAGGTACAGTTACATGAATTACTGGATATGGGATTTATCAGACCTAGCTTCTCGTTGTGGGGTGCTCCTGTCTTGTTTGTGAAGAAGAACGATGGGACCCTGAGGATGTGTATAGATTACAGGGAGTTGAACATGCTGACTATCAAGAACAAGTACCCACTACCGATGATAGATGACATGTTTGATTAGTTGCATGGTAAGATGGTGTTCTCGAATATTGATCTTCGATTTGGTTATCGCAAGCTGATGATCAAATAAGAGGATATTCCAAAGACGATCTTTCGCACGAGGTATGGGCATTACGAGTTTCTAATCATGTCGTTTGGATTGACCAATGCCCCAGTAGCATTTACGGATCTGATGAAAAGGGTGTTCGAGGATTATTTTGATCAGTTCCTGATTGTCTTCATCGACGACATCCTGGTTTACTCTCATTCAAAGACAGAGCATGAGCAGCATCTCCGGTTAGTATTACAGAGATTGAGGGAGCACTGGTTGTATACCAAGTTTAAGAATTGCAAGTTTTGGTTACCACGGGTGAAATTCCTTGGTCACATTGTTAGTGGAGACGGGATTAAGGTAGATCCGACCAAGGCAGAAGCTGTTAGGGATTGGCTGAGGCCAAGGAATGCCTCGGAGGTTAGGAGTTTCCTTGGGTTGGCAAGGTATTCTCGGCGCTTTGTGGAAGGATTCTCAAAGATTGCTACACCACTGACAGAGTTGACACGAAAGAACTTAAAGTTTGTGTGGTTAAGCAGATGTGAGAATAGCTTCCAAGAGTTGAAGCGACGGTTGATTACTACTCCAATGCTGAGTCTTCCTTCAGATGGGGATAAGTTTGTGGGGCACTGTGATGCATCAAGACTGGGATTAGGATATGTGCTGATACAGACTGGGTAGGTCTTTGCCTACACATCGTGATAACTGAAGGAATATGAGCAGCAGTACCCTACTCACAATTTGGATTTAGCAGCGGTGGTATTTTCACTGAAAGTGTGGTAACACTATTTGTATGGAGAGAAATGTGAGATATGCACCGATCATAAGAGCTTGAAGTATTTCTTTACCTAGAAGGACTTGAACATGAGACAAAGACGTTGGCTAGAGTTGGTAAAAGATTATGACTGCGAAATTCTTTTCCATCCAAGGAAAGCCAATGTAGTAGAAGACGCTTTGAGTTGGAGGGGCCCAGGACAATTGTTTAGTTTGAAGCAGATATCGAAGGAATTGGCAGAAGACATGACCAGAGCAAGGATATAGTTGGTGGTAAGCCAGTTGGCCAATATTACCTTGAAGTCCACTCTTTTGGAGAGAATAGAAGTGGGCTAGATGAGTGATTCACAACTGGTAAAGTTTAGAGAGAATATCCTACCTGAAGCAGCTAAGGATTTTTCCATCACAAAGATGTGTTTACTGAGATACAAGGATCGAATTTGTATTCTGATGGACATGGGAATCAGATAAGAGATCCTTGACGAATCTCATACCACACTGTATTCATTACATCCAGGCACCACGAAGATGTATCTATTGGAAAAACAATTAGAGTACGCAGAGGAATTGGCATGGTGGGCCCATTGTATACAACAATAAAAAAAAAACTCATCACTCATATAAACTGTTTATATGATCAAGAAAACATCCAGACAGAAACATTAACATTCAATATTATTAATCGTGCAACATATATATAAATATACAATATATTTATATATATCATATAAACATATACATAAATATTTAAGAACATAAGTATTTACCTCTTGAAGTCTATCAAGTGTCCTTGAGTCTTTTTGTATATATATATTTATATATATATATCAATCTTCCTATCCAATACTTTGAGTACTTAAACCACGATCTTCCGGAGTGTTCTCTACACCTCAAGATGTGTGTGCGCACATAGAGAACATGAATTTTCAATTTAGGAATCACAAGTATTTCTCAACACACGAGAACTTGGATTATGGTCTGAGAACTGTTAGAATAAAGAAGAAGAAGACAATGATTTTGTCTGACAAAAAATTCTGAAACATATTCTAAATTGTATCTGTATTGTATTGTTTATTTCCTCTTGTGTCTCTTCTTCTAATTATTCTATATCATATATATATAGAGAGATTATTCTATTACCATATTATTCATAATAATAATAGTAATATAATAATATCATAATGATGATAAGAATTTATTTAGGTGAATATCTAACTTACCAAATTTGAAAATATTTATTTTCAAATTATTAATTAATTAAATAAATAAAATAAAGCAACACTGATATAATATCAGTGCAATGGTACACCCATGGCACAGTCCTTGGACTATGTCATGCGTGAACTATTATTCCCTTTTAAGAGATATTGCATTTTTCTTTTATTTATTTATTTAACTAAAATCAATCTTCCATAAAATAAGATATTTATTTTTTTTAGGAAAATATGACAACCATATTTTAAAATTGAAATTTTAAATTCAAAATTCAAATTGATGATCATCATTATCATCATCTTTTAAATTTCAATAAATCAAAAAATAATTTTTAACTTACCAATTTTATTTTCTCCCACTCAAATAAAATAATTAATTTCAAAATTTTATTTATTTATTTATATATATGAATTTCAAAAATTATATATTTAAATTAATAAATATATTTTCAAAAATTTAATAATTAATTCAAAATTAGTTATTTAACCTCAATTATCATATAATTGCATACTTGACTCGAAGAGCAAAATTCTTCTCAAATTTCCAAATTACAGTTTTATCCTTCTATCAACTGTTACCATGATATGGTGTTGATAGAGCCACCCTAGGGACCTACGGACTTATAATATCAAGCTCCAAAAAATATTAGATTATTAATCAAAGCTTTTTTATTAAATAATTATATTTATTAATCTCATGATTACTCCACTATAAATATGAGATTGAACTCTTGATACCTATAAACATATATTTAGTGAGTACTTTATTAAATAATAAAGTGTCCATTGATATAATCATTACATACAACGTTAATCCTCTATTAATAGTTCATAATATAAAGGGAATAAAATTATCGTTTTATCTTTTTAGCTATGTCTTGTTCCTAGTGCACCATTGACTTTACTAGTGAAGGTTGTGTCACAACTAGTTTGCGACGTAAGCGCTCATAACCTTTTTTAGTTCCAAAAGTCAACCCAATAGGGAACCATTATTTAATCTATAAGAAAGTATAGATTCCATGTCTGTTAAACTATGTCCCAAGTCATATATATCATTGAGTCCCCAAAACAATTTTTCTTAGCCTGATCATTCTGGCAAACCTTAATGCATGAATCAAAGGATCAGATGACATATATAGGAGTTCATAGCAACCTTAGGATTAAGATCATCATGTATATGATCATCGTTTGATGCGTTTGATTAATACTATGAAACAACGTTTAAACAAGTATTAACAAATCACTATATATAAAGTACCTTCACTAAAGTGTCCTACTACACTAGTGACCAGGATCTAGGTCACTTGTATTCATAATACTAGAGAACCGTACTAGCAGTAATTAATCTAAAGATTCCATAACTTTATTTTACTGCGAAATGTTTTAAGTTTATTATCTTAATCTCGATCCTCTCATGATATGAGATTAAGACTACATAGATAAACTTTGGAATTTTATGATATTTACTTAATATTATCAACATAATATCGGACATAGTTTATGTATATAATAATTCAATTCAATTATTTATTTCATTTAACACATTTATCAACTACAATTGCTTTAACAACATTATTCCCAACAGTATCAGAATCTAAGGTCATTGTATTGGTGGCCTGGGATGAAGAAAGATGTAGTTGACGATGTTGCACAGTGTCTAACTTGTCAGCAGGTGAAAGCTAAACACCACGGCCAACAGGGTTGTTATAGTCTTAAGTTATTCCTGTGTTGAAGTGGGAAGATGTTTCTATGGATTTTGTAGGAGGCTTGCCCAGGACAGTGGGGCCACATGACTCAGTATGCGTGATAGTAGACAAATATACCAAGTTAGCACATTTTCTGCTAGTGAGAACAAACTATACCAAGGACCAGTATGCAGAGCTGTATGTGGAAGCCTGCAGAAGGCTGTGGGGATCCAGCTGAAGTTCAGTACAATCTATCACCCTCAGACAGACGGGCAGTATGAGAGGAAAATTCAGATATTGGAGGACATGCTTAGAGCATGTGTATTAGATTTTGAGGGGTCATGGAGTAAGTATCTTCCATTGATTGATTTTTCATACAATAACAGCTATCAATCAATGATTGGAGTAGCTCCATATGAGATGATGTATGGCGAGAAGTGTAGATCACCCATTCATTGGGATGAAATGGGAGAAAGGAAGTATTTGGATCCTGAGATGGTTCACAGGGCTTATGAGGCTATCGAGAAGATCAAAACTCAAATGCTCGCCTCACAGAGTAAACAAAAAAGCTACGTTGACCCTAAGGGTAGGAACGTGGAGTTCCAAGTAGGGGACCAAGTATTTCTACGAGTTTCACCACTGCGGAGAGTAAAAGGGTTTGGAATTGAAGGGAAAGATGAGCCCTAGATTTGTGGGACCTTTTGAGAACCTAGAAATGATCGGGTAAGTAGCCTATAGATTGGCTCTGCCCACGTTATTATCAGGAGTTTATGATGTGTTTCACATTTCAATGCTTCAGAAGTATGTGTCAAATATGACCCATGTATTGGGATATGAGGATATGGAGTTATAGACGAATTTGTCTTATGAGGAGCGACCGGTTCAGATCCTAGATAGAAAAGAAAAATTTCTGAGGAACAAGATGATTCATCTAGTTAAAGTTTTATGGAGAAATAGCAAGGTCGAGGAAGAGACCTGAGAGTTAGTGTTAGTTATGCGGGATCAGCATCCCGAGTTGTTTAGGTAAATTTCAAGGACAGAATTTTCAGTAGGAGGGGATAGTTGTAACGTCCTAAATTTGCTAATAAGGCATATTGTCTTGATTAGTGTGTCGGGATGACATAATTGGATTTATATGCGAATTATGTGAAATTAATTGAATATATGTGCAATTATGAGACATATATTAATTATATGGTAATATGAATACTTATGCATGTTTATGTGTATTAAATATGCATGTAAGCCCATTTTTTATTTAATAAGGGCATATTTGTAATTTTGACACGTTGATGGTATAATTATAATTATATGTGTTATGTGATTGAGACCACATTATTATGTGGATATATTTGCGATATTCGGCACGAGGCACTCTTAGTGAGCGAGTTGGCGTGTAGTCGAGATTTATCGGGTTATGGGTAGTTATTTGGTGGTTATTTTGGTATGTCAGGATTAATTGGAATTTTAAAGTGGAATTTGAGGTTTAGTGGGAAATGCGGCAAATGAAGACATTGCCCTTAGGGATGTTAAGGAGAGAGGATTTATGCTAGGGGCATTTTGGTCTTTCCCCTAGCCTTGGACTGCCTTAGCCATCTAGAGACCTTAGGAAGCCTAGAAACAAGCAGAACAAACACTCAGTCTCTCTTCTCCTCTCTCTCTCTCGCTTTCTCTCATTTCTCTCTCTCCCTTGAGGTATGGATGGGGTTTGAATCATTTTGGAGGAGTTTGACTTAGGAAATTGAAGGGTGGAGCACTACACCAAATACCCCTTTTCATAACACATGAATATAAGACTACTGAAAAAGTATTATGATAAGTGGCAAAATAAAAAAGAAAAAGGCGGTATTACTTTTGGGAGCCCGCTAAATTGTAAGGCAGTATTTTTTTTCTTCCTTTTTTTAATTACAAAGTAAAAATAATTTTCTGGGAAGAATGCTCAGTCACTCTCTCCATGATCTTGTGCTCATCTCTCTCAAAACGCGATCTCCCTTATCCGGCCCCTAATTACCAGCAGTGGTTCACAAACTCCAATCCCGTCGATAACTGGAACCCTAAGGTCTAGGACTGGGACACGGCTAGATTCCTTGCCAAGCCCCTTGACTCTGCGGTCTCCCCCGCCGTCAACACTGTGGACTACGCCAAGCCGGAAGAATTCCCTGCAACTCCTTTTAACATGAAGAAGAAAACCCCTGAGATAACCGATGCCACTCTTCGCCTTAATCTGGGGGGCGGCTTCACTTGTGGGGATGACCCCGGATCCAGACCCTATAAGAGGGTTCGCTCTGGCTCTCCCGGTAGCACCACCACCTATAAGAGGGTTCGATAACTGCAAGGAAGATCTCTTTGCCGTAAATGACTACCATCGCAGACATAAGGTTTGTGAGCTTCACAGTAAATCTACTAAAGCTCATGTTGCCAACCAGATGTAGAGATTTTGCCAGCAGTGTAGCAGATTTATGCAAATCTCAAATCTCAATTTTTTTTCTTTTAATTTTTGCTGTAGATTTCTGTTGTTTAGAACGGCGAGGTTCATCATCTTCTTGCTTGCTCCTTGCAGATTTCATCCCCTTTCCGAGTTTGACGAGGGCAAGCGGAGTTGTAGAAGGAGGCTTGCTGGGCATAATCGGCGTAGGAGGAAAACTCAACCAGACGATGTTGGCTCGAGACTTGTGCTCCCTGGAGATCGAGACAATAAAATTAATGGACACTTGGATATCTTTAACTTGTTGGCTGCTGTGGCTCGTGCTCAAGGTAAACGATCATGCTCTAAGGGTTTTCCGTGTTTTGTGTTCTAAATTCTCATTGATATTGTGCTGAATTCGTATGCTGCGTTTTTTACATAGAGAAAAGTGATGGAAAAACTATGAGTTGCTCTCTTTTACTGGACAAAGAACAGCTCCTTTAGATTCTTAGCAAGATAAATTCACTGCCTTTCAGAAGAATTCAGCTACCAAGGAATATTCAGTCATTCGCACGGTCCTATGGTCATTTTTGTAAACCCCGACAACCATTTTTCTGCCTTGGAATTCTTTCAATTTTGGGTAAGCAATCTCTTGTTGTTTTCATTGTTTTTTATTTGGGAAATGTATGGTCTTTAATATATTTTCCAAAATCAACATTTTAGGAAAAGTGAATCTCTATTTCATTGACGATCTTCCCCTACTTTCGTCTCCTCTGATCATCTTCGGCGTTTCCAATCATCTATGGTGTCTCCGAAGTCATTGTTCGACTCTGTTCTTAGAGTACGTTCTTGAATCTTTTTGTACTATTCTCTTTTACATTGCCTGGGCCTAATTTTCTAGAGAAGTTTTTTGCTATAATTAGTTTTTGAGAAAATTTATAAATGTATGGATTTAAATATAAAAAACTAACAACTTGTGTTTGTGGTATTGTTTCATAAAAGAAAGAATCCTTAGTTATGCTTTCCTCCTTTCCTTCTTTAGCATCCAAAAGACGAACAACCAAAACCACTTCTCCTCCCTGAAATTGATGTTTCTCCTCGCCACTCCATAGACAGCTCACTGAAGCTCTTTTCTTGAGACACACACAAGCACGCACTCACACCTCTCGGCTTCTCCTCATCAGTCTCCAAACAGTTCAAAATTTAGATCTTTGGATGGTAAGTCTTCTACGATTGCAGTTTCAGTTTATATATATATTTATATATAAAAATAATTTGTTAGTTCAGTTTTCTAAAGCATGACATTGTTCGAAGATGATATTTGATAGTTTTCAACACACTTTTATTCTTATTTTGCTAACTACTTTAAACTACATTGGTTATGAGCTATTGGGTTTAATTAATAAATCAATTAGCATAATTTTTTATGATTATGATCTTTAGAAAATGGAATCTTATGATTGACAATTTTGATGAATCGTCTCTTAAGTTAAATAGCTTGTGATATTTTCCCACCAGCTCAACATTGTTTCTAGCTTATTTTGCTTAAGTCTCTCATTCTCTCTCTGTTTTCATAAATGTGTTTATTTATTTATTTTGTGTAAAATATTTGTGTCTACAAATATTATATTATCATTCTCTCTCTGTAGGCTATAACTATTTTCTTCTTAATGTTGTTATATTATCATTGCGATTTTAGAAAATTAAGGAGAAACTTTTTGAACTTTGCACGCAAGGTTATATAATTAATATGGATTTTAAGTGTACTATATATGTTGCTCTTTGGTTGTGCTCATTATGTATAATATGGTGAATTTAGATTATTTGCTATATGGGCTCTCTCTATAAGATAATAGATGATGCCCTGTAAGTGTTTGTGAAAATGATGCAAAGAAACTATAGATAATGATGCCAAGAAAAGTGTCAGTATTTGATCAATCTTTTTGTAATGTGGCTATTTTGATAATCATTATTGCTTCCTTTGTTTCATTATTTTGTCGGAATAGACTTGAACTGATTAATTTGTTTGATTTTACTGAAATTTTGATAATACAATATATTACTTTCTCTGTCATAATTGTTTTTCTTGATTTTTCATTTTATTTTTTTGATTTGTTCTATATCATATTACTATATGAACCAATACTTAAATGATTTTTTGTCCTACTTGACCAGAATGAACGTGAGGCAATGTTATGCATCTTTATTAATATGGTTAAGAACTTTTCTTTTGAGTGTTACTTGGCTGCTTATAACTATTACAAATCTCTCTTTCCACAACACATGAGTATAAGCTTTTTCAAAAAGTAATATAATAAGTAAGATTAAAAAGAGGTAAAATTAGATTATAGGCAGGACAAAAAAAATTAAGCGCCAAATGAAAAAATGTGTTAACTTTTTGCCCAAATCCAATTTTTCTTTCTCTCACCTCATTCCTTTCTCTCCGCCCAAATCACTTTGACAGGGGCTCCATCGCATAACTCCACCTCCATCTCCATCACAACCTTTGTTTTCTTCTCTCCCCTAATTTGAAAAATTGACCTTCCCTATCATCGGCAAACAGCGAAAATGACAGGGGCTCGTGGGTCTTGTGAAAACGACGGGCTCAGGGTCGTGGGTGGCTCGTTCTCATGGAGGGGGTGGGTGGCTCGGTCTCGCAGAGGGGTGTAAGCCCCCTCTTCTTTCTTCTTGAAATTTTGGTAAAATATGAATCTCTCTATTTAATTTCGAATGTAGTATACCTATATGATTCTACAGATATGATTTTTTTTCATAAAAGGCATAAATCTTTTATGATATTGAGTTTGTCTCCTTTAAGTTTCTTCCTCCAGTCATGGATGTGGGATTCTAACTGGTCTAGTTTTGGTTATCTGAAAATCTCATCTTCTCAAGCTTCAGTTTTTTTTTTTTAAAATTCATTTTGGTATCTTAGTAGTGATTTTATTTCTGCTATGTTTTTTGGTATCTATAAAGAAACTGCATATGAAAATGTTGCATACCAAGCGTTGATGATAATTCTCAAAGAATCTAAATTATTTTTTGGATTTGGGATTTGATTTTAAATTGGTAAGTACTGTTATTATATTTTCAACTTTGGGTACTCATTACTTTTCTGGTTGAATTTTCATCCCATTTTTCTGGGCCATATCTGTATTCAGTACAGAGTTCTGAACCACAATAGAACTATTATTAACTAGAACATTCATGTTCTTGGTTTTTGTTTCTCAGGCAAGTAAAAAAGCCTTGGATCCAGTTGCTCTAGTTTATAAGTATTGCCTTGTATCAGTATCTAACATATTAACTTCAACATGCCAAAATAAGGTTAGCTGTCTCCATTTTCAGCATTCAAGTCTAGCTGATATGAGACGCGTGGTTGCAAAGTTTTTCAATTGTGAGCTTATTTATATTTATATTGTTGATACATTCAAGTAACTAGCCTTTTTTTTTTCAGTCCTTCAAATATGTCAGTTTTCCTGTTCAGATACATGTTATGGTAAGATATATTATACAGTTTATTATTTTGATAACCATTTAGTATATGTTTGTTGCTTAAAAATCCAACCTTGTATCTGGCTGTGTAGTTAAGAAGTGCTATTTTGGGTTACAATTCCAGTGATCTTATTTTCAATATGTTTTAGATGTATTACACTTTTTGTTTTTGAATATCAACTTTTACATCTCTTAATAAATTAATAATTCTTTGGTTTTTGCTAAATCTTGTGGCATGAATATAATGTGTTTTGGTACATATGATCTAATGTTCTAACCTTATTTTGATTAATAATATTGATATGAACTTGTGTACATTCTTATCTTCATAGGTGTTTTTTCATCGTTTATTCCAATCTATGTCCCCAAGGCCAAAGGTGGTGTGGATGCAGTTAATTATAGAGCCTTAGGTCAATGATGTGAAACAGTTGGAAACCTTCTTTTACAAGCTCAGTTTTTCTTACATATATTGGATTACTCATGTATTTTTGCTTAGTCACCTTTGGCTCCATTTTCCTAAGAGTGTCCATATCACACATGTAACCCAACCTTTGAATTTGCCAAAGTTGATAAGCTAGATTAACTATCGTTAATATTATGATATTATCTTATAAGTTATATCTTACCTTCATGTGATTCTATGTGCAGCAACCGTTGCAGCTTTGACAGACCTTGGCTTCCTATGGTTTAGAGAATTTTATTTGGAATCATCTCGTGTTATTCAGGTATAAACAACTTTATAGCATTAGAATTGGAGTCTTATTAAACTTTAAGTAGTATATGTAGCTGAAACATGCATACAGAGGAATGTTGGTGTACTCACTCGATTTGTTATTTTGAAATTGTGAAATGTGTAACAATTTATTACTGGTTGTGGTTTGAAACTTGGGAGTGATGACTGAAAATGGATGATAGCAATTTTCTTTTGGCTTTACATGTGCATAGGCCTTTAGCCACGTTGTCTCTATCCGTGAATATCACATGCTCCCACAATAATTAAAGGGAACTTGAAAATGACTACTCTTTTTTTGTCCACTTAATATATATATATACAAGAGCTTTCTTTGAATTTCAAGGAGAACAAATTTCACTACGAGGGTGTTAAAAATGTTACTATTGAATGAGAGTCTTCACACCGAGAATTACAAATAATTACAGATAAATATAATTTGGATGAGTCATAACACTAGTGAAAAGAATCAAGAATAATCATATCTTTTGATATGAGAATCTTAAATATAATTTGGATGAGTCATAACTTAAATTCTCCGCTTCCTAAATTGATATGCGAATCTTGCTTTTATTTTTATAGTTCATTTAAAATATTGAAGTGTCTTCCAATTGCAGATCTTTTATACAAGGCAAATATGAATACTGGAAGTGTGCTTGAGCTTTTTGATTTTTCACATCAAGTCCTCAATGTCATAGAAGTAGAGACTTTGTCATCTACACAATCACCCAGGAATCCTCAATTTTCCCAGGTATGCAAGATTGCTTTCTATTTCTTTTTAAAAAGCCATTCATCTATTTTGAGCTTATACTATTAAGATTTCAAAATCAATAATCAAGATCATTCATGTATGTTAGTATTCTCTGCATTATCTGCATTTAAATTTATGTTCTGATTTTTATATTGAATGAGATTTCTATATAATTAACTTCTTACTATTAATTAATCAAGCTTTGTGTGCATACAGTAGAGAAAAATAGTACTTGTGAAACAATTATATCATCAATGTTGCTTAGTTTATTCTTTATAAAACGGATTTGATTTCTGTGTTCAATTAAATTGGGTCCTTGACTTTTTTTTAGTTTGGAAATACATTATAAAGTTTGATAGAAAATTTTCTTTTTCTGGAAAAGAGAAATCAGAGGGGATTTCCATTGCTTTTGTATTCGCATTTTTTTATTGTCCTTGGCTTTGCATTTGTGATTGTCTTTTGTATGTGGTGTCCTCTCTTGGAAATAATTTCCATAGCATTTTTCTTGAAGTAATTTGTGATGCTAGATAATAACAATAAAATATTTCTTTGTTTATTTTGTAGATGTGACAAGCGAAATAGAAAATGATACTTAATTTTGAATGCTTTGTGTTAGGCAGCTGTAGAATATTTTGTGCTGAAAGTAGTAACTTTTCAATATGTTGAATATTTAAGACTACTTGAATACTTAAAGAACATTTTGTTGTTGATGACAGTGTTGAATATTTTAAACTAATTTGTGGATTGTTAATACAATGTTGAATGTTTTTACTTTTTGTTATTTGAAAATCAAGTTCATTTGATGATGCTAGTATATATTAGAAAGCTAATTTTAATTATATAAATAAAAAATAAAAATATAATAGAATAAATTAGTGTTATATAAATGAATATATAATGAGAATTCAAACTTATCTAAATATTAAAATAATACGAAAAATGTGTTATAATATCTATTACAATAACACTTTTTATAAGTAAAGAATTTTGTTATGCAAACTTCATTATATAACACAAAAAATGTGTTATACTAAAGTGTAGTATAACACAAAAAATGTGTTATACTAAAGTGTAGTATAACACAAAAAATGTGTTATACTAAAGTGTAGTATAACAAAAATTTATAAGTATTGAAATGTGTTATATAATCGACTATAAATAATATAATCAAACACTTATCTATTTATTAAAATAACATAGAAAGTGTGTTATCGTTGACAGTATAATAACACATCTGTATAACAATGATAAAGTGTTATGTAAAGTACTCTGACCTACGATAACATAGTTGGTCTTTACAAGTCAAAAAGTGTTATGGTATGTTTTGATAACACATTTTTGGTCTTATTAAAATCATTTTTTCTTGTAGTGGAGGCTACGATTGGTGTAGGTTTAGTTCAAGGGTCGTAATTTTCAGTTGAGGTAAGCCTTAAATCTTGTTTTGATTAGGTTTTGATTTGGTTTTTAGGGTGCTCTAGAGTTTTGAACTCAAGGATTGGTTTTCTAAGTTATGATGAGGTTTTACCTTAGTTATTAATGGTTATATATTTGGTATATTTTGTTGTTATGAGATTAAGACTTAATTCCAAGTTTGGTTGAAGTTTGGGGACTGATTTTAGGGGTTTTGAATTGGGGAAAACGCAGGAAAAACCCAGAATTTCTGGGTTCGTGGGGCCACGTCGCGGCATTATTCTTTGAGCGCCGCAGCCCGCATGAATTTAGGGCTAATGATGGTTCTCTGAACTGCCTTAGCATCGTGGCGTTGGATGGTCTGCGCCGTGGTGCGTGTCCAAGGTAACTAGGAGGAGGCTGTTTGACTTGTACAGGGCTGCAACGCTTTTAAGGGGTGCCACGACTCAAGTGGAGGATCTTAGCGAAATGGGTTTTTTTAACTTGGGAACTCAAACCTAAAGGCTCGGGAAGGATTCTACTACCCGGTTTAGAAGAATTCGAAATCCCGGTTGCTAGTAATTAACTCTGAAGCTTTTCAATAGTCTAGTACTTGATGGTTATCTATTATTTTTTGTGTGACTATGTTATACCGTTAGGGCTCAGAAGTGAGGATCGCGGTCGGGATCGCCATACACTATCTGCTCGAGACTCGTGGTAAGAAAACTGCACCCTAGTTGTAATCGGGGCTTGGCCTCTGTTAATGAATATGACTATGACTGTACTTGAGATTATCTGGTTAGACATGCTTGTATATGGTCCATTTGGTTGTGCATTATGCAGTCTATATGTTTAATTGTATCTAATATGAAAGCTCAGCCTAAGGACAACCTGGGAGTACAATATGCACTTGGCTAGCCCGAACGGTTCCTAAATAATTAGAAGAGTTTTCTACACTTGTCTAACTCGTTGATTGTTTAAGTTGAGCTATGTGTTTGTTTGAGCGGGATTATTGCTGCTAAGCTTGTTGTTTATCTTCTGTTTCTTATTTGAATATGTTGATTTAAGTTTTCTTGCTAAGCCTTGACTCTCAGGTGCTATGTTGTGCAAGTAAGGGAAATGGGAAGTTGGACCATCAATGAGTTTTAGAGCTTTAGGGGCGGCATGTACATTTGTAGCTGCTCAATCGCCACGGCCGAGGATTCAACAGGGACTAGAGCCAAACCTTAATTTTGCCGCTTAGGCCGACTTATGTTGTAATTACTTTTGGAGTTGTAAATGCCTTGTAAAAACTTAGTTTGGGATCCCATGTATAGACTCAAACTTTTAAATGAAAATAACTATTCCTATGATCAAAATTTGTAAATCATAATCCGTTAAATACCCTTAGTTACACATTTATATTCAAATTACTTGATTAGCAAGTCCAACACTATTTAAAATACACAGTGTAATGATCTTTACTATCTAGGGCATTACTGATTTCTTTCATCTAACAAAGCTTATTGTCTAACCAAATGGCATGCCAAGTCAATCCATGAGTCGCATTATAAAGTTGAATGAATTGAAATCGTAAAGTTGTGCACTAAAATAATAATTTATTTAACAATCTAGAAGTACGTTTGATGTTAAGCTAACACTACAAAAAATCTTAGTTTTAGTCACAATAAATTTTGTGACTACAAGTAAAAAATTTGTGACTAAAGAAAAATTATCTTACCTATGTCATCACTAAAAAGTCAGTGTCTAACAGTATTAGTCACAAAAATCACAATTTGTTGTCATTAAATGTATTTTTAGTCACAACAAACTTTATCACTAAAATTAATAGGTTGTGCCTAAAACTACATTAGTGAAAACTTGTGATTAAGTATGAATTCTTAGTTACAGGTAATTTTTTGTTGTGACTAAAAGTGACATTTAGTCACACAAAATATATGTTGTGTCTAAAAAGTTGTCACTAAAAGGTACATTTATTTGTAGTGTAAAAAAAATAGTAGTATTACTTTTAGAGCAAAAAATAGTTTAGAAAATTAACACTGATAACATTGATAGAGAGTTGTTGGATAACTATGTGATGAATATATATGTGCACGGCTACAATGGTGCACGCTTTTGTATACTACTATGATAAATCATACATTTTTACACATGTGGGCCCTAATTTTTTTATGTGATGGTGTTCATTGTAATCACAGCGAACCTCCTACAAAATTTCCGAAAAATCTTAATACTTTAGAGTATCGAAAATAGGGTCTAAACAATATTTTGATACCCTAAATTATTAAGATTTTCTTCAAAATTTGTAGGAGATTAGCTGTGACTACAATGATCACCGTCATGTAAAAAAATTGGGATCATAACTTATAAGTGTATGTAAAAAATATATGATTCACCATGGTAGTGCATAAAAAATGTGCACTATTGTACGCGTCCTATACATAATGGCAATGCTAGTGTGAGGGCATAGGTTTTGCCCCTACAAGTAGAGGTGTAATTGTTTTTTAGCACGTGGAGAATTTATAACCAATTTTTTTTATATGTTGATGTACATTATAGTTAGAGAAAACATTCAATTAGTTTTTGAGAAATTTTGAATAATTTACAATGCCGAAATCAGGGTATAAAAAATTTGTTTTACATTGTATAAAAGAAAAATCATGAGTGCACCTGAACCTCAATTTCCATATAGTAAATTATTCAGATTTTCTAAAAAATTAATAGGATGCATGCTATAACGCTATAACTATAATGTACACCAACATATAAAAGATTTAGTTATAAATTCTGTACATGACGAAAAAGTAGTGTCACTCTTACTAGTAGAGGCAAAACCCATGCACCTGCCTTAAAATTTCTAATTCTTGGAAATATTCATAAAACTCTAGGTAGCGTACTATATATATTAGAAAACATGTTTTTAGGAATATTAGAAATGTTTAACATCACGATATTGTTTTTAAATATTGTCAAAATCACCTTAACATATATTTTTTAAATCACGATATATATTTTAAATTAAGATCATTTCAATATATCAACCTTGAAGAAACATCTACATGTATATATATATAAATATAAATATATATTATATTATTAAAGGGATTTATACTGTACACTACAAGAAAGAAGGCTTTTGTCGGGGCAAAAAAATCCTTTACCAGTGCATTTAGTGAAACGCGCCGGCAAAAACAAGGACTTTTTCCGGCACAATTCGAGGTTCCACCGGCAAAGGCGCAACCCCGAATTGCGCCGGCAAAGGTTTATCGAATTTTTTTAAAAAGAGATCATACACTTTTGCCGGCGCATTTCACCTAACGCGCCAACAAAAGTCAAACGTGTATTTTAACAAAATGCACGTTTTCAAGAAGGTAGGTGGTTAGACTTTTGCCGACGCATTTCGTTGCGCCGACAAAAGTCTAATTTTGCGTCGGCCAAAGTTGGACTTATTAAAACAATGTCATTTTGACCTAGGGTTTTTGTACTGAATTTTACCGGCGCATTTTTAGACTTTTGCCGGCGCAACGAAACGCATCAGCAAAAGTCATAACGATATCCTCAGCCGCCTAAGCCCTTCTTCCCCATTTTTTTTCTACATTTTCTTTTTTCTCTCTTTCTTCTTCCCTTCTCTCTAGTTTTCTCTCTTTCCTCCACCTCCCCACCAGTCGCACCCCCACGAGCCACACCACCACCAGCCGCACCCCGAGCCCACCCACCCCAACGCCACCGCGAGCCACCACTATCGCCCCCCTCCTCCTCCAAGTCACCCGCTGTAAGTTTTATAATGTAGTTTTGTATTTTATTTATGTATTGAATTTAATTTTTTTTTTGTTTCTATGGAGTCCCCGAGCCACTGCCAGAGCAGTCAAAGCAGAACCACTGCCAGAGCGGAGCCACTTCACCCACTGTAATATTTTTATTTTTGCTTGTTAATATTTATTATATTGTATTTTGTGATATATGTATTTTAGTTAAAGTATGAACTTCAAAAAAATCAGATTAATAATATATGTTTATATTTTTAAATTTTTTTATATTAAATGTGATATGTTTGTAAATATGTATTCAATAATTTTTTTTTTGTATTAATAAAAAAATCAGTTTTGGTATATGTTTTTTTGTTGTTAAATATTTGTATATATGTAAATTGATGTATTTGTTAATGTATGTATATATGTTTTGTATGATCTGGGAATATTCTGGTTATATATGTGTTTAATTTGTAGGTTTTTAAAATTTTTGGATAGTTTGAAATATAGTCGTTATGCTGCTCAAATTTTGTTAGAGTTAGTAAAATTAATAAAAGTTTAAGTTTAATTAAAAAAATACTTCAAAAAAATAATTTTTAACTATAATTTAAATAAAATAAAATTACCAATCATAATAATTAATAATTAATTTTAACATTAAAATTAGATGTTTTGTAGTTGAAAAAAAGTTAAAAATATAAATGATTTAATAAAATATAATTTAGTAAAATATAATTATAATAAAATTGTTATTAATTAAGTAAATAATCAAATACAAATTTAAGAATTTAATAAAAAATTACAAAATGAAATTAATGTATAATTAAATTAATTTTAAAATAAAAGTAATAAATAAGTAAATGATTTAAAAAGTTGTAATAATTAATAATTAACTACATTTTATTTGGTAAATATAAATAATTACTTTTGCTAGAGATAGGATATTATTATCACTTAGTGATAATTAGGGAGACAAACAGTCATGAAATATTTTGACTATCATTTCCCTCATTTTAAGACAATTATTAATATTTTCCGAATTATTTCGCTTAAAGATGGCGAGCGACATAAGCTGGATGAGTGCGAGGAATCGTTGGTCTCTAGAGTATAAAAATGGTGTTAAGGAGTTCTTCGAGATCGCTAAAAATCAGGTGAACGATCAGGGTTTGGTTGGTTGTCTGTGCAAGAAATGTGGGAATGTTAAGTTCCAACCTATAAATGCAATTTCGATGCATTTATTCAACAATGACATCATACAGTCATACAAAGTGTGGCATTACCATGGAGAGGCGCTGCCGCCGCCACCAGATGTGGTACGAGATTAGGATAGAGATGAGGTAGCGGATATCATGGAGGATGTTTATGATGAAGATGACGTTCCCACTGGAAACTTAATGATCCTCCCCAAGATGATGTTCAACATCGCGACAAGTATGACAATTTATTTAAGGAGATGTCAAGTGAACTGTACCCGGGTTGTCGAAAGAATTCCGCGTTGAACTTCTTGGTGAAGCTGATGCATCTGAAAGTTATTAACAAGTGCATCAATCATTACTTTGATGGTTTGCTGGAATTGTTAGTCGACGCTATGCCTGACGGAACAATTTTACCTAAGTCTAACTATGAGGCCAAGGCAAAGTTGTGGAATATTGGATTGGGATATGAGTCCATCGATGCTTACAAGCATGACTGTGCACTGTTTTGGAAGGAGAATGCGAATTTGGAATTCTGTCCGGTTTGTGGTGAGTGTCGCTGGCAAGATAATCGTGGGAACGGGAAGAAAGTGGCTCATAAGGTCATGTGGTACTTTTTCGTTGACACCAAGATTGAAAAGGTTGTACAGTTCGAGATATATTGCAGAGGATATGAGATGGCACTATTGTTAAAGGCCAAAGGAAGATGGTGTGATGAGGCACCCTGCTGACAGTAAGGCGTGGAAGCACCTTGATGAGTTATACCCATCTTTCGCAACAGAACCTCGAAATGTTAGGCTTGGGTTGGCTACAGATGGTTTAAATCCTTTTGGGAACATGGGCAACTCATACAGCATGTGGCCTGTGATACTAGTCCCATACAACTTGCCGCCGTGGAAGTGCATGAAACCACAGTCATTAATGTTGTCTATTCTAATTCCAGGTCCTTCTTCACCTGGAAAAGATATTGATGTCTATATGAGACATTTTCTTGACAAGTTGAAGGAGTTATGGGTGAATGTGTCAAGACACGAGATGCATACAATAGTACCTTGTTCAATATGCGTGCAGCAATCTTGTGGACCATTAACGACTACCCAGCTTATGTTATGATGTCTGGGTGGAGCAAAAAAGGGTACAAGGCATGCCCCACATGCAATGAAGAAACTCCCTCTGTAGGGAATAGAAGTAAAATTGCATACATTGGCCATAGAAGGTTTCTTGATATGGATCATGAATGGAGGAGTAAACGAGCACTATTCGACGGTAACAAGGAACTCAAGCCACCACCGAAAGTTACTCTAGTGATGATGCGTTGAAGCAATTAGAGAATTTGCAAATTAGACATCCTGGGAAACACAGAATTTGGCGGTGTGAAACGCAAAAGGGCTCCGATTGAACTTAATTGGTCGAAGAAGAGCATATTTTTTGAGCTTGATTATTGGAAGGAATTATTGCTGAGGCATAACTTGGACGTAATTTACATTGAGAAGAATGTTTGCGACAGTGTCTTGGGAACTTTGTTGAACTTAGAGGGAAAATCTGAAGACACTGACAAGGAAAGACTTGATCTAGCAGACATGAAAATTATGGAAAAACTCCACCTTCGCAAAGAGGGAAACAAGTAGAAGAAACCGCAGGCCAGTTACACCCTCAGTGTTCCGGATCGTCGAGTTTTCTGTGAATTTGTGAAGTCATTTGAATTCCCGAACGGTTTTGCTGCAAACCTTTCGAAGAATGTCAATGATGGCAAGATAACTGAGCTGAAATCACACGATTTCCATGTGTTGTTTCAGCAGTTGCTACCTGCCACAATTATATCGTTATTGGTTCTTGAAGTTCGGAAGCCAATTATTGAGTTGTGTGATTTTTTCAAAATACTTTGTTCACGGAATTTGAATGTGAAAGACTCTGAGAAGATGGAGACAGACATTATCACCATTTTATGCAAGTTGGAAATGATATTTCCTCCAGCATTTTTTGACATTATGGTGCATTTGGTTTTGCATCTTCCGAAAGAGGCAATTCTTGGCGGTCACGTGCACTTTAGGTGGATGTATCCCATTGAATGTTCAATGGTGGTTTATAAACAGTATGTAAGAAATCGTGCACGTCCGAAAGGTTCAATCGCAGAAGCTTACGTGGTCAACGAGGCCTTAACCTTTTGCTCAATGTACCTCCGGGGTTAAGACTTGATTCAATCAACCTGAGAGGAATGACGATCTTGTTGAATCCCAACCAAATCGGGAATATTCTATTTATAAGGCTGTTGGTCGTCCATTTGGTAAGAAATCAAGTATGCTCCTCAATCCGCAATTAAAGCAAAAGGCTGAGTGGTATATCTTGAACAATTGTGCCGAAATTAAGGAGTACCGTAGGTGTGTTTTCTAGTCCTTTTCAATAAATTTGTTTGGTTTATATATCGAGTAAAGGAAAAAATCATAACATTGTTGTCAGTTTGTAGTGAGCATATGGATGAGTTAAGAAAACGCGGGGGGGGGGGGGGGGGGGGCTAGAATCTTGAAGTTCAACAAGAAGCTGATTTTCCTCAGTGGTTCAAAGAAATAGTATGTATATTAGTCAATTATTTTCCAAAACCCCACTCAATCAATCCAAAACTAACTTTCAATGCTAATGTTGATAGGTGAACGGTTTGCACGAGTCAACACATACTGAAGTGAATAATGAATTGTATGCTCTCGCAAACAAATCAAGCGACACCATGTTCTCATATCCAGGGATGATAGTGAATGGTGTGAAATTTGTGATTCATGGTCGTGATATGAAGCTTAAAACACGAAATTGTGGTGTAGTGGTGCCAAGTGAGGAAGGAGTGAACTATTATGGAGTTCTGGAAAAAGTAATTGAATTTTCCTACTTTATGGGTTACAGTGTTGTCCTATTCAATACAAGTAGAATTAAAGTGGAATCCAATTTTACGAGTGTATATGTGAAGGAAGAATGTTATAAAGATGATCCTTTTGTTCTCGCATCTTAAGCGAAGTTGGTGTATTATCTTCGAGATGTGAAAAATGGGGATGATTGGAGGCTGGTTAATGAATACATTCCAGGGAACGTATGAGATTTCTCAAATTCTGATGTTGATGATATTGAGACCACAAATGATATACCAATATTGCAAGAAGTTAATTCTTCTTCATTTCAATTGTGGGTAGAATTCCAATTTTTTATAATCTTCAGTATGATCGGATTGATGTCAATCCCACTGAAGTGTACAACATCGATGATTTGGTTGGCGAAGGTTCAGATGAATTTGTTGTCGATGATGAAGTTGAATTTGAAGACGACACATTGGCCGAGTATGAAGACGATGAGGATGACGAAAATGTTCTAGTCGATAGTGATAGTGGTGTTCGTAATGATGTTGTAGTTAGTGATGATGAGGACAGTGATATGTAATTTAAACAAGCATATGTAACTTTTTATTTAATTCAATGAAAACTTTATTTATTATCATTAATTAATGATAGTATCAAATATAGGTACACATGCACCTAGTGGATGCCTTGGGGATAATCAATGTATTCATGTACTGGTTCTCATTTTTTCAAGATATTTGATGAAATATATTGAAGAAATGAGAATTAGTACATGATTGCTTACTATCTCCAAGGGATCCACTAGGTCGGAATATGGTAGGTTGGGAAAGACCATAAGTAATAAAATGTTAATTTTATAACAAAAAACAATAGACATGCACCTAGTGGATGCCTTGGGAATAGCCAATGTATTCATGTACTACTCCTCATTTTTTCAAAATGTTTGAGAAACATTTTGAAAAAATGTGGAGAACTACATGACTGCTTACTATGTAAAATGGATCCACTAGGTCGGAATAGGGTAGATTTGGAAATATCATAAGTAATAAAATGTTAATTTTATATATATATAAAAAAAGTAATAGACATGCACCTAGTGGATGCATTGGGGATAGCCAATGTATTCATGTACTATTCCTCATTTTTTCAAGATGTTTGAGAAACATCTTGAAAAAATGTGGAAAAGTACATGACTGCTTACTACCTCCAAGGGATCCACTAGGTTGGAATAAGGTAAGTTGGAAAAGACCATAAGTAATAAAATGCTAATTTTATAACAAAAAACAACAGACATACATAATATGAATTAGTTAATCAATGAATATTTTAATGTAGAATGGCCGAAACAAGTAATGACACAGGTGGTGGCTCCAAGAGGGGCAGGGGAAATTATTACGGTGCCAATATTGAGAAGGAGCTAGCCACCAAAAAAGATAGCCATTTGAAAGTAGAGTATGATGCACAAACTGGAAAAGCTATTCAAACGTACGGCAAGTGGTTCAACAATTCTATGGCTTGTTATTTGCGTAACACCATACCCCCAACTACACTAGCTTGGGAACAAGTAAAACTAGCTGATATCCAAGTTATTTGGCAGAGGCTATCTGTAAGCATTTTTTAAATCTTTAATAACTCACTATTAAAGATTTTGTCTATTTTCATAATATTTTAACAAATTCCAAATTTAATTGTGATTTTAGGAAAAATTCATTTATCCACAAGACAATCCGGTAATCAATGATGCCATGGTAAGACAAATACAAAAGTATCTGACTGATTGACGCCATACGATGAAGAAACACTGGGTAGAGGTTGGACGAGAGGTGGACAATGAGAGAGCGAAGTCAAAACCTTTTGGGTCGATTACTTCTTCTGATTGGGCTATCTATGCGATTTTTGGGCTTCTAATTCTCAGCAGGTATGCTGTAGATTTTACATCAATGTTTAATTATAAAATTACAATCTAGATTAATGAGTACTATTTTCTGTTTGAAACATATATCGAAGAGAAATAAAGAAGCTCGAGCAAAAATGACCACTGGAGGACACGGTTCCAAATCCATCGTTTCCCATGTTTATGATCACGTAAATTATAATAACCTATATCCTTACATTTACGAAAATATTATAAAGGTAACAATGTGTAAATAATTTTCTTTTTTAGATGGACCCGTCTATTGGCGAGCTTCCGAGCATGATCGACACATTCGAGCATCTCCACAAGAAGAAGGATAAGTGAATTAGTGATGTAGCGGCGACCAAACATGTAAGTTGCATAACCTTAACTATTTTATGATCATTTAACTTTAAAAAAGTTTAGTAAATAATTAATAAATATTAATTATTAATTGATTGGTGTCAATTAGTATTTATTAATTAAATTTTTAACAATTAAATCTTTATAATCTATGTGCCAATATTTTTGTGATTAATGATTGTGGACTAAGATAAAAAAAGAATGCAACTAATGTTGTCCCCGTATAAGGGAGCTTGTGGGCTAAGTTAATTTGTTCATGAAAATCCATATCTAAATCACAAACATGCAAATATAGTTTATGTATATGTTTAGAGACGTAAATTCCCCATTAATGGAATTAACTGATCTTACTGTATATATCAACAATATCTTCATGTTTTTGATTTAGATATGGATTTTTATGACCAAATTAAATTTAGCCCACTTGCTCCCTTATACAGGAATAAAATTAATTATATTATTTTTTAATCACTGGTCTGCAATCATTAATGACAGGATGTTGGCAGCTAGATAATAAAGTTATATTTTATATGTTGTTATATTAAAAATTTATAAGTTAGGTTTTCAAATAATGTTATATTGGAATTCGAGATACGTGCTTTTCATTGTGCAGACTGAGATGACCGAGCGTCGAGCATCGCAGAGTACAACCCCTGTATCATTTGCTACTTCTTGTGTCGACGATAATGTTGACGGTCAGTTCTCACCTGATATGGATATTGTCACGGATGTCCTTGGACCCCGCTCACGTTATAAGAAAGGGTTTGGGGGTTGCCTAGGTTGAAGGAAATTGGCGCAAAGAGGGCAGGATCTTCGTCAACTTCTCAAATGTCCGGGCAATTGCCACCTGAAGTGGACAGCATTTTGCAGCAAACTCACGACATTATGCTGGAAAATTAGAACCTAAAGAAGTATACAGCTAAACTTGAGAGTCGTCAACAGCGTCAAGATGTCCTGCTCACTGCTTTGTTGAAGCAGGTTGGTGTATTGGCTCCTGATTTTACTGTCGACTTACCAAAACAGGATTCGGATGAGGACGATGATGCTCACGGGGGCAGGGATGATGAGGAGGGCAGTACATATTTGTAGAACTTTTTATTTATTTATTTACAGTTTAATTTATTAGAGATTTAATTTACTAAACTACTTTTATATTTTCATGTTTGGTGGAGACAATAAATATTAATAGTTGTAATTTTTTTATTTATTTATGAAGTTTTAATTTTAATTTTATTTCTAATTAAATAATATTACAAAAAAATAAAATAATTATTAATATATTAAAATCGAAATTTATTAATTAATATTAATATATTGAAAATAAAATTAGTAATATTATTAAAAAAATTATTTAAAAAATATTTTTACCGGCGCAAAATTACGTCGGCAAATGTCTCAACCTTTACCGACACAAAAATGTGTCACTACATATATCCACCTTTCCTAGCGCAAAAACGCGCCACAAAAAGACACATCTTTTGCCGGCGCAATTTTGCGCCACTAAAAGAATCATCTTTTGCTGGCGCATTTTTGCGCCGCTAAAAGTGTTTTCCACAATAACGCGACAAATTTTTGTCCCGGCGTATCCTTATTTTTCCCGGCTCATTTTTTCGTCACCAAAAGATACAATTGCCGGTGCATTACGTTTTGCATCGGCAAAAGTGCCATTATCGACGGGGGTACGTTGTGGCTTTTTGCCGATGCAAAATTGCATTGGTAAAACCCAGAGAGCTTTTGCCGGCGCAATACCTGACTTTTGCTGGTGCAAATTTACGCCAGCAAAAGTCTGGTTTTTTGTAGTGGTAAAAACCTGGAAAAGTTCCTAACAATATAATTTTTGTTTTGTTTTCGATATATAGATAATTTAAGATTTCAAACAGTTTGTTTCAATAAAAAATTAAACAAATTCGCATGTAACAAGCGGTTTAAATTTTGATGTTGACAAACTAAATTATTCACAATTTCCCAAAACTTTGTAGAAGACCCCCTACAACTATAGTAACCGTCATATAAAATAAATAAGCTTAAAATAAATAAGCTTACAATTTATCCATATACCAAAAACAAAAAAAACATTTCTACCAATATAAAAAATTTCAGGATTTACTGCATACAAAAGCCTCCATTATATAATTCCATTGCTTGTCATCACAAACTATATATATTATATTAATAGTAATAGATATACAAATACAAGAATGTACTATAATTAACAAGTAAAAGGAGTTAAAGAGCTACATGTGAGGGATTTATGTTGGTAATTGGAAAATAATAATTATTGCAGTTTGTGAAGTTGACAAAGTTGGCATAAGGTAAATTTTGAACCCACAAACTCTTGTCGGCTTCAAGTACTATACCCTTTATCATCTTGTCTTTGTTTTTTGTTGGCCAAAAGAAAATATGTTGTTCGTTATCCTTGCTTTATTAGCTTAATTAATTTTCTGCCTTTATTGCTTTTATAGTATGTACATATAACTATATAAATAATAAGCACTTCTAGACACAAATTTAAACTTGGGATTCCACATGTCTATTATATGTATCTTTAATTATTGCTTATAAATGTTTTATTCCTTTGGCCAATTCCCTATACACATATACTAACGAAAATTAAAAAAAAAAAACATAATTATTATCTTTCTACTCTTAATAGTTATCACTTGACTTAGTACTTACAATTTCTTCTACCAATTAGGTCAAAACTCCACTTAACTAACTAAAAATCTATTAAAGTAAATTGTATTAAAAATAACACTACCATATACAGGCAACCCACTTGAGCCTGACTTATAATTAAATTATATAAAACTTATTATATGAATATATATTTATTATTTTATATTTATATGGTATTATATAGTCATGACAACGACTTGAAATAAAATAGTACAATGGAGCTTTCAAAGTCATCGTGGCTTTTTAATTGGCCATTTTCTTAGCATATTTGAGCTCAGACTCCCCCGAAGAGATCTATCTGGAGGTGGGTTTTTGCTCCATTAATAAGCCATATATCATCAATGGACATAACCCTCTTCACTGATATTAGTGCCAAACAACAAACTCGTGAGTACTATTTCAACTCAAACACCTATACCAGCAACAAGCACCATGATCAACTCATCATCATCAGCACCAACAATGATGAGACGGTGTTACTAGACAATATTATGCAAACCACCACCACTACAAGCAACCATCTTCCACCGCTGCCACCGCCGCCACCATCGGCCTCAACAAGCCTTTCTCCAGACTCAGCGTTCGGGGCGGCTGCCGAGCTATGGCCTTCGGCAGCAGCCGGTAAATGGGCTCCAAAGCTTCTCAAGGAGTGTGCCAAAGCGATCTTCGACAAGGATTCGACCAAAATCCACAACCTTCTTTGGATGTTGAACGAGTTGGCTTCCCCTTATGGTGATTGTGATCAGAAATTGGGGTCTTACTTCTTGCAGGCTCTCTTCTGCAAAGCCACGGACTCCGGCCTCCGCTGCTACAAGACGCTGACGACAGTCGCGGACAAGACCCGTTCTTTTGATTGTGCTAGAAGGTTAATTCTCAAGTTCCAGGAAGTGAGTCCATGGACCACCTTTGGACACGTGGCATCTAATGGAGCAATCTTGGAGGCCTTAGATGGAGAAGCCAAGCTTCACATAATCGACATAAGCAACACGCTTTGCACTCAATGGCCTACTCTCCTCGAAGCCTTGGCCACCCGGAACGACGAGACGCCGAAGTTGAAGCTCACCGTGGTGGTCACGGCAGCCGCTGCGGTAGCTACTGGTGGCGGTGGTCGATTACCAATGATGAAAGAGATAAGCCAGAGAATGGAGAAATTCGCGAGGCTTATGGGAGTTCCCTTCGAGTTAAACGTCGTGTCTGAGCTGAGTAGGTTAGGGGAGCTGACGAGAGAAGGGCTCGGAATTCAAGACGACGAAGCGGTGGCTGTGAACTGCGTGGGAACGCTGAGGAGAGCGGAGGTAGAGGATAGGGAGGCGGCGATGAGGGCTTTCCGTTCCCTGAAGCCGCGGATCGTCACGGTTGTTGAAGAGGAAGCGGATTTCACAGCCACGAGAAACGACTTCGTTGGTTGTTTTGAGGAGTGCCTTAGATTCTACACTCTTTACTTTGAGATGCTCGAAGAGAGCTTCGCTGCGACGAGCAACGAGAAGCTGATGTTGGAAAGAGAATGCTCAAGAGGTATCGTTAGGGTTTTGGCATGTGATGATGATCAAGATCAAGATCAATTATTAGATCATCATGATCAAGACATGGATGATCCTGATCCTGAAGAAGAAGATGACCAAAACAAAAACAATAGTAATAACAGTAATGATAGTAACAACAACAGCATTAAGAATGATAGGAGAAGGAGCGCTACTACTGCTACTACTACTACGTGGGATTGCAGCGAAAGGAGAGAGAAGGGGAAGCAATGGAGTGATAGGCTGAAACGGGGGTCGTTTTCGCCGGTTGGGTACAGCGATGACGTTTTGGACGATGTCAAGGCTTTGCTGAAGAGATACCCATCTGGGTGGGGACTTGTTCATCAACCTCAAGCTATTGGAGGAGGCGATCAACGACAGCAAGAACAGCCAGAACGGCAGTTATTAGTGTATGATGATTCTTCCTCTACAACCGCTTCTCCTGGGATTTACTTAACATGGAAAGAGGAGCCTGTAGTTTGGGCTTCTGCATGGAAACTCTAATAGGATGATGATGATCATCTTCAGACATTGATGCCCGAAAAATCAAACTCTAGCAGAATAATATCAGACAACCCATTTTGATATATAGCTAGATATAGCTAGGTTTTAGTAGAGGATGGTCATTTTATAATATTACTACCTATAGCTAGGCTAGCTATATAGCCATAAATAAGTTTATGCATCGTGTTATAATAGCTATTTCCATAGGATCGATCCTTATTATATTTTCTTATTTGTTTCTCTTACTATGTAAGTCACCTTTTTCTAGTATTAGCTTTATGTTTGGGAGTTTGTGTTCCTTTGCTTTGCTTTTATTTCATTGTTCTTGTTTGAAGGTGTTTGAAACTTATATATACAGAGGTTTTAATATATGTATTTTATTTGTATATGCTACGTAATTATAAATTATTAACATTTACACAGGAAAAGAAATCGATTGATTAATTACTAAGCATTCGCGGAACAAATATCTTCTGAATTACATAGTACTGGTGCCACAATATATAATTTTGAAGCTGGTTTGTAATATATTTTGATGTGTGTACATATATATATATGTATGTATATGACTGTATATAACGATGCATGTAATTAATCAGAAGCAAGACCAAGATAATAATAAAACATAAAAAACATCGACAGTTGCAGATCGGCTAAAGATGTTCTACAGAATGTTTGCTTATATTTAATTTAAAGTTCCCAATATACAATGTAATGCGCCCCCTTGTTTATATTTATTACTAGAAAATAAAACCGCGCGCAGAGAGAATTTCTTTTTTAAAAAAGTAAAACTTTTGTTAAATATAATAATAAGAATAGAACAAATTTAGTAAAATTTACATGATTAATATGAGAATTCAAATTTATTATCATTTTTATGGTTTTTTTCTTTATTTTTATAATAATTTTTTTTAGAAAATAAGTTATAATTTTTGCTTGCAGAAAAAATAAATCATAATTAATTGTATATAAAACTTTATATTTATCTATATATATTTTTTACTCAATTTTTCTAAATTAAATAAGTGTGGAAATACAAAATTTTGTTAATTAAATTAGCAAATTATTTTTTAAATCACAATCTAAAAGCATATATTGATTCCATCCATGATAACTTCGTCGTCTTTGGCGGCCACCACTAATATTATGCTTACTATATGCGAAAAGAAGATCACACAATCTCATTTCTAGTCACTTCAATTTACAGTCATGTCACCACAAGAAAAACGATTTTTGCCGGCGCGTTTCGAAAAAGCGTCGGCAAAAGTGACTTTTACCAGCGCTATTCATGAAACGCGCCGGCAAAAGTCTAAATAATTGTCGGCGTTTTTTTATGCCGGTAAAAGTCACTTTTGCCGGCGCTTTCCCGTGATGCGCCGGTAAAAATCACTTTCCCCGACGCTTTTCCATAATGCGCCAGCAAAAGTCCTCACCTTTTGGCGATCAAATATGTGTTTAGACTTTTAGTAGCGCATTTCGCGAAAAGCGCTGAGAAAAGTACTTATAGTGGCGCATTTCGTGAAATGCGCCGGTAAAAGTGTTTGAAAATTTTATAAACTCGATTTGTAATCATCACCGATCTTATCCTAAAGTAGTAGTTTTTGACAACCTTGGCTAATTATGAGATATTTCATATCTAATTAACGGTTTCATTATGCCCGAAATGTTCCAAGATATACAATTTTACTAATAAAGACTGTTCAAGTTGACTATTGATGGTTATAAGTTTTGATATCGATGTGAATCATAGTCAATATCACCCCCGACATTAGTTTCTTGCAACCAATGCACAAATTATGGGGTATTTCATACCTAATCAACAATCTGATTGCCCGCATGATGTTCCAAGATTAACAATTTTACCAACCAATATTGTTCTTCTTGATTGTTAGTGATCAAAGTTCTGCTATCGGTATGAATCATAGTCGATCTCACCCTAGGGTGGTAGTTTCTTGCAACCCTTGGCTAATTATGGAGTATTTCAGACCTAATTAATGGTCTGGTTATGGCCGATGTGACTCAAAATTTACAAATACACTAATTAAATAAATTACATTAATAGACTTTTAGTGGCGCATTTCGTGAAAAGCGCCGGGAAAAGTACTTATAGTGGCGCATTTCGCGAAATGCGCCGGGAAAAACACTTTCAATGGCACATTTCGTGAAATTCGCCGGCAAAAGTGTCTGAAATTTTTATAAATTCAATGTGCAATCATCATCATTCTTTTCTCGAGGTAGTTGTTTTTTACAACCTTGGCTAGTTGTGGGATATTTCCAATCTAATCAACGGTTTGATTACTTGCGGGATGTTCCAAGATACACAATTTTACTAATAAAGATCGTTCAATTTGACTGCTGATAGTTAAAGTTCTGCTATAGATGTGAATCATTGTCGATCTCACCTTCGGACATTAGTTTCTTGAAACCAAAGCAAAAATTATGAGGTATTTCAAACCTAATTAACAGTCTAGTTGCCTTTGGATGTTCCTAGATAAACATTTTCACTAACTAGACTGTTCTTGTTGAATGTTAATGGTCAAAGTTCTACTGTTGGTGTTAATCATATTCGATCTCAAACCGGGATAGTAGTTTCTTGCAACCTTGGCAAATTATAGAGTGTTTCAGACCTAATCAACAATCTGATTTATTGCGGGATGTTCCAAGATTAACAATTTCACTAACCAAGATTGTTCTTGTTGACTGTTAGTTGTCAAAGTTCTGTTATCGGTGTGAATCATAGTCGATCTCACCCCGGGGTAGTAGTGTTTTGCAATCCTCGTTAATTATGGAATATTTCAGACCTAATTAATAGTCTAATTATGGCTGATGTGACTCAAGATTAACAATTACACTAATTAAAAAAATTACATTAATAGACTTTTAGTAGCGCATTTTGCGAAATGCGCCGGAAAAAGTTGAGCGGGAAAATTCCCGCCTTGCCCATTTCGAAACTCATGTGGGAAAGACTTTTGTCGGCGCGTTTCACCTAACACGCCGACAAAAGTCCACGTTTTAATTATGGTAGTTGGGTTGACTTTTGCCGGCGCGTTTCGTTGCGCCGGCAAAAGTCTCATTAAATGAAACGATGTCGTTTTGAATTAGGGCAGCAGGGGAAACTTTTACCGGCGCAACTAAACGCGCTGGAAAAAGTCTTAGCGATAAACACAGCCCCCCACCCCTTCTTCCTCATTTCGAAATTTTTACAGATTTTCTCCTTCACCCTCTCTCTCTACTCTCTCCCTTTCTCTGGTTTCATGGCCCTCTCCGCCCCTCTCCCACCCTTCTCTGCCCCTCTCCGCCCTACGTACGACCTCCACACCACCATCCATGGTATTATCTTTTAATTTTTATTTTATTTTAATGGTTTAAATATATTTTTGTTTTCTAAGTTATATTTTTTAGGAATTGCCAAGAGCCACTGTGAAGGATTTCCCGAGCACCTCTGCCCTTTTGCCGAGCCCCCACTGTAATTTTTTCTATATTTGTTATACTTTTTTTGTCAATTATATATTTTGTAATTTTGTTAATATGTACTTTTTCTGTGTGTATATATATATGTTCAAAAAAATCATATTATTTGTGTAGGTTATTTTTGTGTTATTAAAAAATAGATATTATATATATTTTTCTTAGGTATATATGTTTATGAAATTGTATTTTTTAGATAAATATGTGTATAGTTAATTTTGGTAGGAAATTATTATTTGTTATGTTTTTATTTTTGCATGTTTTGGGAATATTCTGGATTTGTGTGTAATTTGCAGGTTTAAAATTTTTTTAGTAGTTAAAAATATAGCTGTTATGGTGCCCAAATTTTTTTAGACTTAGGAAAATTAACATTAATTATTCAAATACTTAATTATTATCCTTCATTATTTTCATCATTTTATTTTAAATAATGTATAATTTTTTAGAAGAAAAAAACCTCTTTTTTTAACAAAATATTATATATATTTTTTTATGTTAATTTTTTTATTTAAATATTTAAAAATATATTTTTTATGTACTTTTTAGAATATGTAATAGAAAAAAATATAAGCACAAGTTGAATTTTTTTTTAACAAATATTAATTTTTAAGAAAATGGTGGTATTAATCAAATTTTCGGGTGCAAATATAATGACACTTAAATAAATAAATCAGTTAAAATTTAATTATTATTAAAAAATTAAAAATAATAATTAATTTAATTAGTAAATAAATAATTTAAAAATAAAATTGTTATTACTTACTAATTAATAGGTTAATGTAACAAAAGTTTAAGTATAATTAAATATAATTATAATTTAACTAAATAAATTAGTAAAACTCTAATTATAATTAATAAATAATTAAATGATTTTTAAAATAATATTGTAATAATTAATAATCAACTAAATTATTAAATACAAGTTTAATTGTAATATAATATTATAAAATTGCATATGACATATTAATTTTTTCTTGCATAACACATCATAATTTTATATTTGAAAAATAAGAAATCATAATTAACTACATTTTTTTGGTAATTATAAATATTTATTTTTGCATATATTATTCTCACCTAATGATAATTAGGCAGACAAAGAGTCATGAAATTACGACTATCACTTCTCTTAATTTAAGATAATTATTAATGCTTTCTTAATTATTTTAGTTGAAGATATGGAGCGACAGAAGCTGGATAAATCCTAGGAATCGTTGGTCACCAGTTATTATGAAGATGATGATGACGATGGTGCATTTGACAAAAGCGGGGATGATGAGCACAACACTACCCATTTGTAGACATTTTTTTTTCTTTATTTCTAATTTATATTATTAGAACACAATGTATGTTTTAATTTACTACGCTACTTTAATATTTTTATGTTTAGTTGAGACAATTAACATTAATAATTATAATTTAATTTTTAATTATTATAAATGAATTTTTATTAAATAAATTAATATAATTATTAAATTAATTAAAAATTAATAGAGAATTAATTCAATGTAAATTTAAATTATTAAATAAAAATATTTAAATATTTTATAAAAATATTTAAATATTTCATATTTTAAATAAAAATTATTAAATAATAATATTTAAATATTTCATATTTTATTTTAATTTTATAAAAATAAATATATATTAACTTTATTGGTAAGAATAAATAGACTTTTGCTGGCGCATAAATAGACTTTTACCGGGGCAAAATTGCGTTGGCAAAAGACTTTATTGATAAAAATAAATAGACTTTTGCGGGCGCAAAATTGCGCCGCTAAAAGTCTTACCCTTTGCCGGCGCAATTTTATGCCGCTAAAAAGTGTTACTTTTGCCTGCGTGATTTTATCACAATTTCGTGAAAACATTTTTCCTCGGATGACTGTTATTTTTCCGGCGCATTTCGTTTTGCGTCGGCAAAAGTCTCATTACTGGCAGAATTTTGTAGTTAGCATTTACCGACGCAAAAATACGTCGGCAAATCCCATCCGACTTTTGCCAGCGCAAAAACGCGCCGGCAAAAGTGACGTTTTTTGTAGTGTGTACATTGCATTTTCAAGTTACTTTTAAATATGCTAGAGTAATTTTACCACTTATTTGATCGAGAATCAATTTCAAAGTGGTTTGCTACTCGACTGTATGAGAAGACCAATCAATGAGATATACAAAAACATTAAGAATCATTTATAGCACTCAACTTGTATTAAAATTATTTAATAAATCATTTTAAAATTTTCTCAGTTCCTTTCTAGACATTAATAAAATTGGCAAATAATGTATAATTACATTTGAAAAGCAAGATAGGTGAAAAGAAACCTTACAAGTAATTTAATGATAATATTAAGTGTTCCAATAATCTTTTCTTTAATTTCTAACGTGTCCTTACTATTTTACTATGACTACTTATTCTTCCTAATTGACATTAATGATGATAAATAAATTTGAATAAAAAAATAAACTATTTGAAACAATTAGAATACGTTAGATGAACAAAATACTTTTCGATTCAAAACAATATTCCTTAAAATAATTTCTAAATTAATAGAGAGATGTTGACAACTCGGTTATCATTACATATTTTATTTTTGTTGTTTATTTTTACGTTTACAATCATCGTTCTTTTTTTTACCTAATCACTACATCAAAAATGCATTTTTTGTATCACTCAAATACTAATGCTGTTGACCGAGAATTAACATTTGTGGCAGTTGGACATTGTCAAAAAAGAAAAGATATTTGCATCACTTGTTATATATACATTAATACCCAAACAAAAAATTCATAGCTATCTAGTTAATTAATTTACATTTATAATTAATTTATATCTCATTTGACATTGATTAATAAATTATATATTATCTATTTATATTTATATACTTATATAAAACCAAGCCCATATATGATGAGGTAGCAGCCTAAAATTTTTGCATTCTGTTTTTCTTATTTTATGAGATTTTATATATTTTGTGACATATATCTGTTTTAATCTAAGGTTTAATAATAAGTTATCAATGACTAAAGAGAAAAGAAAGGTCACACGGTGCTTCTACTTGCAATGCATTGAGGATTTAAATTGATTAGAGGAAAACTCCCATTCCTTGCCCCTGGCAATTTAATTATTCAAATATCCCTCCCCATTTTCCATGCTTAAAAAATAGATATAATTAAATACAATATTTCTAGAAATTATAATTGAAACAAAACAAAAAGCGAAAAGTAAAAAGAATATAAAGAAGAAATGTCTTCAAAATTCAGAGTATAACTAGATGGAGGAATCTTCTCACATCACCCACAAAGCAATCAAAGTATTACAGGTGATTTTCAATTCAATTAATTTTATTATTTATCTACACTATATATGCAAGTATTTGTATTTGGATATACTAATAAAACATTTTATATGATTATTTGATTATAAATTTTGGTGATGATGTGTAGAATGAGCCTCACATGATTTATAGAATTAAGAAAGATTATGAGGTGATGAGGGGATTAATGGATGCACTTTTGTATTAAAATGGGGTTTGATGTTGCCTCACTTGCATTTATTTTTTATGGTGAGCACCACAATAGGTGTGTTTATCTCTCATTCTTAATATTCTAAAATAATTTTTGTTTGTCTTAAGAGATTATGTTTTTTCACAACAATAAGTGGAGTACGTTATTGCTCCATTATGTATTATGTTTCTAAATACATAATGAAAGATCGAAATGTGATTCTTGTGTGTAGGTGGATGGTGATTTTTAGCTCTTACGGTTTGTTATATATACTAGACTTATATAGTGATCTATATTATGTAAAAGAAATATATATTCATTACTACAAAATGGTCATTTGCGTTAGTTCCCAACTGCCACAATTGATTTTTTGCGTCAGTTTTAAAAGTGATGTGGAATCCCATGATGCAAACCAGCCTGACATTTGCGACAGTGCTCCACTGTCACAAACCTGACATTTGTGGCAGTTCTCCACTAACGCAAACGCTTGACATTTCTTATAAATGGATACTTATAATAAAGAAAAAATATAATAATAAGATGTGATTAGGTGGTTTAGTTCTTAAAAGCATGTCTATTTTATGGGATGCTTGATCTAAAATATATAAGTTAGTTACCTTTTTTTTAAAAAAAAAAAATGGGATGTTTTCCAAGTTTGTAAATTTTGGCGAGTAGGGATGGTTTCTTCAGAAACTTTCTATAAATCTTTGCTCACATTTAGTATGGAAGAATCCTCACTCAAGTTGTTCAATGTTTGAAACAACTTTATTGTGAAAAGGCGAGATTTTTAAGTGATCAGTTTGACGAGCTTAAGAATCTTGTTGATATTGGTGACATACTTGGTGCAAGTGGCTCAATTATGCGAACTGAGAAAGGCAAGTACTAAAAAAATTTATCTTTTGCACCTATTTGCGATTAGGTGCTGATTGTTGAATTTATAGGTACTTCTGGGTGAAGCTATTCTTACCCTATTTGTATTGGAAGCTATTTAGATAAACCAATGCCATTTATAAAAAAATGCCATTGGCTTTGATTGGCTTCTTACTTTTTTGTGATTTCCCTTTGAGGTGAGAAACTAATTGAACTTATTTCTTTGTTTCTTTAGGGGAGCTTTCTGTCTATGTGAACTCTTTTGCAATTCTTACAAAATCTCTACTGCCCTTGTGAGACAAATATCATGGTCTAACTCATGTGGATAAGCATTACCGGCAACGTTAAGTTGAGTTTTCTGTTTCTTTTTCACAGTTTGAGTGAGAGTGTATCTTATGGGAAATAACAAATTGTTTTCTACTGGATGATGATAGCCCACAATTCGTTGCAGTGGTTCTTGCAAAAGACTTGTCTAAATGGCTTTTTAAATAAAATATATATTTTTTGGGGTATACTTGGTTATAACTAAACTTTACTTTTCTTTTAAAGGTACATTTATATGATTTCCAATCCTGAAGTAGCTGATGTATTTCGAAAGAGAGCAAAGGTAAGTTAGGCTGAGGAGTAATTAAAGACCTTTTAGTTATTTAAAGTATATGTTCTTTCCAAAAATAGTATTTTTATTAACTTGAGGACCTTAGAACTATCTTACATGATTGCTTCAAGTGTACTTCGCTTCTGATGAAGTATTTGAATAGACAAAAATAGCATTAAATGACCTTTCCTGAGTTGAAGCACGGTTCATTGGATTTTATTTTTTTTCTAAAAAAGGTTACAGGGTTATAATTTCTATATTAAGTTCCTTAACAGCATTAACACTTGAGGAGATAATTTATTTATGCAAGTTATGGATATTTTATCTTTCTTTTGAACAAATTTGCTCTAAATATTAGAGTGCTTATGGTGGTTGAATGTATTTGGCAATTATGGAGTTGTTGAAAACTTGAGCAAAAGAAGGATGGTATACCAAGTTGTTTCTAGTTTGGGCATTTTGAAGTATACATATATAAATTCAATATTATTTCCTAGATAGAGTGGTTGGGGCATCTTGTTGTTTATACATTAAAGATGTTTTGCTATTTTTTCTTTTTGGTGGATTAGATTGTATCAGAGTTACGCAAGACAATGGAATCTTTTGGATTTCTCAAAGTTGAAACCCCAGTTTTATAGGTTTATGGATTTTCTAACCGTTTTATGGTCATATGGTTCATATCAAGATTTAGCATTTCTATAATGGAATTTGACTTTATAGTTTGGCTGAGTTCTTATGTAAGATTACTGATACTTCTAGTGATGCTTGTTCAATTTCTTAGCTTTTGTTCTTGGCCAAGATACAACTTATAGAATACCCTATTCTAGAATTTTTAAAAAAGATAATGTCTAGTTTATTGTAAAGATGACTGAAGGTTGAACTGTTGAAATACTTAGCTGGGAATTCTTTTGGTTCATATTTTATAAATTTTGATTAACTGTATTCATTTCCAGGAATAGTTTTTACTTTTTCTGTATATGACAATATTTTGGTGCCTTAATTTACATACATTAGTATTGTTTCTATTTGAAGGTTGGTTTTTAATTGACTTAATCAACTATGGAGCAGCTGGTGGAGCAGAAGCAAGACCATTTGTTACCTACCATAATTCGCTAGGAAGGGATCTTTATTTGAGGATAGCAACAGAGCTCCACTTGAAGAGGATGCTAGTAAGGATTTAAAGTATATTCATTTTCTTTCGAGTGCTATAATAACATGCATAATCTCTTCAACCGCCCTCTGGTATTTCCAAGGTGTAATTTCTCCAGTTTAACTTGGTCATTTTCCCGAAGCTGCTTTCTAATTTTTATTCATTAGTTTGTGTGTATATGTCAGATTTTAACACTTCCATGGCAGTATTGTTTTGCTAAGCAAGTTTTTTCTGTGTAAAGATTTTATAAAACATTCGCTGTTTCCAATGTAGGTTTCTCAAGGCTGACAGTATTTATAAGAAATCATTTGTCTTTTAATGATAATTCTTGAGCTCTTCTTTATATCTGTACAAGAGAATATGTTAGGAAAAATAATATTGCCTCAATGGAAATGGTAAGAAAATATTACAACTCTATGAAAAATATTACAATAGACAATGATTGATTAAATAAAGTGTTACAACTCTATAACTGAAAATACAAAAAAGATTAAAGAAAGAAGAAGAAGAGGATTGAAATAGAAAATACAACTCTTGACAAAAAGATACAAATAAACTTGAGGTAGTAAAAGGAAAGATGTAGATGAGATTACAACTCTTAAGCAAAGATACAAGTAAATATAACAAAAATGATATGAAGAAAAACATTAGAGGAAAATAAGAACAAGAACAAAATGATAAGATACTCTCACTCACACAACCAAAGTGAAGAGTGTTGGGGATCACCAACTTGAACAAGGTTTGAAACCTTTGTCCAAAAGCTTATTTCCCCCTAACTCAAGCACTAAGGGATCTCTCTCAGATTTTGGAAATGCTTTATGGAATTATCAAGTCTCAAGGTGTTTCTAGCCAAATGCTCTAATGGATAGAAATGTTGTGTCTTACAAGTGAGCTATAGGCTCCTATTTATAGAGCTTAGAGACACCCTTTGAATTTCAAATTCCACCAACCCCCATGGCTGTTACCAATGATTAATTGGGTGTTTTATGGAATTAAAATAGAGATTTGGGAGTTACTTGGCTATTGGAATTGTTCAAAATTGGATAAAAACCAAAATTGTATGAAGCTGTCAGCCACAAGGGCCGTGGCGCTTGGTCATTTTCAGCAACCAATTTTTAAAAGTTTTTTCCAAAACGTTCCAATTTATTCCCACTTGATTTTGTAACTTCCATACACAATATGGGAGTTAAAATCACATCTCTATCAACCATTTCTCATATGGCTTTAAGAAATTCGTCTCAATATTGTGTAACAACAAATCTACACAATAATGGGTGATATTTAGGAGTTACAAATTTGTGATGAATTTGTAACACCAAATATGTTACATGTTTGGATATTTCACATATATCCAAATAATGTAACTCTCTATTATATGTTACAATATGTGACACTTTATGTCACATTTATTTAATCTAAAACATTATATTATAAAATAATATAACATTCCCCCACTAGATTAAATGGTCATCTATTGTAACACTTATTTAATCAATCATTATATTTAAAAATATAACATATCCCCCACTTGATTAAATAAGAACTCTCTCTTATAGGAGTCATTGCATTGATGCATAAAGTAAAATGTTTTTCAACTTGAACTTTACTGTAGTGTAATTATCACAAAATTTGTCAAAAATTTGGTTGCACTAGGCATTGAACCATCTTTTCATGATGACAAATCGGTGATAACACAAACACCTTTGCGATGTTCACTTGAGACCTCTATGTCTCGCTTTGCACCGTTAGTGGCCATGTGCACTTTCCATTCATGGACGTTCTTGAGAATAAATCCCTCGTTAGTGGCTTAGTGAAAGGATTCGCTAGATTTTCACTTGTTCTCACATAGGATATTGAGATGACTCCTCTTTGAATCAATTCTCTCACATATCCATGTCTTAGACTGATATGTCTAGACTTCCCATTATACACTCCGCTGTATGCTCTAGCCAATGTCGCTTGGCTATCATAATGTATCGATATAGTAGATACATCATCTTTGATTAGGGGAATCTCTATCAACAGATCCCTTAACCATTCGACCTCTTTGCCGGTAGCAGCTAGAGCTATGAACCCTGCTTCCATAGTGGAATGAGATATACAGGTTTGTTTCTTGGAACCCCAAGAAATTGCACCGCCACCAAGTGTAAATACCCAACCAGTTGTGGACAAGTTGTCCCCAAGATTGGATATCCAACTTGCATCTGTATATCCTTCTAATATCGAAGGAAATTTGGAGTAGTGAAGACTTAGTCCTTTGGTTTTCTTGAGATAACCTAGGAATCTTCCAATTGCCTTCCAGTGATCCACACTTGGATTACTTGTAAACCTACTAAGTTTACTTACCGCAAATTCTATATCAGGTCTAGTACACTGGGCAGCGTACATTAGACTCCCTATAGCACTAGCGTACTCCAATTGAGCCACCGCTCTTCCTTCATTCTTCTCTAGTTTTACACTATGATCGAATGGAGTATTGGCATCTTTAACCTTGAGATGGTTAAATTTGTTCAATACTTTCTCAACATAGTGGGCTTGCCCTAACGCAAAACCCCCACTATGTTTCTTTACTTTGATACCGAGTATGGTATCAACTTCTCCAAGATCTTTCATCATGAAGGTTGATGATAGAAACCTCTTCATTTCTTCTATCCCTTTCATGCTATTTCTTTGAATAAGCATGTCATCCACATATAAGCAAACAATGATCACATATCCCTTACAAGTTTTGGAATACAAACACTTGTCTCCATTGTTATGTCTAAACCCATTAGACATGATGGCTTGATCAAATTTCTCATGCCATTGCTTAGGAGCTTGTTTCAATCCATATAGGGATTTTACAAGTCTACAAACTTTATGTTGATATTTTGGTAGGACAAACCCTTCGGGTTGTTCCATATAGACCTCTTCATTGAGGTCACCATTAAGGAATGTCGTTTTGACATCCATTTGATGAACATACAAGTTGTGTATAGAAGCTAAATCGAACAAAATTCTTATAGAAGTTGTTCTTGCAACAGGTGCATAGGTATCGAAATAATCGATACCCTCTTTTTGTCTAAACCCTTTAGCTACTAATCTAGCTTTAAAGGTTTGGATAGTGCCGTCAGTGTGGTATTTTCTCCTAAATACCCACTTACACCCAATTGGCTTAGACCCCGGTGGGAGGTCTACCAATTCCCAAGTGTTATTGGAAAGAATAGAATCCATCTCATCATTGATGGCTTCTTTCCAAAATGCAATATCTCTCGATTGCATAGCTTCTCTATAAGTCTTAGGATCATCCTCAACGAGAAGTACAATAGGAATTTTCCTAATGACTTCCTCTCTATTTCCTTCTACCATGTAGAATGAAATTCGTTGAGAATCTATCTCATCCACTACTAGACTTTTATGATTTTTAAGCCTTTGACTTCTTCTAGGTTCAAAGGGTTGCTTTACATCCTTTTGAGAATTCTCCTCTTGAGAATCAACTTTGGATGTGGAAGCTTGAGAATTGTTCTCATATAACAAATTCTCCTTTAGAGATGTTGAAGCTTGAGAATTGTTGTCACATAACATATTCTCAAAGAATTCAACTTCTCTAGATTCAATCACAATATTAGACTCTAAGTCTAATAGCCTATAAGTTTTACTATTGTTGGCATAACCAACAAAATCACACTTTATGGCTCTTGAACCTAACTTTGTTCTATTAGGTTCGTTTTTCTTGCAATATGCAAGACACCCCCACACTTTGAAGTACCCTATGTTGGGTTTTCTTCCTTTCCATAACTCATATGGAGATATCTCATTTTTCTTCATCGGTATTCGATTAAGAATGTGACAAGCGGTTAAAAGCGCTTCACCCCATAAGTTGAAGTTCAACTTAGAAAACACCAACATAGAATTTATCATCTCTAGATAAGTCCTATTTTTCCTTTCGGCAACACCATTGTGTTGTGGTGTATAAGGTGCAGTGCACTCATGAATTATGCAATTTTCTTCACAAAATGTATTGAATTCATTAGAGAAGTACTCTCCTCCTCTATCACTTCTTAGCACCTTAATCTTTTTATTTAGTTGATTAAATAATCTCAAAGTCACTTAACCAACTTTTGTGCGTTTTCTAAGAGTCTCTTTGAGATTCTTTTGAAAACATCATTTGACATCCATTGATTTTCTCGTCAAAATCAATTTGAAGATGTCAATTTTAAACACTTAAATCAAATAAAATAAACCCTCAATGATTTATTTAAATACTTTGATTTCTAATGCTTTGGTTTAACATTATCTCCTCATTGGGATTAATTTAAAACATATCACCATCTTTAACAAGAATGAATAAAATTCTCTTCAACCTTATTCATTATTGGTATAAATATTCAAAATTGCTTCTCCAATTTTGTAATGTCACCTCATTGAGACATTGAATATTTGAGAATTATTGTCACTAAATAATTCTCAAATATTTTCTCTTTTGACTACACTTTAGACTCCAAGCCTATAGGTCAATATGTCATCCCATAATTTGGATCCACCTTGATCAATTTTATTGCAATAGCAAGATACTTATCAAAAGATGTAGCCATTTTAGGTTCATCTTTTCTTATCTCATAAGTTGAGATGGTCAACACTTAAATGAGAAATTTTCATTTCTCAAATAATTCTCTTTATTTACCAAATAAATGGTAACTCATCACATTGCAATGATATAGGATAAAACATATTTATATTATTATCACCTTAATAATCATATTATATGGCACACCATAATAATCATGATAATTCTCATGTATATATCAATATACTTTTATATATTAACATAATTATGTCTCAAAGAAATTTCACATAATTTGTCAACATATATCAATCATATTAGCATGCATTTTGAATCTCATAATTATATTGTAAGTATATCACAAATATCATACAATAATTCACATTTCTATTGATTCACAAAATCAATATATAGGCATGTCAAAAACAACCTAATTATCATGCTTTATTAATTCTCAAAACATAATTTTCATGTCAAATGTATGTACTACTATATCACTTATAGCATACACATAAGATTAACAATCACTAGATTATGTAGAGCTTCTCAAAAGTTCACTTCTAAGGATTTAACTTTCACAAATAGATGTGTAACCTATGTTACAATGTATCTCATATTATATTAACATGTTAACATTTACACAATTTATTCATATATCAACATTTGGAAAATATGCTAATAAATGAAATAAAATTTCATCACTATTATATAAAATTTACACTTACCTTGTCTTACCACCAATTTCAATTGAATCCATGAAACCTATTCCACCCTACTAGGTATTGGTTCATGATTTTGATAGTCTCACCTTCCATTGAAACAAACAATGGGGATAAGCTTTTGAATGATAGGAAAATATTGTATTGCCTCAATGGAAATGGTAAGAAAATATTACAGCTCTATGCAAAATATTACAATAGACAAGGATTGATTAAATAAAGTGTTACAACTCTATAACTGAAAATACAAATAAGATTAGAGAAAGAAGAAGAAGAGGATTGAAATAGAAAATACAACTCTTGACAAAAAGATACAAATAAACTTGAGGTAGTAAAAGGAAAGATGTAGATGAGATTACAACTCTTAAGCAAAGATACAAGTAAATATAACAAAAATGATATGAAGAAAAAAAATAGAGGAAAATAAGAACAAGAACAAAATGATAAGATACTCTCACTCACACAACCAAAGTGAAGAGTGTTGGGGATCACCAACTTGAACAAGGTTTGAAACCTTTGTCCAAAAGCTTATTTCCCCCTAACTCAAGCACTAAGGGATCTCTCTCAGATTTTGGAAATGCTTTCTGGAATTATCAAGCCTCAAGGTGTTTCTAGCCAAGTGCTCTAATGGATAGAAATGTTGTGTCTTACAAGTGAGCTATAGGCTCCTATTTATAGAGCTTAGAGACACCCTTTGAATTTCAAATTCCACCAACCCCCATGGCTGTTACCAATGATTAATTGGGTGTTTTATGGAATTAAAATAGAGATTTGGGAGTTACTTGGCTATTGGAATCGTTCAAAATTGGATAAAAACCAAAATTGTATGAAGCTATCAGCCACAAGGGCCGTGGCGCTTGTTTCAAGCGCCGCGGCCCTTGGTCATTTTCAGCAACCAATTTTTAAAAGTTTTTTCCAAAACGTTCCAATTTATTCCCACTTGATTTTGTAACTTCCATACACAATATGGGAGTTAAAATCACATCTCTATCAACCATTTCTCATATGGCTTTAAGAGATTCATCTCAATATTGTGTAACAACAAATCTACACAATAATGGGTGATATTTAGGAGTTACAAATTTGTGATGAATTTGTAACACCAAATATGTTACATGTTTGGATATTTCACATATATCCAAATAATGTAACTCTCTATTATATGTTACAATATGTGACACTCTATGTCACATTTATTTAATCTAAAACATTATATTATAAAATAATATAATATTACATTATATTATAAAATAATATAACAGAATACATATAGACAAATTCTTATCTGTCTCTATGCCTACACCAAATTTCTCCTCTTGATAGATTTTACTTTTTTTTTTATATTGGTTTATATAACTATTCCCATTCATTAGTTTATTAAAGTTCTCATTTCTTACAATATATATGTATAAATGTATATATTTATCGAGAGAGAGAGATGTGCACAGTGCATAGTTTTCTACTTAGTACTCTCAGTGTCGACATTTATAATCTTGTCCTTGAAGATCAATGCATATTTGCATATCCATCTAATTTATTGCTAATTTTTGTTGGATCACTTGTACTATTTTCTAGTTTTAAAATATTGTATCCTTTTTTCCACCTCTTTCTCCTGTTGTTATCTGCACAACACACTAGTCAGTCTTTGACGATGCTGGCTTCTCATTCTTAGTCTTTTTGCATAAATAGGTATTCCAAGATCCAATTTAATCGGAAGAGTTTCAGACGCTGCTGCTATTGCCACTGACAACTTTCCAAACACAGAAGAAGCACTTCGTAGAGGAGAATATGGCATCATAAGAAGCCTGGTTCGGGTATTAGAGGTACATTAAATCATCTCTTTTTTTTTTTCAAAAGAAAAAACAGAAAAACTAGTACTTTTTAAAATTTTCATTATTAAATTTATGTTTTAGGGTGGCCTTGAAGGAAAAAGGCAAGTAGATAAAGTCATCGACAAGTGTGCCTCCATGCAGGTATAACTCTTCAATACCATGCTGCACCTTTTGACTTCAGTTTGCTTTCTAAACATCTATTTAATAAGAGATCATCTAAAATTATCTGTTTTTGCCAAAAAATCTCTTTCAACCATTTCTTGCTTTTTCTTGGCATTTTAAAAAAAATCTTTTTAAAATTAAAAGTTTGTGAACTCATGAAACCATTTGTTGAAATTTTACAGAACTTACGTGAGGCAATTGCCACTTATCGCAATAGCATTTTACGTCAACCAGATGAAATGAAAAGGGAGGCGTTGCTTTCATTTTTTGTGGAGTATCTTGAGAGATACAACTTTCTTATATGCTTTGCTGTCTACATTCATTCAGAGAAATCAGCCCTTCAATCTAAATCTATTGGTAATAGCAGTTTTGCTGACTGGATGAGAGCGAGACCAGAACTCTATAGCATTCTTCGCAGGTATTAACAAGTGCTTATCATATCTAGTTAAATAAATTTGAAAAAATTGATAATATGGAAAACATTGAATGTGATCCCAACTGGTTTGGTTGATTATTGTTTTTTCTTTTACTTCTATGATTGATCCCAACTGACTGTTTTGAGTCATCAGACTCATCACCATAGAGAAATTCTGAGCAATGTGTATTATTTGTTAAAGAATTCCAATAATGTTGAGGTTAGATAAGCCAAAGGTTCTTAGGATTTAAGGTGATTCTTTTCTACAGGCATTTGATGCTAAGTTGAGACTCAAAATAATGTTATAAATTTGCATTTCTAGAACAACTTTTACACATTGCAATCTTTCGACTTGAAAAGTGGATTGTATCTAATTTTGAGAAAGGGGAACAGGAAGGAGAAAATGTATATGAGGATTATTTAGTGGATTTCCATATGTGATGTTGCCTTTTTTTTTTCCTCTCCCAATTCATGATGAACTAGGTCATATCTTAGGCATTCTTATTGTTGGAATTTTTTGGTCACTAATAATATTTTTGCAATCTGGTGCTCTTTTAGATTGCTTAGGAGAGATCCAATGGGTGCACTTGGCTATGCAAGTTTGAAGCCATCCCTCATGAAGATTCCTGGTTTTCCAGTTTATGGAGTGGAAAATCCAACTATTGATGGAATACGATCTGTGATACAAAGAATTGGTGGCTCAAAAAGTGGTCGTCCAGTTCTTTGGCACAATATGAGAGAGGAACCTGTTATTTACATAAATGGAAAACCATTTGTGCTCCGCGAGGTTAAAAGACCGGAAAAAAACATGCTTGAATACTCGGTAAATTTTCATTTATGTCATACATTAAAATGAAATAAATAATCCAAACTTGTAATGTAGATTATTGTTGCTAGTCTAGAATGTGCATGTGTTCGAGTTCCTTGTTAAAATAGTCAAAATATGGTCCAACTATTTCACTACAGTCATGGGAACAACATCTAACCACAGTATTTATCAATTCGTAATACATGAACTTTAGTCTTTGGCACAAAGAGCAATCGAGATATCATCATGAAGGATTTTAGTACTGATGTTTCTCACTTGTTTTTAATATTTAGCTTCAATGGACAGAGAGATGTTGTTCTTTCCTTTCATGTTTCCCCTGCCTGTTTAAAACCATGGAGTTGGCAAATTACATAGGATCCGTTTTTTGTTAGGACCATGTACACTACAACAACACTTCATTGAAGCACTACTATTTCTTTTATCTTGCAGCTTTTGGGGATACTTCTTCCCTAACTGTCTCTGTCCATTTTTGGGGAAAGTATAATTAGGATGTCTTCTTTCAGGGCATTGATCGTGAAAGAGTGGAAAGAATGGAAGCTCGACTGAAAGAAGATATCCTGAGAGAAGCTGAACGTTATGGAGGTGCCATAATGGTTATTCATGAAACAAATGATGGGAAAATATTTGATGCTTGGGAACATGTAAATTTTGATGCTATTCAGACTCTGCTTGAGGTTTTTAAATGCTTAGAGGCCGATGCTTAGAGGCAGATGGTATTACTAAAAGGTGATCTTGTTTCCCACTCTTTAGGATTCCATAATCTGGTTTGTTGAAAATTTAAATATTGCATTAAGAAATGGTGGGGAGTTTATTTTCATGTAAGATGATGCTGAGATGGCTATTTCATCCTATGCTTGCTATTTTTTTTCCTTTGATTAAAATTGTCTCAATAAAAATATTTTAGATTTTTGTTGATTTTTGGTACAACATTCAGAAGTAGGGTCTTATGTACTGCTTTTTAAGCTACTTTTTTTTTCTTTTTTTTTACAAGTATATTGGTAGCTACTTATTATTAATATTCCTTTCAGACTTCTATAGTAATTAGTAGCTTTTTAACCCAACAATTTTTTTTATGTGAAATAGCATGTCTACCTTTTTAAGCTTGTATGTTCTATTATACCTACATCATTCAGGTTGTTGTATTTGTTGGTGGTGTGGATACCTCTGCAACTGAGACAAAAGGAACAGTTCTAATTCATAGTGCTGACCAGGTAAAATTCTGAAATGGATATTTTTTGCTTGCTGTTATATGAACGTTTCTCTTCTTATTCTAGCTTGCTTATTCACGAGGTAGCCAATATACTTAACAATTATTTTCTGTTTTATTTTCTTTATTTCTTTCTTTTTATTTGCATGCACTTGCAGTTGCCTGTCTGTCAATGCCTTTGTTGTTGTGGCTAATTTTGATCCTCCACGTAACTAATGTATTGTGCAAAATTTTCCTTCATCTCATATTAATGTTTAGTGACATCCATTTTTCTGGGTTCTTTTGGTTGTTTAGTTTATATTTTCTCCTTAATGAATGATGAATTAAAAAAAGAAAAGCTTTTCTTGCTAGACAATTTTGGGCTTGCAATTCTATTCTTTCCCATGATATTGGTGGGTATTCCTGACTCAGGAATGCCAAATGACACCATCGTGAGAATACTGTTTTGCTCTGTTCTTGCTCTAGTTATATAAAATTGCTTCTTAATATCTTGGCTTGTTATGTTATCCTTGACATTTTTATGTATTATGTGCCTTTAAGTAGTTCTCATAGTTTTTTTTAATATCTTGTAGCTATAAAATTATGCGAAAACTGAAGAAGCTAAAGTTGAGGAGCTTATAAAGGCAGTTGCTGATTCCGGTGCCAAAGTAATTGTTAGTGGAGCAGCAGTTGGGGAGATGGCACTTCATTTCTGTGAGCGCTACAAGTATATCATCTTCTATTGTGTTTTTTTATTGATTAACTTACTAATTTTCAAAATATACTTGTGATTGTTGTACATATCTAAATGCTTTTGATCTTTTATGAAATCTGTCAAAACATTTCAAGTTTTTATTATTCTATTAAGATTTTTCTTAGCATATCTGATAATTTAATTTGGGACTTTTTCCTTGCAGGCTTATGGTTTTGAAAATTAGTTCAAAATTTGAATTAAGACGATTTTGTCGCACTACTGGAGCTGTTGCTATGGTAAGTCAGCTAGCATTTAATAATACTCAATTTTTTTGAATTTTTTCCAAAATTCTCTAACAATATTCTTATTTGTGTTACAGTTAAAGCTTAGCAAGCCAAACCCAAATGACCTGGGACATGTTGATTCAGTTTCAGTAGAAGAAATTGGTGATGCTAGGGTACATAAATATTTTGTGGATTAGGAAATGATAGCATTTGCAATATAAGTATCCGGGTGTGACTCGAACTTCAGACTTTGTGTGAGCAAACCAAAGGCTGATTGTTTGAGCTACCACCCTTGGGTATTTTGTTCCTGTTGTTTTTAAACTTATCTCATACCGAAAAGGTGGACCAAATATATTCAGTAGTAGTGGTCCAACTAATGTCACTACTAACATCATCATTATAACAATATGAAATCCACATTAACAAAACTAGCTAAGACAAGACAATTTGAATTAATAATGCCACAATCTTGGCAAATTTCAGCTTCAAATTCAACAATTTCATAGAGATACTTAATTTCTACAAGGCATGCATGTATTAATATAACGTTGTAGAGGGACATGCATTAGTGTGTGTATATATTTTATCCCCAAATTTTAAGATCGAATTAGATAAATTTTGGATTTTAAAGGCTGTTTTAATATCTATTGACAAATTTTAATTTTGTATTAATCTTTTAAGTATTGATTATATTCTTTAGGTTGTGGATCGAATTGGCAAGGAGCATTACAAAGTTAATTTGCAAGAGGTACGGAATTTTTTCTTTTAACTCTTATTATTAATATCTTAAAAATGTTAGAGGAGTTTGAATATCTTAAATATTCATCCATAGAGAAGTAGGTTCTGATATTAAAATTGTGTGCTGCGGTGATAACGGAAGGTTGAAAACTTGTGTGTATTAGAGAAGTAGGTTCTGGAAAATTTGTTTGTGTGCTGCGGTGATATAAGGAATAAAACTTATTGTGGTTTTTAAAAATTTTTGACTTGGTATTGATAGATGGTTAGGTAAGCTTTTATATGTATAGATTAGATTTTTCATTATATGTATAGATTAGATTTTTCATTTAGTCATATTGTTTTCATTATTTCCATATGTATATATTAGATTTAATTGCCATAACAAAATTTCCATAACCCAAGCTAAAATCTTGTCTTTGATCCAAACCCAAATAGTTAGTGGCTACCATTTTAGAATTTGATTTTTAGATATAGAGTGAGATTTACTTAGAGAAGAATTTGGCAATCTTTGGGAAAGGGGAGCCTCTCAATCTAACTCAACCTTGTAATGTTTAGGGTTTTGGTCTATACCAGCACTGGCTATTAATTAATAATGAGGAATTTTAGTAGTTCTCTCTAGTTTTTGGTTCCTCAAAAATTACTATAAGGTTTTCAAACAAAGGAAAATCTATCTAAAATAAGTGAAACTCACTCTGCCTTACTGATTTCAACAGAAATCTCCATAATAAAATGCAAACAAGCTTTTCAAGCCACAAAAACAAAAGTAATTTACACATTCAGACATTGTACACGATATTTTACTATTTATTATCTTTAATATTGATCTCAAAATGAATCCTTCTCTAATTATTTAGTGCAGCTGAAGGAGAGCATTAACTAAACTATTTGTATAGTTTTTAGTTAAAAGAAATTGAATACAGAACTAAGACTTAGAGCAGAATTCATTCTGAGATCAATACTACAAAACTTACATAATAATAAGACAAAAATCATCAGCAATCTCTGACAATCGTGTATAGACAGAGAATATAATATAAAATCTGACTCAAAATTACAAATCTATGAAACAAGTATTAGATAGTGTACCCCACGGAACCCCTTTGCTAGCTTGAAAATCTTACCCTTGTTCATTGTTGAAACTTCCTTTTACTGCAAAATCAAACACACAAGCAATTCCTACAAATTAAAATCAGCCAAAAAGTCTGAAGTTCCTTAAGTAAGAACTTTGAGGCAGTTTCGCAATAGACTGCCAAACCAAACCAAAATGTATTCCTAAAAATCAACATTCATGCTCATTCCATAAGAAACAGGGGCTGATATGATTAGTATAACAGAAAATAGAAAGCTATAATTTAAAAGAAAACCAAGAAATGAAATGCTTTTATTTATTCAAAAGTGTAATTAGCTCGTAGAGGGAAAACTACCAAGACTAGAGGGAAAAAAAACTGGTAAGAATATGATGGTATGGTGGAATAAAATTACAATTAAAAAGTGTAATTTCTTCAATTAATTATAACCCAAATCTGAAAGTACTTAGCCATATGATGGTATGGTGCATTCTGATTATCTATATAGCCTATAAGTAGGTCCAAACAAAGTGAGTACAATAGATTGAATTTATAATGTATACTAATAGAAAATGGTCACACTAACAAACATATGGCTATGTATGCTTCTTAAATTGGCCCTGAATTGTGAGATATATGACACTTGTTTTGTTAAAAATGATCTTTAAATGCATGCTCATTTGGTAATGTTTTGTTAAAAACAATATATCTTTGAAATTTTTTGTATTTAAAAGCAGTCCAATATTTGGTAATGTTTAGGGTCAGGGAACGTTTATCTTTTTCTAAAGATTACTTCTTATTCATTGAAAGGAAAATAATTTCAACAACAAGTTTCTGGGTCACCCATTTCTTTTTATTTGAAAAAAGTAAATAATAATATGCTAAAATTAGTACATATGTAAGAAAATAGGTTCACCATAATCCAAGTAAAACTTTACCCACCATTTATATTCTTGCTCATAAAAATAAAAAATAGGAAGAGAAATCAGAGATCATAGATGGAATATTATACAAAGACAAAAATCTAAGTCTGACCATTGATGATACTGAAAGGTTAAATATTTTTGTTTATAAAAGAAAAGATGGTGATGAGGCTGACATTCTCATCCTTCATGTGATCTATTCTATCATAAAAAAATAGTCCACACTCCACAAGCTGCTAACATGGCAATGTAATTTTGGAGGGGACCACTCTAAATACTAAGAAATATAATAATAATCTTGAGCAAAAATATAGTAACAAAAAAAAAACAAAAGAGATCAATGTCTTTTCCTTTTCTTTCCTTTTGGTTGGTTACCACCATTTGGATCATATAACCAATTGTTTTTATAGATTTAATAGACTGAATTAATCATATTATACTCTTAAGGAACAAGTTCTTAAGAGCACATGATGTAGAGTCTGCTGCCCACTAGACATAATATCCCTTTTTTTCTTAATCAAATTAAAAGGGCCAGTGCCCACTAGGCCTTTTCATTGATATATTTACAACCCACAAAACAATTGAGGTCGAAAATAACAATATGGTCAACTTCTCTATTAAACAACATTGACTTAATGACCTTTCTTTTCTTCTTCTTATTCTGCAACTAACCCCAAAACAATAAAGGAATTCTTCCATTTTTAATCATTCATAGGATAAATAGCAAATATAGGATATTTAACTAAAGAAAAGGATATTTTTAATTGGTATGACCTGAAATTCTCTTTTAAGATGACCTGAAATTCAACAAAAGCATGTTTTCTTTTAAAAGCATGTGTGTTAATGACCTTGTCATGACCTTGAAATTACAACCGCAAATAATGTGATTGTCTTGTCTAACAGTTGTTAAACCCAAACAAAAAACAAGATTTTATTAAGAGAACAACATCAAATTCAAATTCATTGGAGATTGATAAAAGATGGATCCAAAGATAACTGTACATGGAAAGCCTCTTGGACCAGACTTTATGAGAGTATGGGTTGATGTTGATATTGTACCAGAATCTTACTTATTTCGTCCTAATCATGCGATGCTTACAATACAAGAAGCAGTTGGTTCCACAGTTGCATGGCCTTCTAAAAAAGTTATTCCAAGAGGTACATTTTCATACTCAAAAAATAACCAATGTCTTATAATTTAGTGCTTGGTTTCTTTGTTTGCTTTGGTGTAGTTGTGAATTCATTATTTTGTATGTGGTGTCCTTTCTTGGATATAATTTCCATAGCATTTTTCTTGAAGTAATTTGTGATGCTAAATAATAACAATAAAATATTTCTTTGTTTATTTTGCAGATGTGACAAGCGAAGTAGAAAAGGATACTTAAGACTCCTTGAAAGTAGTAACTTTGCTTATTTCTTTGTGTTGAAAGTAGTAACTTTTAGACTCCTTGAATACTTAAAGAACATTTTGTTGTTGATGACAGTGTTGAATGTTTTAAACTAATTTGTGGATTGTTAATACAATGTTGAATGTTCTTACATTTTGTTATTTGAAAATCAAGTTCATTTGATGATGCTAGTATATATTAGACAGCTAATTTTAATTATATAAAAAAAATTAAAATATAATAGAATAAATTAGTGTTATATAAATAAAATATATAATGAGAATTTAAACATGTCTAATTATAACAATAATACGAAAATTGTGTTATAATATCTATTACAATAACACTTTTTATGCAAAGAATTGTGTTATGCAAACTTCATTATATAACACAAATAATGTGTTATACTAAAGTGTAGTATAACAAAAAAAATGTGTTATACTAAAGTATAGTATAACACAAAAAATGTGTTATACTAAAGTGTAGTATAACACAAAAAAAGTGTTATACTAAAGTGTAGTATAACACAAATTTATAAGTATTGAAATGTGTTATATAATCGACTATAAATAACATAATTAAACACTTATCTATGTATTAAAATAACACAGAAAGTGTGTTATCGTTGACAGTATAATAACACATCTGTATAACAATGATAAAGTGTTATGTAAAGTACCCTGATCTACGATAACATAGTCGGTCTTAACACATCAAAAAGTGTTATGGTATGTTTTGATAACACATTTTCGGTGTTATTAAAAGCATTTTTTCTTGTAGTGAAACCATATCAATATAAAGTATCACTTATTCATTGACTGAGACATGTATAATATTTGATATTCCTCGACCTGCTCCTAGTAAGCAAAATTCCACTAAAACTTGAGGATGTGTGCAATAGATTTAGATATGCTGAGATCTTGCTTATTAAAAATATACTAGGAAATTTTCTATTTTCAAAAGTTAAACTTATGTTTAGTGTAATAAAATGAGTAGAAATATTTGCAGTGGAATTTACATGATATTTTTTTTTTCTTTTTACTATATTTTGATTAATACAAAAATTTCAATTGAATTTTTTTTTATGGTTTTTTAATATTAAATTTTAGAAAAGAAGCTATTTTTAACTAACTAAATAGAAATGATGGAAAATTTAAAAATTAATTGCAATTAAAAATAAAAATTATATAAAATATGACATTTTTTTTAAATATTGCAAGCAAAAATTAGCCATATAAGAATCTCATACATATTGATATGGGTAATAATAATAATAATAATAATAATAATAATAATAATAATAATAATAATTGTAAAATCCTTTATTGACATACTTGATAAAATTGACAAAATTAATTATGGATATATTTTCGAAATATATTGTGTGGTATTTTCGAAATGGTTTGTTTCTTGTGTATACTGTGAAATGTTTTCTAATCAGATTATTCTATATATGTTAATGAAATAAATATATAATTTCCTATAAAAAGAATATCTTTTCTTGACTTTTGTATATATGGAAATTATTGGTATTTATTTTAATTTCTTGATCTGATTTGTTTGTCTATAAATTGTGTACACCTTGCAGAGATAATGTATATATATATTATTTCCTTATTTATTTAAGGAAACTAAGTTTAAAAACTATCCAGGTTCAATGAATCTGTTTGAACGGATTACTAGTCTGTTTGAACAGATTCTCACTTTCCCTTTTGGGAAGATTTTCCATTTATTGGCTGATTGATTTCTGATTTGTGTTCCACGACCTAAAGGGATTCTAAATGGTATATAGAAATCCTTAGGTCGTTGGTTTTTCTTGAGCACTCTAGGTGTATTATTTTTCAAATATTGTTCAAGTTTAGAGAGAGAGTGTTTATTGTGTGAAGAACTTGAGACCAGCAAGTTCTTAGTGGTTTATTACAGTGTACTTCTGTATTGTTTTCTTTGTGCTGATTGTGCAGGTTGAACAGACTTGGACATTATTCATCAAGCTTCGGGAGAAGTCTTGCTCGTGAGTCACTTTTCGGGAGGAAAAGTGCAAGTGTTATGATTTGAAGGGAGTTCAAGATCTTAACACTTCAGAAATTTGATTAGGAGTTTATATTAGAACAGTTGCGACAAATTCAAGAGGGAGTCTTTATTTGTATAAGTCAATTTTGTTTTGTAATTGTTTAGATATTCTTCTAATAAATTTCATTATCTAGGTGTGGCCCCGTGGACTAGTAGCAAACTGAAAAGATTGCTGATACCACGTAAAATTTCGTGTGTTCTTTACTTTATGTTCGTTTTTATCTTCTGTTGATAAACTATTTAAACATATCTGGTATCTGTTCAAACAGTATTTATGTCCGTTTAAACATTTCTGTAACAATACAACAATTAATTATTTAATTTAAATAATTAAGTTGGTAATCATAAAAACGAAATTTCATTTGGTATTAGAGCTGTTCGCTAAACTCTTAGTGAGATCTTGTGGCTATTTTTCGTTTGAATTGTTTTGTGTGAAATGTCTTTCTTTGCAGAATGTAGTTCGGTCTCTCGACCTCCATTGCTTAATGACTCAGACTATCCATATTGGAAAGTTAGGATGAGAGCTTTCATAAAAGCTCAAGAAGAGAAAGCATGGAGAGAAATTTTGTCTGGATGGGCACCTCCTACCGAAAAAGGTGAAGATGGAAGCATAACGGTAAAATCTGAACTTATTTGGGATACAGAAGAAGAAAAATTATCCAGTTATAATAATAAAGCTCTTCACGCCATTTTCAATGGAGTTGGAGAAAGCTTTATTAAACTTGTTTCCATATGTGTCTCAGCTAAAGATGCTTGGACAATTCTTCAAACTCAGTTTGAAGGAACTGCAGATGTTAAAAGATCTAGATTTATTATGTTACAAACTAGGTTTGAAGATCTTAGGATGTCTGAAACACTATCCAAATTTTATGAGAGATTATTTGATATTTCTAATGAGTATTTTGCACTTGGTCAGAAACTTGATGATTCTGTTCTTGTTAGAAAAATCGTTCGAGTTCTTCCTGACAGGTTCGATGTTAAGCTCACTGCTATGGAAGAGGCAAAAAACTTTAGTACTACGAAAGTAGAAGAATTGATGGGGTCACTTCGTACCTTTGAGTTAAATCAAAAGATTCATCAAAAAGACAAGCTAAGTACTTCCAAAGAAAATGAGAAGACCATAGCTTTCAAAAGTACTGAAAAGGAAGCATCAGATGATGAAGATGGTGATAATGAAATGGCAATGCTTGCAAAGAACTTTAAAAAATATATAAAAAGATAGGAAATAAGAAGTTCAATGGCAAGCCGTCAAAAGGTAATCCTTCTTCTCTTAAACCTTTTCAAACTAATAAAAATGGTATTCAGTTCAGGGAATGTGAGGGATTTGACATCCAGTCTGAATGTGCAAACACCTTGAAAAAGATCAAAAAAGGTATGATTGCTACTTGGAGTGATAATGACTATGAAAGTAGTGAAGATGAGGAAGGTAATGTCCCTGTCACTTCTATTTTACCTGTTTCTAAATCTGAAAACGAAAAAAATTGTTTGCTTGAATAATGTTTCAAAAGATGAAGAAAATTCTGATAGTGATGAATCTGAACTGAATGATGAGTCTTTGAGTGAATCTTACAAAAAGATGTATGGTTCATGGGTGAAAGTGTGTTCTAAAAATCGGTCATTGGTAAGCAAAAGTAAAGAATTATCCTATAAAATTAAACAACTTACTGATTTAAATGAAAAATTTGAAGAAGAAATAATTTCAAAAAATGTTGAAATTAATAAGTTGTCTAAAGATTTGGATACTCTTGAGAAAAATGTTAGAATGCTTAACCCCGGTTGAACTGTTTTTGAGAATATACAGAATGTAGGTCAAAGAAGTCATGTGGGACTTGGTGCTTCAAGTTCTCAAAAATCGAAGAAAACTGTCTTTATCTCGGCTGGAATGCTATTGTTTGATGTTCCTGTGTCATCTTCATTGAAATTTGTTGCATCCAGTACTTGGATTGTTCCAACAGAAAGGACACAGTCACTAGGTAAATCCAATGGTAAGTTTGAAAAATTCATTCCAATCTGTCATTTTTGTCATAGGAAGGGTCATATTCAACCTAAGTGTTTTACTCTTATGAATTTTTTCCAAAAATGAATATTTTGAGAAATTCAATGATTTTGATAATTCCAAAAGAGTAAAAAAGAAAAATGTTCAATCAAAGAAAATATGGATAAAAAAGAATAATTATTTTGCTGGTTTTACTAGTGAATATGATAGATCTGCTTCTTCATATTTTTGGTATTTTGACAGTGGTTGTTCAAGACATAAGACATGTGATAGGTCTATTCTTACAGACATAAAACCTATGCACTGTGGATCTGTTACTTTTGGGAATGGAATTGAAGGTAATGTTCTTAGAATGGGTACTCTTAACTTTGAAGGGTTACCTAAAATCAAAAGAGTGTTACTTGTGGAAGAACTTAAAGCTAACTTGCTTAGCATAAGTCAAATTTGTGATCAAGGTTATACTGTTAACTTTGATAAAGAAAATTGTTTTGTTTTAAACAAGAATGGTGAGAATATTCTTGAAGGTTTTAGATCTAATGAAAATTTCTATACTCTTTTGCCTTATATTATGTGTCAATCTGTTGTGGGTAACAACACTGATGTGTGGCATGCAAAACTTGGTCACATAAATTTCAAAACTTTGAAAAAATTGTCACATGCAGGGATTGTTCGTGGTTTACCTAAGCTAGGTAAAGAATCTGATGGTAAGTGTAAGAATTGTCAACTTGGTAAGCAATTAAAAATTACACATAAAAGTGTTTCTGACATAAACACTTCGAAAGTTTTAGAATTGCTTTGCATGGATCTTATGGGTCCAATTCAAATTGAGAGTTTAAATGGGAAAAGGTATATTTTTGTTTGTGTGGATGATTTTTCTAGATATACATAGGTGGATTTCTTGAAAGAAAAATCTGATACATTTGATGCATTTAAAACTCTTTGCTTGAAATTAAAAGTTGAAAAATATTGCAACATTGGAAAAATTGTTTGTATAAGAAATGATCATGGTAATGAGTTTGAGAATCATGTCTATGATGATTTTTGTAAGTCTGCAAGTATTTCTCATGAGTTTTCAGCTCCCAAAACTCCTCAACAGAATGGAGTTGTAGAAAGGAAAAACTGCACTCTTCATGAAATGGCTAGAGTGATGCTAAATAGCAAAAAATTGACCAAACGGTTATGGGCAGAAGCAATTAACACTGCTTGCTATATCATAAATTGTGTTTTTCTCCATCCAGGTACATCTAAAACATCTTATGAAATTTGGAAAGGTAAGAAACCAAGTGTGGCTTATATTCATGTTTTTGGATGTGTTTGTTACATTTTGAGAGATAGAGAAGATCTTGGTAAGTTTGATGCTAAGAGTGATGAAGGTGTTTTCATTGGATGCTCCACTAACAGTAGGGATTATCGTGTGTATAACATGAGAACCCAAACTGTAATGGAGTCAGCTAACGTTGTTATTGATGATGTCAGGGATTTTTTTGAGTTTTCTACTGAGGAAGAAATTGATAGGTTTAATGATGAACCTACTGAAAATCACGAAGAAGCTTCTGTCAGTGATACTACTGTTGCAACGTCTGGTCCATTTGTTCCAACAGATCACGAATCCGATGAAACAGATTCTGGTCAGACAGAAAAGAAATTTCCAGATATTATGTCCAAAAGGAGCCATCAACCAGAGTTAAATTAAATCATCCAGCAGATTTAATACTTGGAAATCCAAAAGACAGTATGGTCACAAGAAGAAGGTTTAGTAATGTTGTTCAATTTGTTTGTTTCTTATCTTTACTTGAGCCTAAAAATGTGAAAGAAGCTTTAACTGATGAAAATTGGATTAAAGTTATGCAGGAGGAATTAGAACAATTTTTTAGAAGCAAAGAGTGGATTCTTGTGTCAAGACCATTGCATACAAATATTATTGGTACAAAATGGATTTTCAAGAATAAATCTGATGAATTTGGTACAATTGTGCAAAGTAAAACTAGATTAGTGGGACAAGGGTACACACAAGTGGAAGGAATAGACTTTGATGAAACTTTTGCACCTGTTTCAAGACTTGAATCAATTAGATTATTATTATCTATTACTTGTTTGATTGGTTTCAGGTTGTTCCAAATGGATGTCAAATCCGCATTTCTAAATGGGATCTTGAATGAAGAGGTATATGTTGAACAACCCAAAGGGTTTGAAGATCCCCATGCACCTGATCATGTTTACAAATTGGAGAAAGCTCTTTATGGGTTGAAGCAAGCCCCTCGGGCTTGGTATGAGAGGCTCACTCAATTTCTTGTTTCTCATGGATACAAAAGGGGTGGAGTAGATAAAACTTTATTTATCAAAAATATTAAATCTAACATAATTATTGCTCAGATTTATGTTGATGATAATGTGTTTGGTTCTACTTCTGACAATGAGGTGCAGGTATTTGTGAAACAAATGAAAGAGGAATTTGAAATGAGCACGGTGGGAGAATTGACCTATTTCTTAGGTTTGCAAGTCAAGGTTAGATGAAGGCACATTTGTTTCTCAAAGCAAATATGCTAAGAACTTAGTAAAAAAGTTTGGACTTGAAAGTTCAAAGATTGCCAAAACACCAATGGGAACTACTGTGAAGCTATCCAAAGATGAAAATGGTGTCAAAGTTGATCCTTCATTGTATAGGAGCATGGTTGGTAGTCTTTTTTATCTCATTGCTAGTAGACCTGATTTGAGTTATAGTGTTGGTGTGTGTGCCAGGTACCAAGGAAATCTCATGGAGTCTCATGTTGCAGCTGTTAAAAGAATCATTCAATATGTTCATGGGACTGTTGATTATGGTATTTGGTATTCAAAAGAAACTAACTCTATCTAGTGTGTTTTAGTGATGCTGATTGGGCAGGTAACACTGATGACAGAAAAAGCACTAGTGGAGGATGTTTTTACTTGGGAAATAATCTAGTTTCTTGGCAAAGCAAGAAATAGAATTCTATTTCTCTCTCAACAGCTGAGGCCGAAAACATTGCAGCAGGAAGTTGTTGTGCACAAATTTTGTGGATGAAGCAAATGATGTTGGATTATGGGTTTGATCTGGACATTTTAACTATTTTTTGTGATAATACAAGTGCAATTAATATTTCAAAAAATCCTGTGCAACAATCACGTACTAAACATATTGATATTCGTCATCATTTCATAAGAGAATTAGTTGAAAATAAAGTTCTTGTCTTGGAATATATTGAAACACATAAACAAATTGTTGATATTTTCACTAAAGCTCTTGATTAGGTTCCCTTTGATTTCCTCCGAAAATATTTGGTGGTTTGTTCTCTTCAAATTTCCTTGTTATTGTGTACATACTCTTGATCAAATGTGCGTTGTTTAAGTTTAAGAATAGTATCAATTAATTTGAAAATTCTATTGTGTGTCAAGCTAGATAATCTGACTTGTGTTTATGAGCTTTTAGTTGTATATTCTTGAGAGAAAAATAATTAATTCCTCCTAGGCATATTCTAGTCAATCAATCAATGTTTAATGTTTGAGCTTCCTTTTGTGTAGCATTGTTTCAAGCTCCAGTGTAAGAATAGAGCTACCTACATCAGTGTGTGAAAGCCGTCTTTTGAGTAGTTGGAACTTTGTAATTCGGAGTTATAAAGAGGATACGCTACCATAGAAAAGGGCTACCATTGATGTAGTGTGACAGCGTCTTCATGGGTTACCATTATTTACAATTTCGAAAAAGACTTATTTGTCATTGGGCAATGTTCCCTTGTATACACTGTCACACACTTATGCTTGAAACTATGCAATATAAATTGTACACAATTTATAATAATAATAAAAAGTGTGTGTAAGACTCATACATGTTGATTGATTCACATAAGAATATGTGTTTGTGAACTGAATTGTGCATTATTTCTCTCGAATATTCTTTCTAATGTTTCATTTTCACAAGTGTTCTTATCCATGTTATACACTAACACTAATTTTCAGTTGCTTGATTATATTTTTTTTCAGGATGACACTCATTGATCAAAGCAGATATTTTTGGTTGAGTTTTATATTTGTGCATTTTTATATAAATATATATATTTGATTGACAAGGAAATTAATGGTGGACCGAATCTTTGTGGCAATTATGTGAAATTGTGCATTTATTTTGTGTGATTTAATATATTATTTGTCTCCAAGGAATTTATTTTGTCCACTTACCCTATTTAGAATACCATGATTTCTCTCTCTATTGTCTTTTGCTTTGTTGCCTTTTTAGCATTTCTTTTGAAAAAAATATAAAAAAAGGGGGAAAATTTTCTATAGGAAGATCGCGTGGGGTTTTTTGGTTACCTTTTTAGTGTTGGCATTCTCTATTTATTTTATTTCCTTTTATAAAAAAAATCAACAAAAAAAGGGTAAGTTTTTGTTTTGATCATGTGTAATAGGTTTGTTTCCTTTTATTTGTTTTAATAAAAAAAGGGGAAACTTCTTTTTGCCCTGTGTGTCTTAAATGGGAAAGTCTTTGTCCTTAAAAAGCTTGTCACCTTCCCACTTTCTAACTCACCCACGATCCCACTAAATCTCTTCTTCTTCTTCTTATTTTTTATCTCTCATTGTTTTTGTGAGTGTTGGTAGCTTTTCAGAGAAGGAAAAATGGTGAAAACTCATGGAGCTTCCTCTAAGAAGACCCCTGCTACTCAATCTAGAAAGCTGCCCTCTCCGTCGCCTCCTCCATCTATGTCAACGATGCCTCCACCTACTCCAGCACTAGCGGCATCTGTTGGGAAAACTCCCAAATCCAAGGCGCGCAAGAAGGTTATCTCTCTCACTACTAAACACCCCATGGTGTTTCCAGATATCACGACTGATATTGTCGACGATGCACCACCATCTGAAGTGGTGGTGCCCTCTCGAGCCAAGAACCAATCTACTTTTCTGATTGAACCGTCTCTGGCGGCTAGGGCAAAATCCAAGTCTGTTTCATCTTCTTCCAAGGCTGCTGCTGCTGGGTTACTCAAATTGCCCGTAAAGCCGATCCAATCTAAGAAAAACTCTTTGGCTCCAAAAAGAATGTTGGTGTTGGGCTCGTCTTCATCTCCCTTGAGTGCTGCCAAGAAAAGATTGAAGGCTCATCCCCCTTCTCCATCTTCCTCTGAATCTGAACCTAAGGAAGTGAAATATGAGTCTGAAGAAACCCATGATACCACCTTATCTGATGAATTTGTTCCTAACAATGCTGAATTAGATGCTGAGTATGATGAGCCAGAACAAGAAGATGTTGTCCCTACTAAATAAGAACCTGAATCTGACACAGAGCCAGTTGCAACTCCATTTTCGTCCAAGGCTAAAGGCAAGAGACCTATCTCTGATTATACACCATCTCACGGACTCTCAGGTGTTCATTTCAAACCTCATTCTTCTACTTTTTGTTATAATGACAATGCTCGTGATATGGTTCTCTATGCTCAAAGGAAATTTCTCATTGAGAAAAATTATGTCTTGAGTGATCATCTTCCTTATGGTGTGCTAACTATGCTTCAAGATCGAAAATGGATAGGTTCTTTGGTTAAATTTATTGGTTTTGTGGATAGAATAGTCAAGGAATTCTATGCCAATATTACTGATGAAATTATTGACCCTAAATCTCCTTTGTATCACAAAGTGTATGTTGGGGGCCATTGGTTCTCTTTTTCTCCACAAGATATTGCACAGGCTTTGCATCTTCCTCTTGATGTTGAGAATGATGATGATCTTGACTCTCTTGACAAGGATGAGGTCATCACTGAATTAGTGGGGAAAAAAATGGTATGGCCACCTAATACAGTCATCTCGGTCACCAATCTCACCTACACTTATGCTGGTCTCCATGAGTTTGCCACAATGAATTGGAAACCAACTTCTCACACCGTAACTATCTCATTTGACATGGCTTCCTTTTTGTACAAAGTGGGAACCGGAATTGATATAGACTTGGCTGTGTTTATCTATGATCAAATCATTGGATTTCAAAAAGGTAATAGAAGAAACTTGAATCTTCCTTTTCCTCAAGTTATTTATAAAGTGTTGAGTATGCAGAAAAAAGATCTCAAGCGAGATCAAGAAGATTTGGTGGCTCCCACTACTGCTGCTTCCTACAAAGCATTTGCTCAAACTACTGAAGCTGCTGATGCTCCATCATCCAAGAAAGCCAAGCCTCAATCTCTGAAGTTTGCCTCAGATGACATTCCTCCTGAATCCTCCTCTGTTCCTACAGATTCAGGACATGTTGCTACAAAACTAGCTGTTGTTCGAGCCTCTGTTGATTCTTTGGCTGTTCGAGTGATGACAATTGAAGGACCGCAACGTTCTGTTTTGGATGCTGTTAAAGCTTTGTCCAAGGATCCAATGGTTTATTTTTACTTATTTTTATATCTTTTGTCCTAAGAACATTGATATTTTTTTTGTCTTAGGATTCTTGTCTTTATTTGAGCATTGTGTTTCTTTGGCTTCTTTGAAAGATACAAAGGGGGAGAGTAGATACCTCCAAAAAACTGCTTTGTTTTGTTGTTTTGTTTACCTATGGACCTTCTTATTTTGAGGGGGAGTTAAGTCTTAGTTTCTTTATATATTTGTTATAAGTTAATGCATGTTTGCAGGGGGAGTTTTTTCTCTTTACTTGTCACTAACATTTGTGTTGTAGGTTTTTGAATTAATTTTGTCTATCAAATTGCCAAAGGGGGAAACTGTAAAATCATTTATTGGCATAGTTGATAAAATTGACAAAATTAATTATGGATATATTTTTGAAATATATTGTGTGGTATTTTCGAAATGGTTTGTTTCTTGTTTTACTGTGAAATGTTTTATAATCAGATTATTCTATATATGTTAATAAAATAAATATATAATTTCCTATAAAAGAATATCTTTTCTTGACTTTTGTATGTATGGAAATTATTAGTATTTATTTTAATTTCTTGATCTGATTTGTTTGTCTAGAAACCGTGTACAGCTTGCACAGATAATGTATATATTGTTTCCTTATTTATTTAAGGAAACCGAGTTTAAAAACTTTCCAGGTTCAATGAATCTGTTTGAACGGATTACCAGTCTGTTTGAACAGATTCTGACTTTCCTTTTTGGGAAGATTTTCCATTTATTGGCTGATTGGTTTCTAAATTGTGTTCCACGACCTAAAGGGATTCTAAAGAGTATATAGACATCCTTAGGTTGTTGGTTTTTCTTGAGTTCTCTAGGTGTATTATTTTCCAAATATTTTTCAAGTTTAGAGAGAGTGTTTATTGTGTAAAGAAGTTGAGACTAGCAAGTTCTTAGGGGTTTATTATAGTGTACTTCTGTATTGTTTTCTTTGTGCTAATTGTGCAGGTTGAACACACTTGGACATTGTTCATCAAGCTTCGGGAGAAGTCTTGCTCGCAAGTCACTTTTCGGGAGGAAAAGTGCAAGTGTTATGATTTGAAAGGAGTTCAAGATCTTAGCACTTCAGAAATTTGATTAGGAGTTTAGATTACAACAGTTGCGACAAATTCAAGAGGGAGTATTTAATTGTATAAGTCAATTTTTTTTTGCAATCATTTATATATTCTTCTAATAAATTTCATTCTCTGGACGTGGCCCCGTGGACTAGTAGCAATCTGAAAAGATTGCTGATACCACGTAAAATTTCGTGTGTTCTTTACTTTATGTTCGTTTTTATCTTCTGTTGATAAACTGTTTAAACATATCTGGTTTCTGTTCAAATAGTATCTTTGTCCGTTTAAACATTTCTGTAACAGTACAACAATTAATTATTTAATTAAGTGTCCGTTTAAACATTTCTGTAACAGTACAACAATTAATTATTTAATTTAAATAATTAAGATGGTAATCATAAAAACAGAATTTCAATAATAACAATAATAATCAAATTTGGGAGTTTTAAAATAAAATGTTGAGGCATTTTAAGATTTAAAAGAAAATCTTATTATAATAAAGAACGTAGAAGGAACCAAATTAATTGGTGTTGTTTTTAAAATTAAAGAATGAAAAATTAAAAAAATGTAAAAAAATAAAAAATTATTAGATGGTCTTGCTATTATTTCATGTTAATATGTAATATAACAAAAAAATTGAAGAATGAAAATTAAATAATTAAAAAAAAAACATATAATAAAAGTACAACATTGAATCTCACTTTGTGACTTGATACCACCACCATTTGTTTAAATTATAAGAAGTCTTAATAAAACTTTTTTTTAAGAATAAAATAAAAAAGTACTCCAAATATATATATATATATAAATATAAATATAAATAGTTATATATAATTTTAGATATAGATAAGGGATTTAATATCTATGCAAGCGATGTACTGTCATTTTTCTTAGAAGACTAATAATATCAATTTTAATAACATAACAACAACATAATAATTGGTAAGAACTTGTGAACGAATCAAGGACAGAATACTCAAAGAATTTGGTAAGAAATTATAAACTTAGATCAACTTAGAGAAAAATTATAGAACAACAATGGAAGAAAACTTGTATATTGCTCTTTGAATAGTTTGGCGCTACAAGAATTTTTCAACCCCCTTGTTTGAGGGGTGGGGATGAATTTATAGTGGATCTCTATTGGCTCCTGATACATAGTGGTATCGAGGACAAGATAGTGCATAGGTACATCATCATCATAGTGGCATAAGTAGTAGTGGTGTAGAAGATTGTAATGTCGGCTTTGGTACATAGTCAGAGGCATGCAAGTGGTAGTGGTGCTGGAGAGTGGTTGTAATTGCTTTACCATATGTTTAGCGGAAAGCATGGGGTGTTGGGCCCAGATATTTCTAAAATATTTATTTAAACAAACTTTAATTAATCGGATCCATTAACATGCAAAACATTAATCATAAATAAATAAAAGGATGATGATTTACCAGTCGAAGAGCTATCAAGAATCTTTGCTAATTTTTTTGTATCTCCATCGAACATCCAATCCAAAGCACTCTTTGAAAGATACTTAGACCAAGATCTTCCAAGATGTATCTCTACACCTGAACACGTGTGTGAGCACATAGAGTAATGGTAGGAAAATTTATGATTCAAATGATATTCTTAACGCATGAGATCCTTGAATATTAGGTCTAAGACAGATTTTAGGGATAGAAAAATATTAAGATATATTTTTTTTTGTTCTCTTTTGAATATTCTGTATATCACATATATTGTAAAACTATATTTCTGATAGATTTATAAAAGAATTACTTAAATTCAAAATTTTAAAATTCAAACTATAAATTTATTATTAAATAAATAAATAAAAGAAAAATATTAAGATCCCATCTTGATCTATTACATGTTCTACACGCCAACTACAATTCTTGGACTGTGGGTGGTGTCTAGCATTCCCTATTTTTAGAGATGTGTTAAAACAAATTTTCTTTTAAATATATTTAATAATTTATTTATTCAAAAACATATAAACCTCATAACTTATCTTATCAAATTAATTAAAAAATAAATATTAATTCAAATTCAAAACTAATTTGAATTATCAGAAATATCTTTTTCACAATATTTAAATAATAAAACTAATTAATTCAAAATTAATTATTTAAATCATTTTAATACTATTTTCGAAAATGTCATTTTATTTAAAAAGTAATTTTCGAGAATTGCCTTAACTAAAAATTGTCACATTAATTAAATAACTTGTCTCAATTACATATTTGACATCGAAGAACAAATTTCTTCCAAATATGTCATTTTCTTGATTTTTCCCAATTTAAACTCTTATCTTGAATAGTGTTGATAGAGCTATCTCAGGGACTTATGGACCTATAATTTCAAGCGTCAATAAAATTAGATTATTAATTTAAACTCTTTAATATAATAATCTTAATTTATTAATCTCAATATTATTCTACTAAAAATATGAGACTGCACTATTGTAATTATAGACATCTATTTATTGAGTACTTTTAAAACATAATAGTGTTCATCGATTTAATCACTACATACATTTCAATCCTCGATTAATGGTTCATAATTAAAGTAGGAATTAATTACCGTTTAACCTTTTTAATTATATATTGTTTCCTTAAGAACATTTACGTTTACTAGTGAAGGTTAATTCATAAACTGATATATGAATTTGAATTCTATAGACGTTCAGTTCCAAAAGCCAACCCTTAAGACGACCATTATTCAATTCTTCTCGAAAAGGTAAAGATTCCATATCTGTATTTTATATCCCCAACAATTTACATTAATGAGTTCCCAAAACAAAAGCTTTCAACCTAATCGTCCTCACAAACCATAACGAGTGAATCAAAGAACTCATATGACATAAATAGGAGTTCATAATAACTTCGGGATTAAGATCAATTTTTATATGATCATCTTATTGATATGTTAAATTAATACTTATAAAGCAAAATGTATTATTAAGTATTAATAACATATCAGGTCCCCATCATGTATAACCATTTTATACAAAATACTTATTAAATCCAAAGATTTCATATAACTTTGTTTTACTACGAACTGTTTAAATTCATTCCCAATAATCTTAATCCTCTCGTATCAATACAAGGATGTAGTCACAATAATGAATTTGGGAATTTTTTGATATTCATATAATATTATTCTAATAATAATAATAAACAAACAATATATGCAAAAATTCATTTCATTTATTTATTTCATAAAAAATTGTTCAAAACATATGATTTAAATGGCACTAATCCTAACAAAGAGGTGGTGATTGGTTCTGGTACCTGTAGGTATTTCCCTCAATCTTTGTACTCTTTCGTACATCCGACTATTTCATACATCCACTATTTGTCTTGCACAGAAGTCAGGAGTGTGGTAGTGGAAGTTTTTGTTGGGAAAACTTATAGAGGATATTGTGTATTTTCATGTAAATTGTATATTAAAAGAATTAATATTAGAACAGTTTATTTCATATAACTTTGTTTTACTATGAACTATTTATATTCGTTCCCAACAATCTTAATCCTCTCGCACCAATACAAGATTGTAGTCAAAATAACGAATTTGAGAATTTTCTAACATTCATATAATATTATTCTAATAATAATAATAATAAACAAACAATATATGCAAAAATTCATTTCATTTATTTATTTCATAAAATATTGTTCAAAACATATGATTTATTTGACACTGATCCTAACAAAGAGGTGGTGATTGGTTCTGATACCTTTAGGTATTGCCCTTAGTCTTTGTACTATTTCATACATCCACTATTTGTCTGGCACAAAAGTCAGGAGCATGGTAGTGGAGGTTTTTGTTGGGAAAACTTTACAGGATCTTGTTTATTTTGATGTAAATTGTATATTAAACAAATTAATATAAGAAAGCCTAGAACATGTTTCTATAATTGAATTTAAACAGAGATAATGATAAGAGCACTTACATTATATGCAGAGAAATAAATAAGTCCTTCCTTCAGTTTCTCTAACCCTTGTTTCCTTTCTGTCAAAGGGTATCACCAAGAAATTGAACCAATCTTCAAATTTCTTCACAACCTTCTAAAGTATCCTTAGAATCACCTAGACTAGAGTGGACAATTCTCAACATAAGAGATAGATCCAAAGAGAAGAAGAGAAGAGAATATTGAGGCTTAGAAAATGACTTTTTTTGTAGAGAGAGTCTAAAAAACTAAAGCATTAAAACTAGATCTTCTGATCATCTGTTCTGCTCCAGATCATCTAATCATTTGTTTTCAACTCCCACTTAACATTCCTTTATAGACTTAATTAGGTAACTTATTTTAATTAAAAAATCAACAAAATAATAGATAATATCAGCCATTTGGTCGAAATTATCATGGGCTTTAGGCCCGTGAAATTTCTCATTCAATTATAATCCCGTTGGACTTAAAATCAAAGCCCATATTATTTTCTATTGATTAATTAATTAAATCCTTTATGAAATTAATTATTTATAGTTTGAACCGTGGTTTAAACTTATTTATTCATTTAGACACCAATTTGTCTTAATTAATAAATATTCCTTAAAATATATTTTCTTCTCTAAATTGCATAATTCTATGAAACTATTCAAAATTGACCTAGTCAACTTTGATAATTCTAATTGATAATTAAATCAAATAATTGAGACTATCTAGATGATTTTATCCAAGGTACAGTGGGGACCATGAGCCTATGAAATCAAGCTCTAATAAGTTATCAAAAATTTAACAAATAAATTTACTAACTTATTAATTCCTCGTGACTCCACTAAAGACTTAGAATTACACTCTTGAATTCATAGAACGCTTTATAACCAATATAGATACGTTATTAGTTATCCATTGTTACAACCATAATTGTCACTCAATCCTCTATAGACGGTATACAATGAGATGAGACTAAAATACTGTTTTACCCGTCATTGTATTTTATCCTTAAAACACTTAGTTCCTTGTAGATGATATTTCAGTAAACTAATATTAATTACTAAAATGAGATCTCTATCATTTAGCACCTTGAACCCAACTAATAGGAAACCATCATTTTACTTCTTCATCAGAAGCTATAGATGTTCACATCTATGATTAACACTCCCCCTCAATTATACTATCGAGTTCCCAAGATGTAAGTATGGGCTAGTCCGTAGGGTAAGCTAGTAACGAACAAGTTAAAGAACTCAAATAATACAATCAGTTAGAATACTAACCACTCATAATTAAGATTGAATTGACCTATATGGTCATCTATATGATATGAATAGAATAGATAATAGTGGTATGTTTACTTATCTTATCTACTATCAATATCGGTCCAGTTCGATGTAAAATATACATCTGATCTTATGTACTTTGCTAATGTTCTGGAAATAACATAACACTGCAATGTGTAAATAGATCATATCGTAGATTGACAAGTCAGTGTGAATCCCATGCACTGATTAATCTTAGGAATAACTTATATTTGAACATATAATCATATTTATATTCCACTGTGATTACGTCAATATAAATATGATTAGCTATATGTTTGGGTTTTAATAGAAGTTTATATTAAAAAAATAATCATGCAAATAAAACATGTGAGCAAAGTTATTGACCAAGTCAAAAATTGATTTCTATTCTTTTATTGATAATAAAATGAGATTACAAAGATATTGAGTTTTAATTAGGGCATAAAACCCCAACAAAATCCCACTTGCACTAATTCAAACTAATACCTTAATTATATGCTTATCAAATGTATTTTCTGGTAGTGTCTTTGTAAACAGGCCTGCAAGATTGTCTTCAGATGCAATCTTCATAACCTTCACATCTCCCCTGATCACTTATTCTCGAATAATGTGATACTTCCTTTCTATATGCTTACTCCTCTTGTGACTTTGAGGTTCTTTTGATTTGGCTATCACTCCTGTGTTGTCACAAAACAACACAAGAGGTTTATCCATATCTGGAATAACACAAAGATCTGAATGGAACTTCTTTAGCCAGAATATTTCATTAGCTACTTCCGACGCAACTTTGTACTCAGCCTCCATGGTATAAACTGAGATCACAGACTGCTTTACGCTTCTCCATATCATAGCTCCACCCCTAAGAGTAAACACCATTCTAGAAGTAGACTTCCTGTCATCAACATCAGTTTGAAAATCTGAATTGGTGTAGACTAACATATAATCCCTAGTCTGCCTTAAATACTTCATAATATGCTTCACTGCTATCCAATGTTTCGGTCATGGGTTTGACTGATACCTGCTCACTACTCCCACTGCATAACAGATATCTGGTCTATAACACAACATAGCATACATTAGACTTCCAACTATCGATGCGTATAGAGCTTTCCCATTACATATTCCTCTTCAAGAGTCCGGGAAGACTGTTTCTTTGAAAGATGAATTCCATGGCGGGACGGTAGACGTCCTTTCTTGGAATTCGTCATTGAGAAATGTTCAAGCACTTTATCAATGTAAGCTTCCTGAGATAGAGCTACTAGTTTTTTCTTTCTATCCCTAATGATCTGGATACCTAGAACATAACTCACTTCACCCAATTCTTTCATCAGGAATTGAGTGCTCAGCCAATTCCACATTTGATAATTTTTTAACATTGTTTTTAATGAGTAAGATATCATCTGCATATAGAACCAGGAATACCACTATTTGATTTGCCTTCAGTTGGTAAACATAAGGCTCATAAATATTTTGTTCAAATCCATAAGTTTTGTTTATATCATCAAACCTAAGGTTCCAGGAACGAGAAGCTTGCTTAAGTCTATAAATGGACCTATTCAACTTGCAAACTTTTCCTTCTTGTCCAACTACATTAAATCCTTCTGGCTGATCCATATAAATGACTTTGTCAAGCTTCCCGTTAAGAAAAGTTTTCTTGACATCCATTTGCCAGATCTCATAGTCGACATCAGCTGCTATGGATAAGAGGATACGAATGGACTTGAGCATGGCCACCAGACTAAAAGTTTCCTCATAGTCCATGCCTTCTCTTTGGGTATAACCCTTTGCCACTAATCAAGCTTTATAAGTCTCGATATTTCCATCAACACCTCGTTTCTTCTTGTAGATCCACATGCACCCAATGGTCCTAAAGTCACTAGGTGCTTCCATAAGATCCTAGACGGAATTTGAGTACATGGACTCCATTTCCTATTTCATGGCTTCGAGCCATAGGTCCATTTTAGGGCTAGCCATTGCCTGTTTGAAAGATAATGGATCATCGTCACTAGTGTCACAAAAAACTATATTGGTTTCACCATCCAAACCATAGAGAATTGGGTTCCTAGAAACCCTCCCACTACGACGAAGCTTCATGATTGTATGCTCAGGAACAATGGTACTTTCCTCATTTAAATCAACTTGCGTCCGTTGGACATGAAGAATGCAAATTTTATCATCAACTTATGTTGATGACGATGGAACATTGGTTGGAGTCAATTCTTCAACCATGTCCTATAAAACTACTTTGTTGCGCGGTTTGAAGTTATGGACATAGTCATATTCTAGAAAAATAGCATTCATGGAAGTAAACACATTCTTTTCTAGATGATTATAGAAAACTCCACCCCGAGTGAATTTAGGATAGCCAACAAACATGAAAACTTTGGTTTGCGGTTCTAGCTTTCCTTCTTTTTTTCTCACGACGTAGGCGGGACATCCCCAAATTCTATAATGGCGTAAACTAGGTTCGCGAACAATCCAGCATTCTAAAGGTGTGTTGGGGATTGATTTGGATGGCTGAACATTTAGAATGTCGTTCGCAGTTTCAATTGCATGTCCCCAGAATGAAGTTGGCAAAGTTGAGTAACTAAGCATGCATCTAACCATTTCTAATAAAGTTCTGTTCCAGGGTTCCGCTACAACATTTTGTTGCAGAGTACCTGGGCAGCAAGTTGTGATAAAATCCCAAGTTCAGTTAATTGGTCTTGGAATTGCATGTCAAAATATTCTCCACCCCTATCATATTAGAATATCTTTAATGTTTTACCTAATTGGTACTGAGCCATAGCTAGGAATTCCTGAAACTTTGAAAATCTTTCTGATTTCCTATGCATTAGGTAAAGACATGAGTATCTAGAGTAATCATCAATGAAAATGAAGAAATACTCAAAACCACCCCTGGCTTGTACATTCAAAGGTCCACAAACATCTGAATGATCAAGTCCAAGTGGTTCCTAGGCCCTATCACCCTTTGCAGAGAATGGACGCTTGGTCAGTTTGCCTTCTAGCCAAGATTCACAGACAGCTAATTCACCAAAGGTAATTTCCGTCAAAGGCCCGTCTTTTGTAAGTCTTTGAATTCTATCATAGTCAATGTGGCCTAGTCTCAAATTCCATAAATACATCATGTTATCGTTATAAGTCTTTTGATGTTTATTGGACCTAGGTTTAGCTACTTTGAATAAATCATTATTAAGTGCGAGGGGTTCGTTAGGTCGCAAAATATAAAGTCCATTTTCCAAACATGCAATACACAATTATGATCCATTGAAAGAAATATATATATATTAGAACTTGTGAAAGTCATAACAAATTGTTCTAATTGCAACATGGAAACTGAAATTAAATTTCTACTAAAATCTAGAATAAAAAATACATGTTTTAAAATTAAATATTTATTTTCGAACTTCAGGCGAGCTCTTCCTCTAGCTTAGATCGTAATGAACGCTCCGTTCCCAACTATAAGCTTTAAGCCACCTTCGTCCACTTCCTCCCATGATTCAAGAAGTTGTAAGGAGTTACAAACATTGTTAGTTGATCGATAATCAATAATCCAAATAGATTTGTCATTATCTAAAACACATGTTTTTAAGATAAATGAACTATTATCTTTGCCTTTGTTTTTCGCTGCTAAAAACTTGGGGCAATCCTGTTTCCAATGCCCCTTCTCATTGCAGTGAAAGAACTTACCTTTACCTTTCTTGTTTTTCTTTTTCTTCCCCTTAGGTGTCTGTTCACTTGGTTGTGCAATCGTCTTTGCAACCTTTGTAGGCTTGGGGTTGGTGTTTGGTCCACCTTTCCTCTTGTTTCTAGGTTTCGAGGATGAAGCTAGGTTAGATTCAGTCTTAGCTGGATCAGCAGCAGTAGCAATAGTCTTCTTTTCTCCTCTCTTACTTGGTCCACCCATGATAGACTCAAAAATCTGAAGCTCGTTTATGAGCTGCGTCAGACCATAGTTGAGTTTATTCATCACATAGTTGGTGGTGAACGATAGGAAAGCTGGAGAGAGACTATTGAGGATTAAGCCGACTTGAGTCTCCTCATCTATTGTTGCTCCATGCAGTTGAGCTTCCTGAAAGTAGTTGGTCATCTAGATCAGGTGATCATGAACGTGCTGAGACGGTGCCATGCGAGCACTGTCATATTTCTTGGTGACCTTAAAACGAGTCTACATAAACTGTGCACCGAACTATCTTGGAGCTGATCCATGATTTCGTAGGCTGTCTCGACATTCTCCATCTTTGTCTTGTCGGTGTTGACCATACTAGTCAACATGTAGTACCGTGCCTTGTTATTGGCTGCCTACCAATGCTCATATTTGTCTCTAACAGTCTTGGCAGCTCCTTCAGTTGGAACTTCCGAGGATTCCTCAGTGATGAAGAACTTGGCGTTGTCACCAATCAACACTATGTTGATATTTTTCTTCAACTTCAGGAAGTTTTCTCCATAGAAAGTTGAGAAATTATGGGAGTAGACACAACCATACGTAAAACTACCAGTTATCAATAAAATAGAATTCAATAACTTTGGCTCAGTAAAACTTCTATTCATTCTAATTTCAAGAAATAGCACAATATATACCATAAATATGTAAGATATGGAAAAAAAATACCAAAATAATCATATAGTTATTTCTTTAGGTTTTTAACTATTCTATGATATTGTTGTTCCGGTTGGCGAGAGTCAAAAAATATCATTAGTTAAATAGAGTTGTAAACTCATTTAATAATGGACATCATTATTAACAACCTATTATTCAATCAAAATAAGAAAACAAAATCTCTTATTTTATGAGCTAGACCCACGGTTTCAATAATCATAGATTTAGTCCTAGTAGTCACCGTACGTGTGAGTCTAGTAGAATTTGACCTATAATTATTTATCTTTCGAAATCTAACCTTGTCAAAATAACTAATGAACACCTTCCATAGGGGGACGAATCGAATCGTCTCGAGGCCCCATTAAGCTATTGACCTTGTTAAACCAACGGTGGAGATTGGATATAATTCTTAAAATAAGTTCATTATAAAAATAATAATATTTTTATTATTAATTTTAAAAAATTAATGACTATGGTTCTCCCAAAAATTATAAGATTAGAATTTTAAAACCAAAGTCCTATAATTTTCTATTAATTCTAAAGTGTCACATTGAAACAAATTCAATTAAATTAGAATTAATTTGTTGCTAATCAATATTTATGTTTAACTATTATAATGAACATATACAATTAAGTCCAACTCAGGCAAATAGGCCTTAACATTTCGACTTGTATGGAGGAGGGTTGGGTCCAGTATGTCATTCTCACTAATAAGGCCCCCATACTTCCATACAAGGTCCAAAAGACATGAATTTAAACCTTCAATTTATTAATTGTTATTTATTAATTATGTCCAATATAGTCATGCAAAGCAAATGGGCATTCATAAGTGGAACCACCCACAAGAGAGAAATTTTAACTTTACATTTTTCTAATGGGCCAAAATAAAATCTATCATTTTATGAATATTTTATTTAGAAAAAATCATATATTTAGCAAACATATGAGCCACTAAATGCATCAAAGCCCAATTGCAAAACTACCACATATAGTGCAAACAATCATGTTATAATTGGATGAGCCTAGTCATGCTACTAAATGAGCAAGTCTATGAATTTACGCAAAAATACCACAATTTATTTCATTTGCAAAAATACAACAATTAATTTTCTAGAATTTATCCAAAATTCGAATTAATTAAATTTTTTAAAAGATAAATAAGTCAATTTAAATGAAATTTATCAACAATTAACAAAAGTTAATTTAAATTTCATTTATCAACAATCAACTTAGTTTAGGTCATTTTGAAAAATATTAATTTAATTTAAATAGGATTTATAAAAAATTAACAAAAGTTAATTTAAATCTCATTTATTAAAAAATAAATTATTAAAGAATTTTTAAAAAAATTAACCAGATATAAATTTTTAAGACAAATATCATTAGCTATTTTTGAAAAAATATCTTAAACAATTAGACAAATTCAAATATCTATAAAAATATCTAGTGAACAAATTTTCAAATTTCAAATAATTTAAATATCAAAATCCATAGAATAATCAAATATTAATATTTTAAAATATAAGATTTAAAAAATGTCAAGTATTTAAAAATATATATCTTTAATATCTAATAACTTAATTCTAATATTTTAACATATTAAAATATTTAAAATTAATTAGTTAATCAATTTTTAAATTTGAATTTGAATGTTTTTAGAAAATATATATTTTTTAAAGATAAAAAAATATCGTATTTCAAAAAAGATATTCTTAAATAATAGAAAAAAATATGATAGTTTTGTACTAACCCATTAAAAAATACATTCAAGATTCAAATTTGAAGAAACTATAGCATGCCGTGACTAGTGCAAGTGGGTGGCCGCGGCCACGGGACCAATCTAGGAAATTTTTGTGCTCTGGCCACGACTAGGGGTTTATGGTGGCTGCGGCCACTAGATGCTGACTCCTAGGCCGCAACCAGTGAAACCTGGTGGCCGTGACCACGACCAAAAAAATATTTCAAAAAAAATTGTGTAATTTTTCAACCCAAAAACTTTTTCTAAATATTTTTTACCACGTTTTACATCAAATAAAGAATTTACAAAAATTAACTGCATAGAAAACACAACAAAATAACTCAAATTTGCTAATATTCACATAAAAATCAATATGCTTCATAAAAAACATGAAATCCATCTGTTGATTGCCTTTTTCGCTATCAACTGCAAGAAGAGAGATTAAAGAAATAAACGAATAGAACACTAGGATTTTTACATGGTTCAGGTTAAAAAGAACCCTAGTCCATGAGTCTCTGGTATTAAGATGATTGGAAACTTGTGAGGGCAAGCTTCAATGGTTTATTCTCATGCAACGTTTTGATTGCTCTGAGTACAAGGTCTTTTCTATCTAAAAAACGAACCTTTTACAATGAGACTTCCAGCCCTATTTATAGAGGTTTAGGTTATTAATACTAATCATAAGTAATTAATATGCATTTTTCCCATTATTGAGGGATTAATACCAATTAAATGCATTGGGTTGCATTGAATAGGGACCACGACCCAAGAGAGATCTGCGGAGCCCACTGCCGAAAGGCACCTACTTTATAGGGAACATGCCCCAGGTACTGTCAGGGCGTGCTGTAAGTGCCTCCATCTCAGATGGCGTAGTGGGTGTGAAAATTTTTGAGTCGTACACTCGACAACACTTTTGATGGATCGCCTATAAAGGTTGTCAGACGATCCTCAAGCTCTAAAAACCCGCATTTGCTGACACGTTGCGCCTTATCTTAGGTCTGAGAATCGAACCTTGGACCTGGGAGACTACTGGGGGATGAGAACCTTCTCCTTAATTTCCTGAGCTGTAGAAACTCCAGCTCTGAGGACGAACCTCGGGAAGTAATCTACTAAGGCACCCATGACCCATCATCAAAAGTCTCACCTAGGAGGACCCTTACTCCGACTAGAGGCCTCCGGTAGTAACATGCCCTGATGATGCCTATGAACGTCTGAGCCAATCATTGGGGGTTGCCCCGTGTTGGAGGTGAAAATATGGACAACATTTGCCCCCAAGTCTCTACTCGCCCTTGGGCAATGAAGACTTATCTTAAAGTTGATTTGAAAAAATGGAGGGAACAAAATGTTTGGGCTTTCCTTTGACGTCACTCTGAAATGAAAAGCCCACATATCAATAATCCATTGCTAGGCTCATCAGTCCGTGCATTTAATTAGGGGTCAACTCCGAGTTCCTAAACGTCCATTTTTCACTCGAGGTGTCTTTTCCCAAACGTCCATTTAAAATGGTACTTTTCTAATTCATGTCAGACAAGCAAAATTTTATAAAGTAATATATTAGAGCACATTTTATAGTATTATATGTATGAGACTTTAAAGAGGGCTTGTATGTATCACCTTGAGCAGTTAGTTGACCTTAGGCAGAAGGTTTGGGTTTTCGAAAGTGAGATAGATTCTGTCTTGATGGGTGAAGTGTCATCCTCCTACTATGATCCTGATGCTTATGTAGGTAGCCTTAGATTGGTCCTTCTTGATTTACAAGTTGAGCTTGCGTATATGGAGGAAAATGTTCCTCATGAGCCTTCAACCCCAAGTCCTCCTCATAATGACTTTGGTTCTCCTCAACCGTTGTCTATAGTGCACCTACAACTGATGCTTCCACCTTTAGCATTTGAATGGAATACTCCCACTGGTAGAAAGAAGTGGAGGAAAAAATGGGAGGTAAAATGTCATGTATTTACATCTCCCTTTTCTTTTGGTCTTGCAGATATGTCAAAGAGAGGTCGGCAGAACGTAGCGCTCGAGAAAGAGGACCCTGGTCCTTTACTAGTTGCCTCCCTTGTTTCCCATGTATCAAAAAATAAGTTGATTGAATTGGTTGAAAATTATCAGAATGATATAAAGTTCCAATGCTATATGCCTACTAACAAGAACCATGCTCATGAATCACCTCCTGACTCTATGACATTTTTCGAGCACATCCGAACTTGTAATGTCCCAAAATTTCTAATAAGGCTTAGTGATTGATTACTGTGCCAAGAGGGCATATTAGGATATTACGTGTTAGTACGAGTTCAATTTGATTATATATGTGAATTATATGAGTTATATTACGATATGGCTATTGATCCATGTTTAAGTGTATTAAATGTGCTTATAGGCCCCATTATGTTAAAAAGGGCATTTTTGTAATTTCTGACCTGTTGAGGTATATTTGTATTATACATGATTTATGAGTGAGACCACATTATTATGTGGATATATTTGAGATGTGTGGCCCGAGGCGATCCTAGTGAGCAATTTGGGTGAAAAGTCACATTGGGGATAAATACCCGGCTCGGGGTGAGCCTAGGGGTATTTTAGTTAATTGGTGAATTATTGGGGTATAAGAATATGAGTTATAACTGAGGGCAAAAATTGATGTTTGGAAGATTAGTGGGATTAATTGGGAATCTTAAGTGAAATTTGAGGTTTAGTGGGAAAATGGTGGCAAAGGACAATATTGCCCTTGGGGACAATAAGGAGCAAGGTTTAGGCTAGGGTCGCTCGCGACAAACGGTCACCTAGGCCTTTGGCCCTGGCTCTCAGTAACAAGTCTTAGACTAGCCAAGCGCTTATAAGTTCATCGACCTTAGGGTCGGTCCAGCGTTAATGCCTTAGAGTCATTCATCACTGATATCGATTAGATCTAATCTTCATTCGGCCCTGCGTTCATGACACTTACGCCATTTCTGACTCTTAGGTCAGTGTCCCTGACTAGTCAGTACCATATACAAGTAAGCAACATTCACTAGCATTTAATATGCAATCCATGTCCACATTTATCAATCAACATGCCTCAATAACAATCACGCATGTCATATATACACAGGGTGCAGTTTTCTTACCTCAGATTCGAGCTAGAATGAATAAAAGAACGACCCTTGAGAACGATCAACTTTTAGTCCTTTAGCGGTCACCTAGTCATAATCAAATACAGGACAACATCAATAAAAATGATCAACATAGGTTTCCAAACCAATATCTAGCCTTCGAGACATCAGTCCAAACTAATCCAAATAGTAGGAACAATTCTGAGGCCTAAAACTATGTTCCTAGGGTCAAAACATACAAACGGGCTCAAACCTGCCCAAGGGCTACAGCCCTAGCACCTTGTGCCATGGCCCCCAGCCATTCCTAAAGCAAGGGCCACGGCACCCAACACCAAGGCCCGTGGCGCCCAGCAAGGGCAAAACTGCTCCACCTGCTTCTTCGAGCAAGGGCCGCGGCCCCCAACCCAGAGCCATTCCCAAACACATTTTTCATCATTCCAAAGCCTCCAAAAACATACCTAAACACTTCCAAATCATCAAATCAAAGTTCCCAAGCTTCCCAATGGTCCAAAACCATCAAAACCCAAGGCTCAATCGAACCAAAAACTCAACGATTCACAGAATTCAATTCAAAGCTTAGAAACTCTAAAAACTCAAAACTTAAAACCTAGATTACCTCTAATTGGGTTATTTCTCGTCAAATCCTTTGGTCAAGAAGCTTATAATCTTCCCTAGGATCGCTATGCCTCGATCCTCGCTTGATTCTGACTCCTAGAACTTGAGATTTCTTCGAATACGCTTCAAACGGTAAAAATGAACTAACGAGAAAGAACGAGAGGTTTTTCTAACGTACGTTCTATCTGACAAGCTACTTCAAGCTTAAGTAACCTCAAATAAAACCTAGTGCTCGGGGTCCCGAAGACACCCCCAGGGAAATTATAGTCAAAACTTCTAGAATTTCCTCCTGATCTCAATAACTCCCAATTTATCATCAAATAACCTTCTCATTATCCAATATCCCAATAAAAGACCCCCGTTATGACAAAACCGCTAACTCATAATATAAGACCGTCTCATGCCGAATAGCTCGAATATATCTCCATAATAATGGGATCTCATTCACAAATCACAATATGCACCCAAAAATACAAATATACCCTTAACAGGCCAAATTATCAAAACACCCTAATATTCAAATGTGGACCCACATGCATGCATATAACATCATATTATAATATAATTCACATAAACATGCACATAATCATTTAATGGCATAATTAAACAGTTATGGCCCTCCCGGCCTACTAATCCAGCCATTAAACTGCATTAGGGATTTTGGGGCATTATAGCCGGGGTCGACAATAAGATTTGAAAGCTCGGGCTTAAGAGAGTCGAGGTCGGCAATAAGATTTGAAAGCTCGACCTGAGAGAGTCGGCGTCACAGCAAGTGTGCGGAACGCGGGCCATTTTGGTTAGGGCAACCAGGGAGTGCAATATGCACTTGTCTGGCCTGAACGCCACCTAAATAATTAGAAGTGTAGTCTGCACTTGTCTAACTCATTGGCTGTTGAAATTGGACTATGTGTTTGATTGAGTAGGGTTATTGTAGCTAAATTTGTCATTTATATTTTTTTTTCTTATTCGAATCTATTGATTTAAGTTTTCTTTTGCTGAGCCTTGGCTCATAGGTGCTTTGTGGTGTAGGTAAGAGCAACAGTAAGCTGGACCAGCCATGAGTTGGGTAATTTTAGGAGCGGTGTGTACATATGCAGCCTGCTCGATCGCCATGGTCGGGATTACTTGGGAAGGACTAGGGTGGAACCCTATTTTGCCGCTTAGGACAGCTAGTTTATATTTTATTTGCCTTTTATCAATCCGTAAACACTTTTTGGGATCTTCTGTATAAATTAAACACTTTTAATGAAAATTGATTACTTCGTTGACCAAAATTTTTAATACCTAACCTTATTTTAGCTTTCAATTACAAATTTAAGTCCAAATGACTCGCTTAGTGAGTTAAGCACCATTTTATACACACAGTGTAATGGTCTTGTCTAACCAGGGTGTTACAGAACTGTTCCTCTCCACACGTTTTTCACATCAGGACTCAAGTATTTTGGCCTTACCCCACTTCAGTTGGCGCCAAACATCTGGTTTGCTTTTAGCTATCTATACATGGTATTTATGAAGTGTGCAGGTCGCGCCCCAACTGCGAAAGAGGTGCACTTGATGTATAACCTTATGTTGACTCCTAAATAAAATGGCTTCTATTTTCTGCAAAAGGCCAACGCTTAGGTCCCTTTGATCGAAGGAGCTGTCTTCAACCTCAGATCGTCGAAACATGACTTCTTTTTTGTCAATTGCCTCCCTCCAGTTTGTGAACACTTTCGCACCTCCCCGAGTAAGCATCCCAATTTTTTTTTTGCCATTATCATTGTTGATGAGCTAACAATTGAGTTGGTGGTTTAGAGCACCTCAACATCCCTGACGTACCTGATGCGTAGTTGAAGCGTGTTGATGCCTTTATTGACGCGTATGTCACGAAGAAGATGGTTGTCTATCTTTTTACCGTGGAAAACCTCAACGCATATGATCGTTCTAACGTCTCCGACCTCGACTTGTTGTGGCATATTACGAAGAAAAAGAAAAATGTCGTTCCGATGGACAAAGTGTTATGATTAATTCCCTAGAAGCATGTAAAGACATTTTATTAATTTAAATAAAAGTACAATTTTATTATATTTGAATATTATAATTATTGTTTGAATCAATTATATAATAATATCAAGACAATTCCATATTCATTCATGAAAATACAATCTTTTATTAGTACGAGAGAATTAAGATCATATATAATGAATAAAATAGTCAGTAACATATTAAAGTAAGGAATCTTTAATGAATGGCTAATAGTGCAGTTTACTAAGCATACGAGATGCAAGTGATCTAGATTCAGATTACTGATGTGGATAGACATCTTGGTAAATGTACTGTATATAATAGAGATTATATATGACAAGACATATATGGATTAATTATCTTTATAAACTTACCATTTTCCATAAAGATTTGATTCTTATCATAATATATGATAATTTGTAGATCAATCTAAATCCTGAGTAGTCATGAACTCTTATTTGTGCTTATTAGATCTTTTGATTCACTTGTTAAGGTTTCTTAGTATAGTGAGGCTAATGACTTTTGTTTTTGAGATCCAATATCATGAATGGCTGGGATCATGAATTACAATAATGGAACTCATACTTTCCTAATAGATCGAATATTGGTTCCCTTAAGGGTTAATTCTAGAACTGAATAGTCATTGAACTCAAAACTATAATTTGATTGTAGATTAATTATTCATTAGTGAATTAATTGTACTTAAGGATCAGGAGGAAATTAGAAGGGTAGAACAATAATTTTGACCAGCTCTAATTAACAACCAATAAATGGAGGACATAACTACATTTATCGATAATATCAATGGACTATAAGAGAAAACCCTGTAAATATAACTCTATAAATACTTAGAGTGCAATTCCATATTTATAGCTGAGTAATCATGAAATTAATAAATAAGATTATTAGATTAAATAGTTTAATTAATAATATGGTTTTTTGGAGCTTCATATTATAGTTTCATGGTCCCTAGATCATCTCTATCTTACACTGTCAAGGGAAAGGATGTCAAAATAATGATTTGTGTGGAGAATGACTTAATTTGTAGAGGAATTAATTTTCCAAGGCAAGGAAATGTTCATAAGAAAATTATTGACAATTAATTAATTAACTATATAATTTTTATTTTGAAAAACTAAATGTTAAAAAAATATTATTCATGTTTGGATTAATATAGAGAGAGATTGATAATTATTTTATTTATGATAAGATATTTATTTATTTATTAAAACCTAATATTTGAAAATAAAATTAATTTTGAATTGACTGATATTTATTTTGGGATAAATATATTATCTGAAATAATAATTAAACAAAAAAAAAAAGAAAATTAGGGAAAACAAAAATGTGGCTCACGACATACTCACTGTACAGTGACTAATTAATTATTCTTTTTAAATATGATCTAAAATAAATAATTAAATAGATGTAACATTTCAGTTTTAAATAGTCTAATTAAATTAGTTAATTATCTTTATAAAGTTGAAGATAAACAATACTTTGAAAAAGTTAAATGAAGTAGTTAACTATAAGACTGTCTCTCAAGAAAAGAAATGATAAAATTTCTTAAACCTAAAATTCTAATTTCAATAACTTCTCTTTTCTCAAACCTCTCTAGATTTCATGACAAAAATGGTTATGTAATTACAAGTTATTTTTAATTAAATAAATTAGCTAGATAGTTAGTTTCTAATTAATTAGTTTTTAAAAAATTCTTAAGAATTATATAAAAAAAAAGCCTAAAAGAGAGGAGAAACATTAATGGAGTCTTACAAACAACTAAAGGCCTATTTTATAATTTTATTTATATTTTTTCAAAGGGTTGTAAATTTAGAAATATCCAATAGTACTCCGTTCATCATTTATTGTTTGTTTATTTATTTATTGTATTTATTTAAATAAATGTTAATTAATGTTTGATTGACAACATGATCATGCATTAGTCAAGTGTCATTCATGAAACCCCACACAGGTTTCGTTAAACATGCATATTTTAGAAACATGATTATTTAGGATTGTCCTAATTGTTTATGTAAATTGTTTTGGAGAAATTAATTGCATGTAAGCTACTAAGTATTAAATTAATTAAAACTTGGTAAGTCACACCATAATAAATGCAATAGTTTTTATAGGCCTTTAATATAACCAACTTTATTTAAAATGGTTTTACAAAAGTTAGATGAACGTAATGGGTAATTATTTAGATCACATTAATTGTAGAAGCAAGCTCTTTTATAATTAAATATATTTTGTAATTAATTACATTCATAGGGTTATTAATAAACTAGTAATTAATTGATTACACTACAAGAAAAAATGCTTTTAATAAGACCAAAAATGTGTTATAAAAACATACCATAACATTTTTTGACGTGTTAAGACCGACTATGTTATCGTAGGTCAGGGTACTTTACATAACACTTTATCATTGTTATATAGATGTGTTATTATACTGTCAACGATAACACATTTTCTGTGTTATTTTAATAAATAGATAAGTATTTAATTATATTATTTATAGTCAATTATATAACACATTTCAATACTTATAAATTTGTGTTATACAACACTTTAGTATAACACATTTTTTGTGTTATACTACACTTTAGTGTAACACATTTTTTGTGTTATATAATGAAGTTTGCATAACAAAATTCTTTACTTATAAAAGTGTTATTGTAATAGATATTATAACACATTTTTTGTATTATTTTAATATTTAGATAAGTTTATATTCTCATTATATATTCATTTATATAACACTAATTTATTCTATTATATTTTTATTTTTTATTTATATATTTAAAATTAGCTTTCTAATATATACTAGCATCATCAAATGAACTTGATTTTCAGAGGAGGAGCTAGGAGGTTCGGAGGAGTGGAGCTTGCACGTTGATGGGGCGTCAAATGAAGGAGGATCAGGAGCGGGCATCATGATGACTGGGCCCGAGGGACATAGAATGTATTGCGCAAACCGATTTGGGTTTGAGGCCTCCAATAATGAAGCAGAGTACGAGGCGCTCCTAGTTGGCTTGCGTTTGGCCCAGGAACTAAGAGTGGTGCGCCTTCAAATCTTCAGCGACTCTCAATTGGTAGTATGCCAAGTAAAGGGGGAGTATCAGGCAAGGGGACCCAAGATGGTAGCCTACTTGGAGAAGGTGAAGGGCTATCTGGGACGGTTGGTGGCATGTACTATAGAGCAAATCCCCAGAGAAAAGAACACCCACGCTGATGCACTCGCAAAGTTAGCATCTACCAAGGACGGTGATGTCTTGGAATCAATACCCGTGGAGTACTTACCAAAGCCCAGTATCGAAGGTGTTGACGTGCACATGATTAGTGTCCCGAGGGAATCATGGACCGAGCCAATCAAGAGGTACCTGGAAGAAGGAACCTTGCCTGTGGATAAAAACGAGTCCCGGAGGCTGGTGTACAAGGCCGTAAGATACACCCTGGTAGATGGGGTCCTTTACAAAAGAGGATTCTCAATGCCACTCCTGCAGTGTGTAGAAGAGGAGGAGGCGCTGAAAGTGTTACAGGAGATACATGAGGGAGAGTGCGGCAACCACGAGAGCGGACCCTCCACGGCTAGGAAGGCCATGAGACAAGGATACTATTGGCCCTCCATGGAGAAAGATGCGCATGACTTTGCCATGAAATGCGAAAAATTCCAGAGGCACGCCAACTACCCTCGGAAACCCCCAAGCGAACTGACCAGCATGACCAGCCCGTGGCCCTTCGCTATCTGGGGGATAGACTTAATCGGCGCTCTTCCTACAGGCAGGGGTGGAGCGAAGTACGCGGTGGTGGCAGTGGATTATTTCACTAAATGGGTAGAAGCAGAACCCCTTGTGAAGATAACCACCAAGCACATCACCTCTTTCGTCAACAAATTCATTGTGTGTCGATATGGAGTACCCTACAAGATTATTTCCGACAATGGTACCCAGTTCGAGGGAGGAGCTTTCGATGAATATTGTAGGGAAAGGGGCATAAGGAGGAGTTTCTCCGCGGTTGTGCATCCCCAGGCCAATGGACAAGTGGAGGCCATAAACAGAGTCCTTAAGAATAACCTGAAGACAAAGCTAGAAAAGATGAAGGGAGCCTGGGTAGATGAGCTACCAAATGTGCTGTGGGCTTACAGAACCACCCCACGCACGACTACTGGGGAGTCCCTATTCTCCTTGGCCTATGGGTGCGAGCCTGTGCTCCCAGTCGAGATGCGAGTCAAGTCCCACAGGGTACAGGCATATGGAGACGAAGCCAACCGCGTAGCCCTGACCGAAAGCTTAGACATGCTTGAGGAGAAGAGAGAAAAAGCACAAATGAGGGTGGCGGTATACCAGCAGTTCGCCGCAAGGTACTACAATTCGAGGGTGCGAGAGAGAACTTTCAGAGTTGGCGACCTGGTGCTAAGGAAGGTACTCCCAAACACATGAGACCCAGGTGCAGGAGTGCTAGGGGCGAATTGGGAGGGGCCCTACCAGGTTGCTCAGTGCATCCCCCCGAGCACTTACAAGGTGGCTCGCATGGATGACACCATCATACCCCGAGCATGGAACGTAGAGCACCTGAGAAAGTACTACCAGTAAGGCGCCCATGTCCGATGGTAAAAGAACAAGTGTGGCACGCTGCCTTGATATGATAGGAAGAAATCAAAGAGGTTACTTAGATAGCCTCCTAAGTAGGTGTGAGTCTTTTTATTTTTGTTTTATATGAAAACCTCATATGTACTGTTGCAACTATTTGTATGAGACCATTTATTATGAATGTGATGAATGGAACTGCATGTTATGGGTAAAATTATTCACAACCTCATGTATTATTTTCCTTCGCTACGTAGGCATCAGCCAAAGTGCTTGCCGAAATAAATTTCACCAGACACTTGGGGGGCAGGATAGGAGGCGACAACAGGCGGCTAGCAAAGGGAACCTAAAAAGGGCCCTATAACAAAGGATCCTAAAAAGGGACCCCTTGCCCTCCTAAAAACGAGGCCCCTAAAAGGGACCCTCTACCAAGAGGACCCCTAGCCCTCCTAAAAAGGAGGACCCTCTACCAAGAGTATCTTAAAAAAGGCCCTCTATCAAGAGGAAGTGACCCAAAACCAAAGGGACCCCTTATACCAGGGCCTTAAACGAAGTCCTTACAAGGTATCCCTTGGGATCGCAAGGATTAGCTACCCTTACGAACACCAAGGGAGGCCATAGGGACTTACAAAAAATGTATGGTGACGACAATAATAATAAGTCTAGAGCGGCCACCAAGCCGCCTAGCCAAAAAGGGTCCCAAAGGAGACCCTTGTAAAAATAGTACTATGAATAACGACGAGAAGGACGCTTCTCGCAAAGAAATAATAAGCACGCGCAAGAAAAACATAAAAGGATAACTAAGACCCAAGGGGTCAAAATATCCTTATAAAAGCAACCAAGAGGCACCAAAAGAGGTCCCAGTGAACCCTCTCACATGGGCTCCAAAGGACCTCCAGCCTGATAGATAAAAGAGGGGAACCAACTAAACCCCATCATACAGGTTTAAAATGGCCTCAAATACAATAGAACAAGAAATAAACAACAACATATGTATTTATACATTAGAAAAAAAAAGAGAGTTCTCGGGATAGTACAAGAGTTACCAACAGAAAAGTAGCACTGATAATGATGTTACAAAATAAAAAGAAAACAAAAAAAAAAGAGCAAGACTACTTCAAGGCCTCCCATAGTGAGCACTCCACCAAGCCGCTCGGGCAACGGCCTGTTCACCAAAAGAGGAGAAGTTGAAGTTGGGATCCTGCCTCCACACATTGAAAAGAGCACGATCTATAGACCTGCGCTCGGTGGTGATCCTCTCCGCCTCCAAAGAAGCCCTCGCCGCCTCCCAGGAAGCCCTCGCCGCCTCCCAGGAAGCCCTCTCCGCCTCCAAGGAAGCGTTCTTCTCCTGAGCCGACTGGAGTTCGGCCCTAAGGGCCTCAACTTCAGTCTCCAGTTGAGCAACCCTCTCCTGCGACGCAGCCGCGGTGGCCTTGACCCCCCGGAGCTCACACTCCAAGCGTCTAGCCTTGCCCTTTAGCTCCTTGATCTTGGCCTTCGTCTCCTCCCTCTTCGAGGACAAGTTGGCAGACTTAGTCCGGGCCTTTGACAATTGAACCTTGGTTTCGCTAAGCTCATTTTCGAGCTCCTGGACCTGGGCCATGAGGTCGTCCCTCTCAGCAGTAGATGCGGAGAGGACGCCGGACGTATCAGCATGCCGAAGAGACACGATGTAGACCTACACAAGAAAGTCAATGGCGTCAGCGATAAGTAACAAAAAGAAAAAACACATGTACATCTATACATAATACTAATCAACGCAAGGTGCAAGACCTCACCCAGGTCGCGGCACGCCTTAGGGTCTCCCCAAGGTCTGGTTGAGTCACATTCCCTAGACCCCTCCAGTCGGAGACAGGGAGGCCCGAGGCTATTTGAATGAAACGCTGCCCATAAGCTGAGGCCATCCTGGTCACCCAAGGCTCCGCCTCCGTGCCAGGAGCATCTGGTTGAACAGGAACGGACGACCCACTCGCCGAGGCAGGAGGAGGCGCAGGGAAGGAGAAAAACTGAGATCCTGGTACATCGGAAGGGGGCTCCGCGAGGTTGATGAAATCAGCATCCGGTAAGCCAATGTCATGAGGGACCTGGGGGAAGGCGTCACAGCCATCAAGGCCAGGGGGAGCGTAACATCCCGCCGTGGCCTGCGGGTCCAGAGATTGAAAGGCCATGTCCTGGCCGTGGGAGCCATAGGGAGGGCATCCCCCGGGGGATAGGGGGCGCTGATGAGACCCCCCACATTCGAGGGGGGCATCCTCCATCTCCTCATCGACCTCACCGTCGTGTAGGGACGGCCCAGCCGGCATAGCCATAGCCTTCTTAGACCAAGTAACTGACCACAGGAACTTGGGGTCAGAGACCGGGGACAGCTGGTGGCGGTTGAGATTCACCACAGTAAATAGGACCGCTGCCTTCTTCAGGGCGAGGTCTGCAGTAATGAGTTTGTTTATGGCCTCCGCCTCCGGCTCAATGATCGAGGGATCAGCAAATTTCCCTACAAGATCCACGCCAATGTCAGTACAAGCAAGAGTGCAAAACAGTAAGTTCTAATAAGAAGAAGAGAACGACCAGGATACTTACTAGGGCCGGCGCGAAAGCCTTCACGAACCGAGAGAGGCCCCTCTACCCAGAAAAAGTCTTGTTTCTAAGGCCCTGTGTTGGACACCGAGCCCTCTATTAAGGGAAGCTCACTGTTGGCCTTCTGCAGGTAGTAGAAGCCCTTGGACATGTGCACTCCCATAAGGTTATACAAGGAATGCACCTCCTGCGCCGTCGGGGCGCGTTGGACGTTACCCTTGAACCAAATGAAAAGGCAACTTAAAGTCAACCAACTGTTGGGCAACAGTTGAAGGGGGGACAAATCGAAGTAGTTGAGAATCGCCACGAAAAATGGGTGCAGAGGAATGGTGCCACCCGCCTTCAAAATCTGCTCACTCAAGGCCACAAAGCCCTTCCCAGGGCGGTCGGCCTGGCAGGCCTCCTGAGGAACATGCAAGGCGTACTCTGGAGCAACTCGGTAGTGCTTCACGATTGTCTTCAATTTGTTCGGAGACACGTGTGACACTAGACTGGACGCCAGTAGGGGGGCGTCGTCCTCTTCCTGGACGGACACCTGTCTGCGTGCTTTCGACATATCTGCAAAATCAAAAGAAATATGTGAGGAAAGGGCAGAACACTTAACCCTCCATTTTTTCTTCCTAGCAAGAGTTTTCCATCGAGGGAGCGATGACAGAAGCACTAAGCTAGGATAAACTGAGACTAGGGGCTGGGGAGAGGAGCTAGCAGCCCCATGACTGTCATCAGGCGAAGAGGGAGTAGGAGGTTCTGGCGGAATGTGTCCCTCCATAAATTCTAACTCCCATTGCAATTCAAAAAGGGTCGTCCTAAGACGCGCTATGTGGTCACTAAGACCCAGGGGTGAAGGTCCTCCATCTCCTATCGACACCGAGTCAATTTCGCTCTCCACCACCCAAATTTTACGCCTAAGTTCAGCCATACACTCAAGGTGGCGGATGCAGGCCTGCCTTAAGGAGTCATAGTCCTGGTGAGGGTTGCCCTCGGGGGACTCTGAGTCTGAGGACAGGTCGATAAACTCAGCCCTTGGGGGTATGTCGGACGGGCCGTCACTGGCCATGAAACCACGTCCCAATAGCAAAAAGGGGCTCACGTATAAACTAGGGGAAGGCTACAAAACACAAAGGAATAGGCTTAATACCTCTAGAGGCAAACGCCCTAAATGGCCTACTACAGGGTATAAAAAAAAAACAACAAAGCGGAGGGGCGTGCATATGGTCAAACTCACTACAAGCTCAGACTAACGTACCCCATCCCAAGTACTGCTAGTTTGGACCCGATATAAAAAAAAATAATAAATAAATAAAAGGGAGAAGGAAAGAAAATATACCTCAAGTGATTAAAAGAACGAAGTTGGGGTCCAAAGAAGGTCGGGGAGCGAAAAGCACCAAAGCGTCGAAAATGCGTGTCTGCAAGAATTAACCAAAAGGTGTGTTAGTCATAAAATATACACACCAAGAAATTAGCTCATATGTAAAAAAAAAAAAAAAAAAGGGGTGAAGTGAAAAAATATATAAAACAAATGAAAAGAACTATGGTGAAAGTGAGGTTGTGGGGGATTGAACCCCTTACCTCTTGAAAGGAATAAGGGTCTATGCACCACTAAGCCAAAGGAGTAAGGTGAAAATATTAAGCCATGCATGAGGGCCTATTTATAGGAGCCAAGGTGAATAGTCTACCAGAGCACCTAAAGGTACTCTCCTAGACTGGGGGGTAAGTGTTGATGCTCATAATCCCATCAAGGGAAAGTATGAGGCCGAGGCAAGGCCCTTAGGCCACCGTTGTCTCGGGAAGCCATCGCGCCATCACAACACGAGTCTGGGTTCGTTTCTCATGGAGTCGATGCCAAGTGGCCCACGTTGGCAAGGCATAGATGCCAAGGCTCAGTAGCCTCGCAAGGCCCGTCTCGCCCATGGCCTCGTCCATGCCTTCGGCCCCATGGCCTCGCCTATGCCTTCGGCCCCATGGCCTCGCCCATGGCCTCGCCCCATGGCCTCGCCCCATGGCCTCGCCCATGGCCTCGGCCCCATGGCCTTGGAGGTGAGAATACTCACAAGGGGCAAGGTACATGCATGAATATGGAATGTACCTACAAACCTAAAGAAGTCAGAGTACGGATATAGTACACCTACCAGACAAGTAGTGGGAATGCCAGGAGTGGGTATGCAAGGATATGAGTTGTGGTTCGTACGTCTACGACCATAGGTCAGAGCCGACACCACTACCTCCTGCGCCACTACGCCTGCCACCACGCATCAGACATGGGTACAGACAAGTAGTGGAGACATCCTCCTGACACCTGCTCCTGTACGGGATGTACGACCACGACCTCTGAAGCCACTCCCCTGACACAGTACGTATGTACCACTTGGTCCCCTGGACCACTATGTACCTAAGGCCATTAAAGCCTACTATAAAATGAACTCTAAGACCACCTGAAAAGGGGTTGGAAATTTTACGGTGGCAGAGGTTTGAGTGTGAATGAAAGACTGAATTCTCCATTATTGTTCCATCATTGTTCTTGAGTTATTGTTCAAGTTTTTACAGCTTTCCGATTAGCGATCTTGATTTGATAATTTTTCCAACTTAACTTCGTTGACGAGTTCTCACCGTCAACACTATATAATCCCATATATATATTTTCTTTCATTGCTATAGTTTAATCCCTCAAATGCTACCAACTTTTTTCATTATGTACTTGTACTAATCATATTTCTTGGAAGTATTTTGCTATTTCATAATAGTTGGGTCATTACAAGCATAGAATAAATAGATTAATTAAACACCCACAATAATACCCAAAAGTAGACCCCAACTTCAAAAAATAACTAAAAATTGATAAAATAAAATAAAATATTAAGAAGGAAAACTAATGACGAGAACTTAGAAAATGGAGTTTTTCAGGGAAATCCTTTGAACATATAAAATGCCCAATTAACTAAAATCTCACAAATCAAACTAGTACTACATAAATTATGTTATAATTTTATAGAATCACCAGCTGCCACAAATCTGAAGCTAGTAAAACCCATGATGTGAGGTGGATATCATTTAATGGAACCTGAAAAAATTCTAAACACAAAAATACCAAAATATAATGACAGAAAAATAATAAATATGATATTATCTTTGTAGAGAACAACCCACTCATGAATGAGGTGTTTTGGAAAAGAAAATTGAAGACAAAAAATTGCTTAGCTTACCTTTTAAAATTTTATCATTTTTAGCCCTTGATCTTTCTCTCTGTGAATCTCTAGCTCAATCGTCTTTACATATTTCAGTCAAAGCTTTAAAGTAGTGTATATCTAGATAGAGAAGATGAGGAATGTCAATTTTGGGGAGAGAAGAGAAACAAAGGCTATGATGGAGATGGAGATGGAGGTGTAGGTGGAGTTGTGCGATGGAGAAGCTATCAGACAAAGTGATTTTGGTGAGAGAAAGAAAAATGGGATATGGGTGAAAAGTATAACACATTTTTTTCAATTGCCGCTTAAAATTTTTAGTCCTGCCTTTCATTTTCATAAATCCAATTTTACCGCTTTTTAATGACTTATTATAATACTTTTTGAAAAAGCTTATATTCACAAGTTGTGGAAAGGAGAATTTGTTGTAGTGCAATAAAACAAAACCAGTGTTTATATCACAAACTAGAGAAAAACACTTGCAAAATCCATATGCAAAGATCTAAGACTTTGATTATTGTTCTTATACTGCCAAGCCCAATGCATAACTATCCCGACAATGTAATCATAGGGACAAGAGCATATCTGAATTCTAGAATACCTTTAAAAACTATTTTTAAGTAAGAAAAAAATTAGAGAAATTTAATGAAACAGATAAATGATTATGCATGATGAAACAAGAAACAAAACACAAAAACTCCATATAACAGAGCATAAATCTTTTCATTTTCAAGTAATTGAACATTTGAACTAGACATTATATTCAATAATTTAACAATGTTTGACTAATAAACGAAAGGAATGAACTTGTACCTTCTTTACTCGCATACTCAATAAAGTTCTCCCCAAAATGTCACAACCATCAAAGCCTCCTCCAGCTTTGCCTTCTACTCATAATACCATAAGCAAACAGCTACTAAGGATTGGCCACTGTGATAGCTTATTTGTTAAAGAATCAAGGTTATTGATCCTCTAGCTTTTGATAGGCCACAGTGTTCCATTGTTTTTAAGAAATCAAGGGCTTGGCACCACAAATATAATCAACATATAGAATCTAATTGATATTATAGCTCACATAAGAATTACAATTATTATATTTGACACGCCTAAATTAATACAGTCCATAATCATAGTTTAACATGCCTATATATGGGTGTATAGTACTAGTGTCAAACACATGTACTCACCATTGATTTCTCATAGAAAATAGGATATGATGCTCTCATGTCTCCTCAACTAACACATCTGGTGCCACTGGTTCTCTAGTGCAAATCGTTGTAGTAATGGAAGACATGAAAACTAATTTCTTCAAAGGCAGGATTTTTGGGCATGACCTTAGAACATTAAGTATTCTTCTCAATGTATGGAACGATCAATTTTATATGAAATAAAGATAAACTACTTAAGTTTCCAAAGAAAAAACTATAAACTACGACATTAAAACACACGAGAATAAAAGGAGATATGAAAGTGTATCATTGCAAAAGTAAAACATACTGCAAATGAGAAACAGATTAAAAGATTGATAAAGATATTAAATCATTATATGAAAGTTAAGGATATGATAAAAATAAATATTATTAATGTGAGGTCACTATGCCAGAGAAGTAGAAAATGACCTTGGTCACGATTATAGATGCTTTGAAGTATATATAACCAAGTTGTGAAGATAGGCTATCTACTAACAACACAATAGTGATCCTATATCACACCATCCTAACAAACCCACAAACAAAATAGATTGTAGGAGAAAATACAGAGGAAATTCACTCAAATAAAAATTTAGTCTCATTAACAATAACAAACCTTTACATATCCAAAATAGTTCTTTACTTATGTTAGATCACCAACATAATAAGAATGAGGATGTTTCTATCCACCATATGGTATTAGCAAAACTTGCTTCAATGTGGACTACACTTTGGAACTAATAAAAGTAAAAGTAATTAAAGTTTATTTATATAAAAAGGAGTAAAGTGACAAGAGATAAACAAGTGAATATTACAAGAACAAGAAACATAGCAACTCCATACTCAAAATAAATAGAGAAATCTGAAGAAGAAAAAAAAACCAAGAGAAAAAAAACAAGTGAAACCAAACCCAACTTTTAAAAATAAAAAAACAAGCAAAAATATATCACCTTGAAAATATTTGGGCATACACTAAATGATTTACCCTTCATCATTTTAGCCAGCATAAATATTAATAAGCAAAGTAATTTAGTTATCAACATAAACCTTTTTTGTTATATATCATTTACTTTAACTTTTTGTTACAATAACTTGCCAACTTTGGATTACATTCCAACAAAGAAAAAAAATATATTATGGGCCACATAAAAAGAACCCAATAAAACAAGAGTATATATATATATATCCATATAATAGAAAGAGAAAGAAATCAAAATGACACAAAGAATTCTTACCCAGATTTTGTTTGTGCTATCAACCAAAAATCATACAAAAAATGCCCAAAAAAATACAATGTTAAAAAAGTAAAGAGGAACTCACGAGAAACCTAATAAAAAATGCAAATAATTTTTTTTTAGATCTAATAGACTATATTCATACATTTTAAACTTAGAATAAACTCAAAGAGCTTTATTCATTAAACAAAACACGAAAGAAAACTTATCTTGCCCTATACTCTTTATTAGAGAGAGATAATGAAACTTACCAAGAGAAGACCAAGACTTTTCCAAAAAATTAAAAACAGATTTCTAAAACCCTCACCTCATCTATTACGATTATGACCAAAAAGTGAATGTAAGAGAGAGGTGGGAGAATTTTTGTCGAACGAAGATGGAACAATGGGATAGAGAATGATTTGGCGAAACAAAAGAAAAAGGAGAGAGAGAAATTTGGGATATTTGTTTCACCACTCCCATTTCAATTTTTCACTTACCCACTTACTATATTTTTGGCCTCGCCCTTAATACATTTATCTGCTTATTTTTTTTTGGCTGAACACTTTAACTTATTATAATACTTTTTAAATACTCTTATAATCATGTATTATGGAATATGACATTTGGTGTAGTGAATGTTTCCATTTGACAATGCACAGGCTTCGGATGGAAAATAAAAATTTCGAATAAGTAACAAATCATCCTATTTGTCAACCTTCTTCTCAAGAATTAAAACATTCTCTAAAAATGACATGGTCATCTGAAAACCTCACTTGTCACAATAGACCTTCCCTAATTTATACATTAAATATAATAGTTGAAAATGGTGGAAAAGAAAGCATATAATACACAAAAATAGAATATTGAATGTAGGAATATTGAAACAGATAGATACCATTACAAACTCAACAAAGGCAATACGAGTAGAATGATGATAGTCCCTAAGCAGCCTTAGGCGATAAACCTGCATTAGAATATATGTTTATAAATGCATCCCCTCACAAATGGTATCAAGGATTTTAGAATTATAAAAGAAAGAGAAAGTGTTGCCAAAAGCACTAACCTCTCCACAGACCGATTCAAAAAAGAGTTTAACATCAGCTTGAGCAACCTACCCAAGACAAACCCAATAAACATGTAAGAAGTTCCACATATAAGTGCTATGGGTCATTTTCAACTACAGACTAGAAGAAAATCACCTTTTTGTCAATATTTGTACAATAAATGGTTCTTGCACACATCTCACATTCATCGTCAGTCTGCAATGAAAAACAGTACTCAATTGATAGATTATAAAATGGAAATGACTGATGCATTCTAGAGTTAAAAAAAAAGGCAATAGTCATAACAACAAGGCTCTATACCCTTGGCAAAAATGTTGGGTTAACTGGTGCAATAGCTGTCTTAGAGGACAGTACTCTAACAGGGTAAAATCCAAGCATTGTCCCTGCGAGACTCAAAGCAGCCCTTGCGCCTTCTATTAATCAGATATAAAACTGAAATTGATCAAAATGTCCTAGCATTCATAACCGATCTAAAGACCCTTTCACAATGACAGGCCAGTTGATCTTATAAGGTCAAAATTACCTTCATCAGTGAACTCAATGAAGGAAAAATGAAGTACTAAGTTTGGATCACCACAAATTCGGCAATCAAGAACCTTCATAATGGAAATAAAAGCATATAAGAAAAATAGTTCCAAATCCAAATTAAAATCGCACTCTCACAGAGCTTCTACTACGACATTCATCATTTTTTTCAACAATTAAAGGGGAAAGAACAATCAGAGAGTAAGAGAAACAATGAAAACACAGAATTGTAAACAGTTCAGATATCATAAGATTAGAGCAACCACCTGTTCACAAGTGACAAAAAGAGCTGCAAGCTGTTCTTCAGTGACCTATGTCCCAGTTAGCAATGACCCCGCGACTTAAACTCAACTCTCCCTCTTCACCATTTATACGAGCTCTACCCACAACTGGACAACTGGAGACCGCTTCCATCTCCGTCTCTGTCTCCACCTCCACAATCTGGTTGGGAGAGAATGAGCCCTAAACGCCGCCGCTACCACCATTCCCAGCGGAACACAGAAGATCGTGGCTCCTAGCAATATATCTCAAAGTACTAGCGTAATCAAACCAGTCCTCATCCCCCATCATCAAGTCCCCTAACCTCAAAACCCTTTCCGGGGACCCAAAAAAGCCTCGATTGGCTTGCTCTACAGGTAACCGGAACTGACAAATGGGGCAGGATTTATGGTGAGCAAGCCAGGGCAGAATGTAGTCGGGATGGTAGAGATGCTTATAGGGAAGCTGCTTGGCCTCAATGCCGAGCTCGAACTGGTCATTGCAGATGGCGTAGAGCATAAAAGGGTCATCGTTTAGAAGGGACTGGTCGATTCAAATGTGGGTATTGCGTAAATGGAAGATTTCGATGCAGGGAGAGGCGCAGATGGGTGTGAAGAAGAAAACAAGGGAGTTATAGGCAGGCTAGGAAAAAAGGAATTAGCTTGGGAAAAAATATAACTTTTACAAGATTTTCGCCATTTTTTTTTCTTTTACCACATATATGTATATCATAATGCTTTTTCAATAGTATTATATTCTTATGTTATGATAAGGGGTATTTGGTGTAGTGTTAGTTTAATAAAACACATTTTTTTTCTAAAATAGTAAGTAGAGAAGGTGAACATCTCAATGTGACCTATGGCTCCATTATTAGTACAACACCGTGAGATATGAATAGGGCCTCAAGGCGGCTTTTTTCGTTCCGCTAAGCAATGTTTCTAGACATATTAATACCAAGGTTGGCTTCTTGCAAAGATAGGAGAGAGTGATGCATTTTAGGCTTGACCGACCATAAGGCAACACTCTCTAAGTCAAGTCATGAATTATGAAATAATGGTTTACACTTACAAAGATGCAATTAACCTTTTGTGGTGGATAATTTCATCTTGACCAAACAAGCAGAACTTTATTTTTAAAAGAGAAAATAAAGAGTTATTTTATGTTTTAAATAATAAAGATAAGACTGTCTTATAAACTATCTGAATTTAACTTAAGCGACCATAAGGCAACACTTTATTTGTTGGGTAGTTTTATGGTGTAATAGTAAATGTTAGTTTATGTGTTTTAATCGTTGCAATCATGCATCATATTTACTTTCAAATTATTGATATTTTTCAAATAGTAACATTATTGTATTTTATTTCATTCAATTAAAATATCTCAAAACGATTGCAATGTAGTAATTGAACTTAATGATGAAAATATAACATTTTTGAGACATGATATCGATATATTATTGCAAAGAGAGAATTTGATGGAAGTTGTTAAAACACCACCAATTCAAGAACCATAATTAGAAGCTTCAGTGAATGATTAATTTGAGTATGCCAAGTGGTTGAAAATAAATCATATGGCAAGGTACTATTTGCTCCAATAAGTAAATATAGAGTCCAAAATACTTTACAAATCCTTAAATATGCATATGATATATGAGAGGTCATCCATGCTATATATGGACACATGTATGATAAGTGATTTTATGAGAATTAAATCGTATCGGCCAAGCGTAAAATAATCACTGAAATGATGAAGAATAGGAGAGGTAAATATGATTTATTTATTCTTATAACTAAGTGGAAAAAGATCTATCATCCTGAATTTTACACTCATGGTCCACTAAAAATGTTTACTATTCCATGTAGATAGTTGAATCTTATGATTCAAAGAAGATTTTTGATGATGTTCATGAAGTCAAAGAGAGAGAAAGCGTCTAGTTCAAGAAAGTGCCGAAGAAAGTCATTTTATTTTAAAGTTCTTTTGTTTTTTTTTAAAGAAAACTTTATTGCTGTTTAAACAATGTTTTAGTTTGTTTCTTTTAGTATTTTGAATTTTATTGCATTTATTGACTTTCAAATGTTTTATTTATAATTTAACTATTCTTAATTTTTCTTTAGACATGCAAATGAATATTCAGACTTTAACTCTTTCATTAATAGAACAATCACTAAATAACTCGAAATTATTTAAAGTAGCTAAACAGAAAGGAAACAAAAGACAAAAAGTTTCAAATGAGGATGACACATATCTTTGGCATCTTAGACTTGGTTATATAGGACTAGACAGAATAAATTGATTAACAAAAGATAAATCTTTAAGAGAACTAAGAGTTGGAACTCTTCCAATTTGTGAATCTTGTTCAGAAGGCAAAATGACCAAACGTCCTTTCTTAGCAAAAGGCAGTAGAGCTGAAGAACCTTTGGATATTGTACACATCGATGTATATGGTCCAATCAATGTACAAGCAAGAGGTGCGTATGAGTACTTCATCACTTTTATTGACGATTACTCAAGTTATGGTCATACTTATCTAATGCTTAGGAAATCTAAAACCTTTGGTAAGTTTCATGAATTCAAAGCTGAGGTTGAGAAGATATTAGGTAAGACTCTTAAAGCATTTTAATCAGATCGAGGTGATGAATATTTGGATTTAGAATTCAAAGTTTTCATGCTGGAGCATGGTATTCTATCCCAACTCACAGCACCTGGAATGCCATAACAAAATGGTGTTTCTGAAAGAAGAAACAACACCTTGTTGGACATGTTCATGTCTATATCAAGCTACTCTTCACTTCCTCTATCATTCTGGGGATTTTCACATCAAACAACGACTTACATTTTGAATGTGTTCCCATCTAAGACCATAAGAAAAACACCACTAGAATTGTGGAACGGAAACAAACCTAGTTTGCACCATTTCCGCATTTGGGGTAGTCCTACTCATGTTCTTAGACCTAAATCAAGAAAACTTGATTCAAGGTCTGAAGTATGCATTTACGTGGGCTATGCTCTAGAAACAAGAGGCAGGTGCTTCTATAGTCCCAAGGACCAAAATGTATTTGTTTCAACAGATGTGACCTTCCTTGAACACGACTATATGAATAATTATAAACCTTGGAGCAAAGTAGTTTTGGAGGAACTTACAGCTGATAAGATTCCATGACCTTCATCATCATCATTAAATGTTAAACGAAAAACCAAGGAAACCACTATTCCTGAAAAGAATACCCCAATGCAACGTTGTAGTGGGAGGATTGTGAGACAACTTGTTCGCTACGAACATGAGGCACATGTCCTTGTTCCAGATGCAGACAAGGATGATCCATTAACCTTTATAGATGCTATGGGTGATCCTAAAAAGGAGAAATGGCATGAAGCCATGAACCAAGAAACGGAATCCATGTATTCCAATTCGGTCTAGAAACTTGTAGACCCACCCGAAGATGTGAGGCCCATTGGGTACAAATGGATCTACAAGAAGAAATGAGGTGTAGATGGGAAAGTGGAGACTTTCAAAGAAAGGCTAGTATCCAAAGGTTACCCTCAAAGAGAAGGTATTGATTATGAAGAAACATTTTCTCCTTTGGCCATGTTGACATCCATTCGTATCCTCTTATCCATAGCTGCTACGTATGATTATGAGATATGGCATATGGATGTCAAGACAACATTCCTTAATGGATATCTTGGTGAAAATATCCATATGGTACAACCAGAAGGGTTCTCAAGAATGGGGAGATCAAAATGTGTGTAAGTTGCTAAAATACATTTATGGATTAAAGCAAGCATCTAGATTATAGAATATCACCTTTGATGAAATAATTAAAACATATGGCTTCGAACTGAATGTCGCTGAAGCATATGTATATAAACATATCAAAGGAAAAGTGGTGGTTTTCCTAGTTCTTTAAGTGGATGAAATTTATCTCATTGGCAATGATCTAGACATAGTCAACGTAGAGAAGTGGTTAGCCGAAAAGTTCCAAATGAAAGATTTGGGTGAGGCCAACTATGTTCTGCGAATCCAAATCCTAAGGGATAGAAATTACATGCTCTTTGAACTTTTTCAAGATAATTATATAGATAAGGTGCTTGAAAGGTTCTCTATGGAGAATTCCAAGAAAGGTCAGTTGTCGACCAGACATGGAATTACTCTTTCCAAAGAGCAATGTCCAAAGACACCTCAAGAGGAACAGGACATGAGAAAGTATCCCTGTGCTTTAGCAGTTAGGAGTCTTATGTATGCTATTTTGTGTACTAGGCCTTACATATGCTATGTTGTAGGCCCTTAGTATCCCTCGCGTATATTCGCGACTTGGGCACGCATGGTGGAGGCCTAGCAAGGCCCATAGTTCCTCAGTGACACATAGCTGCGGTGACTTGCGTACTTGGACTTTCATAGGCCTTTAGTAAAGGGAACCTTGCACTTAGGTGTGGGTGCTTGGCACACCCGGCCTCGCGTAGCAAGGCCCTTAGTCAGAGGTGCCTTGTGCACCTGGCCTCATATGGCAAGGCCGAACTTTGCGGATTTGCGTGGGATGCTTTAAGGGATAATTTCCTATATTCACACTTGTCCCCGGGTCTATGAGCACACTTTTAAGTGTGTTTGTAGATTCTTTCATATGTTCTTTGTGTGATATGTTTTGCGTTCATGCTTCGTTTTCCTTGAAGGGGTATGGAAGGCTCACTTTTTGAGTGATATCTTGTGGTGAATGAAGAAACAAAAAATGCACTTTGGTGCCGTCTTTATTTTTATTTTATAAAGAAACACAAAAACCAACTAGCTTTGGTGGTGATCCAAGTGTGTCCTTAAGTTTGAATGAGCCAACCATTCCCAAGTGCGGATCCCAAGGTTGTCAGTACCTTTAATCTCCACTCTTCATTTTCAACTTTATCCAAGGGCTAGGGAGCTTTGGATCTACCTATATAATAGCCAAGGCTTGGAATTGTTTTCTCACACTAAAGATTACATAGCCTAGTGGTAATTATTTGAAGTTACTTCCAAGGGCTCCGAGGTTCCATCCTCCATAGAAGCATTTCTTGAGGTAAATTTATCCACTTTGAACTTTCCCTTTCTTCTAACCATCCATGTTTGCATTGTAGGGGTACAAGGTGTTCTCATATTTCTAAAGGTCCACTCTCACCTATAATGCGATCCCTCTACACATGCCCAAAGGTTTGTCCTCACACATCCACGAACCTGCATACATGTACCCAGGTGTACCTTCCCCCTTGTTTTACTTCAATTGCACTACAATTGTACTGTAGATATAGGGTTGTTGTAACGCCCTGGTTAGCCAAGACTGTTGCACTACGTATTTTAAATAATGCTAAACTCTCTAAACGAGTTATTTGGCCAAATACGTGCAGCTAAATGTAATTAAGCTGTTAGAAATTTCGGTCAAAAGGGATAGATATTTCATTAAAACATTAAGTTGTACATGGGATCCCATAATAAATTTTTACAAAGTTGTTTACAGTTCCAAAAGGGTAATTACAACTCAAAAGTTACAACCCCCCGACCTAAGCGGAAAAAATATGGTTTAACCCTAGTTCCTCTAAGAAACCTTGGCCGTGGGGGTCAGGCGGCTGCATATGTACACATTGCCTCCTAAGCTCTCCAACTCATGGCTGGTCCAACTTTCATTTCCTCTTACCTGCACCACGTAGCACCCATGAGCCAAAACCCAGCAAGAAAACTTAAACATGCTCATAAGCAGTTAATAATACGTTACCAAACCATAATAAGCATGCGTAGCAGTAATAACCCTACACATGCATGCATACCATTCATATAAATGAAGACAACGTCATATGGGGCCTGATACCCTAATTGAATGATTAACTGAATCATATCACAGTCCAATGCCAAAATTACATGATTAACAAATCACACTAGGGCCCAACCCTAGGATATGGGACTAATAAGTCACCCCAAGGCCCATTGCCCTATCCTCTGAATAATCAGCCTTGGAGCTGGCCCAGCATACCTGACACTTTAGTTTCCCACAACCATTAGGTCGGACAAGCATGTTATGCTTTCTTGATTAGGTCTAGCCACATCGACCATCGCTCAGCACGCTATTGCCACCCTTGAATTATAAGTCAATGCTTTTCGACCAAAGCTTATGGCTATTGTTGCCCTTGACTTATAAATCAATGTTGTTCGACCAGTGCTCAGCGATATTGCCATTCTTGACTCATAAATCAAGCCTTTCTCAATTATATAATTCTAACATGCATTCATCATATAACAAATATCCAAATACAGAGCATTCAACATGTTTAATCAATCAATTACAAGCATAATCATAATCATGCACATTTAGAGGGGCCACACCCAATCAAGACTATATTCAACATTCGGGGCAAGCCTAATCATGTACATCATGTATTGGGTACAATTTTCTTAACTCAGGTCCAAGTGTAATGAAATTTAAGAACGACCCACGAGCACAATCCTGATCCTGAGCCCCCAGCGATAACCTAGTCACCACCAAGTATAAAATCCCATCAATAACGAGAAAACACAGGCTTCTGGACCATGTCCTTGCCTCCAAGACGTCGAATCCTACTAAATCAGGTTGAAGGAATGACCCCGAGCCCTAAGGTTTGAATTCCCGCACTCAAAGCCTTCATTGGCCAAAAATATCCATTTTCATCGCGGCGCCCCACCAATAGAGTCGCAGATCTCACAGCCAGAAAGCCCAATCCCAAAATACCTTGGACAAGGGCCGCGGTGCAGCCCTACAAGCACCGCGACGCGACACAGCATCAGGAAACCGGCTATACTTCTGGGTTCACGAGGGTCGTGGCGCGACCCCATGAACCCAGATTTCTAAGCTCCAAATCCACCCAAAACTCACCCCAAATCCATACCAAACTCACCATTCAATCTCACAACATCCCTAGAACCTCCAAAGCAATAAAATCAGCGTTTCTGAGAGATAAAAAACTCACCAAACCGTGAAATCCAAATCAAAACTCAAGAAACTTAAGGATAAAGAAAATCATAAATTCAAGCCATAAATTACCTCTGATTATGTTGCTTTCTAGCTAAATCCTTCGGCTATCAAGCTTCTAATCTTTCCTATAATCGCTATGACTCTAATCTCGCTTGAATCTGAGCTCTAAAACTCGAGATTCCTTCGAAAATGCTAATGGCGTCAAATGACAGGTGAGAGAATGAGAGCGTTGAACGTATTTTAGTTTATGACAGGTTACTTAGGGCTCAAGTAACCTTAAGTATATCCCAAGGCTCGGGGTACCCAAAAAGTCCCCAGCGGTAAAATAGTCAAAATCCTCATAATTCCCTCATGGTCTCGCTAACTCCAAATGCATCCTCGAATATTCATTCACATTACCCAATATCCCAGTAATGTACTAAATACTCAAAATACCCCTTGACTTACCCTGAGTCGAGTATTGGTCCTGTTGTGACTTTCCCGCTAACTTGCTCCCTAGGATCGCCTCGTGCCCAATAACAAAAATATATCCACATAATAATGTGGTCTCACACATATGTCACATATATGCCAAATATACCTATAACATGCCAAATTTTGCAAAATGCCATTCTGATAAGAAGCAGGCCCACATGCATATTTAATACACCTAAACATGCATATCAAGTCATATTATAATATAATTCACATAGTCATGCAATGATACACATAACCACATAATATCAATAATTTTCCATCCTAGCCCCCTAATCAAGGCCCTAAACCTTATTAGGTAATGTGAGACATTACAGTTGTCTCCACGCACACAAATCGTTGAGTCTTAGCTTTCCTATGGCGTCTGGACTGTCCTTCAAAATTCCTCCTGATGTAGAACCTATCGAGTTATCATCTTCTAACTCTGAAGTTGTTACCCACAAACCTTCTACAAATGCTGGTGTGTGAATGCTCTACCTGTATCAGTTATCCTACCTTAGGCGAAAGGCATGGGGCCTTAAGAGTGAACTCGAATTTGTCACTAGTCTTCAGACGTCATAGAGTCAAGTTGTATGCGAGTAGACGTAGGACATGTAGAGAGCCTTCTAGGGGGTTGATGAAGTCAGTCACTCACAAACTGCTTGTTGTTTCTGTCCAATTATCAGACATGCCGAGGGAGATCCCTGATGATTTTGAAAATGTGGGCATCAAGTCTACTCTAACCCAGACCAAGCATTCTAACATGCTAAAGGCCCATCGAATGTCACCAGACATTAGCTTCGTCATTCCGTCTCGTAATGATCGTGCATCTGAGCTGCTAGAGGGGCTTGTAGCTTTCAGTGACTCGGTGATCAAGTCTGGAGGGGCCTTTCGACACCAATACTTCTTTGTTAGGGTACTTAACTATTTCGATCTAGCACCTCTTTAGCTATCACCCAACTCTTGGGTTGTGTTGAGTTATCTGTATGTGTAATATAAGCAAGTGCACCTCCAAGGGACCTCCATGAATGATGTCGATCATCTATTCACTCTGAGGGTGAATCCATCAGCTGCTGGCTATTATAACCTCCAAAAGGTTGTGGCTATCACAGTGTATCCCCTCGTGGAGGGCTTCGTTTCCAATAGGGGTTTGTTGAAGAGCAATTTTTTCTTCACCAACAGCGTATCTACTCAGCTTACGCGTTTCAACACATTAAGTCAGCCTTTTAAATATGCATATATATTTTTTTTATTTTGTACATGTCTTTATCCCTCTTCTCAGGTTTTCCTTACTATACCTATTTATTTTCCTTGGCCTTAGGTCTTGAAGGGGTTGTCGGTCCCGCTTTGAGTCATGTGGCCTGCGACCGTGTGGCGAAGGTCTTGGGTGTGCCAACTTAATGAAAATAGGCTTGCTGCCTTTTCACTGAGGGCAATCTATATTCATCCAAGTTGTTATGTTTGGACCAAGTCATTTCCTTATGCTCAGTCTCATCCAAGTCTGTCAACCCGAGGAACGTAGATAATGATGGTGATGATGAAGACTATTACTATTTCAAGGACTACATGATGGACACTAAAGATGACATTGAGATGGGGTTTGAGAACTACTCCTATTTATGATGCTTGGCTAACGAGGTCGGGGAGGTTGTAGATGATGGATGCACTGATGACATCACTTCCCAGATCTTGTCGCTGGTAGTAGGTGGCAAGTCTGCCTTCACCGCTCTTCCTCCTACTTCTTTTATTCTGAAGAGGAATTTCTTTCTGCCTTCCTTCAATGATGATCTTCCACCTTTGGGGGCGCATTTGGGATAGGCGTCCTAAGTTGCCCCACCTCCTAAAGAGGTGACTCCACGCCCCTCGAATCCTCGTGCCTCTGTTTATGGATCAGGACCTCCCCGATCCACTTCCTTGTCAATGCATGAGTCAATAGGTATACATGCTTCCCCCCGTCGAGCCCATACCTCCACTCCTTATGGGCATCCTTTGGCGACCTAGTATGGAGAGGCCATGAGCTATTACATAGGGAATATTCCTGAAGGTGAATGGGGGTCTATGTACGACATTTCGGATACCGAGTTGGGTAAGGCTTATATCCGAGCCTCTATGCATGTGCGTGTCAAAACACTTAATTTATGTTTTTAGTTTTGATATCGCTCGTCATAGATGTGTTTCATTTCTTTGTTTTTGATTAGGCCTCCATCTTAGGTCACCGTTTTGTCTCCTCGAGTTCTTCATCAACACAATGATTACAATTTGAGCTTCATCAATGCAATGAAGGGCCTCTCCTTAGCTAAGGTAGAGAATAATGAGTTGACCGCATGGGTCAGTGATTTGGAGGGCTAGCTCGCTTAGGTGATCTACCAGACAGATGGTGCAATAGGCAATGCCGCATCGACCTCTCGGTCTAACACCAGGCTCAATGCCACCATTAATACCCTCAATGAGAGGATTAGTGCTCTTGAAGTTGAGCTGGGGAATGCTGAGAATAACATAGTTGAGCACACATCACATGCCGTGTGGAGAACCAATCTTGATGTCAACCTGTCCCTCTTTAGAGACTATGCGACTTAGAAGATTGTTTAGTGGAAAGGTCGGGGTGGGAACTGGTAGATACCTCCTCAAAGCCTATTATTATATTTATTTTTTTGGTTGTGTAACCCTCTATTTTTTTCTTTTGTATGGAACTTCTTTAAGTATTTTATTATATGTAGAACTCTTTATGTTTGATGTCCTTTTAAGTTCGCTTTTGTGTGCAAAACTTTTATATATAGAACCCTTGCTTATCTTTGTATTGACTGCGAGGATGTATTGGCCTTCTGAGCCATTGTCACCCTCTTTTTGGCTATAATACATACCTTTGCTAAGTCCCTCTTCTTTGATAAATTACTTATGTCTTCCTTGGACTAATGATGATAGTCTTTATGGTGCACCTTGACTAATCATGTAAGGACATGTTAACCCTTTGGGTTCTTGGCATCCTTTTATATTCTTTGTGCGCGCTTGATATTCTATGCGAGAAGCGTCCTTCTCATCACTATGCACAGTAATATTTTTACAAGGGTCTCTTTTAGGACCCTTTTTGGCTAGATGACTTGATGGCCACTCTAGGCTTATTGGTGGACGTCGTCTTTGAGGTCTTACCCCTTGTGAAGGTATTATCCTATCACAAGGTTGTCCTTGTAGGACCTTTTGACTCCCTTGACATCCACAAGGGTTGTTAATCCTTATGAATTCAAGAAATGCCCTAGACTTATTAGCGAATGTCCTCATTCAAATTTTATCCCTCGTGGAAGTATCTAGCCTTTGTCGAAAGGCTGTCCCTGTAGAACCTTTTGGCTCCCTTGATATCCATAAGGGTAGTTAATCTTTGTGAATTCAAGAGATGCCTTACAAGGTTTTTTTTTTTTTTTCTAAATTATATATGCCTCCTATCCTGCCCTCCAGTGCTTGGTGGGATTCATTACATCGAGCACTTTGATCACTTCGCTCCCAACATAGACTTTGACAATGTATACATTTTCTTAATATAAGTGCTAGCATATAGAGAGGTTGTAATATGGGAGATAGGAAACACTTTCATGGATAGCAATCAGATTACAAAAGTACATATGGCAACATTGCATCTACTATGAGGTTATCTGGGCAACATCTTTGATTTTTAACTATTGAAATTAACATAAAGAAAACAAACAAGGTACGAATATTCCTGCATTTGATGTGAAAGTCTTACTAGTTATATTTTTTGAGATGTTCTGCTTTCCACGCTCGGGGTATGACAATGTCATCCACCCACAAGTCTGAATGTGGGTTTATGCCTCCATGTATCAGCATCGCCATGTGTTATCATGGTTTGGCAGTTGTGCAGAGAGAGATATTATAACACTCTCTTGCTTCCTTTTATTTTTCTTTTATGTTTGCTATCCCCCCAAGAGTTGGGAATTTAACAGACATGTGATAGATCGAAGTCATCGCTTTCAATTCTCTTAGGGAGGGTCTCCCTAATACTGCTTTGAAAGTCGAAGCGCAATCAACAATAATTTTTTTTGCCATGATAGTGGTTTGTCTGGGTTGCTTCCCCATGGTGAGGGCTCACTTGATGGTCTCTAAGGGTTGTATTGAGTCCGCACTAAATCCATATAAGGAGGTATGATAAGATTTCAAGTTCATGATGCCCAAGCCCATCTTCTCCAATGCGGGGCGATATATGATATCTACGAAACTTCCAATTTCCACGAGGACTCAATGAACTCTCATATTGGCCGGTTGAGCAGTCAGCACCAGGGGGTCGCTGTTGGGGAAATGCTCACCTCGCGCATCTTCCTCCATGAAGGTTATCGAAACATTTCCCCCCTTAAAGCTCTTCGTCTAGCTTCCCTGGCATATTTATCTCGTCCCTTCCTCGAATATCGTTCGAATACTAGACCTCCAAACACTGTTCTTACTTATCCCTCTACCTTCGCGGCTCGTTCTCAAGCTTGTGGTGAGGATGGCCTATCCTCTGGTATTGGGTTTTCCCTTCTAACATACCTTCCTAGGTGCCCCCTCCATATGAGTTCCTTGATTTCCACTTTCAAATGGGTACAATCCACCGTGGTGTGGCCAATATCCTTGTGGTACTGGCAATACTTACTAAGGTCCTTTTTGGATCGATCTTTTTTCATCGATGGGGATCTCTTGAAGGGGACCTTATTTTCATTTGTGAAGAAGATATGTAACTTGGTATCTGTCTGATCTGTATATAAGGTGTATGGCATTTTCCTGGGTTCACCTCTGTGTATGTGTTTTCTCTGTTGGTCGTCCATCGACCCTTTGTACGCTCTCTTCTTCTTCGCATCACTTAAGCCCTCATGGGTCGAGGGCTTGGATAGGATATCACTTCCTTACGCCTTAAGGTTCTCATGACCATCTTCGATGTGAATGTACTTTTGTGCTCTTTCATAGAATTTGTCTAAGTTGGTGCCCTCCCTTTCAAGAATATTATCCCATAGCTTATTTTATGGGTGCACTCTGCCAATGATTTCCATTTTGAGTTCTCCCTGAGTCAGGCTCCCTAACTTAGTCACTTCCATGTTGAACCTATAGATATAGTTCTTCAAGCTTTAGCCTTCACCTTGCTTTATGTTAGTTAGGCTAGTACCTGGCATGGTGTAATCGCGCACTGCATGGTGCTGCTAGAGAAATTTTTCAGAGAATTTTTGCCATGATTTGATGTTTCCCGGCCTTAGCCTCTTGAACAACTTGTACGCAACTCCCTTTAGTGTGACAGTGAAACAATGACACCTTGCTATACTATTGACCCCTCTCAGTTTCATTAAATCATTGAAGGTATCAAAATGGTACTTAGGGTCTGTAGCACTCTCATAAGGGGTCATATGAGGCTCTTTGAATTTCGTTGGGAGTCTTTCAACTTGAATTTCCCTTGTAAAAGGAGACTCGTAGTCAAACTCATCATTGAACATGTACCCTTAAGACGAAGCGACTATTTTATTCTGAAAGTTTCTCATCTCGGTGTCGAACTCTTGCCTCCTTTTATTCAAAGAGTTTCTCAAATCTAAAGGGTTGGCCTTTCCTTTCCCATTGTCCTCTGGAGGGGTAATAGGGGGTGTTGTCCTTACATATCACCTTCTTATGTTGAGCATTTATCTTAGGTCAGGGCATCTCCTTAGAGGTGACCTCGACTTCATTTTTACAACCAGCATTGTCCCTCCACCTCTGCTATTGCGGGTACTTCGCTAGCCTAGGACCTTCATGGTGCTTTGTCCGGAGAGTGTTTCCAGTGGAAAGTTGGGGCCTCTCATCGTTCATGGGGATGGTGATCTCTCTGCTCGCACATTCCTTCTCCATATGCCTTGGAAGGGGCATGCTCGACTTTCCTTGCATCAGGTCGTTCAGCACCTCCTGCATGTTCTCTAGTGTGATTTGCAGCCTTTGATTATTTTTGTGAAATGTGTGTATCTCATCCTCAAAAAAGAAAGTTCTGAAGCTAGAGCTCATAGAGTGTACCCAAGGACTCTTGCTAGGCCTGTGAGTAGAGGAACCTGGATCTTGGTGGTCAGAGCATGGCGCGGTCGGAGTTCAAGGAGGATGGTGCATACCCAGGACAACTATGGGGCAGCTGGTGGTTCCAGATGACCTCCGTTAGGTTGGAAAACTGGGGATAATGCCTCATTCTCCTCTCTAGGGGCTGGATGTTCCTATAACATACGTCCATTCTCAAGCGGTGGAGGGTCTCTCCTGGAAGCTCTCGGTTGGTCTCCATCAAGGTGGATATCAATCTCTTTCTATTCACGTAGGAATCTTGAACGCCTTGGTATTTTTCCTTATCAGAATTGATGGAAGAACAATGGCTTAATACTTGTTCCTCCAACAGACGGTACCAAACTATTGACGGTGAGAACACGTCAATGACATTAAGTCAGAAAACTCAAAGATATATCTAACAAAATGATGAACTTATAAGAAACTTAAAGAAAACATAAAGAATAAAATATTTGAACAACAATGGAGAAAATATGCTCATACATTACTCAATAGCCTTAGTACACAGCCAATTTTCCAACCCATTAGTCTGAGGGGTAGAGGTCTATTATAGCTGGCCTCTAATGGCCCCTAATACATCGTGGTCTCAAGGGACAACAAAGTATGTAGGCTCATTATCATGGTAATGGTGCGTGATGTAGTGGCACAGGATGTAGTGGTCCAGAAGGTCGTACTGTTAGCCTAGTACATGGTGGGGGTGCTCAGATACTTCCTCTACTCTTTGTACTAATTTGTACCACCACTACATGTGTGATACGGATGTCAGAGTCATGCTTGTGTCCTCCATATGGTCGTGTATCCCATACCCATAAGTGTACCTCTTACCTGATTGTTTTTCTCACTTGTCCAAGATACACCTTTGCTCCAGGTTTCATTATATTTGGCTAAGTATTGGGGAACTTATGGATTCTCCAATGGGGTAGTATGAGTATCCCTAACGCATCCCTTCTATTCCTTGTATTGATTCGTTTGTTGGAAACCTTTGTCCTAATCTTGTGACATTAGGCTCGGGAGGCTCGGGCGTTCTTTCTCGCATCAAGGGTGCACCTTGGCATTTAGGCCAGACCCTTGTCCATCAGGGGTACGACGCATATGCTCATGATAGCACGTCTTGGCACCTTTGCGAGTTGGGTCTCACTATGTGAGGCCCTTATCCTTTCAAGGTACGCATTATAGCTACGCGAGCACGCCTTGGGGACTTCGCAAGTAAGGCCTCGCATATACGACATGTGGCCGAGCGTTACATGGTGTCTGGGAAAGTTGGGCTTTGCATAGCCAGACCCTTGTGCATTCGGGACTTGGACGCGGATGAGGCCTAGTGAGGCCCTTGTTCCTTCAGGGCATGTGACACGTGGCCACGAGGATGTATGTCTTGTCTAGGTAGGATAGGCCTCACGTGCATTCGAGACTTGGGCGGGCAAGACAGAGGCTTGCGAGGCCCTTAGTTCCTTGGGATCACATAGCGAGGCCCTTAGTAAAGGGCACCTTGCACATAGGCGTGACTGCCTGGCGCACCCGACCTCGTATAGCGAGGCCCTTAGTCGAGGGTGCCTTGTGCACCAGGCCTCATATGGCCTGACCCTTAGGCGTCGCGAGGCCAAACTTTGCGGCTTGGTGTGGGATGCTTTAAGGGATAATTTCCTATATTCACACTTATTATAATGAGGCTAATTACTTTTGTTTTGGAGATTCAATATCATGAATGGTTGAAAATATGATTTACAATAATGGAATTTATACTTTCCTAACATATCAAATATTAGCTCTCTTAAGGGTTAATTCTGGAAATGAATAGTTATTGAGCACAAATCTATAATTTGATAATAAATTAATTATTCACTTGTGAATTAATGGTACTTTAGGATGAAGAGGTAATTAGAAGGGTAACACGGTAATTTTGACCAACTCTAGGTAACGAACCAATAAATGGAGGACAAAACTACATTTATTGATTATATCAATGGACTATAAAAGAAAACTCTGTAAATATAATTATATAAATTCTTAGAGTGCAATTCCAAATTTATAGTGGAGTAATCATGGAATTATTAGAGTTTCATATTATTGGTCCATGGTCCCCAAATCACTTCTAACCTAACTTGTCAAAGGAAAGAATGTCAAAAGAAACATTTGTAGAGAGAACTTAATTGCAAAAAAAATTAATTGTCTAGGGTGAGGAAATAACTATAGGCAATTAATTAGTTGTGAATTATTTAATTACTTAACTATATAGTTTTTATTTTGAAAAACTATATGTTAAAATAAATATTAATCATGTTTGGATTAATAAAGGGAGAGGTTAATAATTATCTTTTTTATGATAATATATTTATTTAAAACTGATATTTTAAGATAAAGTTAATTTTGAATTGAGTGATATTTATTTTGTGATAAATATATTATCTTAAATATTAATTAAACAAACAAATGAGAAAATTAGGGAAAACCCTAATGTGGCTCATGACACACTCACTGTACAGTGAGTGAGTGTGGCACCACTCAGGGATAGAAATATCCTGGGATTATAATTTTGAATTTCAAATTAATTTGTTTATTTAATTATATTTAATTATTCTTTTTAAATTAATTAATTAAATAAATGTAACTGATCAATTTTATTTTATATAAAATAAAGATTAATTAAATTAGTTAATTATCTTTATAAACCTAAAAGAAGTGATACTTTAAAAAATTTAATAAAGCAGTTAACTATCAGACTCTCTCTCAAGAAAAGATATGATAGAATTTCTTAAACCTGAAATTCTAATTTCAATAGTCCCTTTCTTGTCAAACCTCTCTACATCTCATGTGTTAAGTACATCTAGAGAGTCTAAATCAACCGGCCACACACGTCCTTCTGTGTTTGAGGATTGGTTTGCAAGATTGAGGTGTGAGCTTTCAAAATAAGGATAGGAAGATCAATGATTTATACAAAAAGATTCGTGGACTTTTGATAAGCTTCAGGAGGTAATATCATATCTATTTGTGTTTGGTTTAATATATATATATATATATCTATGTATGATCTTGCCTAGTTTTAATAATTTTTTTAGAAGATCAACTTTACTACACATTTTGGTTTATCTTATTTAATACCAACACCAAACTTCCTCTAATGATGAAAATGATTGGGTTTAAGACAAGTCCTCTCCTGAGGTAAAGTGATGCACTCATGTCTCTCCTACTTCTAAAGGTGGGTGCCACCTGCTTCTGCAGACCTACACACTGCTTCTATCTTGCAAGCTCCTCCTTCTCTCCCAAGGCGCTTTCTTTTGCCCACCTACGATGAATTCGACATTGCTCCTGGTAACTTATCTACTCCTCCACCTAGTACCTTAGCTCCTCCACCTTGTTTGACCAGTGAGTTCTCCGTTTATGCTTATCCAGTGATCAAAGGGGCCCAATGAGGCTACGTGGACATGTTCTGCGACATCCCCTTTTGTGGAGGGGTATTCCCAAACTGTTGAGGGGATTGCAGAGGCCGAGTAGAGAGATATTCAGAGCTTCAATATGAAAAATCTTTGGGATATGTTTTTACATTTGGTTACCTTGGTAAGTTCCATATACTTCATGTGTGCGTGTATGGAGTGACTCCTTACACATGATTTTTCTCATGTTTTGACCTCTTATTATTTTGTGTCTTTGATATATTTGCAGACTTCGACAAAATAGCTATCCTTGTCTGGGGGGAGAAGGATCGATTCACCGTTAGGATTTAGGAGCAAGAGAGCCAGCTTGCTAAGACTATGCCCGAGATAGATGTGGCCTTAGCGAAGGCATCTTCTTCCTCCACGGGTAAGAAGCGATTTGAGGCAAAGGTCCTGACTTTGCAAGAGAAGATCAATTGATCAGATGAATACAAGCCAGTGGAGTGCATTCTATACAGGGTGTTGAGGCAGGACCCTAGTTTTGATATTACCTCGTTTGGTGAGCATGCGGTCAATAGGGCTTCCGAGTGGAGAGATCGGGGAGGGACACCATGAGGCCATCCTTGGGCTCATCTTTTGCCCCTTTTCATGTGAGGCTTTTGTTGAACCGCTATCTTATTTTTCAATTTGGTTGTACTGCTACTTATTTTATTTTACATGAGAGGTTTCTCTAGGTCTTTTTCATTTCGTGAGGAACTTTTGTAAGTCCTTCTATGTTTTATGTTTATCATTTGAAGGAACATTTCTATGTCATTTTATTCATGTGGACTTCTTTTCAGCACCTCTTTAATCTATAAGGACCATTTTTTGGTCCTCTTATTTTATGTGGGTTGTTGTTGTCAGGACACATCAACCTTTTATGTTCTTTTTGTTCCAACTTACAACAATATTTTTTTTTGTTTACACTTGCCTGGCCCCCTAGACTAGAAGGATACTTTTATGTGTTCTTGTAGACATATTGCAATGCCATAGTTACTACATTTTGGCTGTAGTGCTGGTGCCTTCTTGTAAACCAAGTACAAGGAAGTGTAAAACTTTTTCCTTTTCTCACCCTGGCATGACACTTTGAGAAGCCCACTCTTTTTATTTTTTTACTATGGCACTTTGGGAAGTCCTTTTTTCTTGTGAGGACTTTCTGTAAGTCCTCTCTGGACATGGTATCGATAGTCTTATTGGTGCACCCTAATTGTTTTTATAAGGACATGTTAACCCTTAGGGTTTTTCCATCCTTTTATAATTTTTGTGCGTGCTTGTTATTTTTGTTGGAGAAGCGTCCTTCTCATTATTAGGCATAGTACTATTTCATCAAGCGTCTCTTTTAGGCCCTTTTCTAGGCTTATCGGTGGAAGTCCTTCTTGAGGCCTTACCCCCTGTGGAGGTAGTAGCCTTTATCAGGAGGTCATCCTTGTGGAACCTTTTGTTTCCCTTGATATCCATAAGGGTAGCTAATCCTCATGGATTCAAGCGATGCTATGCAAGTTTTTTTTTTTTTTTGCTTTTTCTATGTATTTTGCCATTCAAGTGGTTGGCAGGATTTATCTCGTCGAGCACTTTGATCATTTTTCTCTTGTATACACTTTGATAATTTCAATTGGAAATAGGTGCACATTAGTTAGATACGTGCTTGCATAAATGAGAAATGTCATATGAAAATAAGAACATATTTCATTGATGATGAGAAGCAGGATGTTGCAGCATTCTCTAGTTTCCTAGAGTGTTTGTAGGCATTTATTAGGGGTGGCTTAAAGCGAAGCTCCAGTTTGTCTATCCTCGAGTGGTCATGTACATCTTCCACACAGAGGTACTTCAGAGCCCTTTCATAGAAGTCGCCTATGTCCTCTATTTCTCTCTTGAGCGTACTATCCCACATTTCGCTCTTCGGATGTACCCCTGCGGTGATGGTAATTTTTAGCTCGTCCTTAGATAATGTTCTTACTTTTGCTACATCTGTGTTGAATCATTGAATGTACTTCCTCAAACCTTCATCTTCACCTTGCTTCACATAGACGAGGATCGTAGTGGGTGCCATGTATCCATGGAAGGGGCGGGGTTTCCAAAAGAATTCCCCTATGAGTTGCCTCCATGAGGAACTTGTCCCTAGGCCTAGGTTTCTAAACCACTTCTAGGTGGCTCCTCTTAGTGTGATTGCAAAATATTGGCATCTAGCCTTTGTGGAGACTCCTTTCAATCTCATCAAGTCATTAAAGGTATCCAAGTGACATTTTGGGTATGTTATACCTTCATAAGGTGCAATGCGTGTTATAATTGGTTAAATACAAAAGATAAGTGTTGTTATACAAGCCAGGTATAAAACACTTATGAATTTCAAATAGTGTAGACGTGAAATTTGAGTTTCAATTGTAGGCACTTAAAAATTATGTTTTTGGATCCAAAGTGATACATGGAGTTATCTAAGGATCCCCAAAAAGTTTGGTATTATTTGGAGAAATTTTAGGCCCGTTGGAGGGGTCAAAAATCAGAAGGGTAGATGATGCGTCTCCTCTTAGGAGGCATTGCACGACCTATAGGTGGGCAATGAGTCTCTAGATGTGTCCGTACGGACACGTGTTTTATGCTCCAAATGACGAGATCTTTAGCTTTAATCCTATTAGTTAGACATAATGACGGTGCCTAAATTATATAAGGGTCCTCATAGAGTTTTGAAAGACTTGATCACTCTTACAAATCTCTCTCTAACATCTCTCTCTCTCTCTCTCTACCTTTCAAAAATCTCTAGTTTTATCCAAGAAACTCATAAAGAAAGTGCTTGACTTTATGAGTTTAAGGCTTGTTCAATCCCAATTCTCATTTCCTCTTAGAAAAAGCGTCTAGCATCAATGGTGGCTAGGAAATAGAGAATTAGGACAGCGATAAGAATCGTGTATAAGCTTTTGGTTTTGTGTTTTTGCATTGAAGAAGGAAAAGCTCAAAGTGGTGGTTCTCAAGGGGTATTGAAGATTCATCAAGGTTGAAGAAGATTGTTCTACAAGTAGGGTTTGCATCATCTTTCTCAATCTTTGTTTGGTATCTGTCAACCATTATTTTGTGTAGATTCTTGCTTTTATGGTGGTGTAATCTCACTCTGCCCCAACATTCTAATTCTCTATATTTTGAGATACAACATTATGGAAGAATCTAAATCTTTTTCGGCTTTGAAGTTTATGACTCAAGACTTTGTAAGATTTGATAGGATTTGATTGGACTAACTTTGTTTGTTGGCAAGATAAAATTATATCTTTGATAACCACTCCCGAGGTCTTCTATATCTTGGATAAAGACCTAAAACCATTGGAACCCGCTAAGGAAGATGATACACAAGAAGTCATCGAAGAAAGGAAGAAGCACGAAGAAGATGAATTGATATGTAGGGGTCACATCCTTAACACTCTTTTGGATCGGCTCAACAATCTCTACACCAACACCAAGACTGCCATGGAGATATGGGAAGCTTTGGAGAAAAAGTACAAAGTGAAAGAAGAAGGTACAACGAAATTCCTTATTACTTGATATATGGAATTTAAGTTCTATGATATGAAACCCCTTCTCTCCCAAAAATTTTGTTGCAAATTATGGTGAATAATTTGTCTACGCTCACTATTGTATTGTTAGAACAACTCCTTGTGGGTACCATAATAGTCAAGCTGCCTCTATTTTGGATGGGCAATAGGAAGAAGATCCTCCATAAGAATCAGGAGATTTCTTTGGAGGAAATCCTCAAACAGTTGAGGATTGGGGAGGAATCCTGTCTAGAGATAAGAATGAGGGAAAATTCAAAAGTTCCAAGGGACAATGCTTTGTGTGTGGTAACAATGGCCACTTTGCTAGAGATTGTAGGTTCAAGAGGAACCATAACAATGAAGCAAGAGTCAACTCAACTGAAGAAGACCTACTGGTAACACAAAGATAAGTAAATGCCATCCATGGAAGTGAGAATTGGAGGTGGTACGATAACTGTGCCACCTGTCATGTCAACTATGATAGATCTCTTTTCAATACCTTTGAATCTTGAAAGGAAGGGCATGCGATACAAAATGGCAATAAGAAAAGGTCCAAGGTTTAAGGCAGGGGGACTGTTGATTTGTTCTTCATTTCTGGAAAGAAGGTTCTACCCACAGATATTTCATATGTATTGGAAATGAGTGGAAACCTAGTGAGTGATAATTTTCTTAGCAAACCGAGAATCAATGTTGTGATAGATTCCAGCAAGCTCACTTTGTCAAAAGGGAATGTATTTGTGGGAAGGGGATACACTTGTGATGACATGTCTAAACTTTGTACTTCAATTGACAATGCAAACAATAAAGCTTGAACTTCTTCTTGTTCTAAGCTTGACTCAAATTCTATTAATTTGTGGCATCTTAAACTTGCACATATGAAATTTAGCACAATTAAAAGAGCAATTAAATGTTGATTGATTAATTGTGATAATGTTGAGCATGATAAATGTGAATTATGTGTTAAATCTAAGATGGTAAATAAACTTTTTCCAAGTGTTGAAATAAACTCCAAGTTGTTAGATTTGATACATAGTAACATATGTTAACTAAATGGAATGTTGACTAGAGGAGGAAGTAGATATTTTATTACTTTATACTTGATTGCTCTAGGTTCACATTGTTGAGAATACCTTTTACAGGATCATAAATATTTTTATGTATTTTTCATATATTAAACAAATTAACATATAAAACAATCTAGAAACATGTTTCTGATGAATTTCATAAAGTAAATCAAGCAACATAGTTTAAGAATCTTACTTTTACGTACATCATATATTGAGACTCCTTCCTTCACTCTCTCTAACTCTTGTTCCTTTCTATCACAGAGTAATGACAAGAGACTGAATTGGATCTTCAAACTACACAGTCTTCCACAATTATCTTTGATCACCTAGACTATAGTGGGCAATTCTCAACACATGAGATAGGAAAATTATAGAGAATAAGAGATAATATGAGCGGCTACAATAGGTCTCTTGAGTCTATGTTTTTATTTTTTCAGAATACTACTTTCAGCTTCCAAAACCGTAGACTTAAGTACCTATTTAGAGCAACACTTTAGTGTTAATTTAATTTAATTAAATAATTAGAATAATATCTTAAAAATCCCTATATGGCTGAATATGAGATATTTTTCCAAGCCTTGAGATTTTTCTGGTTTTAAATTCAAAGAATAAAAATCTATAAATTCAAATACTATTATTTTCTATAATTAAATAATAAAAAAAACTATAATTAATTAAATAAATATAATATAATATATATAAATTGATTTCGTACATAACCAAATCTTATAAATTTTTATTAAAAATTATATATATAATTATAATTATATTTTAAACTATAATGAATTAATTAATTAAATCATTTATTCAAATTAACTAATTATATTTTGAACCTTGATTTAATACTATTTATCAATTTGACACCAATATGTCATAATTAATAAATTTGCCAAAATTTCTCTTTTCTTCTCTAAATTCCACGTCTTAGTAAAATTGTACAAAATTGACACAAATCAATTTTGAAAATCCTAATTGATAATTAAATTAATTAATCGAGACTATCTAGATAATTTAATCAAAGGAATTGTGGGGATCATGGACCCATGAATTCAAGCTCCGATAAGTTACCGTAAAACTATTATTGAATAATTTTACTACCTTATTAATTCCTCATGACTCCACTAAAGACTCGAAATTGCACTCTTGAACTCATAGACCACATTACTCTTAAAGTAAACACGTTATCCATTGTTACAACTGTAATTTGTCATTCCATCCTCTATAGATGATCTACAACTGTGTCGGGTACAAATTATCATTTTACCCCTCATTATATTGTATCCTTAAATACAACTAAGTTCATTGTAAATGTTTCCGTGAACTTTAATCACAGAAATGAGTACTGAAGCATTTAACTCGTTGAACCAAGTTATAAGGTGATCATCATTTCACTTCTTGCTAGAAGCCATAGATGTTCATATCAATAATTAACACTCCCACTAAATTATACTACCAAGTCCCCATGATGTAAGTATGGGCTAGTCCGTAGGGTAAGCTTGTAATGAACAAATCAAAGGACTTGAATAATACAATATGTTAGAATGCTAACCATTCAGAATTGAGATTGAATTGACATATGGTCAACTTTATGATATCACTATATTAGATGATAATGGTACATTTACTTATCTATCTAAAGTCAATATCGGTCCAGTCTGATGTAACAAATACATCTGATCTTATCTACTATGCTAATGTTCTGGAAAGAACATAACACTACAATGTGTAAGTAGACCATATCGTAGATTGGCCTGTCAGTGTAAATCCTGTGCACTGACTATTCTTAGGACTAACTTATTTTTGAACATATAATCATATTTATATTCCACTATGATTACGTCACTATAAATATGATAATTTAAATGCTTGGGATTTAATAGAAGTTTATATTAAACAAATAATCATGAAAGTAAAACATGTGAGCAAAGTGATTGTCCAAGTCAAAAATGATTTCTATTCTTTTATTTATAATAAAATGATATTACAAAGAAATTGGGTTTTAATTAGGGCGTAAAACCCTAACACACACATGTATATTTGCTTAAGAATAATGATGAAGCATTTAATGTGTTTAAAGCATATAAAGTAGAAGTTGAAAGTCAATCGGAAAGGAGAATTAAAGTGCTTAAAAGTGATAGGGGTGGTGAATATTTTTCAAATGATTTCAACTTATTTTGTGAAGACCATGGAATAATACATGAGTGTACAACCCCTTATACTCCACAACAAAATGGTATGACAAAAAGGAAAAATAGAACATTTCTTGAGATGATTAATGCTATGCTATTACATTCTAATTTGAGTTTTATTTTGTGGGGTGAAGCCTTGCTATCCGCTTGTCATATTTGAAATTGTATTTCCATGAAGCTAAACAATATCTCTCCATATGAGTTATGGAAAGGAAAGAAACCCAACATTGGTTATTTTAAAGTGTTGGGGTCTCTTGCTTATTACAAGAACACCGATCCCAAAAAGATCAAGTTGGGTCCAAGGGCTATAAGATGTGCATTTGTGGGTTATTCCCAAAATACCAAAGCTTATATATTATTAAACTCGGAGTCTAATGTGATAATTAAATCAAGAGAGGTTGATTTCTTTGAGAACATGTCATCGATGACAACAAGTTAGTAGAACCAACTCAAATTAGAGAGCCTCGAGAGCTCAAAAACTTGGGATTAAGTGAGCAGTGTTCTCAAATAGAGACACTACACTTTGTTGAAGGTAATAATGAGGAAGTCATTGGCAATATCCAATAGTACTTTAAATAAAGGATGATCCCAAAACTTTCAAAGAAGAATGTCCTCAAGAGACTCCACCTTTTGGAAGGAGGCAATTAATGATGAAATAGATTCAATTATGTCAAACCACCCTTGTGAATTGGTTGACCTTCCAAAGGGGTCTAAATCAATTGGGTTCAAATGTGTATTTAGAAGGAAATATCATATCGTTGGCACCATACAAAACTTTAAGTCTAGATCAGTAGCCAAAAGATTCAAACCAAAGGGGGGAATATATTACTTTGACACTTATGCACAGATAGCACGAACTACTTCTATTAGATTGATATTTTCATGATCATCTCTATATAATCTTCATGTCCACAAATGGATGTCAAAACGACATTCTTAAATGGGGATCTTAAGAAGGAGGTCTTTATGGAATAACCATAGGTTTTTGTTCTTCAAAAAAATGAACATAAAGTGTGTAGACTTGTCAAATCAATGTATGGTTTGAAACAATCTCCAAAATAATGGCATGAGAAGTTTAATAAATTCATTGTTTCAAATGGATTTTAACACAAAATAATGGCATGAGGAGTTTGATAAAGTCATTGTCGAAAAAGTGCTTGGAATATTTAGTCATCTCAAAATCAAAGAGGCAAATACACCATTTGATCCAAACATGAATTTTAAAAAGAATGAGGGAAGAGGGGTGGCTCAATTTGAATATGCACGTGGAATAGGAAGCCTAATGTACATCGCTCATTGCACATCAGTGGATGCTGTTAGTAAACTTAGTAGGTTTACTAGCAATCCAAGTATCAAGCATTGGAAGGCTATTGAAAGGATTCTAGGTTGCCTAAGATTACCAAAGAATATATCCTTCATTATACAAACTTTCCCAGGATACTTAAAGGATATTCTGACGCCAGTTGGATATCAGGAGAGGGAGATAATCTCTCCACCACCGGTTGGGTGTTTTCTCTTGGAGGAGGTGCAATCTCATGGGGCTCCAAGAAGCAAACTTTTTATCAGACTCAACCATGGAAGCTGAGTTTGTAACTCTAGCGACAACCGACAAGTAGGCCAATTGGCTTAGGGATCTCATGTTGGATAACCCTTTTATCGCGAATATGGTATCAACAATCTCAATACATTGTGATAGTTAATCCACTCTTACGAGAGTATATAACAGTGTGTATAATGGAATGTAGATAATTGATTCAAGATGGAATTATATCAATCTCATATGTTAAGACAAGTGAGAACTTAGCAGATCCATTTACAAAATCTCTTGTGAAGAGGTTAGTAAGTTCCACTTCAAAAGGGATGAGACTAAAACTCCTAGAAGAATAGATTCACAAATGATGGCAATCCAATTCCAAACTTGTACACATATAGGTAGCAAAAATGTTATAAGAACTTCACCTATGTGAACTTAGAGGTGGTCTCTCCTCTCATGGGAGTTGGAGTTACTCCCCAAAAAATTCATGAAGGGATGAGCACATGGACATGTGAGTGTTAAATGAGAAAGTGGGAAAAAAAAAGATCTAGTGGAGGTGTGTGAGGTATTATCAATTTTATCATAAAAAATACTTGGTTCAAACTTTTATGCTAAAAATGGTTTCGATAAGAGTTTGTGGTGTCTTAACTATGTAAAGTTCATGTAACTCCCCATGTCATTATGGCTGCTTCCTAGAATGATGACTGACCCTACAAACCAACACGAGTCTTTCTAGCGTGTTTTATCCTCACTCGCACGCTTCCTGGGAAAACATCTCAGGAGGTCATCCATCATGAGACTACTCTAGGTCAAGCACGCTTAACTTTGTAGTTCTTAAGTTATGGGTTACCGAAAAAAAGATGCATCTAGTTGGCATAGGTAGTACCCATCAATCCATTTAAGCCCTCTTCAACTGTGTAGTCCCATACCTACACGGTCTTAGAATCATCCCACTTGACCTTCCCCAGGCGTTGTGGGATTGAACAGCTTTAGTCTTTCCCCCTACGAATCATGGGATTCTGATTGTCACAATCATCCCCCCCCCCCCCCCCATTAGGGGTCCGACATCCCCGTCGGCCACACTTCTGGCTAGATCAAGGCTCTGATACCATTTGTAACTCCCCACGTCAATATGGTTGCTTCTTGGAATGACGACTGGCTCTACAAACCAACACGAGTCTTTCCAGCGTATTTTGTCCTCACCCGCACGCTTCCTGAGAAAACTTCCCAAGAGGTCACCCATCATGAGACTACTCTAGGTCAAGCACACTTAACTTTGGAGTTCTCAAGTGATGGGCTACTGAATAGAAGATGCATCTTGTTGGCATATGTAGTACCCATCAATCCATTTAAGCCATCTTAATTTGTTTAGTCTCATACCTACATAGTCTTAGAATCATCACGCTTGACCTTCCCAGGTGTTGTGGGATTGCACAGCTTTACCCGATCTTTCCCCCTATGGATCACGGGATTCTGACTGTCACAGTTCAAGTCGAAAGACACTTTATTTTTGGCGCCAAAACAATTTGAGCTAGAGTTTGAGGCTTTTATTTAACCAAGTAGGGGAATGTTATGATTGGGTAAATACAAAGATAAGTGTTGTTATACAACCTAGGTATAAAACACTTAGTGAATTTTACATAATATAGATGTGAAATATGAGTTTCAATTGTAGGCACTTAAAAATTGTGTTTTGGGTCCAAAGTGATACATGGTGGTGTCTAAGGATCCCCAAAAAGTTTGGTAGCATTTGGAATAATTTTAGGACCGTTAGAGGGGTCGAAAGTTAGAAAGGGAGGCAATGCATCGCCTCTTAGGAGGCTTTGCATGGCCTGGTTGCAAAAGACTCAAAAAGCCCTAACAGGCGATGCATCACCTGATAGTAGGCAACACAATGCCTAGTAGGTGATGTGTCTGTATAGTTTCATGTTTTAAGCTCAAAATGGCGAGATCTTTAGCTCTAACCCTATTGGTTAGACCTAATGACGATGCCTACACTATAAAAGGGTTCTCATAGTGTTTTGGAAGACTTGATCACTCTCTCAAAACTCTTTCTAACCTCTCTCTCTCTCTCTCTTTCTCTATCTTTCAAGAATCTCTAGTTTTCTCCAAGAAACTCATAAAGAAAGCGCTTGACTTTATAAGTTTAAGGCTTGTTCAATCTCGACTCCTATTTCTTCTTGGAATGGTCCTCAAGCATCAATGGTGGCTAGGAATTAGAGAATTAGGACAGCGATAAGTATACATTGACCAATGTATTGTGATAAATACACCTCTATCTATCCTGGTACAAAAAAAAAAATTAGTAAGGTATTTTTCAATCTCTCATCGAATAGGATAAAGTGTAACAAAACATTGCACGAAGGATAAATATGTCTACTATGTTAGAATATTTTTACAATATATTAAGAATCAACTTGTTACAACTAATTGATTTAAAATGATTTAATATATCAAAGTCATTATTTTATTAATTTGCAAGTATTCTAATTAATGGTCAACATTATTTGTTACCCTATTTTTTATATCCCAACTGATTGAGAGAATATATCAATTTGTGGCAAAGGCTCTCATATAATGCCTCACCCTATAAATATAGGGTACTGGTCCCTAAGCTCTCTGCTCATTCTCTGTCTTTTAGTAACTCCATCTAAAATAGTTAGTGAGAGCTTGGAAGCCCGTGTATTCGTTCTAATTTATCTTATTTTTCTTTTGTAGATCTAGAGTTGTAGATCGAGATTATCAAGATCAATGGTTACAGGTATACATTTTCGTTCCTCTAAATTTTATGTAACAATCTGTTTATTCCGCATTAGGATTGTTATGCATGTAGATTAATTTTTAATCTAACATATCATACTGATGCCATCAACTTACACGAGATAAATACTTATCAATGCTCTCATAAATATTATTTGCAACTTATCATAAAATGAACAATTTTCTAGGGGCAGAGGAGTTTTCTTTCTCTCTCTCTAAACACACAATTTTATATAGTATATTTTAACTATAACAAGGCCATGCAACCCATTGGCAACTTAAATACGCGCATGCTAATCTCATTTTTATGCAACTTACTACAAACTCAAATACGCATTAGGATTGTTATGCATCTAGATTAATTTTTAATCTAACATTTGGTATCAGAGCTAGGTTTGCCTCTGCCTTAATATTATATATGCATATATATATATATATTTATATTATTCGTATATGCTTAGTTTGAGTTATGACTCATTGTTCATTTATTTTATTTTTCTTTGTATTTTGTTTTTATTGCATAATGATTGGATGAGAGAAATGTTTTAGTTTATTTGTTCTTGAATTCGTGAGCAATGAAAACATATATGTATATGAAGAATTTTTTTTTTTTTAAAGAAAATAAAAATTGGTCCTGAGCTTGAATTTTTTTAACACACCTTAAGACTATTACTCTTTTTTTTAAACAAAAATTATATTATTAGAAACTCTTTTGCTTTATGTTTCTAATGGCTTCTGAATGAAAAAAAAAAGTTTGTATATGTCTTATATTTTTTATTGCATGTTAATGTTAGGAAGAAAATATTTCATTTATATCTAACTCTTTAGGGTAAAAAAAATTATATAAGCCTATATAATTTATTTTTTTCAATATCCATTAGAATCCTTCAAATCATGTTCAAGGCATAATTTAATTAAAAAAAAATTAAGAAAAAACCAAAAAATTAAGGTTCTTCAACATATTTTTGGAATTAAATTTTTTCTTGATTTCTACATGAATTTAGGCAATAAATTTAAATTTTAAATTTGCTTATTTTAATTAAGCATATAATTTTGGTAATTTATATGTTATTTGATATATTTATTGCAAGATTTATTTCTTATTATTCATGAAACATTAAATAATTGTGTTATTTTAATAATATATTTACATTTTGTTTTACAATTAAGTTTGTGCAATTATTTTATTAATTCACCAAATCAATAAATGATTTTATTATCTTATTTAGCATGGATTTTTCTGCCATTAAATGTAGATATGGAATTGTTGTATTTATTTTCCTACATGTAAATAATTATGCTAATCTGTATGATTATTTTGTTATTATTCATGCAAAATTTATTCTTAGTATAATTATATTTAATTTTATATGTATGACTTTATAATAAGTTTTATATTCCATAATTGTGCTAGATATATTTATATTATATTCAAACATTAAGATAGAGTGAATAATATTTGTTGCATTTCTATTCATAAAATATTTACATTAATATTCATAAAATATTTAGGGTGGATAAAATTATGAATAATACATAAACAATTTTGTGGTTGACATAAGAACACATGAAACTGAGACAAATGCTCAATTTAGAACGGTGAGTAATGATCTTCAGACGACCACACTAGGAGCACTACTCTCTATGATTGCTTATTATGTTATAACGAAATTGTTCTTAGGTCTTCATAGAGCCTAAAACATAATGTCTAGTGAACCATATAATTTTAAATAATTAGGGAGTAGTCACAACATCTTTAATTATATAAAATTATATATTAATCCGAAAAGAGTACATAATGGGCATAAATTGTGATTGATTATATAAATATAATAAGTTTACCCCACAATGATTTTATTATATTTATATAATTAATTAGGATAGTATATTAAACTAATTTTCTTAATTTACCCACAGAAGTTATGATAATTAATTTAATAGTTTTATCATAAAGTTTAATTTAGATAGAAATATCAAACCTTAATTTATCCCAAATAATTTTTGTGAATAATCTATCATAATGTACATCCAATTTTATTAAATTAAAAATTTAGCCTACACTAAATTTTTGTTTAATAAAATTTCATCTTTCAGCATGTTATACATTGGTATACATGACTTCATTAAGCCTCAATCTTTATAAATCTAAATTAGTAATTGTATTCATGAAATTTCTTCATCCTCCTCTAGTTTCGCTGAAATCCTTAAAGAAATTCCTAAGCTTAGGGGTGACAATTTGAAAATCTTGAAGGAACAAGTTTGTAACACCCTGGATAACCAAGACTGTTACACTGTGTGTTTAAAATAGTACAAGATTTGCTAATCAAGTCATTTAAATAAAAATGTGAATCTAAAGTCATAAATAGGTTAAGATTAAAAATATTTTGGTCATAAACAAATCGTTTTCATTAAAATTAATATTTAGTACACGGGATCCCAAAACAGGGTTAAAAGACATATTTACAAAATTTCCAAAAGTTGTAAATAATCAAGGCCACTCTAATAGAAAAATACACATTTTAGGTTTCCGTCCTTGTACAATCCCTCGACCGTGGCGGCCAAGCAGCTGACAATGTACACCTCGCCCCTAGAGCTCTCTAACCCATGGTTGATCCATCTTATCCTTTCCTTTACCTTCACCACTTAGCACCCGTGAGCCGAGCCCCAGCAAGAAAACCATAGCATAATAGCATAATAAATATCAACAACCAAATAATTCACAAAGCATAACCAGATATTTGGCAGTCCACAACATTCACATAATCAGCGATAGTAATTGACAAATCAACAGTCTTTTAACCAAGTATTTAACATGCCATAATCATCACATTAACACAGTAAAAATATCATGCAATAACTAGGGTTGACGCCCTTAGGTCGCACCCTCTATTTAATTCAGTGTCTTCGGCTCACTTAGGCTGAGCCTAGTGTTCAACTCACTGACTCTGGCTTGCTTAGGCCAAGCTCCTTAGCTCCGAGCATTGGCGATAAACCTAGTCACAATCCATAAATGGTACTTTTATGAGTTTAGATTACAAAGGACAATTTCGGGACAAAACTCACGCTCTCGGGACCATTAATTCCACCAAACGAAGTGGTGAAACCATCCCCCCGAGCCCCCAAGCAAAACTCTAAAAAGTACCTAAAAACCAAGTTCTGGAGGCAGGGTAGCGCTACATACAGAAACTTAAGCCCACCAGAAACGCATCCTAGCATTGTAGCGTTCTTAACCTAGCGCTACAGCGCTAGCACTAGAAATGACAATTTTTGGGTTTCTCCTTCGAACTTCCCCGAGACAAAGCTCCAAAAATCCAACCCTATCATCAACCAAACTAAAAATTGAGTCCATAAATCACTATATCTCACCCACATCAACATAGTAACATCAAAACTTAATTAAGAACCTCACCAAATACAGAAATCAAAACTGAGCCTTGACGCTCAAGAACCCTAACAAAAACCAGAAAATGTCTCAGAAGATTGAAGGAATCCTTGCCTCAATGGCAGCTAAATCCTCAACCTCCATCCTCCAACCCTTGGGCTTAGATTCCTAGACTTCCCAGTTGAAACCTCACATCATCTCAGCTCAATTGTATACAAATAAACTATGTTCATCAACTATTTTATACCCATAAATCCAGCAAAAACTCAAGGTTGAGCTGAAACTCTTACCTGAATTTGGAGCCAACTTTCCAGCCTAATTCCGCTGCAATTACTCCAAGGATCACAGCTCCAAAAATTAGCCTAGGCTCCATTTGATTCTTAACTTCAAATTTCCCAAGGGAGAGTGAGGTGGAGAGGAGAACGTGAGAGGGAGAAGGGTGAGATGAGAGAGAGTTTTCATTTCCTTTCTTTCCTTGATCAATTCCACAATGTTCTGTTTTGTTCTAAGAAAATGTTGAATATATCCTTAGACTTAGGAAAAGACTATTTTGCCCTCCCAAATAAAACTAATCCTTTACTCAATCTAAGGGTATAATAGTCATTTGTTCTCAATTCCCGTTAATTCCTCGAGTGTCCCTAATATTTACCACTTAGATCCCATCATTCAATTAATCACCAATTATTTATCCAATATCTAATAATTCCCAATATATATTCTAAATTCTCAGAAACACCTCCAGGCTCCCCCTAGCCGAGCATTAAATCCCACTGTGACTATATCACCAATCTGCTCGCCGGACCATCTCAAGCCATATGCTACAAATATATCCACATAATAATGCGGTCTCAACAATTTATCACACATAATTACACTTATGCCCTCAAAGGGACAAAATTACAAATATGCCCTTATAAACAAAACAGGGCCCACATGCATATTTAATACTCATAAACATGCACTTAATCATCTCCATATAATCATATAGTCATGCATGCCACACAATCATGCATTAAATCATTTATTCACATAAATACCAATTATGCCCTCCCAACACACTAATCAAGGCCCCCCAAGCCTTGTTAGTAATTTTGGGTCGTTACAAAGTTCTTCTTCATTTAGGCAGCATCGACGTGGACTAGGCAATAAGGAAGGACGAACCTGTTGCATTCACTGCGACTAGCACTGCTACTGAGATCGCACTATATGAAAAATGGGAGTGATCCAATCATCTCAACATCATGTTCATTATGTCCAAGATCCTTATGGGAATGCGTGGATCAGTGGAGCATCCTTAGAAAGTCAAAGACTTGATCAAAATGATCGATGAGCAGTTCGACACTTCAGACAAACCACTTTACAACAACCTCATCCACCAGTTCTCATCAATAAAGCTCCCTGGTATCAAAGGAGTTAGAGAACATATCTCAAAGATGAGGGACATTTCTGCACATCTGAAGAAGCTCGATGTAGTCATTATTGAAACTTTCCTAGTTCACTACCTTCTTAACAATCTTCCACCTCAATACGGGCCTTTCAAAATTTCAGACAACACACATAAGGAAAAATTGAGTATCAATGAACTGATAACTATGTGTGCTCAAGAAGAAGCAAGGCTCCTATAGGAACAAGGTGAAAATGCTCACATGGCCACCCAAGGAAAGAAACACAAACCACCAAGAAGGAGAAGGGGAAAAATAAAGTGCCTCCCCAAGGCAAAATAAAAAAGGATTCCATCAAGTGTTTTTTCTACAAAAAGAAGGGACATGCAAAAAAAGAAATGCGCCGTGTTCAATAAATGGATGGATGATAAAGGTAATCCACTTTCCTTCGTATGTTACGAATCTAATACAGCTAATGTTAATATTAACACAAGGTGGATTGATTCTGGAACAACAATTCACATTTCAAATTCCTTGATGGGTTTACAAAACTTAAGGAAGCCTGGGGAAGTGAACAAAGTATCTTATCTGGAAATAAGATGGGCTCAAATGTGGAAGCTATTGGAACGTGCCATTTAGTTTTAAGTAGCAGCTTTATTTTAAAGTTAAAAAAGACCTTTTATGTCCACAGTTTCTCTAGAAACTTTATTTCATTTTCAAGAATTATACCTTTTGGATTTTCCTTTACTTTTTCAGAAAAATCTATTAATTTATATAATAATTATGAATGTGTTGGGAATGGTATTTTCTTTTATGGTCTTACTGCCTTAATTTACGAAGCAATACTGCTTATAATACTGTGCATGTTCATGCTGGCAATAAAAGATGTGTTATGAATGAGAATTCTTCTACATTATGGTACCGGAGATTGGGACATATCTCCATTGATAGAATTAAAAGGTTCGTGAAAGATGGGGTACTCAACACCTTAGATTTTACTGACTTTGATACTTGTGTGGATTGCATTAAGGGAAAGCATACCTCCAAGTATAAGAAAAGTGGTGTCCATAGGTGTTGACGCTCAATTTAGTCAATGACATGAGTCACGAAAAATGATAAGAATTATAGAGTTGAATGCAAGAATGTAAACGACACAAGGAATTTATAGTGGCTCGGCCACAGAGATTGGTAATAACCTACGTCCACTTACTATTTTACTAATGTAAAACCTCAAAACCTGCGATTAGTGAACAAAGGTTCACTGAGTTTCACAAGTCTCGAAGATAGATACAAGTCCTGTGTATAAAATCACTATTTCTCTCTGAATGCAAAATATTCCATGTGAAATAAATAAATCTTATGAGTCCTATGGGCCTATGGGTTGTCCTTAACTTGCGTTATAAGCATAACAAAATAGAAACATAAATAATGATATTTACATATAAAATAATTAATTATCTCGGGAATATCTAACTTATAACCGTTTAAGAGTATTTGTCTCGATTCCACGAGCAGCTATGGCCGTATGTTTTTTATACCTCCTTTTCCTATTGCTCAACATATTCATGCACCTATTGAGCAACTTAATTTCTTCTTGACAATCTGGTTGTCGGTTGACTAGTCTTTCATTAATAGTCAGTCATGTGTTGTTCATGTGCCTCTTTAACATACCACATCATCATGCCAATATTTAGGGAAACATTTGCCCCCAAGTTTATTTTAATGTGACCAACATTCAATAAACTTACTCGATTAGCAATCCTGCTGAATTGTCACATTTGTCAGTACTTACTTTCTCGAAAACGTAAGTAATCATAACCTTTTTGGTTTCTCAGGCACGATTTTATGACTATTATGGTTTCCCTTGAATCGAACCCTATTCTCATCATTACTCACCATTAATGCCCCTAGCAATATAAATATAAGTCCCTTCACCTCTTTTTACTCTTACTCGAATTTTCTCTTTCCTCAAGAACTCTCCGAACTCTCTCAAGACCGTCAAGCTTTTCTTAGTGCAATCTGAAGCTTTTGGAGCAATTTCAAGCAATTTCTCTATCATTTATTTAACAATCTTTGTTCCATGTAAATTTTTGAGAAAACTCTTCAAATTTTGTAGCAATTTACTTCCATTTTGGCTGTGATTTAGCTATTTTTGTAACTGTTTTTACACTGTTTTTGGCGAGTCTTTGGGTAAATCAGGTTTAGGCAAAAAACTCATAGAAATACTATGCTAGAATAGGAATTTTAGGCCATATAGTGCATAAAACAACGTTTATGAGGACTTTTTGGGTTTTCTTACACTAATTTTAGGTCCAAAATCGAAGTTGAAATTTTTTACGAAAAGCCTTTTGAGTTTCACTTTTTGATCTGTTTTTCCAACCTGCTCGTAGGTTTTGTGTGTTTGTACTCAGGTGCTGCTGGTCGGACAAAAGCTTAATTTTTATCTACGAGCAACACTGTCCTTTTTTTCTTTTGTTCTTCTTTCTCTATTGCTCGTAGATTCTCACTTCCCCTTATTCTTCTCAGATATTCATGCACGATCCTTAGGAAGGTGAGAGGCCAATAGATGAGGATCTTTTGAATCTGCTGTTTGAAGACGCAGAACTGCCTACTTTACCCGTTCCAACAAATAGATCACCAACACCAACACCACCGACCAGCTATCCTGCTGCTAGCCCCTCCCTGGCATTAGTTAAACATGTAGCTCAGAGGAGGAGGAAAATTCCTGACCCTCACATCGGTCAACATGTGGCTAATGCTAAAGGACCATCTACAACCAATCGACATGTCACACTCGAGCAGCCTTTGAAGATCATCCTTTATCGCGCCTTTCCAAAAGAGGTCATAAAAAAGTATATACCATGGTATGTTGCCCCTCCTAGCGCTATATCGAGCATGATGGTGGCCAAATATCCCAAGAAGTACGACCTTCCTGGGGTTACTCTTTTCAAACCAACCCCTAACCAGAGAGAAAATATGCCCGGAGGTGCTTATAGCCCATGGTCGAGGTACCATATCGTGGCGGGGGCTACTCTTCCTCTGCACGAGTACTTCTGAGGGGTGGCAAACTATTTAGGCATTTCTCCCTTCCAAATCACACTAAACGGGTATAGAGTGATATCAACATTCTACATTCTTTACTATTACAAGAAATGGCCCATATCAACCCCTCATGAGATCAACCACCTGTTCAATCTGAAGTCCAACCCCAACTAGAACAAACACGGGGTTCTTCCACTTCTGTCATCAGGAGTCTGGTCGCACCTTCTTGACTGACATCACCTACAAGTCGAACGTGGGCAAATATTTTCAAGAATTATTTCTCATGACAGACCTTGTCACGGACAACCTGTCCTTCACCTGGGGAGGTATTTATCTTTCTCGAAAAAATTTGTTTTGATACTCGTAGTCACTTATTTTTATTCCTCTTTTTAATTCATTCTACTTAATATAGGCCCATGGTTTCGACCAGAGCCTACCCAGGGTATGGTAGAGAGGGTGGTTGCCTTAACCAGCATGACCACCATTGAAAAAAATGTCAAGGAGCTAGTTACCGAGAATAATCTAAGGCTGGTCGGCCTTTTGAAGCCTTACCAAGAGGTGAAGGAAATGACTGTTTGGAGTGCCACAGGAGACAGTGTTGAGGAGGCCTCCCAACCCCAAGACGTTTCACAGCCACCCAGGCACCGACTGACGGCTGGGATTTCCATAAGGGAGCCAGTACCCTCCCCTCGACCAGACATTCCCCCTTCCCATGGGGCGAGAATACGACTCATCCTAGGATGAGAATGGTATGGTTTATTCAACTCTCCTAAATACGTTGCTCATTCCTATTAGCATGTTAAACATGAATGGCCACTTGATCTTTCCAATGAGTAGCCTTAACCTCGATTTCCTTGAGGAGGATAACCTTTGTAGCAGTAATAGATTAGATAAAGTAGCGACCAGCAGCTTTAGTTCGGGTATACTACTTAGAATTTTCTCTTGTCGATCTTTATAAGCCCTTGTGGATACTTTAACTAACTTTGTTTGTCTCTTTTTCGCCATGCAAGCAAACAAAGGTTTCGAAATTTATGCCTCAGGAGGCAAAACCACTGGCTCGAAGAAATCAAGCAGGAGAGAAGTTGGTGGTACTAGTGGGGAACTGTCGAGCAAGAAAGTTTGACCAACAGAGACACCTCTCCCCACCAGGTCAACTACGCCTCCTCCATCCTCTCAGCCTGAGTCCTCCACCGAGAAGGCAGTAGATCCTGCAGTGAGGGAAATGGTGTCAAATGCCTCCTGTTCCACCATCAATAAGCTGCAGAAAGTATCCAAACACTGACTCAGGAAAGAAGCCTTTGCTACTCATCCCTCGTTGAAAAATGACCAGGTTATTGGTCACAGTTTCATTGAACTGCTCGTTGTAAATCTCTTCTATCTTGTACATCTGATTGAGAACTATCTTTTTTCTTTTACTAACATTATTTTTACGTTGTTTGTAGGCTCTCTTGACTTTGAACAACGGATGGCATCGCTTTGAAGAGGACAACTCTAGATTGATCCAGGAGCCAAGGGCAGTTGAGGACCAAATCAAGTCTCGCAATGAAGAGCTGAAGGCTTGTGTGGAAGAGCTTAAAAAGACCAAGGAGGGCTTGAAAAAAGTTGTAGCTTTAAAAGAGAAGTAGAAAGCTATGTCCAAGGCCAATCATGACGAGGCGGTCAAGCTCCAGAATGATCTGATCGCCAGTCAGAAAGAAGCTATTGAACTCAAGGAGAAGGTGAAGCAGCTCGAGGAAATTAATGCGAGCAACCTTGAGAGGTTTCAAGGTGCTACCTTCACCTGTTTCTACATGTTTTAGAAGAATAATCAAGTTGCAAACTTTGATTATCTTCCTGAATAGATAAGGGAAACCGAGCTTGCTCGATGCAGTGCTCGACTGGAGGAGGAGAAGAATGCCCCCGCATCTCCTGAAACTTCGTTGGCCACGAGCATTAACGGAGGAGAAGAAGAAGCTGGGGTGGTCATCGACCAGCATCCAAATCAAGATCCTCCTGCATAGTGATCATCCCCTTTTTTTATGTAACTAGAACACCCAAACTGACTGTTCGAGGAGTTAAGACAATTTGCTACCTAAGGCAATTTTATTTTCTTTTAATATTTCTAATTACATCCAAGCAGCAATTGATCGCAGGGTAAAGATATTTTTCTTTGATATTACAACTTTTTTTATAATATCTATTCGTATGACCGAACCTAGCATAACACTTTATTATTTCACAAAATCTAGTAAAAATTTGGAAAAATACTCAAAGTGTCATAGTATGCTTTCCCTTATTTTGCTCATGTGTTTACATACGTTTATGATATGCTTCGCTCCCTTAGTATCTTATATGCCCGCGTACTTATAAGGTTCTCAAGGAGTTTAAGGTTCTCAGTCACTTGCCATTGACCAATACTTGTTCGAACATTACTGCTCGCGTACTTATAATCAATCAATGATAATATAGCAAAACAACACACGCAATGAGAAAATACTTGTAATAAATACAATAATTGGTAAGAATAACTGGCTGTGCATAATTCCTTTTATTTCTCGTTAAAAATTGACAAAAATTCATGTTTGTACGAGTGATCAATAATTGATCTAACCCTTATAAGCGACCAGCCATCTAACTTGCTAGCCCTTGTTCAAAAACTTGTAAAAAGTAAAATTAATACAAGCCAAATATTTAAAAAGAAATATTCATTGATAATACTTGTGCAGATGTTCTCCATTCCAATAGAGAGGAACAAGATCTCCATTTAAGCGAGCAAGTTTGTATGTGCCTAGTTGAAGAATGTCTTCAATGTGATACAAACCCTCATAGTTTGGTCCAAGCACTCCAGCATCCTGATCGCGAGTGTTGAGAAAAACCCTTCTAAGTACCAATTCTCTCACGGCAAACTTTCTTTCACGTACTTTAAAGTTAAAAGATCGAGTGGCCTTTCGCTGGTAGGGTGCAACTCGTAGTTGGGCTTGTTCACGTCTTTCATTAACCAAGTCCAAAGACTCCACTAATAATTGGTTATTCATATTCTGGTCATATATTATCCTTCTATGTGAGGGTGGATCTAGCTCAACTAGTAACATGGCCTCATACCCATATGTTAAAGAAAATGACATATGGCATGTTGTTGTTCAGAGTGTTGTTCTATACGACCAGAGTACTTCAGGTAAAAGTTCTTGCCATGCTCCCTTTGCCTCTTCGAGCCTTTTCTTCAATGTGTCCTTTAGAGTTTTGTTTACAGCTTCTATCTGTCCGTTGACTTTTGGATAGGCAAATGATGAAAAGCTCTTCATTATGCCATACCGTTTGCAGAAATCGGTAAATAGGTCGCTGTCAAATTGTGTGCCATTATGTGATATAATATTTTTTGGCAATCCATATCAGCATACAATCTTTTTGACAACAAAATCCAACACTTTCTTCGTTGTGATTGTCACGAGCGTCTCAGCTTCTACCCACTTCATGAAGTAGTTTGCAGCAACTAATGCGTACTTGACATTCCCTTTTACTGTAGGCAAAGATCCAATCAAATTTATTCCCTAAACTGTGAATGGCCATGGGCTTTGCATTTGTTTAAGCTCATTTGGGGCGGCTCGAGGTATTTTGGAGAATCTTTGGTATTTATCACACTTCTTAACAAATTCATTAGAATCCTCGATCATAGTATGCTAGAAATACCCTTGTCAGAGATTCTTCTGTGACAAACTTTCCCCCCTAGCATGATCTCCACAGAACCCTTCATGTACTTATCACATCATTTCCTTAGATTTTTCATTGGATATACATCTCAACAAGGGCATTGAATATCCTCGTCGATACAAAATTCCATCGAGCAAGATAAAGTGTGTCGATTGCCTTTGTAGTGTTCTTGCTTTATTCCTGTTTGCAGGCAACCACCCTGCTTGAGATATTGAATGATGGGAGTCATCCAAGTGTCAGATACTTGTATTACTAGGGAAGATTCTTCTACTTGAATGCTAGGAGATGAAAAAAATTCGACCGTTACTATACTCAAAGTGTTGGTGTCCTTGGCGCTTGCTAGTTTGGCTAAGGCATTGGTGTTGGAATTCTGGTGGTGAGGTACTTGTTGTAGAGCATACTGTTCAAATTATGCTGGCAAGTCTTTTTCTGTGTTTACATATGCCACCATCTTAAGACCCCTGGCCTGATATTCTTTGATGATTTGATTAACAACTAGTTGAGAGTCGATGTATATCTCTAGTGACTTCACATTCACATCTTTGGCTAGTTTCAAACCTACGAGCAACGCTTTGTATTCGGCTTCATTGTTGGAGTTAGAAAAGTTGAATCATATTGCGTAGTGAAACTGATGCCCTTCTGGGGTAATTAGAATCGATCCCGCCCCCGAGTTATGCTCATTAGATAATTTGTCCACGAACAGTCTCAAGGCGGAAGTTTGGTCTTGAGCTTCAGGCTCTACAGTCGGCTCACTTGCTAGGAGTCCAGTGAATTCAGCTACAAAATCTACTGAGGCTTGTCCGTTTATGGCTGCTCGTGGTGCATAAGAAATTTCGAACTACCCTTTCTCAACTGCCCATTTCAGTAGTTGACCAACGAATTTTGGTTTTTGCAAGACTTGTCGTATTGGCTGGTCGAAAAAAGCTCTTATCAGGTGATCTTGAAAGTAGGGTCGCAGTTTTCTTGATCCCAGTATCAAGTAGTAAGCCAATTTTTCTATAGTCGCATAACGTAACTCTGCACTCACTAGCCTTTTACTTATGTAGTATACTGCCTTTTGAATGTTGTCTTCGTCCCTGATTAAAGCAGCACTGGCAGCATACTCTGTTATTGCTAGGTAAATGTACAAGTTTCTCCTTCGACCAGCTTGGACAAAATGGGTGGTCGCGACATATGATCCTTGAGTGCCTGAAAAGCCTGTTCGCACTCTTCTATCGATTCAAACTTTTCGTTTCCTCTGAGTAGAATAAAAAATGAGACACATTTGTCCGTAGACTTAGATATAAATTTACTCAGAGCTGCAATCCTTCATGTTAAGCTTTGTACATATTTAATTTTTGTTGGTGACTGAATCTCGGTCAGTGCTCAAATTTTTTCGGGATTGGCTTCGATTCCTTGCGAGTTTGTTATCAATCCCAAATTTTTTCCAAACCCGACTCCAAAGAAACACTTAAGAGGATTAAGCTTCATCTAATATTTATTTAAGATGTTGAAGCATTCCTATAGATCCTTGATGTGCTCATGTTGAGTCTATTTTTATGTTGTGTTTAGGTTGTGTTTTAGGTAGTTTTTATTAAGTTTCTCTATTGTTTAGTGCAGTAATTTGATTGTTTTTGTTTGTTTTTAGGTTTTAGCTTATAAATAAAGGAAAGACCAATTGGAGCAAATTGGCAGAAAAATGATGAAATTTTTTCTTTTTTGTGTTGATTCCATGAAAAGATGAATCCTCAAGCAATTTTATTGCTCAGGTGAATTTTCAGGAAAAAAAGCACAAAAATTGAATAGTTTGTTAAGAGTCACGATGCTATAATGCTAATTCGCAGCCAAGTCCAAGGTAGAAAGCCTGTTTTTCGAGGTTCAACACGGGCTGCGGCGCTGACGATTATGTTTCCCCATAAAATTTACATGGTTCGCGGCACTAAAGGGGTTGGGTCGCGACCTACCTGACCAAATCCCAACTATGGTTCGCGGCACTAAATGGGTTGGGTCGCGGAACTTGAAGTGGTGGGCCATGGCCCACATTGCTTCTGAAGAAAAATATTAGGTTTCAAACCTAATTTCGAGAGGAGAGAATCGAACAGAGGAGGGGGACGCGACCTACCTGACCAAATCTATTTTAATGCATGAAATGTTATTGGCCATCTTATTTCATTGTCTAATTGAGTTTGAATTGAAATTCTGAAAAGTGAAATTTCAACAAGATTTGATTGAAACAGCATAGATTTAATCTAGAACGAAAGTATCTAGGTTATTTGTGTAGCATTTTGGTTGTGAATTCATTGCCTCGTAATTGATAAATTTATCATAGAAATATAGGAAGTTCACAATTAGGTTGAGTTTTATAATTCCTAATCCGATTATAAAATACCTTGCCAACTTTTTAGCTTAATAAGAAGAAGAGTTTTTGATATTGTGTTAGTGATTGATAGGAGGGATTGTAGACGAAATTAAAACCCCTAATTGTTTAAATCCTTGGAATTTTATTCTTGTTTATGTTCTTACAATCTTGCATTATTTTGAGTAGTTTTATTGTTTTTAATTACCAAAATACAAAATGAATTTTCATTAACCAAATAGAAACTAAGAACTAATTATCTGGTAAGTGATAATTCAATCCTCGTGGGCCAATACTTGGTATTACCAAGAAATTACTATTAATTACGTCTGTGTGCACTTGCATAGCTTTAATTTTCACAACAACTCACCAGCTCTTTTCGACTTAACTAGCATATTGTCAACATAAATCTCCATGTTATTACTAATCTGTCTTTGAACATGTGGTATACTAGTTGTTGGTAAGTCGCACTAGCGTTTTTCAAACCGAAGGGCATTGCTTTGTAACAGTAAAGCCTCGTATCTATTTAACATCTAGTGTGTTCCTCATCAGGTGGATGCATACTATTCTTATTGTTGTCGGAGTATGCATCCATGAATGATAAGATTTCATGCCTTGATGTGGCATCAACCAGTTGGTCGACTCTTGGAAGTGGGAAACAATCTTTTGGGCATGCTTTATTAAGGTCTGTAAAATCCACGCATGTCCTCCATTTACCATTCATTTTAGGGACTAATACGGAATTAGAGACCCAAGATGGATAAAATGCTACCCTAATGAATCCATTTTCCTTTAGCTTCTCGACTTCTTCTTTTAAGGCATTAGACTTGTCTTTGTCGAGCAGCCTTTTTTTTTTGTTGTTGTACTAGTGGGTGGATTTTTTCTATGTTGAGGACATAGCTGATAACTGCTGGGTCGATTCCAACCATGTCTTTATGCGACCAGGCAAATACCTCCTGGTTCATCCTCAAAAGCTCCACCAACTTTTCTTTGATTGTTGTCTCTAAGTTTTTACTGACTTTCAAAACTCTGGCCGAATTTTTTTCTTCTAGTTGGACCTCCTCGAGGTTTCAATACTTTCCTCAAAATCCCCAAAGCAAGGATCTAAGTCCCTATCCTCACTTTGATAAACGCCTTATTTGGTGATTTGTTCACCTGATTGGGCTTATGATTCGTTTACAAATAGCAACCTCTTTTCTGCTTCGCTCCCTGATCTGAAATTTCTTGTTTTTGTGATTGAGGAGTTATAACATTCTCTGGCTTCTCCCCGGTTTCACAACATGCACCCAACTCCTGCATCGGTTAGAAACTTCATGGCTAGTTGTCAGACTAAAGTCACTGCTCGTAGTTCTATCAGGATGGGTCTTCTAATCATGGCATTATATGCGGATGGACAATCGACTACTATAAAAGTAGTGAGTAATGTCCTATTTGCAGGTGTCGTTCCTACCGTGACCAGGAGTCTGATTGACCCGTTGGTGCTAATCCCTCACCAGAGAAACCATAGATTGTTTGGTTGCATGGTTCTAAATCTTGCACTAAAAGTTTCATTCTTTCAAGTGAAGACTTATATAGAATGTTTACCGAGCTTCCAGTATCTACCAATATTTGTTTCACCATCATGTTGGCAATTTGAATGTCCATGACCAAGGGATTTGAGTGGGGAAATCAGACATGTTGTGCTTCCAACTCAAAGAAAGTTATACTATCCTCCTCTGTTCGACCTTTTTTGGGAGTTCACTCCTTGATGTCCTATTCATGATGTAGGGTTCTGGCATATCACTCACTTGTCTTCCACTGTCACCAGATATATGCAGTTCCCCGTGGATAATTAGCAAAGTACCAGCGAGCAAGGCTGGCTACCGAGGAGGCAAGCATTGGCGTGCAGGTACCTGCTCGTTGCCTCCACTAGCCCCTTGCAGGGAGTTTCCCCATGCTCATACATATCATCACAAATGTCCTTGTTGTATAAGAAACTTGATTTCATCTTTTAGCTAGTTCCATTCATTGGTATCATGGCCATAGTCATTGTGGAAGCGACAGAACTTGGTTGTGTCCTGCTTGGATATGTCTTTTCTGATCGGTGTGGCTGGCCTGATACACTTCTACTCTGCTATCAACTAGGGTCGTGTTGTTAGTGAACCTCAGCTCGTATCTATTTCTCTTAGGGCGCTTGTTATCAAACGTCGTCTGCTCAATATTTTGCCTTTTTCCTTTGATCTTATTATTACCTTTGACGTTATTACTATTGGATTTGCCAGACCCACTAGCAGCTTTGGTCGAATCTTCCTTCTTGCCCTGGTTAGCCTTTGGAGACTTTCCTGCACTGGTGATAGCCTACTCCAGTTTGATATATTTGTCTACTCGATCCAAAATTCTTGTGTACTTTTGACCCCATTTTTCCATTGGCTTCTCCGAAGGGGAGGTTGTCGCTGTAATCCAACTGTGATGACCATCATTTTTTCTTTATCCCCAATAGTGTTGGCCCCAGTAGCTGCTCACATAAACCTTTGTATGTATTCCTTGATAGGCTCTCCTTCCTTTCGTTTGATATTGACCAGCTAATTGGCCTCTGTCAGATATATCCGAACAACATAAAATTGTCCGTAGAACTCTTTTACGGACATCTCCCAGGAAATTATGCTTGCCGGTTGAAATTTGAAGTACCATTCTTGGGCAGCATCAGATAAAGTAGCAGGAAAGATCCTGCATCGAGCATCTTCTAACACTTTCTTGATGTCCATTTGTATCTCGAACTTATTCACGTGAGATAATGGGCCTTCTCTTCTAGTAAAGTTGGGTAGTACTGGAATTTTGAATTTTCTTGGGATTTTTGCCACATAAATTCTATTAATAAATGGGGTGCCCTTTCTTTGGTCATACTCAATATGGGACATTTTATTGCCGACCAGCTGTTGTACAACATAATTCAGGGCATCTATTTGAGCCTGAAGAGTGTTTGGTATAGCAAGGATAGGAGCGGCCACCGTAGGTGGGACGTGCTCATCGTTCCTTTCCCTTCGGCCATTAAGTATGTCTCCTGGGTCCTCATGATTTCGCCTTTGCTCGCTTGAACCTAGTTAGTCAAAAAATTTGGGTTGTTTGGGTTGCCCCCCAACATTCTGGCTTGTTGGTTGCTGCCCGTTCCTTTCCTCCTGTTGTCGACCACTGTTTCTTCTCTTATAATCGAAGTCCCCCTTGTTGTAATTATGGCCGTCTTTGTATTGCGACCTCTGAGTACGCGACTTGTTGTATGCACTATCCCCCTCTCTTCTCCCTAGTCCTTCTCGGTAAACATGAGGAGGCATGTGTTGGTTGTTGGGTCCCCGGACATTACTCTGTCGTGGGGTGTCCTAGACTGCAAAGCCTAAGTCTGTCTACGTCCTACTTCCTGAGGGACGCTGTCCCCTGCCAGGAAGGTTTTGTTCATTTTTCGTCTGACGTCTAGAGCTTCTAGGATGTTGCTTCTCTCTATTCTATCTGTGCTGCTTCGTATTTACTCGACCAGCATGAGAGGGTTATTGTTGTTCGTTATTTCTAATAGGATTTTGAGGCTTCCTTTCCTGCTGAACAGCTAGATGTTGTTCCGACCGCTGTGGACTCCTTGGGTCTTGTGGATTTGGAGGACATTGGGGGTGATCTGATTTGAGATTTTGACGAGGATGAGGATTCGGTGGTAGATCTAGCTGAGAGGTTGGTGCAAGTGAAGCAGGTGGATGTCCTCGAGCCAACTGAATGGTCGCCTCTAAAGCCATTGTCACGTCTCTTTGTCGATGATCCTTGTCCACCTGTCTTTCGTTCAATTCTCGACGTTGTCGGTCGATCTCTATCTTTTGCATTACCATAGTTTCAGCCACTCCCATAGCTAACTCATCCTGCAAAACTCCCAGAGCTGTTCGCAAGGTTCCAGCATCAATCTCCTCCTCTTCTAATTCCACCTGTAGCTAGTCCTCTGCTACACCTGGTGGAGGAGGTGGATTTGGCACATTTTCTGATATCTGTCCATCTTGACATGCTCTCCTGGAGTTCTTAGCCATTTTTTTCTTGGAATTCTTTAGTTCAACTCTCAATGAAAGCACCAAAATCTTGACCCTCAATTTAGTCAACGACATGGAGTCACAAGAAATGAAGAATTATAGAGCTAAATGCAAGAATGTAAATGACACAAGGAATTTATAGTGGTTTGGCCCCAAAGATTGGTAATAACCTACGTCCACTTAGTGTTTTATTGATGGAAAACCCCATAAAGTTGCGATCAACGAACAAGGGTTCACTGAGTTTTACAAGTCTCAAAAATAGATACAAGTCTTGTGAATAAACTCACTATTTCTCTCCGAATACAAAATATTGCGTGTAAAATAAATAAATCCTATGAGTCCTATTTATAGGCTCATGGATGTACATATAGGCCTATGGATCGTCCTTAACTTGCGGTACAAGAATAACAAAATAGTATCTCGGGAATATCTAACTTATAACCATTTTTGAGTGTTGGTCTCAGTTCTATGAGCAGCTCTAGTCGTATGATTTTGTATACCTTTGTTTTCCTGCTGCTCAACATATTCGTGCACCTATCGAGTAGCTTGATTTCTTCTTGACAATCTGGTTGTCGGTCGACCAGTCCTTCATTAATAGTCAGTCACATATTGTTCATGTTCCTTTTTAACATACCACGTCATCATGCTAATATTTAGGGAAACAATAGGAGTTTCGAACTATTAGAGATCATACATACTTATATATGTAGTCCAGACATGAACTCATATGGTCAGAAATATTTCATCTCCTTCATAGATGATTACTCACACTACATGTATATCTACTTACTTCATAAGAAAAGTGAAGCATTAGACGTCTTTAAGATAATTAAAGTTGAAGTAGAGAAACAATGCAATAAGCAAAATAAGATAGTGAGATTAGATAGAGGTGGAGAATATTATGGTAAATACACTAAAGATGGACAAGCTCCTGACCCTTTTGCAAAGTTTCTTCAAGAAAATTGGATTGTTGCCCAATATACCTGTCTCGGTACACCCGAGCAAAATGATGTACCCGAAAGGAGAAACAAAACATTGATGGACATGGTATGAAGTATGCTTAGCAGCAACCCTAATCTTCCTAAATCCTTGTGGACTGAAGCTTTAAAGAAATCTGTGTATATATTAAACCGAGTTCCAACCAAGGCAGTCTCAAAAACTCCTTTTGAATTATGGAAAGGTTGGAAACCGAGTTTGCAACATGTACACATTTGGGGATGCCCGTCTGAAGTTAGGATATACAATCCACAAGAGAAGAAACTGGACCCAAGGACCATAAGTGGATACATTATTGGATATGTTGAAAGGTCTAAAGGTTACAAGTTTTATTGTCCATCTCATAGCACTAGGATTGTGAAATCAAGGAATGCAAAATTTCTTGAAAATGCCTTGATTAGTGGGAGTGATCAATCCAGGGACTTAGGTTCTGAGAAACATCCTTCAGAACCCTCCACCTTAAGAACAAGATTGATTGTAGTTCATAACACCCATGAAGTCCAAATGGATGTTGAACCACCACAACAAATTATTGAAGATCCACAAGTCGATGATGAAAATCAAATAGATCAAGTTATTTAGGAGTTGCCTATAATTGCTGAACAACAAGCTGAACTACCCGCTCCCGAAGAGCCTGCCAGTGTAGCCTTAAAAAGATCCACTAGGACAACAAAATCGGTGATACCTAGTGACTACGTTGTGTATTTGCAAGAATCTTACTACAATATTGGAGCCAAAATTGATCTAGAAATTTTTTACAAGCTATGAATAGCAAAGAATCAAAATTGTGGTACAATGCTATGAATGAAGAAATGAATTCTATGAAGAACAATGAAGTCTGGGATCTTATTGAGTTACCTAATGGGGCGAGGACTATTGGGTGTAAATGGGCCTTCCAAACAAAGAAAGATTCATTAGGCAACATGGAGAGACACAAAGCGAGACTCATTGCTAAGGGATTCACTCAAAAAGAAGGTATTGACTACACAGAGACATTTTCTCCAGTATCTAAGAAAGATTCTCTCAGAGTTATCCTGGAATTAGTTGCTCATTTTGATTTAAAGTTGCAGCAGATGGATGTAAAAACTACTTTCCTGAATGGTGACCTAAAGGAAGAGGTATACATGAAACAACCAGAAGGATTCTCCTCTAGTGATGGTGAGCATTTGGTGTGCAAGCTTAAGAAGTCCATTCATGCTTTAAAACAAGCATCCTGCCAATGGTATTTAAAATTCCATGATGTCATCTCTTATTTTGGCTTTTACAAGAATGTCATGGATCAATGTATATACCAGAAGGTCAGTGGGAGTAAGATTTATTTTATTGTTTTATATGAGGACGACATTCTCCTTACAACCAATGATAAGGGCATGCTATATGAGGTGAAGCATTTTCTTTTAAAGAACTTTGAGATGAAGGATATGGGTGGTGCATCTTATGTAATTTGCATTAAGTTCCATCGAGATAGACACAAGGGTATCTTAGGTCTATCTGAAGAAGCCTACATTAACAAAGTTTTAGAGAGATTTCAGATGAAAGATTGTTCATCGAGTATTGCTCCTATTGTTAAGGGTGATAAATTAAATTTGAGCCAGTGTCCAAAAAATGATTTTGAAAAGGAAGAAATAAAGAACATCCCATATGCTTCAGCCGTTGGAACTTAATGTATACTCACGTGTGCACAAGACCCGACATTGCCATTGTTGTTGGAATGCTAGGAAGATTTCAGAGTAACCTGAGGTTAGACCACTAGAACGATGCAAAGAAACTTATGAGGTACCTTCAGGGTATTAAGGATTACAAACTCATGTTCAGACGAACCAAAAACCTGGAAGTAGTTGGCTACTCAGATTCATACTTTGCTGGTTTACTCATTCACGTAAATCAACCTCTTGTTACATATTTATGTTTGCCGGTGGAGCTACATCATGGAGGAGTAACAAACAAGCCTTGACTGCTACTTCTACTATGGAAGTCGAGTTCATTTCATGTTTTGAGGCTACATCGCATGGTGTATGGCTAAAGAGTTTCATAGTAGGCCTTAGAGTTGTATATTCCATATCTAGGCCATTGAGAATGTTCTGTGACAATTCAGCTGTTGTATTCATGGCTAAGAACAACAAAAGTGGTAGTCGAAGCAAGCACATCGACATAAAGTACTTAGTCGTGAGATAACGTGTTAAAGAAAATAAAGTAATCATTCAACACATTAACACTGAATTGATGATTGATGATCCTATGACGAAAGGCTTGCCCCCTCATAAATTCAAGGAACATGTAGTGAACATTGGGGTTGGTTCCCTTATGTAATTTTATTGTACAAGCAGAAGCTATTATCAATTAAACTCTTATTTTGATGTTTTCTCATATTTATGCGCATCTTAATTTTATTTGAGAAAATCTTATCATCACAGGACATGAATAAACATAGGGCTTTTCGTTTAAGTAGATAGCCACATAAAGTACATTGTTAAAATAAAAATATATTGTAATACATGGAAGATAATACTCGCCATAAAAGATGACCTATCACCATGATTCATGTGTTTATTATCTAACATGGATAATCATTGGGATTAAGTTATACCTTAATTTAAATGCTGACCAAGAGGGAGAATATTAGAATATTTTTACCATATATTAAGAATCAATTTGTTACAACTAATTGATTTAAACTTGTTTAATATATCAAAGTCCATATTTTATTTATTGGAAAATATTCTAATTATTGGTCAACTTTATTTGTTACCCAAATGTTTATATCCCAACTGGTTGAGATAATATCTCAATGTGTGGCAGAGACTCTGATGGAATATCTCACCCTATAAATATAGGGTACCAGTCCCCAAGCTCGCTGCTCATTCTCTGTCTTTCAGTAACTCCATCTAAAAGCGTTAGTTAGAGCTTGGATGCCCGTGTACTCATTAATTTCGGTTCTTTTTCTTTTATAGATCTAGAGTTGTATATCGAAATTATCAAGATCAATGGGTGGAGGTATACATTTTCGATCCTCTAAATTTTATGTAACAATTTGTTTATTCCGCATTAGAATTGTTATGCATCTAGATTAATTTTTAATCTAACAGACTATGTATCATACTGATGCGATCAACTTACACGAGATAAATACTTATCAATGCTCTCATAAATAGTAAATGAAACTTATCATAAAATGAACAATTTTCTAGGGGCAGAGGAGTTTTCTTTCTCTCTCTCTCCAAACACACAATTTTATATATTACGGTTTAACTATTGCAAGTCCCTGTAACCCATTGGCAACTTAAATACTTATATGATAATTTCATTCTTATGCAACTCACTACAAACTCAAATACGACTACATGCAACTCAATTAATGCAACCCATAGAAACTTAAAATCTTATTTGTTACTTTCATCCTTGTGAAACTCATGCAATCTCAAATACAAGTCCATTGAACCCATAACAACTTAAAAACTAATATCCTTTCATCTTTATGCAACTCATGAAAACTTAAAACTCATGCTAATTTTATCCTATTATCTTCTCACCTCGTACAAAGTTTATCCTATTACATAATCTTTTTCTTTTTGGGTTTTAGTTCAGCTAAAAAAACCAATTATTCATTCATAGCTAATTCAACGTAGGTGTTTGAAATAATTTAGCCAATAAAAAGACAAGAAATGAATTGAAAGCTAACATAATTTAGGAGGAATAACCCATATCTCAACTGTCACTTGAACAAGAGCATTCTCAATTTCACTCTTATAGATCTACCCAATATCTTTTGCGTCTAAATTAGTGAAAAGATTCTATGCTATAATTGAGAAAGTATCCTCGTCCTCTAGAAATAACCTAATAGTTTTATGTCTAAGATTGCTGCAACATCGTGGGAGCTCAATAGACGGGCATGAGAGCATTGGGGGAGAAATGTTTTTTTTTTTTTTTGTATAAACAGTAAAATTGAAATAAAAAGACTAATTTATTGTAAAATTTAAATAAAAGTATATATTAAAATGAAACAAAACTAAAATAGAACGTAAAAATGAAAAAAAAAATAAAGGGGAAATTACCTATTATCCAGCCTGTCGTATTTTTTTCTTATAGAAAAGCAGATTCTCATTTGTTATGTTTTAAATATCTTTTGCAATTTAAAATAACTTTATAGCTCAATATATATATAAGAAATTTATTAAAAAAAATATAAAAAGCGAAAAATCTAGCATATGTCACTTAAAAGGTGGCCCTTTTAATTTCACATAATCTTGTATTCTAGTTTTATATGTATACAACGAACTTCAACTACAATCAATATATTTAGAAAAAGAAGAAAAACAAATTATAAATAAGTCGCTACTCTCTCTAATAGACTATTAATAAATTAATAATTTAAGATTCTTTAGAAAAAAAATTATTTAGATATATGCAGTGAGGTACAAATAAATAAATTTGAATGTTTGATAAATTTACATATATATTTTTTATTTCTATTGAAGAGTGTTTTTTTTGAATAATATACATAAATAAATAGAGAATATATTTTAATAACTATCATCTGCCTTATTTTTTTTTAATTTGTGTGTAAATATTTATATATTAATAATAATTTATTGTCCAAATATTAATACTAAAAAAATTAAATATATTTATTATGTAGGCACTTTTTTAATTTTGGTTTATTTTTTAATACGAATATGTTTTTTTAAGATATATAAAAAAGATAATGACTAAACTAACATTCAATGTTTTATTAAATTCTAATAGTTAGTAAAATATATATAAAAACAAAAATAATAAATTAAGGCTTGGAAAGAAAAGTTTGTGAAATAAAACCCATAAGACAAAATGTAAATAATTAAGGCTTGGAAAGAAAAGATGTTTTCTGTTTTTTAAAATCTAAAATTTGTGTTATAAATTTAATTAATTTATCTTATTTTAAAATTTTAGTTGGAAAAAAACCAAAGTTAAGACTTGAGCTGAATATATATATAAATATATATATTTAAATTGGATATATATATATATATATGTTTAAGAAATTTTTTTCTTTTTAAATAGGTGGCAACCACAAAGATGAGTAGCGTGGTGGCTGTTTTAGACTATTCCAATTCATTCTCATCAGTTAGTGGGTCTCTCCATGTTGGTTCTTGCCCATTTGATCTTTGGTCCTCATTGAATCAAAAGAGCTTAAAGACGAAAAGACAAAAAAGAAAATAAAACTATGTATAAAAAGACAAAATAGTTGATGGAAGGGTCGATTATAATCAGCGCTTCTATATATTTAATAGAAATATTTTTTATTTACAAATATACATATAAATATAATTGATACTTTATAGAAGGGAAAAATACTTTTTTTTTTTGTACACATTGTTTCCATGCTAAATGACATGCATATACAATAGATTTATATACATTTCGTTATAAAACTATTGTGATTACTGAAATATAAAGTATAAAGAAAATAAATAAACTGAGTAATCGAGAGAGAGAGTGAGTGGAACTATTATGTATTATTTGAATGGGGGATTAAATCTTATTTATATAGATAAATATGATATAAGAAAATACAATTAAGAATTAATATTGATATTTAACTTTGGATAACTTGGTCATTTTCCATTATTATGGATATTGTTGACGGTGAGAACTCGTCAACAAAGTTAAGTTAGAAAAATTGAAATATAGAGCTTATCAAATGAAAAACTTCAAAGATCTAATCAGAAACTCAAATAATAGTTGCAGAAAGAAAATGGCGAAATGAACTTGTATTTTTCATGGTGTAGTGCTACAGTGTTGGTTCCAGTACATGGCCAAACACCATGAGGATGTCTCCACTACTTATTTCGTATGAATGTCAGAGGAGTGGTATCAGGTGTAGCAGTGCAGGTGGTGGTGTCGACTCTGAGGTCTGACCATAGACACATAGGCCATGTCACTACTTTTTTGGCATAAGTATCTGTATCAGACATATGGGATCCTAAAGGTTGTACCCCGTACAAGATTGTACTAGTATGATCCTTTTGAACCGTACTTGGGCTTTTACCTCTAAATGTTGGAGTCTCGATAGGCCTACATGGGAGACACTCACTTGAGGTGCAGGGTGCAGGGTGCGAGATACCTGATGCATATAGGGGTCGCGCCGTGTGACGGGGCCCTTGGACCCTTGGCGCAGGATGGGCTCTTTGGCAAGGTTACCCATGAGATGTGGGCGACAAGCGCGCAAGATGGGTCTCACGAGAGGCCCTTGTGTGAGGCGCTACTTCGCAGGGTGCACCGAGGGAGGCCAGGCGCGAGACGGGCCTCGCGAGGGGCCCTTACACGAGGCCCTGCTTCACTAGGTGCGCCGAGGAAGGGCATGCGTGAGACGGGTCTCGCGAGGGGCCTTTACGTGAGGCACTGCTTCGCTAGGTGCGCTGGGGAGGGCAGGTGCGAGACAGGTCTCGTGAGGGGCCCTTACGCGAGGCGTTGCTTCGCTGGGTGCACCGAGGGAGGGCATGCGCAAGACGGGTCTCGTAAGGGGCCCTTACGCGAGGCGCTACTTCGCTGGGTGCACCAAGGGAGGGCATGCGCGAGACGGGTCTCGCGAGAGGCCCTTGTGCGAGGCGCTGCTTTGCTGGGTGCGCCAAGGGAGGGCAGGCGCGAGACGGGTCTCGCGAGGAGCCCTTGCGCGAGGCGCTGCTTCACTGGGTACGCCGAGGGAGTCCAGGCACGAGACGGGTCTTGCGGGAGGCCCTTTTTGGGATGCCATGGGCGCGCGAGACGCTGGCCTGGCGAGGCGCAAGGCTGCCTGGACAACTGCGGTCGCACGAGGCGCTGGCCTGTGCGTGGCGCGAGGCACGCGACGGGGGTCCTGTACGGCTCACCTACCAGAGTTTCATTCGGCAAGGTTTATCAATACGTATCTGGGGGCGTAAGCATAGGTACATACTTAAGCACTTATGGGACCTTAGCACGTGTTTTGGACCTTTCACAAGCGTAGAGTTTTGAGCATCCACACTTGCCCCCAAGTCTAAGAGAGTACCTTTAGGTGCTATAGTGGACTCTCCTCTTTGTTTCTTATAAATAGGCCTTAATGCGTAGCCTATTATTTACACCTTACTTCCTTAGCTTAGTGGCATTTAGATCCTTGCTCTTTTCAAGAGGTAAGGGATTCAATCCCCCACAACCACACTTTTACTATCCCTTTTTTTATTATTATTTGAGTTCATTTTTTGTATGTCTATATTCGTGCAGGTACTTAAGGACTAAAACACCTTTTTCCTTTGTTTTTGCAGATGCGTGCTTTCGACCATTTGCTTCTCTTCGACTGCAACAGTGCTTTTGGCCCTCAACCTCCTTTTGACCACGACAGTGCCTCATTTTATATGCTTAAGGTATATTTCCTTTTTTTTTTCGTTATGTTCATTGGGTCCAAATTAGCATTACTCGGGATGGGGTATTTTGGTCTGAGCTTGTCGTGAGTTAATCTTGTTACGTTACCTTTATTCATACCCTGTAGTGGGTCATTTAGAGCGTTTGTACCTAGAGGTTTTGAGCCCATTCCTTTGTGCTTTGTAGCAATCCTCTCATTTATACGTGAACCCTTTTTGCTTTTGGGACGAGTTCTCATGGCAGGTGAAGTTCCGTTCGACATTCCCCTGGGGGTCGAGTTTGTTGACTTGTCTTCAGAATTAGAGTCCCCTGAGGAAAATCCTTACCGTGACCACGACACCTTAAGGTAGGCCTGTATTCGTCACCTCGAGCATATGGTTGAACTTAGGTGTAAAATTTGGGTGGTAGAGAGCGAAATAGACTCGGTGTTGAGAGGAGACGGAGTACCTTTCCCGCTTGACCTTAACGACCATGTAGCGAACCTTAGGGTGACCCTTTTAGATTTGCAGATGGGGTTGGAGTTTATGGAGGGACATCTCCTGCCTGAGCCTCCTAGCCCGTTCTTCCCTAATGACTGTCATGGGGCCATCCCGTCTTCTCCTCAGCCCTTATTTTCGATCTTCCCTAGATTAGCGCTTTCGCAGCCGGTGCCTCGGTAGAAGACTCTTGCTAGGAAGAAAAAATGGAGGGTAAAGTGTTTTGTCTCCTCCTCGCCTTTTTCTTTTGCTTTTGCAGATATGCGGAAGAGTGGGCGACGACAGGTGACTACTGATGACCAGGACACTACCCCCCTATTGGCATCCTCCCTAGTGTCCCATGTGTCCGAAAATAAAGTGATGGAAATAGTAGGGAACTACCGTGTTCCTCCGGAATACGCATTATACGTTCCTTCGGACAAATGCCAGGCTGACTGCCCAAATCCGGGCTACGTGGCTTTAAGCGAGCATATCTTGAAGGCGGATGGTACAATCCCATTACACCCGTTCTTCATCGCGGTTATCAATTATTTTGACCTCGCTCCACTTCAGCTGACACCCAACAGTTGGCTGACCTTGAGCTGCCTCTTCATCGCGTTTATGGAACTTGTCTGTCGTTCTCCTACGGCTCAAGAGGTGCATTTCATGTACAATCTCATGCCCTCTCCTAAGTCCAAGGGCTTTTATTTCCTGCAAAAAGCCAATACTTCGGTCCCCTTGATAGAGGGCGCTGTGTCCAACCTGGGGTCCTGGAAGCAGGACTTTTTCTTTGTGCAGGGTCCCCTCTCTATTCGTGAGCACTTTCGTTCTGCTCCCAGTAAGTACTTCAAGCCACCTTTTTTCTTTTCTTTTTGAAACTTACTGTTTTATAACTTATGTTTGTGTCGACAATTGTGTGAATCGTGCAGAGCATTTCGCCATACCTGGAGTTGTTGGGTTAGAGGCGGACGCGATGAATGCACTCATTAATGCTAACCCTGCCAAGAAAAGGGCTACATACCACTTCACTGTGGAAAAACTCAACTTTCATAAGATGTCCCCAGTTTCGGATCCCGGGTTGTTGTGGACTATTCTCGGGTCAAAGAAGACGAAGGTTGCTTCGGCTGAGCATCGCTCGGCTGAAGGTGAGGTCGAGCGCGTGCCAGAGGGAGTATCCCTTAGACACGGGCAACCTCACCAGCTGTCTTCGTCCCCCGGGGGATGCCCTCCTTTTGCCCCTCTAGACCCTGACATGGCTTCCCACTTCCAAGATCAATAGGCCATGCCGAGGCATTTCGTTTGCCCTTATCCTGAGGACTTTGATGCTTTTCCTCAGGCTCCCCTCGACCCCGGTCCATCGGGGGCTTACTTTCCCGATCTTCCCGCACCCCCTCCTGATCTACCAAGGGCTCATTTTTCTGATCTTCCTGCGCCCCCTCTTGTTTCGGCGAGCGGGTCGTCTGTCCTTACTCAGCCATGTACCCTTGGTTCAGAAGGGGCACCCTGGGTAGGCCGCATGGCGGCCTCATACGGGCGGTGGTATGTCCAGATCGCCACAGACCTCCTGAAGCTGATTGGAGTGGTCTTGGGAGTTTCGCTATGTTGGATCTTGGGGAGACTCTTACGCACTTCGTTGCTTAGGTGAGTTCATGCATCTTATGTCGGCCTTATCCCTTTTTATTAATTTTTTTTTGTTACTTATCATTGTTGTTGTTATTTTTCTTGTGCAGACCTATAAAGTGGCTCAGCGGTTTGCCGACTTGACTCACAACCTTTCCATGTCGAATGCTGAGAGGGACCGTCTTGCGGTTCAGGTCCAGGAGCTCGAGAGGGAACTTGTTGAAACTAGGTCTAAGCTAGAGAAGGCCTTGGAGAAAACTTCTTCCTCATAAAAAAAGAAGAAGAGGCCGATTGTCAAGGCCACGATGTTGCAGGAAAGGGTCACTAGCTTAGAGGCCGAACTTGAGCATGCCAAGGCTAGTACAGCTGCGTCGCAGGAGAGGGTCGCTTCCTTAGAGGCCAAACTTGAGGGTGCCAAGGCTGCTACAGCTGCGTCGCCGGGGAGGGTCGCTTCCTTAGAGGCGGACAAGGCAGCTATTGAGTATAGGTCCATAGAGCGCGCCCTTTATGGCGTATGGAGGCAGGATCCTAACTTCGATTTCTCCTCCTTTGGTGAGCATGTCGTTGCTCGGGCGGCTGGGTGGAACGCCCATGGCAAGAGGCCTTGAGAATATCATTTTATGATTTTTTCCAGTTAGTCCACTGTGGATGTATGCTCGTTCGAGCCCTATTTTGCTTGTAATTTTTTCCGAGTCTTGTTATGTTACCAAAACTCTTTTTTTTTTATATATACATATGTGATTATTCATCTTTTATTCCTCTGTGTTCGAGGTCTTTTTGAGCCCGTATGATGGGGTTCGGTAGGTTCCCCTTTTTTATTTATCAGGCTAGAGATCCTTTGGAGCCCATGTGAAAGGGTTCAATAGGTCCTTTTTTGGTGCCTCTTGATTGTTCTTATAAGGATATATTGACCCCTTGGGTTCTAGCTATCCTTTTATATATTTTTGCGTGTGCTTATTATTTCTTGCGAGAATCGTCCTTCTCGTCATTATTCATAGTATTATTTTTGCAAGGGTCTCTTTTAGGACCCTTTTTGGCTAGACGGCTTGGTAGCCGCTCTAGCCCTATTGGTGGGTGCACTTTCTGAGGCCTTTCCTCTTGTGGGAGCATCTGCCTTTATTTGGAAGTTTTTTTTTTTTTTTTGGTAAGACCTTTTGGCCTCCTTGATGTTTACAAGGGTAGCTAATCCTTGTGAACCCAAGAGATGCCTTGCAAGGTCCTCTCCCTGTTTGTAAGGGTTCATCACACATATTTTTTTTTATATAAGGACCTCGTTTAAGGCCCTGATATAAGAGGTCCTTTTAGGATCCTCCTGATAGGGGGTCCTTTTTAGGTTCCCTCTGATGTGAGGGGTCCTTTTTAGGATCCTCCTGTTTGTTGTATGTTTTGCCTCCTGTCCTACCACCCCAAGTGTTTGGTGAAATTTATTTCAGCAGGCACTTTGGTGGGTGCTATGTGGAAGAAGAATGACACGTAAAGTGGCGAACTGTTTCATTCATAGCGTGCAGGTTACAATGACATACATATGAAAGGGTTACATCTAATTAGGAGGTTACCCAGGTAGCCTCTTTAATTCTTACTTACTAAGTGCACATAACAGGGAACAAACTAAACATAGGTCTTCTTTGCACGGGTGCAGAAGTCTCACTGGTAGTATTTTTTTAGGTGCTCCGCATTCCACGCCCGAGGTATAATGGTATTATCCATGCGGGCTAGTTTGTAGGTGTTTGGTGGTATGCACTGAGCGACCTGGTAGGGCCCTTCCCAGTTCGCCCCTAGTACCCCGCCCCCGGGTCTCATGTGTTGGGGAGTACCTTCCTCAGTACCAAGTCTCCTACCCTGAACCTTCTCTCTCGCACCCTTGAATTGTAGTACCTCACTGCCCATTGCTGATATGTGGCTAACCTTAGTTGTGCCCTTTCCCTCTTGGCTTCCAACAGGTCCAAGTTCCCGACCAATGCTGTGATGTTAGCCTGGTCATCATATGCTTGCATGCGGATGGAGTTAATCTTCATTTCTATCAGAAGGGCAGCCTCACAGCCGTAGGCCAAGGCGAAAGGTGTCTCCCTAGTGGTGGAACGAGGGGTGGTCCTGTAGGCCCAGAGTACATTTGGGAGTTCCTCGACCCAGGCCCTTTTCAACTTTTCCAACTTAGTTTTCAAGTTCCTTTTCAGGATTATGTTGATGGCCTCTACTTGCCCATTGGCTTGGGGATGTACTACAGCGGAGAAACTCCTGCTGATTCCTTTTGCCTGGCAGTAGTCCTCGAACATCCCTCCTTCAAATTGCGTTCCATTGTTGGAGATAATCTTGTAAGGTACTCCAAATCTGCAAACAATGTACTTGTTGACAAAGGTTGTGATCTGCTTAGCCGTTATGTTGACTAAAGGCTCCGCTTCCACCCACTTTGTGAAATAGTCGACTGCTCCTCCTCTTCCTATTGGCAGTGCCCCAATCAAGTCAATCCCCCACACAACGAAGGGCCACAGACTGGTCATGCTCACCAGCTCATTTGGCGATTGTTGGGGGTAATTCACATGTCTCTGGCACTTGTCACACTTTCTCACGAAGTCGATCGCATCCTTCTCCATGGTAGGCCAATAATACCCCTGGCGGATGGCCTTTTTTGCCGTGGACTGCCCCCAGCATGGTTTCCACATTCCCCTTTGTGTATCTCTTGTAAAAAATTTAAAGCCTCTCCCTTATCTACGCACCGCAAGAGCGGGGTAGAGAAGCCTCTCTTATACAAGGTTCCATCTACTAGGGTGTACTGGGCAGCTCTGTAAATCAGTCTGCGGGCCTTTTTTTTATCCAAAGGCATGGTCCCGTCATTTAAGTACCTCCCAATGGGGCAAACCATGACTCTCCAGAGCTCTTGACCATGGTGATCCTTTCTTCTGCTATGCTTGGCTTGGGGAGATATTCGACCGGTATGGACTTAAGCGTGTCTTCGTCTCGTGTGGAGACAAGTTTCGCGAGTGCATCGGCGTTTTTGTTCTGCTCCCTGGGGATCTGTTCTATCGTGTATTTTTTGAACTAATCCAAATACTCCTTCACCTTGGTGAGGTATGCAACCTTTTTTGGACCTCTAGCTTGGTCTTCGCCCTTCACTTGAAACACTACCAGCTGTGAGTCACTAAAGACATGCAAGTTCCTTTAACTCCTTAGCTAGCCGTAGGCCGGCCAACAACGCCTCATATTCTGCCTCATTATTGGAAGCTTCGAATCCAAATCTCAAGGCACAATACATCTTGTGCCCTTCAGGTCCCATCATCACTATGCCAGCACCGGCTCCCGGTTCGTTAGACGCCCCATCTACATGGAGGGTCCATTCTTCAAGGTGCCTTTCCTCTTCATGCCCCGGTTCGTTCTCCTCTATTTCCCCCTCCTCTTGGGGTCGGTATGCAAATAAGACTATAAAGTCTGCAAGTACCTGCCTGTTGATTGAGGTCCTTGGGGTGTAAGTGATGTCGAACTGACTCAATTCAATCAGCCATTTTAACAACCTTCCCGAAGTCTCCAGCTTGTGCAAGACTTGACGCAGGGGAGTGTTGGTGAGCACCGCAATCGGATGAGCATGAAAATAGGGCCTCAACTTTTGAGAAGCCACTATCAGGGCATATGCAAACTTTTCTATTTCCAGGTACCGGGTTTCTGCATCTACCAACCATTTACTCACATAGTACGTAGGTTGCTGGTGCTTCTTTTCTCCCCGACCAAGGCGGTGATTATGGCATGCTCTGATACAACTAGATACAAATACAACTTCTCCCCTTTTTATGGCTTGGCCAAAAGGGATGGCTTTCCAAGGTGATCCTTTAGCTTGGTGAAGGCATCCTGACATTCATCATCCCAAGCAAACTTTTTGTTCCCTTTTAGGATATTGAAGAAAGGGAGGCATTTGTAAGTAGACTTGGAGATGAACCTATTGAGGGCTGCTACTCTCCCCGTTAAGCATTGCACCTCTTTTTTGATTCGTGGTGGGCTCATTTCCAGCAAGGCCTTCATTTTTTCAGGATTAGCCTCGATACCTCGGGAATTCACCATGAAACCCAGGAACTTTCCTGACAAAACTCCGAAGGTGCATTTGAGTGGATTCAACTTCATTCTATACCTTGGAAGGGTGTTAAACATTTCCATGAGGTCGCTGGTGAGCTCCCCTGCCTTCTTTGTCTTCACCTGCATATCGTCCACGTATACTTCCATTTTCCTTCCAATTTGATTTGCGAACATTTTGTTCACCAACCTTTGATAAGTGGCACCTGCATTTTTTAAACCAGAGGGCATCACTTTATAGCAATACAACCCCTTGTCCATTATGAACGAAGTGTGCTCTTCATCGGCAGGGTTCATGGGTATTTGGTTATACCAAGAATATGCTTCCATGAAGCTAAGTAGCTTGTGCCCCGTTGTGGCATCTACCAACTGCTCTATCCTAGAAAGTGGGAAGCTGTCCTTAGGGTAGGCCTTGTTGAGGCTGGTAAAATCCACACAAGTCCTCCATTTTCCATTGGGCTTCGGGACTAGCATTTGGTTTGATACCCATAGTGGGTAAAATGCCTCTCGGATTAACCCATTCGCCTTCAACTTGTCAACCTCGTCTTTTAGGGCCACGTATCTCTCTGGGTCAAGCGCTCTCCTTTTCTGCCTCACCATTCTTGCTTTCAGGTCAATGTTCAAATGGTGGCACATGACCGCTGGGTCTATCCCTACCATATCCTCGTGACTCCAAGCGAATACGTCAAGGTTGGCTTTTAAGAACTCTACTAGCTTCTCCTTCATGTCACCTACAAGGTTTTTCCCTACCTTCAATTTTCTCAACGACTTATTCATGACTGTTACCTCCTCCAATTCCTCTACCGGTTAAGCTCTGGGCTCTTCTATGACTCGTGGGTCCAATTCGTTTGGGTTCGCACCTTCATGCAAAACCATCGCCATAGACGCTGATGGCTTTGTTGCTGTGCAGAGGGATGTGTTATAGCATTCTCTCGCTTCCTTCTGCTCTCCTTTCATGCATGCTACTCCCCCGGGAGTTGGGAATTTCATAGCTAAGTGGTATACAGAAGTTATCGCCTTCAATTCTCTTACGGAAGGTCTCCCTAATACCACATTGAAGGCTAAGGCACAATCTACCACAACAAAGTTTTCCATTATGGTGGTTTGTCTGGGTTGTTCTCCCATAGTGAGGGCTAACTCGATTGCCCCTAGGCGCTGTATTGAATCTCTCATAAATTCAAACAAAGAGGTATTGCAAGGCTTTAGGTGTCGGACGTTTAGTCCCATCTTCTCCAGTGCTGGGTGATATAAGATGTCCACAGAGCTTCCGTTATCCACCAAGACCCGATGCACCCTCATGTTCACAAGCTGGACAGTCAACACTAGGGGGTCATTATGGGGGAAGTGTACACCCCGAGCGTCTTCTTCGGTGAAGGTTATTGAGTCATTTTCACCCTTAAAACTCTTTGGGGGCGTTGCTCCAGACTTAAGACGCATGGTGGTGGACTTCGTCTGGCCTCCCTGGAATATCTATCTCGCCCCTTCCTTGACTCGCCCCTTCCTTGACTCGCCCCCGAATCCTAGTCCTCCAAAGATGGTCCTGACCTCTCCCTGTACTTCTGGGGCCACCTCTCGCGCCCGTGGTGGGGTTGCTCTTTCTTCTGGCCTTTGGCTCTCCTTGCGCACATATCTGCCCAAATGAGCTCCTCGATTTCCACCTTCAAATGGTTGCATTCCATGGTGGTGTGGCCGATATCTTTGTGATATTGGCAATACTTGCTGGGGTCTCTTTCATTGGCAGGGGCCTTCTGAAAGGGACCTGGTTTTCGTTTGTAATGAAAATATGCTCTCTCGCATGGGGGAGGTCAGTATAAAAGGTGTAGGGGCCCTGTCTGCGCTCATCAGAGCGTGGATGCTTCTGGGGTCGATCATCTTTTATTCCCTCATACACCCTCTTCTTTTGCACCACTTTGGCTTTCTCGGATTGAAGGTTTTGGTCGCGACTGGCCTTTTCTAGATTTGAGGCTTTCGTGACCATCCTCCACGCGAATATACTTTTGTGCTCGCTCATAGAAATCATCCAAGTTTGTGACCTCCCTCTTGAGCATGTTATCCCATAACTTGCTTCCCGAGCGCATTCTAGCTGTGATGGCCATTTTCAGCTCTCTGCGGGTGAAGCTCCCTACTTTAGCGGCCTCCATATTGAATATGTGAATGTAGCTCTTCAAACTCTCATTTTCTCCTTGCTTCACGTTGGCGAGGCTGGTGCCTGGCATCGTGTAGTCTCGCACGGCGTGGTGTGCTAGAGGAATTCATCAGAAATTTTTTGCCAAGATCTTATGGACCCTGGTCTAAGTCTTTTGAACCATTTGTACGCAGGTCCTTTCAATGTGACAGCGAAGCAATGGCATCTGGCACCGCTACTAATTCCCCTCAGCTTCATCAGGTCGTTAAATGCATCCAGATGGTATTTCAGATCTGTGCTTCCTTCATAGGGGGTCATATGGGGCTCCTTGAAGTTGGCCGGGAGCCAGATGGCTTGGATCTCCTTGATGAAGGGAGACTCATGATCGAACTCATCCTCAAAGGCTTGACCTCTGGAGGCGGTGATGATTTTGCTTCGTAGGCTCCTCATTTCTGTGTCCAGGTCTTGCCTCCTCTTGTTCAAGGAGTCTCTTAGCGTGGATGGGTTAGGATCGCCCTTTCCTTTGCCTTCCCGAGGCACCATAGGGGTGTGGTCCTTTTACCCACCCTTTTTTTGTTCAGTTCTTCTCGTAAATCTAAGGGTGTTCTCCTTGAGGTGACCTCGACATCGTTACGAGGGGCAGCGTTGGTCTTCGGCTCTAGCCCCTGGGGCTGCTTCGGTGGTCTGGGACGTTCATGCTGTTTCATCTGGGGGATGTTACTAGTGGAGAGTCGGGTCCTTCTGTCATCTACTGGGACGGTGGTTTCTACCCCCTCCCGACCTCTCTCGCTTTCCGCATAGGGAGTGTCACGTTTGATCTCCCTTGCAACAGGCCATTTAGCACCTCTTGCATGTTTTCCAGGGTGGTTTCTTGCCTCTGATTCTTGTGGTTAAGTTTTCGTATCTCATCTTCCTAGAATTGAGACTTAGAACTCGAGCTAATGGAGTGGAACCAAGGGTGCTTGTCAGCCCAGCGCATCGATGGGCCTGGATCGTGCCGATCGGAGTTTGGCACCTGCGGCGGCCTTGGAGGTAGGAACTCACCGGCACCCCTTAGTGGGGTAGCCGCCGGCCTTGGATGATCCTCCTGAGGTGGGACCGCCGGGGACGAGGCCTCCCTTTCATCTCCGTGAACCTCAGGTTCCTTTGGGACCTCCACGTTTGCAGGTGGAGGAGGATCCCTCATGGAGGCTTTTAGCTGATCTCCGTCAAGATGGACCTCCACCTCGCACGGCTCTCTCAACTGTTTCGAACGTCGCGACATCTTTTTCTTATCAGAATCGACAGAAGAACAGTGGCTTGCAATCTATTCTTCCCCACAGACGGCGCCAAACTGTTGACGGTGAGAACTTGTCAACAAAGTTAAGTTAGAAAAATTGAAATATAGAGCTTATCAAATGAAAAACTTCAAAGATCTAATCAGAAACTCAAAGAATAGTTGCAAAAAGAAAATGGCGAAATGAACTTGTATTTTTCATGCTGTAGTGCTACAGTGTTTTTTCCAACCCCTTTCCATGTGGAAGTGGGGTTCCTTTTATAATGAGCTCTAACGGCCCTTGATACATTGTGGACCAGGGGACCAGGTGGTACACAAGTACACTGTAAGGAGAGTGGTCTCAGGGGTAGTGGTGTTGGTTCTAGTACATGGCCAAACACCATGAGGATGTCTCCACTACTTATTTCGTACGAATGTCAGAGGAGTGGTGCCAGGCGTAGCGGTGGAGGTGGTGGTGTCGACTCTGACGTCTGACCATAGACACACAGGCCATGTCCCTTTTCCCAGTACTTCCACTACTTGTTTGGCATGAGTATCCGTATCAGACATATGGGGTCCTAAAGCTCGTACCCCGTACAAGATTGTACTAGTATGATCCTTTTGAACCGTACTTGGGCTTTTACCTCTAAATGTTGGAGTCTCGATAGGCCTTCATGGGAGACACTTACTTGAGGTGCAGGGTGCGAGATACCTCATGCATATAGGGGTCGCGGCGCGTGAGAGGGTCCTTGGACCCTTGGCGCAGGACAGGCTCCTTGGGAAGGTCACCCATGAGATATGGGAGAAAGGCGCGCCAGAGAGGTCTGACGAAAGGCCCTTGTACGAGGAGTTCTTCGCTGGGTGCACCGAGGGAGGGCAGGCGCGAGACATATCTCGCGAAGGCCCCTTATGCGAGGTGCTGCTTCGTTGGGTGTGTCGACGGAGGGCATGCGTGAGACGGGTCTCGCGAGGGGCCCTTACGCAAGGCGCTACTTCACTGGGTGCGCTGAGGGAGGGCAGGCACGAGACGAGTCTCGGGAGGGGCCCTTACACGAGGCGCTGCTTCGCTGGGTGTACCGAGGGAGGGCAAGTGCAAGACGGGTCTCGCGAGGGGCCCTTATGCAAGGTGCTGCTTCACTTGGTGCACCGAGGGAGGGCATGCGCGAGATGGGTCTCGCGAGGGGCCCTTAAGCGAGGAGCTGCTTTGTTGGGTGCGCCAAGGGAGGGCATGCGCGAGACGGGTCTTGCGAGAGGCCCTTGTGTGAGGCGCTTCTTCGCTAGGTGCGCCGAGGGAGGGCAGGCGTGAGACGAGTCTCGCAAGAGGCTCTTGTGCAAGGTGCTGCTTTCCTGGGTACACCGAGGGAGGGCAGGCGTGAGATGGGTCTCGCGTGGGGCCCTTGCGTGAGGCACTGCTTCGCTGGGTGCGGCGAGGGAGTGCAGGTGAGAGACGGGTCTCGCGGGAGGCCCTTTCTGGGATGCCATGGGTGCGCGAGGTGCTTGCCTAGGCGAGGCGCAAGGCTGCCTGGACAGCTACGGGCATGCGAGGCGCTGGCCTGTGCGTGGCGCGAGGCACGTGATGGGGGTCCTGTACGGCTCTCCTACCAAAGTTTCATTCCGCAAGGTTTATCAATGCATATCTAGGGGCGTAAGCATAGGTACTTACTTAAGCACTTATGGGACCTTAGCACGTGTTTTGGAACTTTCACAAGCGCGGAGTTTTGAGCATCCACAGATATATATATAATATTTATAACACTCCTATTTGGATGTCCATAAATACTACCTCATTAAAAACCTTGCCAACAAAACATAATGGGAAAAAACTCAGTCAAGGGAAAAAGAGTTCAATTTGTATTTACTCCCCCTCATTTTGACGTTAATGGAGATCTTTTACTCGATGCATTCAAATCTCATGTACCATCTTTTCGAATGTTGACGTTGGTAAAGACTTTGCGAATGAGTGTGCGAGATTATCTCAAGATAAAATTTGCTTAACATTAATATCAACACTCTTTTGAAGACCACGTATGAAGAAGAATTTCGGCGAAATTCTTTAGTTTTATATTCTTTAATGTATCTCCTTTTAGCTAATCATTTCATGCACCATTGTCTTTATAGAGAATTTTTGCTACACTACTAGAAAAAAAAAATTTCTCTGCTGTTTTTTTCCTTCATACACTGCGATTTTCGGGAGTACTGAGAATCGTAGTATATACGACCGCAGAGAAAAGTTTTAAAATATCCGCGGAGAAAAGTCTTTCAAAGTGAGAAAATATCCGCGGAGAAAAGTTTTCTTTGCGATTATGTTAAACAAACCACCGAAAAAGAATATCTTTCTCTGCGATATATTCAAAATAATCGCAAAGAAATATTTTTTTAATTATTTTTTGGTGTGTTTCTATATATTTTAAATTCTGATTATATAATATACCTAATTTTATTAATTATTATTATATACGTAATTTTTTTTAATAATAATACCTAAATTGATAAATTATTATCTAATTAAAAGATAACATATAACATATTATTATATACATTCAGATATCATTTCTAATTAAAAGATAACATTATATATATAGTAAGTTTATATATACATACATAAGAACATACAAATATCATTTAACATATAAGTCAAGTTAGCAAGTTAAGGATATGAAAAATTTGACTTCATAAGTAAATGACATTAATCTTGCTAACCCATCACTTTGTAGTAGGAGTAAAACGTCCTTGACATTGTATTCCTTTTTGTCAAAGCACTACAAAATTGAAAAGTTAACATATATTAGATAATTAAATACTATATCTAGTTTTTCTTAAGAAAAAATGAGTATAAAATATAACATACTTTCTTCTTGATAACTTCTGCCGGATTCGATGCATTTACAAGAACATAAATGTATCTTAGTACATAAAAACTGCATTCATGACTTTCGGTCTATTTTGGAGAAGAACCTCTCTGCAGTTTTGTAGATGTGCCAATATATTCATTTTCTGAACATTGTGCATATGCTTTACAAAAATGAAAATTAATTAACTACATATTATACTCTCAACTCTTAAAAATTAACAATGCATACATTAAAATTGAAAAACTTACTTTTCCATAACCTCCTTCATTGTTGGTGGAGATTCATGATATTTCAAAGATTCCAAAATTATGTTCAGCCCCCGCATCATCACAAGCACCAACATCCAATGTCGACTAAAACAATCATATATTATTATTATTTAAGATGAAAACCCAAATATAGTAGTGATAGTATTTAACTAGTCTGTTCTTACTCAACAATCCAATGAATGAAATTTATTTGGCTTTGTCTATCCATTGTCATCATCCATTTGGCTATAAGATACACCGTATTATTTTTACTTTCATCATTGTCAATAGAAAGATGTTCGATGTCAAAATATTTGTGTAGCTGTCGTGAATTTGGGTCCATGCTTTCCCAAAGCATCTGTAAAATCAATCATGCATATTACATATTCAAAAACATTTTCAATTAATAAATTAATATCATTTTCAATTAATATCATAAAAAATTAGGGAGAGTTTTCTCTATTTCTATAGCATATCAAAAAAATTTAGTACCTATAAATTCAATTCAAACAAAACATACAACAAACAACATGCATAATTTTGTCCATAAACCACCGCAACACACATAATTCACAGAACCTTGTCCATAAACCATCGCAACACACATAATGCACAAAACCTACTTCACTACGACACACATGTTCTCAACCTTCTATTATCTCCACAGCAAACAATTTCATCTCAGAACCTACTTCAATACGGATGAATATCTAACATGTTCATTGAATATGTTTTGTCCTTGATCTTAGTTACAGATTCTCCATTTGCTTAATGAATTGCAAGTATCTCAGCATGGTTTAAGGTTGCCTCGTTAAGAACCTTGTCAGAAAATACTCAGTGGGACAAAACCTGAAATAAGGGAAAAAGTGTGCGACACACACATATATATATTCAAATATCCATGGTAATTTTGGTGATAAGATATCTCATATGATTTTTATTGTAATTATAAATCATCGCTTTTAAATATCACCACAAATTATCTATGACCACATATTTACTATAATTCTTCTAGAGTATGTATGTAGAATAGAATATGAATATTTATCAAACATATTAGATCATTCAAGTAAATATAACATTGTTCATTATCATATCATATAGCAATGTTATAAATATGCATCATATTTATGGATATTCATTATATATGACTATGTACAACCTAAAATTTGAAATTTGAATATGAACACATGAATGAATATCTTTAATAATATCAAACTTCATTTGCAATAAAGATGGTACTTGGAGACCAGATATTTGTTGTATTATCATTCCATGTTCTTTAATTTCTACATTAAGTGATCATATGCAGTATGATTCTTTATGCATATGATATTCTTCGAGACTTCGTTACTCATAATCTAATTTTTGAACAAACAATATATTTGATAATCCTCAATCTAATAGTTTGTTATATAATAATTATATGATATAATCATAAGCACTTCAGGAGCCATTTACAATGCATAAATTATAAATTCATATTGCATAGACAATCTTACTTGTGATTACAAATAATTATTTACTTGCACGTCTTTAATCCATACAAAGATTGTTGTTATATAATGCACACGACTTTGAATTTATATAACTTAAGACATGCTAAATTCTTCTCGAATTTTTTCGGGAAGGCATATTTCTGTTGGTAACTACTGGTTTAGCATATGCGCAGCGGAAAGCACGGGGTGTTGGGCCCAGAGATTTCAAATTTTTTATTTAAATAATCGGATCCATTAATATGCAAAACATTAATCATAAAGAAATAAAAATATGAGGATTTACAAGTTGAAGAACTATCAAGAATCATCACTGTCTTTTTGTATCATCAACGAACATCAAATCCAAAGCAGCATTTGAAAAATACTCAAACCAAGATCTTCAAAGAAGTATCTCTACACCTCAAGACTTGTGTGTGGCATGTAGAGTAATGGTAGAAAAATTTCTTATTAATAAGATATTCTCAACACATAAGATCTTGGAATATGGATAGGAAAATATTGCGATATATTTTCTTTCTCTTTTGAATATTCTATATATCACATATATTGTAAAACTATATTTTTGATAGATTTATAAAAGAATTACTTCAATTCAAAATTTTAAAATTCATACTATAAAACTATTCTTAAATAAATAAAAGAAAAATATCATGATCAAATCTTGATTTGTTACATGTTGTACACGCCAGCTACAGTTCCTAGACTGTGGTTGGCGTGTAGCATCCCTATTTTTAGGGTTGTGTTGCAACCAATTTTCTTTTAAATATATTTATTAAAAAATATCTAAACCTGATAACTTATTTTATCATATTAATTAAAGAATAAATATTAATTCAAATTCAAAACTAATTTGAATCATGAGAAATATCTTTTCACAATAATTAAATAGTAAAATTGTTGACGTCATTTTTCGTCAACTTAATTATGTAGAGCAATAAACAATTGATTAAGAAGAAAAGAAAAAACCAGAGATTTTTAACATGGTTCAGTAATGAAAATCTTCCTACGTCCATGAGTCACTTTTCTTATGCACTCTGCGTGAAAGATTCAAGCGAGAGCAATTTGACAGTTTATTTGTCAGTACCCAATTGTGTGTGTCTACAAATGACCAGATCCAGGCTATTTATAGGCCTGGTTGAAAGAATATCTTCCCCTTAATTTAGGGAAGTTACAATCAAGTATTTAAATTTAAATAAATATTTGAATAATAATAATACAACTTTAAATGCATTAAAATAAAGATGCCATAAACTTAGGGAATTGACACACGATCTTAACTAATCCCAAAGGAATAGGGATCTCCTAACAACTTTTTCGTGTGAAAAATACGTAATCAAACTGGAACATTGTTTCAACATGCTTTCGAGATCACTCCTAGCCTTGAGCTCATCATTCCAGTTGTCGCCTCCTTCCCACTTGTTAAGCCTGCCGGGCTTATCCCTCGGAGAAGGTTAATGTGTTTGAGCCTGCAACTCATGCTCGAACGTTGATAGCAGATATGGAACTGTTTGACAACTTGCACAAGTATACTCGTAACACTTGTTAATTCCAATCTCACTCTTTGCGAGCCTACATTTCAAGGCTATTTATTTAATCTCAAAATTTAGGTGTAACATTTTGTCCCCTCAAAACTGTTCGTTCAAATCCTATGAGAAGGAAATTTTTGAACTCCATTTTTTGGAAAACGTGTCCACCTACCACACTCGAGTGTGGCCATGTGTCCTTAGGGGATTGCATATTGAGAGTACTCAAGTACTCTTTTCTCTGCACACATCTTTTCCTACCCTTTTTACCGCCAACTTTCAAAATTATACACAGTCCATTGGATCACAATCCAATCCTCTTCAAAGTTTTAGGTAAATTACCCAATACAACCTTTTCGCTTACCTGTGTGTGTCTACAAATTACCGAAAAGAAGCCATAAACTAGAGCCCAAAATCTTGAATGCATTTTGTGAAAAAACGAAGCGAATTTTAAAAAATCTCCCAATTCCCTACTCATTCTCCTTTTGAAAACAAATTTTCGAGGATCTCCTTGTACCGATACTACCAGTCAGCCCTCCGATTTCATCATCAGCTTCTTACGTGTAGGTTGTCTAATCCTTTCTTTTTTCTTTTATAAAAGTTTAACTGGTTCTTGGTTATGTTCTTGAAAGTTTCAAGGAAAAACATGGTGTTTGATCCATTTATTTAGCATAAAAATGGTAAAAAGGAGATTTTTAGGTAAATTTTAGGAAAAATGATATGTCTTTTTTATTTCTTTGAAATGGTTATGTGAGGGTTTCGTACAGGGTTTAAAAATAGGGTTTAGGTGCACGTTGCCCGATGATATCTCCTTTTTTGGTAACTGCCCATTTTTTCCTAGAAATTTGGGATACCCCAAACTAGAAGTAGCCACTCCACTCTCTCGTTGATCCACTCTCGATGCCCCGAACTTTTAATAGCTCAGTTATGGAATTTGAGTCAGTCTTGCTGTTTTGAGCCATTAGGCTCAATTAGCGCGATCTTGTTATCTCGATCTTGCAAAATCGAGTTATCAAGTTTTAATTCTTCATATTCTTTCTAAATAATGTGCCTTCACTTTTTTCTTTCTTTTTAGATGTTGCAGTCTTCAGATAGTCGATGGGGGCCCAAGCTTACAATTATGTACCATCCACCTTCTCCTCGAGCTGAATATCCATTCACTCAAAACCAGCACCTAATTCGGGAGCACGAGGAGCATCTCCACCAAGAGGACATCCGATTACACTTTCGACGTCAAGTCATTGAGGTCAAAGAAGGGAAATAAAGGATATTATGATTTTCCACATACCCAGATCTGGACCTCGAGATTCGTCCAATCCCTTTAGATCCACACAAAATAGTTACCATAGTCTATAACCCAAACCAACTTTCTTTCAAGTTCATGGCTAGCTCATCGAGCCAACATCCTTCAAATGCCCCTCCTCTCTGTTCTATCCCCACTCTCCAAGGTGAGTTCTTCGAGGGGGATTTGTATAAGAGTACCGTTCGCACCACAAGACAGATATTGGACATATTGTCTTGTCATGGTTTAAGACTCTCCGGGGAGCTCATCTGTCAAGCTCCTAAAGCCGACGAAAGAAGCTGCCAGGCTCCGTGTGAGGACGACCTCGAGAGAAAGGTTAAGCTCGCGTCCTGGAGTCGCAAGCATATGCGAGCTGGGGCACTCCTACACCTGCATGCATACTTAAGGAAGTTTACCGACTACGTTTATATAGCCCCCTTCCAACTCCAAACAAACTCCTACAGAGTTTTGGCAGCACTGAAGTCGCTCGTCCATGAGATGAAATGGGAAGACCCTTCCCCATACAAGATCTTATACCTTTTCCTCCTGAAGAGTAACCCCGCACGAGCCAAAGGGGGAGACCGATTCTATGATATCTTCAGTTGGCCTCAATAAAAGAGGCTATTTGAGGACATCTCCAACCATCTTCCTAACTTTAAGAAGTTATTTTTTTGGACTAGCGGCCTCGCAGAATCAAAATTTCTATCATTCCACCGACTTTGTAAGTTCTCTGTCCTCAAATAGTTTTTACTTCTTTTACTTTTATTGGTCCAACATTCACACCATTTTTCCTTTTTCAGCCAACTACAATCACCCAAAATCCACTTAGGACATGGCCGATCAGAGGGAAAGAATGCTGAAGCTCCCTTACAGCCAACGATTTTACCTTTAGCTTTTGCATGAGGACAAACGGCGCCATTGCAAGCTCATTGGCGAGAATTATTCCATCAATGAATCTTCCATCCATAAGTATTCTCGATGGGAGGAAGTCCCTCTACGTCGCCATCCTTATCCTTCAAAGAGAAAGTTGGATTGGAGCCTGACGCTAGCGGAGCCTTCTAGATCGGGTAGTGAGGTCCAAGACGAAGCATCTCCAAGCTCATCTGGAGGTAAAGCTATGTTGGATATGTCCACGTGGTTCCCAACCCTCTTAAAATACAAGCCCAGCATCCCTGTTCTTTTAAAAAATTCCCAAAACAACTTTTTTACTTGGTCAGGTGTAGATTTTAGAATTCATAGGTACGTTAGCTGGCTAGGTAAATTTCAAACGATGTATAGTTTGAATGAGGTGTGGGAAGGGATAACGGTCCAATACAGAACCAACGACTATAAGAAATTTTCTAGGTTATCCTCCACCTATTGAGAGGGTACTCCCTTAGAATTTTTAGAAGATAAGGGAATTTGTTGGTCCCCAAGCTGAAGCACAAAGGAAAATTCCAATTAGGTATCCATAATAACTGTTCTTGATCTCATTGCAATAACCGGTTATTAATAACATCCTCGACAATATCCTTGTGGTACCCCATTTTGCCCAATTATACTTTTTACCAAAAAGTACACGACCTTATATGAGGTGATTATGGCTAGAGGTTCGGCCTCGGTCCATTTAGTGAAGTAATCAACAACAAATACGACATAATTGACTCCCCTTTTTCCTGTTGGTAGTGATCCTATGAGGTCGATTCCCCACACCACAAATGCCCACGGGGAGCTCATCATGGTGAGCTTAGTTGGTGGACCTCGCGGGATTGAGGCGAATCGTTGACATTTATCATAGCATTTGACATATTCGAACAATTTTTCTTTCACTGTAGGCCAGAAGTATCCTAGTTTAATTACCTTCTTTGATAAACTATGCCCACGATGTGATCTCCACAAAATCCTTCATGGATTTCTTCTAGGATTTTTCTTGCCACCACTATGGTTACACACCTTAATAATGACATAAAATATCCTCTCCAAGAATGTGTACCTTGGTATCATGTGTTGGGAAAACTTATACATGATCTTGTTTATTTCATGTAAATCTTATATTAAACAAATTAATATGAGACAACCTAGAAAATGTTTCTATAATTGAATTAAAATAGAAATAATGATAGGAACACTTACATTATACGTAACATAATGTATTAGTCATTCCTTTAGTATATCTAACACTTGAATCCTTTCTATCGCTGGGTATCACCAAGAAACTGAACCGATCTTTAAATTTCTTCACAGCCTACCAAAGTATCCTTAGAATCACTTAGACTAGAGTGGGCAATTCTCAACACATGGGATAGATACAAAGAGAAGAAGAATAGAAGAGAATATTGAGGCTTAGAAAAGGACTTATCCTGTAGAGAGAATCTAAAAATCTATTGCATCAAGAATAGATCTTCTGATCTTCCCAAAACAAGTGATTCAAAAATCTTATTTCAACTCTGATTTAGCATTCCTTTTGTTGACTGCAAGAACTCATCAATGAAGTATGGATGGAAAAATCAGAAACATCAATCAATATCTAATGAACACAACTGAACTTATCGAAACTTGAAGGAAAATTGCAAGTATAAAATGGAAAATAGGAAGAAAATTCATATATTCCCTTTACATAAATATGATTTTACCAGAATTTTCCAACCCCCTTCAATGATGAAGTGAGGTCCCCTTTATAGTGGGCTCTAACGGCCACTGATACATTGTGGTCCTAAAGGACCAGAGTGTACACAAGTACACTGTCAGTGTGGTGGCACAGGTAGTAGTGGTGCAGAAGGTCATGGAGTCGGCTCTGGTACATGGTCATGGTCCATGGGGATGCCTCCACTACTTATTTGGTACGGGTGTCAGAGAGGTGGCACTAGACGTAGTGCAACAGGTGGTTGTGGTGTCGGCTCTAATATATGGTCAGAGACATGCAGGTAGTGCCTCCACCATTGGTACTAACTTGTACCATCACTACCTGTCTAGTACGGATGTCAGAGTCACGCCTTTGTGCTCCTCATGGTCGTAGAGCATGTTCCTGTACCCGTACCTTGTACCTGAAGGTTGCTATCATATATCCAAGATACACCCTTGCTCCAAGCCCCTTTTTATTTTGTTAAGTATAAGAGGACTTGCAACCTTGACTGAGATAAGAATGTGGGAGTCACGCCCCACTTGTGACACATTCCATAGAAAATAAAGAAGGGCCTCACAAGCGGGGCATATGCTCACATCATAGATGCGTGGCTTCACGAGACGGGACGGTGCGCGTTCCTGGGCACCTGGGCAAGGCTTGCGAGGTGTGGCCTTGCGAGACGATGCAGTGCACATCCCTGGGCACCTGGTTGAGGCCTGCAAGGCGTGGCCTCGTGAGACGATACAGTGCGCATCCCTGGGCACCTAGGCAGGGTCTACGAGCCATGGCCTTGTGAGACGATGTGGTGCGCATCCCTGGGGACCTGAGTGAGGCCTACGAGGTGTGGCCTTGCAAGACGATGCGGTGCACATCCCTGGGAACTTGGACAAGGCTTGGGAGATGTGGCCTCATGAGACGATGCGACACACGTTATTGGGCACCTAGGCGAGGCCTGCGAGGTGTAACCTCGCGAGATGATGCGGTACGCATCCTTGGGCACCTGGGCAAGGCCTACGAGGCGTGGCCTCGTGAGACAATGCAATTCGCGTCCCTAGGCACCTGGGCAAGGCCTGCGAGGCATGGTCTTGCGAGAGGGTGCAGTGCGCATCCCTAGGCACCTGGGTGAGGCCTGCGAGGCGTAGCCTCACGAGATGATGCGGCGCGTGTTCTTGGGCACCTAGGCGAGGTGTAGCCTCGCGAAATGGTGCGGTTTGCATCCCTGGGCACTTAGGCGAGGCCTACAAGGCGTGGCCTCGCAAGACGGTGCGGTGCACATCTTTGGGCACCTGGGCGAGGCCTGCGAGGCGTGGCCTCACAAGACGATGCAGTGTGCGTCCCTAGGCACCTAGGTGAGGCCTGCGAGGTGTGGCCTCGTGAGACGGTACGGTCCGTGTCCCTGGGCACCTGGGCGAGGCCTACGAGGCATGGCCTCGCGAGATGGTGCGGCGCACGTTCCTGGGCACCTGGGTGAGGCCTAGAAGGCGTGGCCTTGCGAGAGGACCTGGGCGAGGCCTGCGAGAGGGGCATCACAGAGACAGTTGTGTGGGCCCGGCTGAGGCGTGGTCCTGCGAGACGTCCTCGCGGGATGAGTGCGCGACACTTAGGCACGAGTCCATAGGACCTTCAGCGAGGTAAGTATGAGGCCTGTGCCTTTCAGGGTCATGTCCAATTTGTGGTGTTCAAACTTGCCCCCAAGTCTATGAGAGAGTCTTTAGGTTCTCTTGTAGACTTCAAGGTACGATGCATTCAGGATATCCACGAGATTTTGAGGGTGAATGTAAGCCCATCATTGTGCTCCGCGAGTCCCAAGGTAAGTGCCATGCTCTCTTCTTGACCATTGATTAGGCCTTGGGTTCGATGGCTAAGATGAGCCTATGGTTCCTATAAATAGGCCTTCATATCTAGCCTATTATTTACACTTGATCTCTTTAGCTTTGTTGTTTTGGAATCCTTACTCCTTTCAAGAGGTAAAGGGTTCATTCCCCCACAACCTTACTTTTGCTATCTTTTTCTTTTATTATTTGAGTTCATTTCTTTTATGCCAATATCCATGCAGGTACTTGGGGACTAAAACACCCTTTTCTTTTGTTTTTGTAGACGCGTAATTTTTACCCTTTACTTCTCTTCGACCACGACGGTGCTTTTGACCCTCGACCTCCTTTCGACCACATCATCGCTCGATTTTAATCACTTGAGGTATATTTTCTTTCTCTCTTATGTTCACTGGGTCTAAATTAGCACCACTCAGGATGGGTTGCCTTGGCCGGAGCTCGTTGTGAGTCAATCCACTTACATACCCTCTTTTATATCCCATAGTTGGTCATTTAGAGCGCTTGTGCCTAGAGCTTTTGAGCCCATTCCTTCATGTTTTGTAGAAATCCTCTCATTTACGCGTGCACCCTAATTACCTATGAGACGAGGTCCCATGGCATGTGAGGGATCGTCTGGTGTTCCTCCGGGGGTCGAGTTTGTAGACTTATCTTCAGACTCGGAGTCCCCCGAAAACAACCCTTACCACGACTATGACACTTTGAGGTAGGCTCGTATACGTCACCTTGAGCATATGGCTGAACTTAGGCGTAAAATCTGGGTGGTGGAGAGCAAAATAGACTCAGTTCTGTGGGGTGACGAAGTTTCTATCCCCTTTGACCTTAACGACCATATAGAGAAACTTAAGGTGACCCTTTTAGATCTACCGATGGAGTTGGAGTTCATGGAGGGAAACCTCCCGCCTGAACCTCCTGCCCTGTTTTCCCCTTATGATTGTCATGGGGTCATTCCAGGTTCTCCTCAACCCTTGTTTTCAATCCACCCTTGCTTAGCGCTCTCATACTCAGCACCTCAGTGGAAGACCCCTAGGAAGAAAAAATGTAGAGTAAAGTACCATGTTTCTACCTCACCGTTTTCTTTTGGTTTTGTAGATATGGCAAAGAGGGTACGGCAACAGGTGGCTTCCGAGGCCCAAGATTCTGGTCCTTTACTAGTGTCCTCCATTGTGTCCAACGTGTCGGAGAACTGACTATTGGAGCTATCTACGAAATATCGTATTGGCAAGGAATACCAGTTGTTTGTTCCTTCCAATACTTGTCGGACCAATAATCCCCCTCATGGGTGCGTGCCCATGAGCGAGCATATCCTGAAGCGGGTGGGACCATTCCTCTGCACCCATTTTTTGTCACGATACTCAATCACTTTGACCTTGCCCTGCTCAAACTAGCGCCTAACAGCTGGCTGACCCTAAGTTGCCTATACATGGAATTCATTGAGCTCAACCAGTGCGCTCCTACAGCTCGGGAGGTGAACTTTATGTATAACCTCATGCCAACCCCAAAATCCAAAGGATTTTATTTCTTACAGAAGGCCAACTCCTAGGTTTCCCTCATAGAGGGTTCTGTTTCAAACTCGGGGTCCTGGAAGCAGAACTTTTTCTTCGTAAAAGGTCCCCTCTACGTACACGAAAGCTTTTGCTCGTCCCCAAGTAAGTGCATCAAGCTTGTCGTCCTTTTATTTTGAATTGGTTATTCTGGAATTTATGTTTATATTTGTAATTGTGTTGATTATGCAAAGGAGTTCGGTGACCTTGACATTCCCCGGTCGGAGGCATCGCCAGTGGACAAAATCCTCGATGCCGACCTCGCCCTGAAAATGGCTGCTCGCCTCTTCACTGTGGTAAACCTGAAACACTACAACTTGTTCACAGTTTCAGATCCTGATGCATTGTGGCACATTTTTTAGGGAAGGAAGAAGGTGCCTCTAGTTGAGCATCACTCCGATGGAGGCGATGTGGAGTGGATGCTCGAGGAGGTTTCCCCAAAACACAGGCGACCTCGCCGATCATCTTTGTCTCCCAGAAGGTGCCCTCCTTTGGCCCCTATGGACCACGACATGGCCTCTCACTCCCACAATCAGTAGGCCATGCCGAGGGGCTTCGTCTGTCCCTTTTCTGAGGACTACAATGCTCTCCTTCATGCTTCCCTCAATCCTAGTTCGTCGGGGGCTCATTTTCCTGATATTCCTGCACCCCCTCATCCTTTGGTGAGGGGGTCATCTATCCCTACCCAGCTAGGCGCCCCTGACTCGGAGGGGGCACCTTAGGTGGGTCGTACGGTGTCCTCTTATGGGCAACGGTATACTCGGGTTGCCGAGGGTCTTCCTGAGACTGATTAGAGAAATCTCGGGAATTTCTCCATGTCAAAGCTTGGGGAAACTCTTGTGCGCTCCGACACTTGGGTGAGTTCATGCATCTTACATTGGCCTTACCCTTTTTTTGGCACATCACCATTATTATTATTTTTCTTGTGAAAACTTATACAATGGCCCAATGCTTTGCTGAGTCGGCGTAGGACCTCTCTTCGTCGAATGCGGAAAGGGACCGTCTAATGATCAAGGTTTAGGGGCTTGAGAGGGAACTTACTGACACCATTCTTAAGCTTGAGAAGGCTCTGGCGAAGGCCTCTTCATCATCGAAAAAGAAGAACAGGGCGTATGCCAAGGCCGTGATGCTGCAGGAGAAGGTCGCTCGCCTAGAGGTCAATCTTAGTGGAGCAAAAGCCAAAATCGCAATGTTGCAGGAGAGGGTCACTTCCTTAGAGGAAAATTTGGCTGATATCGAGTACAAATCCATAGAGTGCGCCCTCTACGGAGTATGGAGGCAAAATCCTAACTTCAATTTCTCCTCCTTTGGTGATCACGCCGTTGCCAGGGTGGCTGAGTGGAATGCCTGCGGCAGGAGGACCTGAGATTCTGCTTTTGTGATCTTATCTTATAATTCAATTGGCCTGTGTGCTCATTTGAGCTTATCATTACATTTTTTTTGTTGGAACTTTTATTAGTCCTGTGACATTATCGCGACTCCTTTTGTTCCTCTATGTTTGAGGTCCTTTTGAGCCTGCAAAATGGGGTTCGATAGGTTCTCTTTTTTATATATACTTTTTTATTTATCATGCTTGAGGTCCTTTGGAGCCCATACGAAGGGGTTCGATAGGTCTCTCTTTGGTGCCTCTTGATTGTATCTATAAGGATATGTTGACCCTTTGGGTTCTAGTTATCCTTTTATATACTTTTGCACACGCTTATTATTTCTTGCGAGAAGCGTCCTTCTCGTCATTATTCATAGTACTATTTTTGCAAGGCTCCCTTTTAGGACCCTTTTTGGCTAGACGGCTTGGTGACCGCTCTAGGCTTATTGGTGGGTGCTCTTCCTGAGGTATTTCTTCTCATGGAAGCAGCTGCCTTTATTAGGAGGCTCTTTTTTTTGTAGGACCTTTTGACCTCCTTGATGTTCATAAGGGTAGCTAATCCTAGTGAACTCAAATGATGTTTTGCCAGGTCTTCTTCTTTATTTATAAGGGGTCTTTTTCAGGATATAAGGGTCTCGTTTAAGACATAAGGGTCTCATTACGGACCCTCTTTTTTTTTCTATATACTTTGCCGCCCAAGTGGTTGGCGAGATTTATCTCGGCAGGCACTTTGATCGCTCCATTCACGCATTTTGATAATCATTTTGCTTAAACAAGAATCTTTACTACATATTCATCTAATGTCACATCATATGCATTGGAAACAGGTGAAGTACATGGTAACTTAATGTGACTTCGTTCTTACTACATATTAAGGAGTCTAAGTTGAACTTATAACTATTACATTTAACTTGCATGCTAGATAAAATAATAGCATTCGTGCCTCAACATGGAGGTCTTACTGATAATATTTCTTTAGATGCTCTACGTTCCATGATCTGGGTATCATGGTATCATCCAAGCGTGCAAGCTTGTAGGTGTTAGGGGGCACAACCTGGGTAACTTGATAGGGCCCTTCACAGTTTGTCCCTAAAGTGTTGGGCAGGACTTTTCTTAACACGAGGTCTCCAACTCTGAACACCCTCTCTCGCATCCTTGAATTATAGTATCTTGTGGCTCGTTGCTGATATGATGCCAGCCTTAGTTGTGCCCTTTCTCTCCTCGCTTCCAACAGGTCCAAATTTCCCGCTAATGCTACGATGTTAGCCTGGTCATCATATGCTTGTATGCGGATGGAGTTAATCTTCATTTCTATTGGAAGGACAACCTCGCAGCCATAGGCTAAGGAGAAAGGCGTCTCTCCAGTGGTGGAACAAGGTGTGGTCCTGTAGGCCAAAAGCACATTGGGAAGTTCTTCGATCCAGGTCCCTTTCAACTTGTCCAACTTTGTTTTCAGGTTCCTTTTTAGGATCTTGTTGATGGCCTCCACTTTTCCATTGGATTGTGGGTGTACTACAGCTGAGAAACTCCTCTTGATTCCCTTTTCCCTGCAATATTCTTCGAATACTCCTCCTTCAAATTGCGTCCCATTGTCGGAGATTATCAATATCTAATGAACACAACTGAACTTATCAAAACTTGAAGGAAAATTGCAAGTATAAAATGGAAAATAGGAAGAAAATTCATATATTCCCTTTAGATCAATATGATTTTATAAGAATTTTCCAACCCCCTTCAATGATGAAGTTAGGTCCCCTTTATAGTGGGCTCTAATGGCCCCTGATACATTGTTGTCCTAAAGGACCAGAGTGTACACAAGTACACTGTCAATGTGGTGGCACAGGTAGTAGTGGTGCAGAAGGTCATGGTCTCGGCTCTGGTACATGGTCAGGGTCTGTGGGGATGCCTCCACTACTTATTTGGTACGGGAGTCAGAAAGGTGGCACCTGACATAGTGGCACAGGTGTTTGTGGTGTCGGCTCTGATATATGGTCAGAGACGTGCAGGTAGTGCCTCCACCATTGGTACTAACTTGTACCATCACTACTTGTCTAGTATAGATGTCAGAGTCCATCCTCTGTGCTCCTCAAGGTCGTAGAGCCTGTTCCCGTATGCGTGCCTTGTACCTTAATGTTGCTCTCGTATATCCAAGATACACCCTTACTCCAAGTCCCTTTTTATTTTGTTAAGTATAAGAGGAATTGCAGCCTTGAGTGAGATAAGCATGTGGGAGTCGCGCTCCGCTGGTGACACCTTCCTTAGAAAATAGAGAAGGGCTTCATCAACGGGTCATATGCTCATATCATAGAGGTGTGACCTCACGAGAAAGGAGGGTGCACGTTCCTGGGCACCTGGGTGACGCCTGTGAGATGTGGCCTCGTGAGATGATGCGGTGCGAATCCCTAGGCACCTGGGCAAGGCCTGCGATGCGTGGCCTCGCGAGACAATGCGGTGTGCATCCCTGGGCACCTGGGCGAGGTCTGCAAGGCGTGGCCTCGCGAGACAATGCGGTGCGTGTCCCTGAGCACCTGGGCGAGGCCTGCGAGGCGTGGCCTCACGAGATGATGTGGTGCGCATCCCTAGGCACTTGGGCAAGGCCTGCGAGTTGTGGCCTCGCGAGATGATACGACGCACGTTCCTGGGCACCTGGGCAAGGCCTGCGAGGCGTGGCCTCACGAGACGATGCAGTGTGCATCCCTGGGCACCTTGGTGAGGGTTCACGAGATGGTGCGGTTCGCGTCCTTGGGCACCTAGGCGAGGCCTGCGAGGCACGGCCTTGCAAGACAGTGCGGTGCACATCTCTGGGACCTAGGCGAAGCCTGTGAGGAATAGCCTCACGTGACGATGCGGTGCGCATCCCTGGGCACTTGGGTGAGGCCTGTGAGACGTGGCCTCGCGAGATAATGCAGCGGGCGTTCCTGGGCACTTGGGCACCTGGGCACCTGGCAAGGCCTGCGAGGCTTGGCCACGCGAGACGGTGCGGTTCGTGTCCCTAGGAACCTGGCCGAGGCCTGCGAGGTGTGGCCTCGCACGATGGTGCGGTGCACATCCCTAGGAACCTAGGCGAGGCCTGTGAGGCGTAGCCTCTTGAGACAACATCGTATGCGTCCCTGGGAACCTGGGCGAGGCCTACAAGGCGTGGTCTCATGAGACGGTGCAGTTCGCGTCCCTGGGCGAGGCCTGCGAGGTGTCGCCTCGCAAGATGGTGCGATGTTCATTCCTAGGCACCTGGGCTAGGCCTGTGATGCGTGGCCTTGCGAGATGATGCGGTGCGTGTCCTTGGGCACCTATGCGAGGCCTGCGAGAGGGCCTCGTGGAGACGGGTGTGTGGGTGTGGCCGAGGCGTGGTCCTGCGAGATGTCCTCACGGGATGAGTGTGCGACACTTAGGCACGGGTCCATAGGACCTTCAGCGAGGTAAGCATGAGGCCTGGGCCTTTTAGGGTCAAGTCCAATTTCCAGTGTTCACACCTTTTATATAATAAATTAGGTCATTTATTTTAATTAAAATATCAATAAAATAGAAGATAATATCAACCATTAGGTCGAAATTCTCATGGGTTTTAGGCTCGTGAAATATTCCATTTAATTATAAGTCCATTGGACTTAAAATTAAGGCATGTATTATTTTCTATTGATTTAATTAATTAAAAAATTATTTTAATCATTTATCAAATTAATTATTTATCATTTGAACATTGATTTAAAATTATTTATTAATTTAGACACCAATTTGTCTTAATTAATAAATCTGCCCTAAAATCACTTTTCTTCTCTAAATTTTATAACTCTATGAAACCATCCGAAATTTATTTGGTCAACTTTTATAATTCTAATTTATAATTAAATAATTTAATTGAGAATATCTAGATGATTTTATCCAAGGTAAAGTGGGGACAATGGGCCTATGAAATCAAGCTCCAATAAGTTATCATAAATTTACAAACTTATTAATTCCTCGTGACTCTAATAAAGACTCAAAATTGCACTCTTGAATTCATAGAATGCTCTATAATCAATATAGATATGTTATTTGTTATCCATTGTTACAATCATAATTATCACTCACTCCTCTATAGACAATCTACAGTGAGATGGGACTAAAAATACCATTTTACCTGTAATGCCCCAAATTTCCTAATAAGGTTTAGGACCTTGATTAGGAGGCCGGGAGGGCCGTAATTGATTTATTATGCTATTTAATGATAATATGCATGTTTAGGTGTATTAAATATGCATGTGAACCCATTTGTGATTAATTGGGTGATTTTCATATTTTGGCCATTTCGGGCATTTTTGGCATATATGTGAAATGGGCGTGGTGCTTTGTTATTATTTGGTTATGCCAGGGTTACCCAGCACAAGATGATCCGAGGAGGTGAGCTAGTGGGAAAGTCACAACGGGATTTAAGCTTGACTTGGAGTAAGTCAAGGGGTATTTAGAGCATTATCGGGTTATTGGGTAATGGGAATTAATATTTGGTGATAAATTGGGAGTTAGTAAGATCAGGGGGAAATTCTGGAAGTTTTGACTATAATATCCCCGGGGGTGTTTTTGGGACCCCGAGCACTAGGGTTTATTGGAAGCTACTTAAGCTTGAAGTAACTTTTTTATGAAATAAAAAGAACGTTCTATACGTTCTCTCTCCCTAAAAGTTCCCTTTTCGTCTTCCGATCGTGTTTTCGAAGGTATCTTGAGTTCTAGGACTCGGATTCAAGTGAGGATCGAGGCATAGAAATCCTAGGGAAGATTAGGAGCTTATTAGCTGGAGGATTTAGTTGAAAACAACTCAATCGGAGGTAATTCAAGTATTAAGTTTTAAGTTTTTACAAGTTTTAAGCTTGAATTAGATTTTGTGAATCGTTGAGTTTTTAGTTCGTTTGAGCTTCAGGTTTTGATGGTTTTGGACCATTGGGAAGTTTGATTTGATGATTTGGGAATGTTTAGACATGTTTTTGGGAGGTTTTAAAAGGATAAAAGCGAAGAAAAATGGCTGCCCCAAAGTTGGGCCGCAGCCCTGGTTCGATGAAGCTGGTGGCAGGAGTTGTTCCTGCTGGGCGCCGCGGCCCTTGCTTCAGAGTTGGCTGGGGGCCACGTCTCAAGGTTCCAGGGCCGCGGCTCAGGCAGGCTTTTGAGCCCGTGTGCATGTTTTGACCCCGGGAACATGGCTTTAGGCCTCGGGATCATTCCTACTACCCGAATTAGTGAGGATTGATGTCTTGGAAGCTAATTTTTTATTCAAGGATTGGTTTTAGAACTTGAAATCATTGGATCACCATTTGTGGTTGTGACTAGGTTATCACTAGAGGCTTGGAATCGGGATCGTTCTTGTGGCTCGTTGTCGGTAACATGTGCTTGGACCGAAGGTAAGAAAACTGCACCCCATACATGACATGCATTGCTTTGTTTGATGCATGTTGGATGTTTAAATGTAAACATTGATAGCATATTGAATGCTTAGCAATCTTGTTCATTTGCATATGATTATTATTTAGGCATGCTGGATGATTAAGTGTGATGCATGTGATGCATGAGAAACATGAGATTAGGGCATGCCATGAATGATGAATATGAGATTGATCAGAGCTGAGTCTCTGTGTTTGTAGATGAACAGTATTATGCTAGCAACTATTAAGTAAGCATGATGAATGCCCCATCTTTGGATCTTTGACATATGATATGTGCTTGGTAGCATTGCTTACTTGTGAATGGCACTGACTCATTAGTCAGGGCATTGACTCATAAGTCAAGGATGGTTTTAGCATGTTTAATGCAAGCCAACAAAGATTAGATCTAATCGACATTTGCATTAGATGACCCAACAAGAGCATTAATGCCGGACCAACCCCAAGTTCGATGAAAACTTAAAGCGCTTGTGTGACTTACCCATCAGTCACTCATTTGTTAGGCTAGAGACTTACCCATCAGTCTCTCATCTATTCAAGCTGGTGACTTACCCAGCAATCACTCATCTATTTAAGCTAGTGACTACCCATAAGTCACTCATCTGGTAAGAGCCATTGCAGGAAAGTCCAGGTAACGGTTTCGTTACACGACTATGGGCACCGAGCCCCATAGTGACTTGCTTGTCAGTCACTCAGTATGGTTAACAGAACCTCAAAGTGATATTCACTCATCTATTCACAGGTATAAGCTCTGTATGATCATTTTGATCATCATATGCATGGCTTTGGGTGCTGAGCCCCGTAGTGACTTGCTTGTTGGTCACTCAGTATGGTTTACCAGAACCTCAAGTGTTGAAACACTCATTTGATTAGGATTGACTTGATAGTCATCCAATCAGAAGAGCAGGATTTCTTATCCTAGATACCCCAGCATTGTTTGAACTTATTTGCATGCTTGAATAAAGTTATGTTTGCTAGGCATGTCAGATATGATTTGATGCCATGACATTACTGTTCATGAGCATATGAGTTTGCTTGCTGGGCTTCGGCTCACGGATGCTATGTGGTGCAGGTAAAGGCAAAAGAAAGCTGGACCATCCTTGAGTTGGAGAGCTTAGGTGGCGATGTGTACATATGCAGCTACTCGACCGCCACGACCGAGTTTGAAGGAAAGGAACCAGGGCTAAACCCTGTTTTGCCGCTTAGATCGGCTGGTTGTAAACATTTTGTTGTAATAGACATTTAAATTATATTTTTGGGATCCCAATGTATATAATAAACGTTCTAATGAAACATTATATCTTAGCCAAAAATTTTAATCCCTAAACCGCTATTCATACTTAGTTACACGTTTATGGCCAAATGACTCGAATAGTGAGTTTAGCACTGTTTGCAATGTGCACTGTAACGATCTCTGGAGTTGGGGCGTTACATTACCCCTGATTGTATTTTATCCTTAAAACTCTTAGTTCTTTGTAAATGATATTTCAGTAAACTAATATTAATAATTGAAATGAGATCTCTATCATTTAGCACCTTGAACCAAACTAAAAGAAAATAATCGTTTTACTTCTTCATTAGAAGTTATAGATGTTCATATATTTGATTAACACTCCCACTCAATTGTACAACTAAGTTCCCAAGATGTAAGCATGGGCTAGTTAGTAAGGTAAGCTGGTAACATACAAGTCAAAGAACTCAAATAATACAATAAGTTAGAATACTAACCACTTAGAATTGAGATTGAATTGACTTATGGTCAACTGTATGATATGACTAGAATAGATAATAATGATATATTTAAATCCTTCTAGCTGATCCACATAAATGACTTCGTCAAGCTTCCCATTGAGAAAAGTTGTCTTGACGTCCATTTGTCAGATCTCATAGTCGAGAGCGGCTTCTATGGTAGGAGTATGTGGATGGACTTGAGCATGGCTACTGGACTAAAAGTTTCCTCATAGTCCACGCCTTCTCTTTGAGTATAACCATTTGCCACTAATCGAGCTATATAAGTTTCAATATTTCCATCAACACCTCATTTCTTCTTGTAGATCCACTAGCACCCAATGGCCCTAAAGTCACTAGGTGCTTCCACAGGATCCCAGATAGAACTTAAGTACATGGACTCCATTTCCTGTTTCATGGCTTCGAGCCATAGTTCCTTTTCAGGGCTAGCCATTGCCTGTTTGAAAGAAAACAGATAATCATCAATAGTGCCACCAACAACCAAATTGGTTTCACCATCCAAACCATAGCAAACTGTGTTTCTAGAAACCCTCCCAGCACGACGAGGGTCTATGACTGTTTGCTTAGGAACAGTGGTACTTTCTTCATTTAAATCGACTTGCATCGATTGGACATGAAGAGTGGGAATTTCATCATCAAATTGTGTTGATGATGATGGAACTTTGGTTTCAGTCAATTCTTCAACCAACTCCTCTAAAACTACTTTGCTGCGCAGTTTGAAGTTTTGGACATAGTCATTTTTCACAAAAGTAGCATTTTTAGAAGTAAACACTTTCTTTGCTGAATGACTATAGAAAATTCCACCCGAGTGCCTTTAGGATAGCCAACAAACATGAAAACTTGTGCTCGTGGTTCGAGCTTTCCTTCGTTTTTCCTCAGGAGGTAGGCGGGACACCCACAGATTCTAAAATGACGTAAACTAAGTTCACGATCATTCCAGCGTTCTAAAGGTGTTTGGAGTATTGATTTTGACAGTACGACATTTTGAATGTTGTTCGCAATTTCAATTACATGTCCCCAGGATGAAGTTGTCAGAGTTGAGTAACTAAGCATGCATCTAACCATTTCCAATAAAGTTCTGTTCTGGTGTTCCGCTACACCATTTTGTTGCGAGGTACCCGGAGCAGTAAGTTGTGATAAAATCCCAAGTTCAATTAAATTATCTTGGAATTACAAATCCAAATATTCTCCACCAATATTATATCACAAGATCTTTAAAGTTTTACCTAATTGGTTCTGAGCCATAGCTAGGAAATCCTGAAACTTTGAAAATGTTTCTGGTTTCCTATGCATTAGGTAAAGACATGAGTATCTATAGTCATCGCTAATGAAAGTGACGAAACACTCAAAACAACCCCTGGCTTGTACATTGAAAGGTCCACAAAAATCTAAATGAACAAGTCCAAATGGTTCCTTGGCCCTATTACCCTTTCCAGAGAATGGACACTTGGTCAATATTCCTTGTTGACAAGATTCACAGACAGGTAATTAATCTAAGGTGAGTTCCCTCAAAGGCCCGTCTTTTGTAAGTCTGTGAATTCTATCATAACCAATGCGACCTAGTCTTAAGTGCCATAAATATGTCATGTTATCATTATTGATCTTGTAATGTTTATTGGTCCTAGGTTTATCTAATTTGAATAAATCATTCTTTAGAGCGAGGGGTTCGTTAGGTTGTAGAATATAAAGCCCGTTTTCCAAACATGCAATACACAATTGTGATCCATTGAAAGAAATAGAAATATTAAAAGTTGTGAAAGTCATAACAAATTGTTCTAATTGCAACATGGAAATTGAAATTAAATTTCTAATAAATTCCGGAATAAAAATACATCTTTCAAAATTAAATATTTATTTTCGAACTTTAGGCGAACTTTTCCTCTAGTTTGGACTGTAACGAATGCTCAATTCCAAACTCTAATCTTTAAGCAACCTTAATCCACTTCCTATTGGGAAAACTTATACAGGATCTTTTTTTATTTTCATGTTGATCTAATATTAAACAAATTAATATTAGATAACCTAGAACATGTTTCTAAAATTGAATTCAAAGAGAAATGATGATAAGAATACTTACATTATACGCAGCAGAATAATAGATTCATTCCTTCAGTTTCTCTAACCCTTGTATCCTTTCTGTCGCAGAGTATTACCAAGAAACTGAGCTGATCTTAAATTTTCTTTACAGTCTTCCAAAGTATCCTTGGAATCACCTTGACTAGGGTGGGAAATTATCAACACATGAGATAGATACAGAGAGAAGTGAAAGAATAATGAGGCTTAGAAAAGGACTTATCTTTAGAGAGAATCTAAAACCTATCAGAAAACAAGTGTTTTGTAATCTCATTTCAACTCTCACTTAACATTCCTTTTATAGACTCAATTAGGTCATTTGTTTAATTAACAAATCAATAAAATAATAGCCAATTAACAGCCTTAGGACGAAATTATTATGGGATTAGGCCCGTGGAATTTCTCATTTAATTATTAGCCCGTTGGACTTAAAATCAAGGCCTGTATTATTTTCTATTGATTTAATTAATTAAACAATTATTTAATTAATTTATTAAATTAATTATTCATAATATGAACCTTGATTTAATCTTATTTAATAATTTAGAGACCAATTTATCTTAATTAATAAATTGTCCATAATTTCTCTTTTCTTCTCAAAATTACATAACTCTGTGAAAATATCCAAAATTGACCTGGTCAACTTTGATAATTGTAATTGATAATTTAATCAATTAATTGAGATTATCTAGATGATTTTATCCAAGGTACAGTGGCGACCATGGGCCTATGAAATCAAACTCCAATAAGTTGTCATAAATCTAACAAATAAATTTACTAACTAATTAATTTCTCGTGACTCCACTAAAGACTCGGAATTGCACTCTTGAATTCATAGAACGCTCTATAACAAATATATAAATGCTATTAATTATCCATTGTTACAACCATAATTGTCACTCAATCCTCTATAGACGGTCTACAATGAGATGAGACTAAAATAACGTTTTACCCCTCATTGTATTTTATCCTTAAAACACTTAGTTCCTTGTAAATGATATTTCTGTAAACTAATTTAATTACTAAAATGAGATCTCTATCATTTAACACCTTGAACCAAACTAAAAGGAAACCATCATTTTACTTCTTCGTCAGAAGCTATAGATGTTCATATCTATGATTAACACTCCCACTCAATTATACTACCGAGTTTCCAAGATGTAAGTATGGGCTAGTCCATAGGGTATGTTGGTAACGAACATGTCAAAGAACTCAAATAATACAGTTAGTTAGAATACTAACAAATCAAAATTGAGATTGAATTGACCTATGGTCAACTATATGATATGACTAGAAAAGATAATAACGGTATGTTTACTTATCCTATCAACTGTCAATATCGGTCCAGTCCGATGTAACAAATACATTCGATCTTATCTACTATGCTAATGTTCTGGAAAGAACATAACACTACAATGTGTAATTAGATCATATTATAGATTGGCAAGTGAGTATAAATCCTGTGCACTGACTATTCTTAGGACTAACTTATTTTGAACTTATAATTATATTTATATTCTACTGTGATTACGTCACTATAAATACGATTAGCTATATGCTCCGGATTTAATAGAAGTTTATATTAAACAAATAATCATGAAAATAAAACATGTGCGCAAAGTGATTGACCAAGTCAAAAAATGATTTCTATTCTTTTATGGGTTTATACCTTTTTGGACCCTGTGTTTTTTTCTATTACCTGTTTGGACCCTGTGTTTTGACAAATTACTTTTTGGACCCTATGTTTTGTAAAATGGTTAAAATAGAACCCTAAACTCAATTTTGATGAAGAAAAATTGAATATAACAACACAGTTTTTAAGCATAATGAATTTATTTTTGTTATGAATTGTTAGTTTGGTAAATTATTTTTTATTTTAGTTGAGAAAACATTGACCAAAATCGGGTTTAGGGTTCTATTTTAACCATTTTACAAAACATAGGGTCCAAAAAGTAATTTGTCAAAACACAGGGTCCAAGCAGGTAATGGAAAAAAACACAGGGTCCAAAAAGGTATAATCCCTTCTTTTATTGATAGTGAATGAGATTACAAAGAAATTGTGTTTTAATTAGGGCATAAAACCCAACACTTCCTCCCACGATTCAAGAAGCTATAAAGAGTTACAAACATTGTTAGTGGATCCAGAATCAATAATCCAAATGGATTTATCATTCTCTAAAACACATGTGTTCTAAGATAAATGAACTACAATCATTACCTTTGTTTTTCGCTGCTAGAAACATGGGTAAATCTTGATTCCAATGCCCCTTTTCTTTTCAGTGAAAGCACTTACCTTTACCTTTCTTGTTATTCTTTTTCTTCCCCTTAGGAATCTGTGCACTTGGTTGTGCGCTCGTCTTTGTAGCCTTTGCGGGCCTGGGGTTGTTGTTTTGTCCATCTTTCCTCTTGTTTCCAGCTTTTGAAGACGAAACTTGGTTAGCTTCAGCATTAGCTAGATCAACAGCAGCAACAGCAGTCTTCTTTTCACCTCCCATGCTTAGTCCACCCATGATAGACTCAAAAGTTTGAAGCTCGTTCATGAGCTGCGTCAGACCATAGTTGAGTTTATTCAACACATAGTTTGTGGTGAATGGCAGGAAAGCTGGAGAAAGACTATTGATGATTAAGCCGACTTGAGTCTCATCACCTATAATTGCTCCATGCAGTTCAACTTCCTAAAAGTAATTGTCATCTTGCTAAGGTGATCACAAATGTGTGGAGACAGTGCCATCTGAGCATTGACATATTTCTTTGTGGCCTCAAAACGAGTCTGCACATACTTTGCATAGATGTTCATATCTATGATTAACACTCCCACTCAATTATACAACCGAGTTCCCAAGATGTAAGTATGGGCTAGTCCGTATGGTAAGCTGGTAACGAATAAGTCAAAGAACTCAAATAATACAATCAAGTAGAATACTAACCACTCAGAACTGAGATTGAATTGACATATGGTCAACTATATGATATGACTATAATAGATAATAATGGTATGTCTACTTATCCTATCTATTGTCAATATCGATCAAGTCCGATGTAACAAATACATCTGATCTTATCTACTTTGCTAATGTTCTAAAAAGAACATAACACTGCAATGTGTAAGTAGATCATATCATAGATTGGCAAGTCAGTGTAAATTCTATGCACTGACTAATCTTAGGACTAACTTATTTTGAACATATAATCATATTTCTATTTCACTGTGATTACATCACTATAAATATGATTAGCTATATGCTCGGGATTTAATATAAGTTTATATTAAACAAATAATCTTGAAAATAAAACATGTCAGGAAAGTGATTGACCATGTCCAAAATTGATTTTTATTCTTTTATGGATAATAAAACGAGATTACAAAGAAATTGGGTTTTAAGTAGGGCATAAAACCCCAACATCATGTACATTAGCTTTTGGGCCTTATTCCAGACTGTTGTGAGAGACTCGGTTTCAAGGTAGTCTATTATGGGAGTCATCTAGGTAGGTTGTGAGTCTATCATGTTGACGTCGTCTTCGTCAGGCTTGGCTATGCTCGACATTGGTAAGAATTCAACTGGTCCCACATTGAGTGTATCGGCTTCCTTGTTCGTGGCGAGTCAAGCTAGAGCATCTGCATTCAAATTCTGTTATCGTGAAACTTGCTCAATCGCGTAGAATTCGAATTGTCTTACTACTGCTTTGACCTTCTCCAAGTTTGTTGCCATTATAACCCTCCGAGCTTGGTATTCTCCTAGGAGCTAGTTGAAAACCAATTGCGAGTCACTATAGCAGTGAATGGATTTTTCGTTTAGCTTGGTAGCTATTCGAAGTCCTGCTAATAGTGCCTCATATTCAACTTCGTTATTTGATGCCTCAAAGCCAGACCATAAGGCTGAGTAAAACTTGTTTCCTGATGGGGGTAATTAGGATAATTCTTGCCCCCAACCCAGTCTCGTTTGAAGAACCATCGACGTAAAGTCTCCACAGCTTGTGGGCTGGGGTTACGACTTCCTCGTTTGAGATTCAAGTGCATTTGACTATGAAATTTTACAAGGCATGTCCTTTTATCATCGTTCTTGGGTAATATATGATCTCAAACTGTCTTAGTTCGATCGCCTATTTCAATAGTCTCCCCGACACTTTAGGTTTTAACAATATTTGCCTCAATGGTTGATCAGTCAACACATGTACGAGATGCACCTAGAAGTAGGGTCGGAGTTTTTGGGATGCATGTATCAAGCACAGGGGTAGCTTTTCCATTAATGGATACCTCGACTCTACCCTCAGTAAACTTGTGCTGACATAATAAACTGGTTTTGGTACTTTCTTATCCTCTCAAACAAGTACCGCACTAATTGCATGTTCGGTCATAGCGAGGTACACGTACAATATTTCCCCTGTGACTGGTTTGGATAAGATAGGTGGTTCAGTGAGATGTTTTTAAGGGCTTGAAAAATGAGCTCGCACTAGTCTTACCATTCAAACTTTTTTCTCCCTCTCAAAAAATCAAAGAATGGTAGGCATCTCTCTGTAGATTTTGATATGAACGTACTTAAAGCTGCCATTCGTCCAGTTAAGCACTGGACATCTTTATGCTTTCGAGGTAAAGGCTTGTCAATCAAAGCCTTTATCTTATCCAGTTTTGCCTCTATGCCCCGAGCATTTATTATAAATCCGAGAAATTTTCTTGAGGCTACCCCAAATGAGCATTTTTGTGGGTTGAACCTCATGTTGTACTTTTGGTGTTTGGAAAAACACTATGCAAGATCATAAACATGGTGAAAATTGTGTATGAACTTGACTAACATATCGTCCACATACACTTCCATATTGTTCGCTATGTGCTCGGCAAACATTATATTTACCAGTCTCTGGTATGTGGACCCGACATTCTTGAGTCCAAAAGGAATCACATTGTAACAATATAGACCTTTATCAGTCATGAAGCATGTATGTTCCTAATCGAGTGCATGCATGGTTGTCTGGTCATATCCATAATATGCGTCCATAATCGACATGATGTCATGACCTGAGGTAGCATCCACGAGTTGATCGATTCAAGGTAGGGGAAAGCAGTCCTTTGGACATGCCTTGTTGAGGTCTAAATAGTCAATGCAAGTTCACCACTTGCCATTGGGCTTCGGGACTAGAACTGGGTTGGTTATCAAGTCTGGATAGAAAGTATCTCGAATAAACTGATTTGCTTTTATTCTTTCGACCTCCTCTTTCAAGGCCTTCTTCCTTTCATCATCGAGGAGCCTTCTTTTATGTTGATTTGGGGGGAATTTTTTGTCTATTTTCAATGCATGGCTTATAATGTTTTGGGTGATCCCAATAATATATGAGTGTGACCATGCGAATACATCCTAATTTTCCCTCAGGAAGTAGATTAATTGTTATCTCACAACCTTTGGAAGGTTCTTCACAATCTTTACCACCTTGGTGGTGTCCCTATCACTGAGCTCTTCAACTGGCCTGAGATTGGCCCTATCCTCATCTATCCTTGGGTCAATCTCTTCTTCGACCTCATATATTGCTTCCCTTATTTCTTCAATAACAACCAGTGTCTACGCACTTGTTTGGCTTTTACCCTCATCGAGATGTTGTAGCATTCTCGAGCGCCCAGTTGGTCTCCTTTCAACATCCTAATTCCATTGGGTGTTGGGAATTTTATGGCCAGGTGCCTCATGGATGTAACTGCACCCAACCCAATCAGGGTTGGTCTCCCGAGTAGTACATTGTAGGTCGAAGGGGTGTCAACCACGATGAACTCTATTATCTTGTTTATCAAGACTAGGTAGCCTCCCAAGGTTACTAGGAGCTCGATAGATCCCGTACTTTCGATTCCCGCCCCTGAAAATCCATATAGTGTTGTCGGGCAGGCTTTTAGGTCTTGAACGGAAAGTCCCATTTTCTCCAGGGTAGCCTTATAGAGGATGTTGACCGAGCTCTCGTTATCGACCAGGACTCGGCGCACAACATCTTGCTTACAACATCTCCAGGATGAACAAAATGAACATTTTTTTTCATTATTTCTACTTTTTTCACTTATGCTTCAAGCGTTATTAGACTCATTCTGACTAAATTTAAATAATATTATTTTTTGTTGGCATACATATATGTATGCGTTTATCATTCTGAACTTGTGGTGCTTATTTTGTGCAGGGATAATTTTTTAAAACATTCATTAAACCAACTTCATTTCTCTCCCCCTAATCAAGAGAATTTTTAAAAAATGAATATAACCTATATGGATTTTAATATATCACAATAAATCAACATTTGTTCAAACCCATACATATTATTGGGTCATTAAACTTCGTATTCAATTAATAACAATTATGAACTTGTTTTATTTTCAAGAATGAGTCGTATATATGTGTAATTAGAAATATACAAACTTCTTATTTTGTAAGTTCATGATCATATATGATCTTATCGCATTGATAAAAAAATTATGCAATATAAATTTAACAATGGTTTATATAGGAAAAATAGTTTTCGAAAGAAATATAATTTCAACTTATAGTTTTTTTTTAAAAGTTTAATACATAAATGCACTAACATTGCACTTTTATAAATTATATGTAGTAAGAAATTTAATAATAAAATTGCATAAGTTAAAATATTTTTTAGAAAATAAAAAATTTGAGAACTAGTTAAAGTATACATATTTTTCTTTTTAAAATTACAATATATTCAAATTTGTTTTCACTTCCCATATGAAAAATATATATACATATTTTATTGAGCACCATATAAGAATTAATAATGAAAAGAATCTTCTCGTTCTTCATTAAAATTTAGGAAAATTATTTGCATTTTATTGCATTTGATTGATCATGTCAAAACAATCCAATTAATGAACTTTAGGTTCACTATACTTTTGTTTTTTTTTTTTTGGTGAATAAGAATCATTGTATTGCTCAAATCTATATCATTGACATTTTTCAACCTTTGACTCTAAGTGCTCTAAAACCCCACCTGTCCTGACATCTATACAATCTTATATAGTATCTTTACAAATTTAAAAACCACTCTCTATCTACACTCCTTGTTTTACTCGACATTATCATGGACAATCTAAGTTTAAGTACTCTTTGAATGATTTACATGCCAAAGTTTATGAGACCATAATACATCATTTCGCACTCTCCATATATGATACACCAATAAGGCAAGAGTGACTATAAGAATACTCTATCTGACTTTGCTCAAATGCTTCGCTTTGATAATCCACTAAATCAATCGTTGATATTGCTCTATTTGTGCTCTCCATCCTAGCCAATTCTTCACTTTCAACAAACAAGCCTTGCTATATGTACACTGAAAGAACAAGTGTTGAAAGTCTTCATTGTGCTCACACAATAGACAAGCTGGCTCCAAGCATGGATTGTGCCCAGCTTCTGTAACATTACTAACCACAGAATGAGCCTGTACCTAGGGAAGCTAAGCCTCTCCCGAACTAGATTCCTCCACTGCACTTTGAGAGGGTGATCAAAGAGAATATCATGACCTATTTTAATACTATAGTTCATTGCTATAAAATATGCCTTATCCAATTTGGCTCTAAAGAGATCTTTAATGGCAACTAATTTCTTCCAATACCAGCTGCAATCTGATTGCGTTTTATAGTCCCACTAGTCCACTTTTGTCAGGTAGATGTTGCGAATCCATCAAACCCACAAATTATCCTTCTTAGATGCAATGGCCCATACATACTTCCCTAGAGATGCCATGTTCCAGTTTGTAACCTCCCTAAAGCCCAAACCTCCAGCTGGCTTGCACTACTAGAAATATAGGCGTTTACTTCAGTTTTTATACTGAGCATATAAAAAAGCTAAAGTAAAAACCTTTTCAAACTCTTTTACTTCGCTTTTGAATTTGACGCTTTGAAAAAAATTACATACTACTTCGCTTTCTTAACAAAACGAAGTTAAAAATTCAAAGTGAAGAGGGCCATGTTTGGTTGCACATGCCTGTGACTTCTGTTTAGAGATAATAAAGATGTGAAAAAATGGCCAAGCCAAATGCGGCCCTTGTGCACCTTTTACTTCGGTTTTTAGGTAAAATAAACCTCCTATGTCAAAAATCCCATCCAAGGATAAGACGAACCGTAATTCTCTGACTAGCCCACATCTGTCATCAGCTGGGTCTCACATCAATCCAGAAAACACTCTCAACGAAGGCCAACAATTTTCCGATCACATCATGAATCGCATCCATGTTAGCCTTCAGTTTATGGTGAGAGAATTTTGCAGAGTTAAGGGAATAAACATAGTCGTCTCAATTCCACTGGACCCATCATTCATGAATCGTGAGTCAATCTTTATAACTTCAGAGGATGTGGAACAAGTTGCTACCTTGCATATGATTGGAGGCTCAGCAATGATATTTGGATTAAGGTATCCCTTAAACTAATTCTTTTGAATGATATGAAATTTAGAATGGTTATGAGTAATGCTCTGTGATCTGTTGCAAATTTTCATAGTAAATTAAATGTTTACAGGTTTGGGTAGTCATATTTATAGGGGAAGCTCTGCCGAAATTTTTCAAAAATATTTAACACTTAAGAAAATTTTGCAGATGCATTTCGGAGTCCCTATTTCCAAATCAGCGTGTCTTTTACAAGTTTTTTGACATTGAGCGTCTTAGCATTAATAATGTTAACGATGTAGAACGATCAACCATTGACTTGGCGAATTGGTTGATGACCACAAAAAGAGTTGGTCAACTATACTTTATACCTTGGAACATACGGTAAGAAATACTATAAACTTTTCTTATTTGATTATTCATATATTAAAATTTTAATTATTTTATTTAACACGCTTATTATTTTAGGGAACATTGGATGTTGGTGATTGCTATGCCAAAAAGAAAAATCGTGTTCTTGGATCCACTGAAAGCACACAATGGTCCTGAAGAAATTGATTCAATGATAATGAGGTAAGTTTTAAAATTTTTAAAATATTTCTTAATATGAAACAACTATTACATGTTACTACATTTTAATATCTTTTGTTAATTTTCTTTTTAAATAGTGCATATTATAAGGCTTCTTCCAAAGAATTACTCGGCAATCCTACAAAGATATTCAATGTTTCATGTCCAAGACAACCACAAAGTCATGAATGTGGTTTTTTATGTGTTGAAGTGCATTATAGATCTTGTACGGGCATCAAATGCAATAGAAACCTTAAAAGAAAAAGTGAGTTCATTTTTTACAACGTATTTTGGTATCGATAATCTATAAAATTAATTTATATTTATTAATTTTACAGTTTGATGGGAATAAGCAATATTGTGAGATTGCAGACCTCTCACCAATCCAACACGAATGGTTAGGTCGATTGATGACATACATTTACCAGTAAGCCTATTTTGTTTATAAGTTCGTTTAGTTGTAAGTTTAGTTTTATGTAAATGTATTAATGTTAAGGCTAGCTATCTTACTTAAGTACTTGCATTTTATATCCTTATGTATGACATTTTTAATTAATGAAAGTCAACATATTTTCATCCAAAAAAAATTCTTAACCAATTCCAATTGTAAAAATATATATAACTATAAATTCATATAATTAGACTGTTGAAAAAAAATTAGGCCAAAAAATATATATAATTAGACCATTTAAATAAAATTAGGCCAATATATATATAAATAGAATTGGGCGATTTAAAAATAATCAGAAATAATTATTAAAAAAAATGGGGCACTTTCTACTTTGGTTTTTACCTAAAAACCGAAGTAAAAGGTGCACTTTCCCAGGATGGATGCGTGCCCCACTTTCTACTTCGGTTATTATGTAAAAACCGAAGTAGAAAGTCAGGGTTCTACTTCAGTTTTTAACTACTTTTTACTTCGCTTCAAACTACTGTGGTTGCGAATTTTAGCGAGAACTGAAGTAAATCAAGCTTAAAAACCGAAGTAAAAGCCATTTTTTCTTGTAGTGTTGGGAAGACAGATTTTGTTCCAAGCATCTAGGCCTGGCCCCGAATAGTCAGCCATTCCTTTCCAAAGAAATGCTCTACAAATGGCTTCAATAACTCTCAGTAACTGCATCAGTAATGTCATTATTTGAGCCCAATAGGAATGAATAGAAAGAAGTACATAATTAATCAAAGTAACTCTTCCCATATATGATAACTTCCATGAACTCCACTGTTTAATCTTGTGGACCATTTTTTCTAGTGTAGTCCCACATTCAGCAGAAGAGAGTTTCCTTGAACAAATTGGAATACCAAGGTAACGAAAGGGTAGATTACTTCTAGTGAATCCCAAGACGGCCAGCACCCTGCAAACCTCATACTCAGCCATACCACTACAATACACAGCTGATTTAGACTCATTGGGGACAAGACTAGAAGTCCCAGAGAACAATTGGAGCCGCTAAGCATCCGTAGAATAGAAATATAATCACCATTCAAGAATAATAGGAGATCATCCGCAAAACACAAGTGATGTAACCTTAATACAGAACATCTGTCATGGAATTTATAACCAGGTGAGGCTCCCACTTTAAGCATAAGTCTAGACAAGTATTCCATACCCAGTACAAAAAGCAATGGAGACTCTTCAGGAAACAATTTCATCTAAGAAGTATTCACTATACTATTTCACTAAAGTTTTCACCATATACATAATTGCTATAAGTTTATGTTTTTTATACTAGAGAATGAAACAATGTCAATATCCTTGAAATCATATAATAACATTGACTCTTTAGGAATCAGAAGTCTCCATTTGATTTTTGTAATATACTATGTTCAGCAACATTATGTTTCAAAATTTTCTCTATCCAATTGTGTTTTCAAATATAAACAACTTCGTCATTCATTCAAGTTAATACACAATGATAATAATCATATTTGTTGTAGCCAAATAGATATAATCATAATATGAATATATCACTCATTTCTTTCCAACAAGTAGTCAAATTTATTAATGAAATAAATCATTACTCTCTTATGATTTGATATATTATATATATTTAGATGTACGACCGATACATATTATAAGTCAAATTTTTTCCACATTCACAATCATATAGAAATTGTATAACTAGTACACATGATATATTTTATTTTAGATAGCAATTGTGTTAAGGTTTCATCAATAATATTCTCAAATAATTTTTGTGACTTTATAACATTTTGAGGAATGAAATTATAAATTACATTTTGATCGACGAAGTTCACTATAATACTAATAATATAGGCAATTCACTTATAGAATTTTGTAATGAATTACTGACATAAGTAGTGACTATATATTTTTCTTATCACTAATAATTATTTGAATATCATTCAATTCAAGGAATACATTGAAAATGTCTTACTTGCTTTTGGCAAGAAATATTGCATATATGAGAACATGACTAGTATATATAATACCGATACTCTTTAAAATGAATTTTTTTTTCGATCATTCTCTTCAAGGAATGACGTTTAAATGTATACAAAAAATAATATATATGTTAACTTTTTTATTGCACAATAAACATACATCCAATTAAATATCAAAGGTAATTACACCTAAATTATTATATCCTCTTCATATTTTTTTTTCAATCATTTTCATCATTATTTCATATTTTGATGCTATTTTCTTAAAATTCTTTTAGGCCATAAAAAGTCAATCTCACTTTGCATCAATCATAATAAATTTCAATTTTCTTTAATTATGCCCATAAATTTCATATAATTGACAAATATGAAATATTCACCTCAGGAAATTTGCTAAAATATCACAACTCTTTAGCAATTATATTTCTTTTCAATATTGTTAAAGAACACACACACACACACACACACATATATATATATATATTAATAAATAATTATAATAAATAATATCACTTTTATTTTGTCCCCCAAGCTCCAATAAGTTACCGTAAAATTATTATCGAATAATTTCACTGCATTATTAATTCCTCGTGAATCCACTAAAAACTAAAAATTGCACTCTTGAACTCATAGAACACTTTACACTTAAAGTAAATATATTATCTATTGTTACAACCATAATTTTTCATTCAACCCTTTATAGATGATTTACAACTGAGTTGGGTACAAATTATAGTTTTACCCCTCATTGTATTTTATCTTTAAATACCACAAAGTTCTTTGTAAATGATATTTCTGTGAACTTTAATCACAAAAATGAGTAATCAATTATTTAACTCGTTGAACCAAGCTATAAGGTGATCATCATTTCCCTTCTTTCTAGAAGCTATACATGTTCATATCTATAATTAACATTCCTAGTCAATGATACTACTAAGTCCCCAAGATGTAAGTATGGGCTAGTCCGTAGGGTAAGCCGGTAACGAACAAATCATAGCACTTGAATAATACAATCAATTAGAATAATAACCATTCAGAATTGAGATTGAGTTGAGCTATGATCAACTTTATGATATGACTATATTAGATAATAACGGTACATTTACTTATCTATCTAAAGTCAATATCGGTCCAGTCCGATGTAAAAAATACATCCATTCTAATCTACTTTGCTAATGTTCTAGAAAGAACATAACACTACAATGTGTAAGTAGACCATATCGTAGATTGGCATGTCAGTGTAAATTCTGTTGACTAACTTATTTTTTAACATATAATCATATTTATATTCCACTATGATTACGACACTATAAATATGATTAGCTATATGCTCAGGATTTAAAAGAAGTTTATATTAAAGTGATTGACAAAGTAAAAAATGATTTATATTCTATTATTGATAATAAAAATGAGATTACAAAGAAATTGGGTTTTAATTAGGGCATACAACCCCGACAATTCCACCTAGCAAACATCATGGTGGTTACTTGTTCCATGCGCAATAATGATACCGAATAGTCTGATGATCATGGAGGTCACCGTACAGCCATTCCCACTTGGGAAAGTACGTCCACAAAGCGTCATCCTAGAAAATAGCATGTGGACCAAGAAGATTCTTCAAGTTCAGCATCACGTTCCTCGAACCCAAATTTGGGGTACCTGATTGCCATTGAAAAGGAGAATGCATAGCTGAGAAAGCCATATTGCCCCAGCTAATAAGAGAATTTAGGAGGTTCGGGCTCAATTACCCCCACCTACAACCGATGAAAATGTCAGAAGGAGGCAAAGGGGGTCCCACAGATCTCGGTCCCATTGAAATAATCAACCTAATGTAAGTCGTTTCGTTAGAACAACAACACCGAGCTTCGTGCCTTCGAAATGGATTCCTAAGAGTAACCCTCCTACTAATAACAATAGGAATGGACAAGCGACTCACATTCACATAAATAATCTTGACTAGACAGGGCGAGCTGAGACCACATCGAGAACAGCAGAGATCCCATTGAATCCGCCAAAGCCTCAGCCAGCCGCTCAGGTACCACGTAATAACTCTGCACTACCTCCAACTTGGGAAATCGAAGTAGATAATGGGAGAGCTAATCTGTTCCGCCCAGATGGAACGCAAATTGCTTCATCAATAAGGCATCTTGCGTCACCTATTTTCCATCTGACACCACAACGCCCACAGAGGAATGCTTCAGGGGCGGGAATGAAATGAGACATTCTATACCTGCAGAAGACACATATGCTCCACGATCTCACGCTAATAATCCAGCTCCTTGACCTCAACCACGAGTAGTAAGCTTCGCGGGTGGCATTTGCTGGACAGAGAGCCAGCGCGGGGGTAGGACCGAAAATGCCCGTAACACGAAGTCCCATAGGCACAAAAACAATCTAAGAAATCAATTGAGTTCAGCTCAAAGCTTGCGCTCTAATCCATGGTCTGACTAGTGTGATCATCTAAACATGCAAAGAGGATAGTCAACTCGCTATGATGATCTAAGCTATGCTTAAGTAAGCGGAGATCCATCTATCGTGTTTGACAATGGGAACGACCCGCTTAACTAAGCTCAAGCTTGGAGGGAAAATAACCAATCCAAGACGCACAATAGGATGGGAGATGGTAACCAGGTCTTAAATAACCTAGAGACAAATGATTTAACCCTTGATTGACTGGACTTAATGGAGGAGAAAATGAAAAGGCTCCTATTTGGGAAAAATATAGATGATTGCGATCTTAATGTGGAGCTTGAGCCCTTTGCCCCTCATATCACAGTAGCTCTGTATCTTATTGGCTTCAGGATGCCAACTATGCCCACATATAATGTAATAACTGATCCATCCAACCACATTAGGACCTTCAATACTCTAGTTATGGCCCACAATATGAATGTCAACCTGCGGTGTATTCTATTCCAAGCTACATTGACCGGACCATCCAAGCTATGGTTTAATAAATATAAAAGAACACTCAATCACCTCCTAGAAAAAGTTGTCCTCTGAGTTTAAGAGACAGTTTCGAGCTGCAAAAGAGGTTCAAGTGGAGTCCTACTCACTGGCCAACATTAAGCAACAACTTGGTGAGTCCTTGAAGGCCTACCTTAATTAATTTACTAATGAAGTGGCCCGAGCTAGAGACGTTGACGATAGTGCCAAGCTCGTGGACATGAGAACAGGGTTCACTATAGGAGGAGATCTACAGAAGGAGCTCCAAATGAAAGGAGTGAAAAGTATAGTTGAATTCTAGGCTCGAGCTCAAGCATGGATAAATCTAGAAGAGGTGGAATGTTTTGTCACAGTAACCAGCCAGACCCTCATTCAGCCCGCTGAGTGGTGGCGGAAGCTGCAGCTATGGCTCAGCCCGCTACCCTAAATAACCAGGCGGGGGATAATAAACAAAAAAGAGAATGGTGAGGGTGAAAAGAGTCTGCCTAAGAAGAATAATCTTGGGGAGAAATATACCTCCATCTACACCGTATATATCGATGTAATAGATACACAATAGTGTATCTATTTAACTGATTCTACTCAACTTCTATGGAATATGCCCTAGCCCATGAAGCATCAAAGGGCAAAGAGAGACCCGAATAAATTCTATCAATATCACAATGAAATCGGCCACAACATACATGATTGGCATCAATTACAGGATGAGATCAAGACTCTCATTCAGGTAGGACTGTTAGACCAATACGCTCAGAACAAGGTAGCTCCTAACAAACCAGCAGGACAAAACCCTCATCCAGCTCTAGGTAACTAAGTCATTCCAGCACAATCTCAACCATCTCATGGAAATCAGATCATCTCTTCCTCTTTTGAGGGGAGAGACATAGTCACCATTGCGGGTAAACGTCATCTGGCAGGGACGAGCAATGGAGCCCAGAAGAGATATATCCAGGAGCTGAAAACACATGATGTGTAACGAACCAAAATTCACTAATAAGGCTTAAGGGCCTTGATTAGTTTACCGGGAGGGCATCATTGGTTTATATGTGATTTAAATGATTTTAATGGACGATTCTGTGATAAGCATGTTTATGTGACTATATTTTATAACTGTGGAGACCACATTATTATGTGGATATATTTGCAGCATGCGGCTTGAGGCGATCCTAGGGAGCCAGTTAGCAGGAAAGTCACAACGGGACCCAATACTTGACTCGGGGCAACTCAAGGGGTATTTTAGGTATTAGATATTAATTTGGTTATCGGGTTATGAAAATAAATAATTGGAGATAAATTTGAAGTTAGAGAGTTTAGGAGGGAATATTGGGGAAATTTACCATTTTGCCCTCGGGGACGTTTTTGGTACCCCGAGCCTTGGGATTAACTTAATTAACTAAGGAAAAATAAAACAAAATCAAGGAAAATAGTAGAAGCACCTAAACCGACCCTTCCCTCTTCTTTCAACTCACTCAACTCTCTCTCTCTCAATAAAACCATGGAAACCAAAGTAAGATTCAACTAGAAACTCAAGGATTTGAGCTGGATTTTGGTGAATATCTCAGTATCAAATTGAAGGTTCAGAAAATAATTTAGGTAAGCATTGAATTAAGATTTTAGCTGTCTAAATTCTATAGTTTTGGCTGGGTATTAAGTGTTCTTGGGTTCTTGATATTGAAGATTGAATTGAGGCTAAGGACTTGGGAATTAGCTCAACAACAACTTGGTGGACTTGTTCTTCAGTAGAGGTGAGTCTGTAATTATGGTTTAGCACTTGAATTCTGGGAATTGTTGGCTGTTCTAGGTACTTTTTGAGCTTTGGGGTTTCAAGGATTGAAATGTGATTTTGATGAGTTTTTAAGTTAGTTTTCCTATGGATTTTGTTGCTGGGAGTATATTAGAACTATTGTGATAATTAAAGTATGATATTGGGATGGTTTTGGGTTAAATTGAGTGAGGTTTGGCTATTAGAAATGGTGATCTTTCTGGGTTCGAAGGGGTCGGGTCGTGGCTCTATTCTTGGTGTGCCGTAGCCCTCTAGAATAAGTGGGAGCTGAAGAAGAAGGGCGGGCCGCAGCCCGTCTCTGTTGTTTGGGGAGGCTAGGCCTCTGGATGGAGGCGGGCTGCGGCATAGAGGGCTTAGGGCCATAGCTCTTAAGGGCATTTATGTCTTTGAGGAGGTTTTAGGAGCGGGGACCTAACCTAGGGTGCTCGGGATCGATTCCACTGTCGTGTTTGGTGAAATTCGATGTTCCGAAGGCTAGAACTTGGATCGAAAAAATTTCTTTAATTATTGTTGATGGAATTCCTTGTCTTTGTTGTGACTAGGTGTACCCTAGGGCTCGGGAAAGGGATCGTGCTCATGGGTAATTTCTCTTAATCAAAGCATTTGGAGTTAAAGGTAAGAAAACTGCACCCGGTTGTGAGTTATGATGGGACTAAGGGTTCCCTATACCTGTATGCATTATTGTATGATGGTATTATGCCATGTGAATATAAAACAAATGACCCAAGAGTGCTGGAGTTAATGTTTGCGTACAGGGCGCGGCTTAGCCACTGGTAGCTGAGGACAACTTAATATTCATCGAGCTCGGTTTAAGTGGACCAGAGTCAGTGGGGTTAATAGAGGGTACAGCCTAAGGGCGTCGACCTTGACTATTATATGACTTAGTTGTTAATGTTGTTTTGATGAGTTTGGGTATGCCTAATGTCTGACTGTGTGAATGATATGAATGATTGAGTATACGATTATGTTTTTTAAGTTATATGGTTATTGTCATTCATCATGCAGTGATAATATGGTTTTCTTGCTGGCCATGGCTCACGGGTGCTACGTGGTGCGGGTAAAGTCAAGGGTAAGCTGAATCATCCCTGATTTGGAGAACTCTAGAGGCCGAATGTACATAGTCAGCTGCTCGGCCGCCACAGTCGAGGGATGGATACGAACTGGAGAACTTTAAATGTTTGTTTTGTCCTTATAGCGGCCAATGGTTGTATATATCAAAAAAATTTGTAAATTGTCTTTTAAAATCTATTACTTTCAGGATCCCATGTTAAAAATGTTTATTTAAATAAAATGTATCTTTTATGACCAAAACCTTTTCACCCTAGTTCATTAATAGTTAGTGACACATTTTCAACTAAACGACTTGATTAGCAAGTCTTCTACATTTATAAACATACAATTTAACAGTCGTTGCTACCCAAAGCTTTACAACTTTGTATCAAAGCATCCTAGGTTTAAGGGTTTCTGAAGAGCAACTGGACATGTACATTCGCCGCTAAAGACAATCTCGACTTAGGGTTTGGTAGATGTGTATATATGTTTATATGCTTAAGTTATTGGAAAGAGCTATGATTGTTGTTATCTGTTGGATTAATAGGGAGCATGAGATACTGATAGGGCTTGGCCCTTGACTTCTGTGTGACAATATTGATGCGTGCTTATTAGCATTCCCATGCATGTAAATGAATATATGGAATTATTACTTGTATATTGCTGATATAATGATGAATACATGGATAAATGTTTATATTTTCATTGCTATATGATAATATTAAGGCATGCTTATTAACATCGCTTGTGTATATGGATGAACTGTTATGTCTTGATTGTTTGTGTTTGGTGGATTTCCAATGGTGGATTACAGAAAGAATATTACCTGTCATCATAGTCTGATCGCTAAGTCATTGATTGCAAATTAACTTGGATAGCTATGAGTCCAAGGCGATCTACGCAACTAGTCGGGGCCAAGTCTAAGACTAGAGAAGATGACCAGGGCCAAAACCCTCCGCTGGTCCCTGAGAACTGGCAGCAAATTATGGCAGATATGCAGGCCCGACTTCAGAGCAAAGATGAACAGATTCTTCTTCTGAGGCAGCAGGCTCCGTCAAGGAGTACCACCTGTAGTGGTACCAGTTGTTTCGCAAGTCGAAGTGGGGAATAGGTAGAAGTCGTTATATGAGCAGGTCCGGAGGCATCATCCTCCAATCTTTAAGGGAGGACCTGATCCACTGAAGGTCAAATAGTGGATGACTATGCTTACTACTCTCCTGGATTTCATGAGGGTAGAAGGTCATGACAGAGTGGCCTATGCCACATATATGTTGAGAGAGAATGCCCGCATTTGGTGTGTGGTAGCATTACAAACTAAAGACGTTACTACTTTGAGTTGGGATGGGTTCAAGGACTTGTTTAGTCAGACTATAATGTTGCCATCAGGGCAACAGAGGTGAATGAATTTGTGGGATTAGTACAGGGCAATGTGATAGTTACTGAGTATGCCCAGAAGTTCGACAGACTTGTGAAGTTTGCAACAGATCTCGTGCCTACAGATACAGCTAGGCAAGACAGGTTTATCAAAGGGCTTAATTCTATGATAGCCCGGGATGTGAGAATTACAACACTATTGGAGGGAGAGTGCTGCGAGGCGAGAGGGGCGCAGAGCGGTGCCTCCACATTCAGGGTTTGGTAGGGGCGAAGGCCCCAGTGATCAGAAAAGGAGGACCCCTGATGCCTCGATTACTCCTGGTCTTGATAGGAGGGGTCGGGGTACTCAAGGTGGCCGTCAGCGAGGCGGTGACTCATGGAGGAGTTACCCAAAATGCACGAGGTGTAGAAGATGCCATTGGGGTTAGTGTCGGGCCAAGGCTTGCTTTGTGTGCGGGATAGTGGGACACCTCAAGAAGGATTGCCCAACAGTGAAGAAGGGGGAAGCAGGGAAGGCGGATAGCTTGACTCCAGCTCGAGTGTTCACCTTGACACAAGCAGAGGCTAAGGCTAGTCCTTCTATGGTAATAGGTGAGCTTTATAGTGTTGGCTCTCCTTTTACTGTATTGATTGACTCTGGTGCTACACATTCATTTGTTTCTAGTAAGGTGATTGATAGATTGTGTAGACCTTGTGAGTACCGTACTGTGGGGTTTGGGACTATATTGCCTACTGGGGAACTGGTAGTTTCTAGAAGGTGGATTAGGGCATTGCCAGTGATGGTTGATAGTAGAGAGCTTTCTGTAGATTTAGTTGAACTAGATATGGAGGACTTTGACATGATCTTGGTTATGGATTGACTGGTTAGATATGGGGCTACTATTGATTGCCGAAAAAAGATGGTGACTTTTGAGCCTGATGGAGAGGATCCCTTTGTGTTCCTGGGTACAGTTTGTGGACCCCATGTACCCATGATATCAACATTGAGAGCCAGAGATTTTTTACAAGGAGGATGTATAGGTTTTCTGGCTAGTGTGGTGGATACTACTAGAGTTTTGGCAGCAGGGCCGGGAGAGACTAGATTGGTTTTTGAATTCTTGGATGTATTTCCTGAGGATCTACCAGGACTTCCGTCGCATCAGGAGGTTCAATTTGTTATTGAGTTAGCACCGGGGACAGAACCAGTGTCAAGGGCACCATAAAGGATGCTACCGACAGAGTTAAAGGAATTGAAGATACAGTTAGAGGAACTTCTGGATTTGGGGTTCATCAGGCCTAGCTACTCACCATTGGGTGCTCCGGTTTTCTTTGTAAAGAAGAAGGATGGGACTTTGAGGATGTGTATAGACTGCAGAGAATTGAAAAAGTTGACCATCAAGAATAAGTACCCTCTACCAAGGATCGATGACTTATTTGATCAGCTATGGGGAAAGACGGTGTTCTCAAAGATTGATCTTCAATCTGGTTATCACCGGCTGAGGATCAAGGATGAGGATATACCGAAGACGGACTTCCGAACGAAGTATAGGCACTACGAGTTTCTGGTCTTGTCGTTTGGTTTGACCAATGCCCCGACAACCTTTATGGACTTAATGAACAGGTTGTCCAAGGACTTCTTGGATCAATTCGTCATTGTCTTCATCGACAACATCTTAGTGTACTCCAGTTCAGAGGCAGAGCACGAGCAACATCTTTGACAGGTCTTCAAGAGGTTAAGGTAACATCGGTTATATGCCAAGGTGGATCCATCTAAGGTAGAGGCAGTGAGGGATTGGCCGAGGCCAAGGAATGCCTTAGAGGTTCAGAGTTTTCTCGGGTTAGCAGGTTACTATCGACGGTTTGTGGAAGGGTTTTTGAAGATTGCTGCACCGATGACAGAATTGACATGGAAGAATCAGAAGTTCATTTGGTCAGAGAAGTGTGAGAACAGTTTCCAAGAATTGAAGCGACAACTTATTACTGCACCTGTGTTATGTCTTCCTTCGGAGGAAGGAAAGTTTGTAGTATATTGTGATGCATCAAGATTAGGTTTGGTCTATGTGTTGATGCAGAATGAGAAGGTTATATCTTATTCATCACGACAGTTGAAGGAGTATGAGCAGCGGTATCCTACCCATGATCTGGAATTAGCAGCAATAGTATTCGCGTTGAAGGTGTGGCAACCTTACCTGTATGGGGAGAAGTGGGAGATATACACTAATCACAAGAAGGATCTGAACATGAGACAGAGGTGTTGGTTGAAGTTGGTAAAGGACTATGATTGTGACATTCTTTACCACCCAGGGAAAGCCAATGTAGTGGCGGATGCATTGAGCTAGAGGGACTCAGGGCAGTTATTTAGTTCTATTTAGATTTCCATAGAGTTGGCTGATGAGATGACCAGGGCAAAGATAGAACTAGTGATGGGCCAATTGTCCAATGTTATCTTGCAGTCAATCTTATTAGAACGGATCAAGGAGGGTCAATTGGTAGATACGCAGTTACAGGAGATTATGGAGAATGTCTTAGCGGGGGTAGCTAAGGACTATTCTATTTCTAAGGTTGATATGCTACGACATCAAGGGCGGATTTTTTTTCCAACTGATGTAGGGATCAGGCGAGAGACACTAGATGAGTCCCATACTATGCCGTACTCACTTCATCCGGGTACCAAGAAGATGTATCAGTATCTACGGACATTATATTGGTGCCCTGGGATGAAGAAGGATGTAGTGGAGTACGTGACCAGGTGTTTGACCTACCAGCAGGTGAAAGCTGAGAATCAGTGACCAGCAGGATTGCTTCAGCCTTTGGGTATTCTTGAGTGGAAATGGGTGAAGGTTACAATGGACTTTCTGGGAGGTTTACCCAGGACTGTGGGGCTTTATGACTTGGTGTGGGTGATAGTGGACAGATACACCAACTCAGCTCATTTTCTTCCAATGAAGTCAACTTATACTATGGATCAGTATGCAGAATTGTATGTGAGGGAGATTGTACGTCTCCATGGGGTTCCTATGTCTATTGTGTTAGACCGAGATCCTATCTTCACCTCCATGTTTTGGGGTAGTTTGTAGAAAGTCATGGGGACTCAGTTGAAGTTTTGCACAGCTTTTCATCCTCAGACTTATGGACAATCTGAGAGGACAATTCTAGTGTTGGAGGATATGCTTAGCGTATGTGTGATTGAATTTGAGGGATCTTGGAGTAAGTATCTCCATTGATTGAATTTTCATATAACAACAGTTATTAGTCAACGATTGGAATGGCTCCGTATGAGATGTTATATGGGAGGAGATGTAGATTACCCATTCATTGGGATGAAATGGGTGAGAGGAAGTATTTGGGGCCGGACATGTTCCAGAAGACTAATGAAGCTATTGACAAGATCCGAGTAAGAATGCTTGCTTCACAGAGTAGGCAGAAATTTTACGTTGATCCTAAGCGTAGAGACGTGGAGTTCCTGGTTGGGGACCATGTGTTTCTGCGAGTTTCACCACTGCATGGGGTGAGGAGGTTTAGGAAGAAGGGCAAGTTGAGCCCTCAATTATTTGGACCTTTTGAGATCCTAAAGAGGATCGGGCAGCTGGCTTACTGGTTGGCTTTGCCACCATCGATGTCGGGAGTTCATGACGTATTCCATGTTTCTATGCTTCGAAAATACATCTCGGATACGATACATGAGTTGAAGTATGAAGACTAGGAGTTGCTGACCGATTTTTCATATAAGGAGCGACCGGTTCAGATATTTGACCAAAAGGATAAGGTTCTACGGAATAAGACAATTCCTCTAGTTAAAGTGTTATGGTGGAATAGCAAGGTCGAGGAAGCGACCTAGGAGCTCGAATCAACAATGCAGGGTCAGTATCCCGAGTTATTCAGGTAAATTTCGAGGACGAAATTCTCAGTAGGAGGGGATAGTTGTAACGACCCAAAATTCACTTATAAGGCTTAAGGGCCTTCATTAGTGTGTCGGGAGGGCATAATTGGTTTATATGTGATTTAAATGATTTTAATGCATGATTATGTGATAAGCATTCTTATGTGACTATATGTTATAACTGTGGAGACCACATTATTATGTGGATATATTTGCAGCATGCGGCTTTAGGTGATCCTAGGGAGCCAGTTAGCGAGAAAGTCACAACGGGACCCAATACTTGACTTGGGGAAAGTCAAGGGGTATTTTAGGTATTAGGTATTTATTTGGGTTATCGGTTTATGAAAATAAATAATTGGAGATATATTTGATGTTAGAGAGTTTAGGAGGGAATATTGGGGAAATTTACCATTTTTCCCTCGGGGACGTTTTTGGTACCCCAAGCCTTGGGATTAACTTAATTAACTAAGGATAGATAAACCAAAACCAAGGAAAATAGTAGAAACACCTAAACCGACCTTTCCCTCTTCTTTCAGCTCACTCAACTCTCTCTCTTAAGGAAACCATGGAAACCAAAGGAAGAATCAGCTAGAAACTCAAGGATTTGAGCTGGAATTTTGGGGAATATCTCAGTAGCAAATTGAAGGTTCAGACAAGAATTTAGGTAAGCATTGAATTGTGATTTTAGCTATCTAAATTCTATAGTTTTGGTTGGGTATTAATTGTTCTTGGGTTCTTGATATTGAAGATTGAATTGAGGATAAGGACTTGGGAATTAGCTCAGCAACAACTTGGGGAACCTGTTCTTCAGTAGAGGTAAGTCTCTAATTATGGTTTAGCACTTGAATTATGGTAATTGTTGGCTATTCTAGGTATTTTTTGAGCTTTTGGGTTTCAAGGATTAAAATGTGATTTTTATGAGTTTTTAAGCTAGTTTTCGTATGGGTTTTGTTGCTGGGAGTATATTGGAACTATTTCGATAATTAAAGTATGATATTGGGATGGTTTTGGGTTAAATTGAGTGAGGTTTAGCTGTTAGAAATGGTGATTTTTCTGGGTTCAAAGGGGTCAGGCTGCAGCTCTGTTCTTGGTGTGTTGTAGCCCTCTAGAACAGGTGGGAGCTAAAGAAGAATGGCAGGCCGCGGCATGGGGAGTGCTGGGTTGCGGCCCATCTCTGTTGTTTGGGGAGGCTGGGCCTCTGGATGGAGGTGGGCCGCGGCATAGAGGGCTTAGGGCCGCAACTCTTAAGGGCATTTTTTCTTGGAGGAGGTTTTAGGTGCGGGGGCCTATCCTAGGGTGCTCGGGATCGATTCTACTACCGTGTTTGGTGGAATTCTATGTTCCGAAGGCTAGAACTTGGAACAAAAAAATTTATTCAATTATTATTGATGGAATTCCTTGTCTTGGTTGTGACTAGGTGTACCCTAGGGGTCGGGAAAGGGATCACGCTCAAGGGTCATTTCTCTTAATCAAAGCGTTCGGAGTTAAAGGTAAGAAAACTACACCCGGGTGTGAGTTATGATGGGACTAAGGGTTCCCTATACCTGTATGCATTATTGTATGATGGTATTACGCCATGTGAATATAAAACAAACGGCCTAATAGTGCCGGAGTTAATGTTGGCACACAGGGTGCAGCTTAGCCACTGGTAGCTGAGGATAGCTTAATATTCACTGAGCTCGGTTTAAGTGGACTGGAGTTAGTGGGGTTAACAGAGGGTACAACCTAATGGTGTCGACCTTGATTATTATATGACTTAGTTGTTAATGTTGTTTTGATGAGTTTGGGTATGCCGAATGTCTGACTATGTGAATGCTATGTATGATTGAGTATACGATTATGTTTTATAAGGTATCTAGTTATTGTCATTCATCATGTTGTGATAATATGGTTTTCTTGCTGGGCCTTGGCTTACGGGTTCTACATGGTGTGGGTAAAGGCAAGGGTAAGCTTCATCATCCTTGATTTGGAGAGCTCTAGAGGTGGAATATACTTAGTCAGCTGCTCAGCTGCCACGGTCGAAGGACGGATGGTAGCTGGAGAACTTTAAATGTTTGTTTTTCCCTTAGATCGGCCAATGGTTGTATATATCCGAAAATTTTGTAAACTGTCTTTTAAACTCTATTACTTTTGGGATCCCATGTATAAAACGTTTATTTAAATAAAATGTATCTTTTGTGACCAAAACCTTTTAACCCTAGTTCATTAATAGTTAGTGACACGTTTTCAACTAAACGACTTAAATAGCAAGTCTTGTACCTTTATAAACACACATTGTAACGGGCTTGGCTACCCAGGGCGTTACATGATGTCGCCGAGTTTGTTCCGTAGCAAAGATTATCTAAACAATAGTGATTGGATAAACAACCAATCCATTTTACAAAAGAAGATACTAGCCATGTCCAATTCCCTCATAATGATCTGCTGGTGATAATTATTCAACTCGGAAACCAGAGTGCGTCCAGAATATTGATTGACAATGGGAGCTCCATGAATGTGCTATTCAAGCCCATCCTTGAAAAGATGGGGCTATCTGTAGCTGATCTTAAGGCATCCTCTATGACCCTGGAATGGCATCGATAGGAATAATCGAGCTCGTTGTAACATTATGCGATGAGGCGTGAGCTGTCGCCAAGATGCTTGAGTTCGTGGTAATTGATTTCTCAGTTGCCTACAATGCAATTTTTGGGAGACCTGCTCTGATGGAATTTGATGCTATAACTTCAGTTCGGCATTTGGCCATGAAATTTCCATCATCCTCAGGAATATGTACCGTGAGGGGAGATCAGCTCGCTACTAAGGAATGTTATTGCATTACCATGAAGGGAAAATCATAACCCAGACAGCAAGCCATGGTAATAACCAATGAAAATGAGGAACCTCAGGAAATGGTAATTGTCGAAGAGGTGGAAGAACCGCATGAAGCTGGAAATGAGGTCGACCAACCCGAAGAAATTGATCCAAGATTAGGTAAAGAAAGATCTGAGCTCTAGGCTTTAAAGGAGCTAGAGGAAATCGTTCTTGACCTAGAAGTACCTTTGAGGGTAGTAAAGGTTTGGAAATATCTCGAAACCGAAAGAAAGAAGTAGTTGGACGAGTTTCTAAGAAAAAACCTTGGCGTCTTTTCTTGGTCGCATGAGGATATGGTGGGAATCAGTCTAAGTGTGATGAAGCAACTTTGACAAAAGCATGCCAGCGAAGGTGTAGAAACGTAGGTTTTTAGGAAAAGAGCAAGGAGAAGCTCTAGAGGAAGAGATAGCTCGCTTATTGAAATGTGGGTTCATTAGGGAGGCTAAATTTCCTACCTAGATTGCCAACCTTGTTTTGGTCCCAAAGCCAAATAGAAACTGGAGGACTTGCATCAATTTCTTCGACCTCAATAATGTTTGTCCTAAAGATTGTTTCCCACTACCAAGAATAGATTAGCTACTTGACGCCACAAGCGGCCATGAGCACATGCCCTTCATGGACGCGTATTATAGATATAACTATAAAACAATGAACCCTGTGGACTCACGCTGAAAAACTTGGCTCTAAAGGTACCAAGGCAAGGTTATTTCCGGCCCACGCTAAAAAAGAACTCAGCCTCATATGTCCTCAAGTGTGAAAAATACCAACGTTTTGCCACCATTTCCCGATCTGCGCCCATGGAGCTAACTATGATTCCTCGCCCCGACCATTCCTTATATGGGAATTGACCTAATTGGCTCATTTCCCATTAGAAAAGGAGGAGTTCGCTATGCAGTTGTCGCAATTGACTATTTTATTAAGTGGGTTGAGGCCGAGCCTCTGGCCACTGTAACCTCGAAGAGAGTATTAGATTTTGGCATGAAAAACAATGTATGCTGTTTTGGACTCCCATAGAAGATTGTGTTTGATAAGAGAAAAAGGCATAATGAAGAGTTTCTTGGTAGTGGCATACCCTCAAGCTAGTGGGCAGGTCTGAACAGCTCTCGCAAGTGCTCTGGGCCTATAGGTCCCTACATCGCACTTCTACTGGGCATACTCCCTTCCCTCTAACTTTTGGAAGTGAGGCTATGCTCCAAGTTGAGGCTCTAGTGATGCGACATAGGCAAAGGACCTACAACCAAGATCAGAATCATGACCTGCTTAATGCAAACTTGAACCTCATTGAAGTGTGACATGAAGAATCTGAGTTACAACTCACCCATTACCTGCAAAGAGTAGCTAGATATTATAATTCAAAAGTCAACGGACGAAGACTCATGTTGGGGGATTTGGCTCTCCAAAGGGTGCTTCTAGCTAACAGAGACCCTAAAGACGGTGTACTGGAACCTAACTAGGAAGGACCCTTTCAGATATTGGATATCTTAGGGGAAGGAACCTTCAAACTATCTCGGCTAAGTGGAGATTTAGTTCCACAAACTTGGAACGCTCTACATCTCAAGAAGTATTATCAGTAATAGGACTTCTATAATGCACCAAATTTCCTAATAAGGTTTAGGACCATTATTAGGAGGCCGAGAGGGACATAATTGATTTATTTTTTTATTAAATGATTATATGGATGTTTAGGTGTATTAAATATGAATCTGAAATTGGGTGATTTTCATATTTTGGCCATTTCGACCATATTTGGAATACATGTGATATGTGTGTGGTGCTTCATTATTATTTGGTTATGCTAGGGTTACTCAGCATGAGACGATCCTAGGAGGTAAGCAAGTGGGAAAGTCACAACGGGATTTATACTTGACTCGGAGTGAGTCAAGGGGTATTTAGCATTACCGGGTTATTGGGTAATGGGAATAAATATTTGATGATAAATTGGATGTTAATAAGATCAGGGGGAAATTCTGGAAGTTTTGGCTATTTTGCCCCCGGGGACGTTTTCGGAACCCCGAGTATAAGATTTGTTTGAGGCTACTTAAGCTTGAAGTAACCTGTTAAGAAATAAAAAGAACGTTCTCTCTCCTTCAAAGTTCCATTTTCGTCTTCCGATCACATTTTCGAAGGAAACTTGACTTCTGGGATTCGGATTCAAGCGAGGATCGAGGGATAGCGATTCTAGAAAAGATTAGAAGCTTATTAGCCGGATGATTTAGTTGGGAAACAACTCAATCAGAGGTAATTCAAGTTTTAAATTCTATGTTTTTAAAGTTTTTAAGCTTGGATTGGATTTTGTGTTTTGATGAGTTGTTGAATGATTTGAGACTTGGGTTTTAATGGTTTTGGATGAGTAGGATGTTTGGGAACTTTGATTTTTGGAATTTGGAGATGTTTGGGTAGGATTTTGGAACGTTTTAAAAAGGAGAAAATGTGGTTTTGGCTGGGTTTCGAGGTGGGTCCGCAGCCTTGTTCTTGGGCGCCGTAGCCCGAGCATGGTGCAGGTGGGCAGTGGAGCTGAATGGCCTAGGGACCGCAGCGCTGGGGAAGGATGGCCGCAGCACTTGGTGCAGGTGCCTGAGGCTGGCGCCTCTATCATGGCTGGGGGCCGCAACTCAGAGAGGTGGGGTCGCGGCGCTTGAGGCCATTTGTGGCAAAAGTTGTGTTTTGGTCATGGGAACTCAAACCTTAGGCCTCGAGATCGTTCCTACTACCCAGTTTAGTGGGACTCGACGTCCTGGAGGCAAGGTCTTGGTCCAGGAACCTTTTATTACTCATTTTGATGAGGTTTTATATTATGGTTGTGACTAGGTTATCACTAGAGGCTTTGAATCAGGATTGTGCTTGTGGCTCATTTATTGGTGACCTGGGCTTGGACCAATGGTAAGAAAACTGCACCCAGTATGTGATGCATGAGAAACATGTGAATAGGGCATGTGTTTGTGCATGATCATAATTATGCTAGCAACTATTAAGTAAGCATGTTGAATGCACTACATTTGGATATTTGACATATGATATATGTCTGGTAGCATTGCTTACTTGTGTGTGGCACTGACTAAATATTTAAAATTGGCAATGGTGTCAGTATTAACTGTGAAGCTGTGACTCACTAGTCAATTTCGGCAGTAGTACTGAGAACTGGTCACCTGATATTGATTAATAAGTCAAGAACGATCTTAATGTGTTTAACGCAAGCCGACAAAGATTAGATCTAATCAACATCTGCATTGAATGACTCAAATGAGCATTAATGCTGGACCGACCTCAAGTTCGATAAAAACTAAAAACGATTGTCTAGCCTAAGGCTAGTCACTTTGAGCCAGAGCCAGAGAGCCCCAGTGACTATTTAGTCACATGGCTATGGGTGCTGAGCCCCTTAGTGACTTGTTCGTCAGTCACTCATCTGATTGGAGCCATTACCAGAAAGCCTAGGTGACTATTTCGTCACATGGTTATGGGTACTGAGCCTCGTAGTGACTCGCTTGTCAGTCACTCAATATGGTTAAACAAAACCTCAAAAGTGATATTCACTCATCTGTTCAGGGCTATAAGCTCTGTATGATTATAATGATCATCATTCGCATGGCTGTGGGTGCTGAGCCCCGTGGTGACTTGCTTTTCAGTTGCTCATTATGGTTAACAGAACCACCAGTGTTAAATCACTCATCTGATTAGAGCCAGGACCAGAGAGCCCAGGTGACTGCTTTGTCACATGGCGGTGGGTGCCGAGCCCCGTAGTGACTTGCTCGTTAGTCACTCATCTGATTAGGATTGACTTGATAGTCATCCATTCAGGAGGGTAGGATTCCTTATCCTGGATACCCCACCATTATCTGAAATTATTTACATGCTTAAATAGGGCTATAACTGCCAGGCATGCACATTATGATTTGATGACATGTTTTTACTGTTCATGAGCATATTTAGTTTTCTTGCTGGGCTTCAGCTCACGAGTGCGATGTGGTGCAGGTAAAGGCAAAAGAAAGCTAGACAACCCTTGAGTTGGAGAGCTTAGGTGACGATGTGTACATATGCGGCTGCTCGACCGCCACGACCGAGGGTTGAAAGAGGAACTAGGGCTAAACCCTATTTTGTCGCTTAGATCGGTTGGTTGTAAATATTTTCTTTTATTTAACCTTTAAATTATATTTTTTGGATCCCAATGTATACAGTAAATGTTTTAGTGAAACGTTATATCTTAACCAAAATTTTTAATCCCGAAACTGCTAATCATACTTAGTTAAACGATTATGGCCAAATGACTCGATTAGCGAGTTTAGCACTGTTTAAAAGGCACGCCGTAATGGTCCCTGGAGTTTAGGGCATTACAACATCTTTGTTAGATTTAATGCGTTTCGTTCTCTATAAGTCTTATTTATAAAAGTCATCTCATTTTGTTTGATTTTGAGTAATAAAGGGTTGCTACGTATTTTAAACGTGGTACGCGTTTCTTCATTTTATTCTTGTAATTTATCGTAAGTTGATTATGTAAAGTGATCTAGATTTTTTATAATTTCTGATCGCTTGGGGGGCATATAATCCTTGAAAAGTCTTTGAAACATTTGGCAAATTTAGGTTAAAATATTTGCAACTTAGAATTTGGAAAATTGATTACTCTACGATTTCTTAAAGTTCAAGTTTTCAAAGAGATTTTGAATATGAACAAAGTTAAGAAAATTCAAAGCATAAGAAATAAAATCATAAAATTTAACTATGTACAAAAATCCTTGAACTAAACCAGGTCGAAGGCCTGTCCCTAACAAGTATACGCGACTAGGCGATCAAACTTCTAGAAATAAGAAAATCATCGACCAAAAATTAAATAGGCAAGTCATTAGGAAAAATATCTCGTTCTAAAATTACCCCTTTAACTATTTGGATGTATAAGGACTTTGAAGATTCATAAACATAAATACTTGATAGAAAAGGGGAGTAAACAAAAGAGATTAGAAATAACAAGTTGAAACATATATAATAATATGTAATTTTATTGAGGACAACAATAACCTCGAGGTAAAGCCCGAAGGGAATTGTCTCGGCCTAAAAGACCCAAATATAAAGGGTTCAAAGCACCCAAACAATGAAAAAAAAAAAAGATAAACATAAAATAGGGGCCCCATCATCCCTGAGCTCCAATAACTTGCTCTCGGGATCACACCTCTTCCTCCCGACAATCTACTGCAGCTCCTGAAGTCTCCACTATCTCCAGGGGCTCTTTTGATAATCGGTCCTAGAACATGGCGAGGTAGCACCCTCAAAGTTCCACATCAAGTAATGAGAAACCTCATTCTTGGTTGTATGCCCAGCAACAATAGAAAATTTCTTCCATAGAGCTCTCCGCTTCGGCAGTGTCCTCCTTGGCCTTTGATTCAACCTCCGCAAGCTTCTGCTTGAGATTGTCGACCTCCGCAAGCTTCTTCTTAAGAACGTCGTCCTCGAGTTGAAGCTAGTTTCGCTGTTGGATTACCACCAAGACTTTGTTGGGAATACTTATAGAGGATCCTATTTATTTTAATGTAAATCAGATATTAAACAAATTAATTTAAGAAAATCTAGAACATGTTTCTATAATTGAATTTAAATAGAGATAATGATAATAACACTTACATTATATGCAGCAGAATGAATAAGTCTTTCCTTCAGTTTCTCTAACCCTTGAATCCTATTTTTCGAAGATTATCACCAAGAAATTGAACCGATCTTCTAATTTCTTCATTGCCTTCCACAGTATCCTTAGAATAACCTAGACAAGAGTGGACAATTCTCAACACATGAGATAGATACAGAGAGAAGAAGAGAAGAAAATATAGAAGCTTAGAAAATGACTTTTTGTGCAGAGAGAGTCTAAAACCCTAAAGCATCAAAACTAGATCTTCTAATCATCTGTTTTCAACTCTCACTTAGCATTCCTTTTAAATGCTCAATTAGGTCACTTATTTAATTAAAAAATCAATAAAACAATAGGAAATTAGAGCCCTTGGGTCGAAATTTTAATGGTCTGTAGGCCCGTGAAATCTCTCATTTAAATTATAAGCTCGTTGGACATAAACTCAATGCCTATATTATTTTCTATTGATTAATCATTTAAATCATTTATCAAATTAATTGTTTAACATTTGAACCTTGATTTATTAATTTATACAACAATCTGTTTTAATTAATAAATTTTCCCTAAAATCTTTTTTTTCTCAAAATTGCATAACTCTGTGAAATTATCCAAAATTGATCTCGTCAACTTTGATAATTCTAATTGATACTTGAATCAATTAATTAAGACTATCTAGACGATTTTATCCAAGGTATTGTGGGGACCATGGGCCTATGAAATCAAGCTCCAATAAGTTAACATAAATTAAACAAATAAATTTACTAACTTATTAATTCCTCATGACTCCACTAAAGACTCGGAATTGCACTATTGAATTCATAGAACAATCTATAAGAAATATAGACATGTTATTAGTTATCCATTGTTATAAACATAATTATCACTCAATCATCTATAGACGGTCTACAATGAGATGTTACTAAAATATTGTTTTACCCCTCATTGTATTTTATCCTTAAAACACTTTGTTTCTTGTAAATGATATTTTAGTAAACTAATATTAATTACTGAAATGAGACCTCTATCATTTAGCACCTCGAACCAAACTAAAAGGAAATCATTTTTTTTACTTCTTCTTCAGAAGCTATAGATGTTCATTCTATGATTAACACTCCCACTCAATTATAGTATTGTGTTCTCATGATGTAAGTATGGGCTAGTCCGTAGGGTTAGCTGGTAACGAACAAATCAAAGAACTCAAATAATACAATCAGTTAGAATACTAACCACTCAGAATTGAGATTGAATTGGCCTATGGTCAACTATATGATATGATTAGAATAGAAAATAACGATATGTTTACTTATCCTATCTACTGTCAATATTGGTCCAGTCCGAAGTAACAAATACTTCTGATCTTATCTACTTTGCTAATATTCTGGAAAGAATATAACACTGCAATGTTTAAGTGGATCACATCATAGATTGGCAAGTCAGTGTAAATCATGTGCATTGCTAATCTTAGGACTAACTTATTTTTGAACATATAATAATATTTATATTCCACTGTGATTACTTCACTATAAATATGATTAGCTATATGCTCGTGATTTAATAGAAGCTTATATTAAACAAATAATTATGAAAATAAAACATGTGAGCAAAGTGATTCACTATGTCAAAAATGAATTATGTTCTTTTATTGATAATAAAAATAAGATTACAAAGAAAATGGGTTTTAGTTAGGGCATAAAACCCTAACAAACTCCCAATTGCACTAATTGAAACTAATGCCTTGATTCTACTATTCCCATTTCCTTGATATGCTTATCAAATGTAGCTTCTAGTAGTGTCTTTGTAAATGTATCCCCAAAATTGTCTTCAGAGGAAATCTTCATAACCTTCACATCTCCTTTCTATATGCGATACTTCTCGAATTATGTGGTACTATTTTTCTATATGCTTACTTCTCTTCTCACTTCGAGGTTCTTTCGAGTTGGATATCGCTCTTGTGTTGTGACAAAACAACACAAGCAGCTTATCCATACCTAGAATAAGACCAAGATCTAAATAAAACTTCTTTAGCAAGACTATTTCCTTAGCTACTTTAGACGTAGCTATGTACTTAGCCTCCATGGTGGAATCTGAGATCCTAGACTGCTTTATACTTCTCCATATCACAGCTCCACCCCCAAGAGTAAACACCATTCTAGAAGTAGACTTCCTGTCATCGACATCAGTTTGAAAGTCTGAATTAGTGTAGCCTACAGGGTTCAGAACATCACCCTTGTAGACTATCATATAATCCCTAGTCTGCCTTAAATACTTCAAGATATGCTTAACTGCTATCCAATGTTCTGGTCCTGGGTTTGACTGATACCTGCTCACTACTCCCAGTGCATAGAAAATATCTGGTCTAGTGCACAACATAGCATACATCAGACTTCCAACTGTAGATGCATAGGAAATTTTCTCATTGAATCTTCCTCTTCAAGAGTGTGGAAAGATTTCTTCTTCGAAAGAAGAATTCCATGGCGGGACGGTAGACGTCCTTTCTTGGAATTTGTCATTGAGAAATGTTCAAGCACTTTATCAATTTAAGCTACTTGAGATAGAGCTAAGAGTTTGTTCTTTCTATCCCTAATGATCTGGATACCTAGAACATAACTCACTTCACCCAAATCCTTCATCTGGAATTGAGTGCTCAACCAATTCTTCACATCTGATAAAATCTTAACATTGTTTCCAATGAGTAAGATATCATCTACATAAAGAACCAGAAATACCACTATTTGATTTTTCTTTAGTTGGTAAACACAAGGCTCATCAATATTTTGTTCAAAGCCATAGGTTTTGATTATCTCATCAAACCTAAGGTTCCAAGAACGAGAAGCTTGCTTAAGTCCTTAAATGGACCTATTTAACTTGCAAACTTTTCCTTCTTATCCAACTACTTTAAATCCTTCTGGCCCATCAATATAAATGACTTCTTCAATATTCCCATTAAAAAAAGCTATCTTGACGTCCATTTGCTAGATCTCATAGTCAAGAGCATCTGCAATGGATAGGAGGATGCGAATGGACTTGAGCATGGCTACCAGACTAAAAGTTTCTTCATAATATACACACACATCAAAACATGAAGGTAACTAGTTACCCCCATAAATATACACACAAAGAACGTGACGATAAATAATTACCACCATAAATATACACACAAAGAATGGGAAGGTAACCAGTTACAACAAATCTGAAGATAGAAAAAAAAAATTCTGATTCATCCCATTTCCCTTCTCTCCCATCTTCTTCATATAATTTTTTTCTAGATTTGAATGTTCCCATTAGGGTAATTGGTTGCCCATTCACATTTTCATAGTTTTATTAGTTTTCTTTCCAAAATTTGGTGTTCCTATAAGAGTTACAATAAAAAGAAAATACTGAAAAAAATTGATTTGAATTTTTTTCCATATAGTGGAAAATACTATAAAAAAATTACAATAATAAAAGATAATAAATAAAAAAAATAGTAAAATAATTATGTAATGTTAAAATATGTTTGAAAAAAAATGCAACGAGAAAAGAATAAGTACAAAAAATGAAGAAAAAAGAAGGAAACAAAACTTAGGAAAGAAAACTAAAAAAATATGGAAAAAAAACAAAACCAAAGAAATGATGGAGGAAAAAAACAGAGAAATAAATAAAAATGAAAAGAAGAAGAAGAAAAATAATGGAAAAATTGAATGAAAATTTTGGTAGAAAAAATAAAAAAAAAAGGAAAAGAAAAAAAGAAAAAAATGGAAGAAGAAAAAAAAAGCACATATGTGTGAAAAAAATGGAAGGAGAAAATAATAAATATAAAAATTAAGAAAAAATAGAAGGAAAAAAATAAAATAAATAAAAAAAGAAAGAAAATTGAAAGAATATTAACAAAAAAAAAAAACAAAACAATACAAATAAGAAAAAAAAATAGAAAAATGAATAAACATGAAAGAAGAAGAAGAAAGATGAAGGAAAAAAATGGTAGAAAAAAAATGGAAAAAAATTAAGAGAAAAAGAAAGAAAAAATAACTCAAAAAATAATTAAAAAATGAAGGAAAAATAGAAAATTGATAAAAATAAAATAAAATTACCTTCAAAATCAAAGAAAATATAACTATGAGAAAAAATGTGGCATTTCTATATTTTAATTAAATACTAATTATATTTGTCATACTTTAATTTTTTCTTTAATAAAATTTCCCATACAAATTAAGAAAAGTATAAATTCCATATTTTTGCACATTGATGGTATAAAAGCCATATTTTTTAAAAATTCTCTTTAAACTTTACATTTGCTAATGGGCCCAAATAAGACCTATGATTTTATTAATGTTTTATTTAGCAAAATACCATATATTTTGCAAACATATGAGTCACTATATGCATCTAAGCCCAATTGGAAAAATTCCACATATAGTCTAAACAGACATGTTATAATTGGATGATCCTAATCATGTTACTATATGAAAAAGTCTATGAATTTTTGCAAAAATAAAACAATTAATTTCATTTTCAAAAATACGACAATTAATTTTATAGAATTTATCCAAAATTCGAATTAATTAAGTTTTTTTTTTGTGCAAAAAATACATAAATAAGTCAATTTAAATAAAATTTATCAACCATTAACAAAAGTTAATTTAAATTTTATTTATCAACAATCAACTTATTCAGGGTTATTTTGAAAATATTAATTTAATTTAAATAAGATTTATCAACAATTAACCTAAAGTTAATTTAAATCTCATTTATTAACAATAAAAAATTAATATTTTGTTAATTGGTTTGAAAAATCTGATATTTTTAAAAAAAAATATCATTAATTGTTTTTGTAAAAAAATATATTGTGTTGTTACAACTATTAGCCAATATCTTAACCATTTATAAAAAAAAATAAAAGTATTAATAGTTATTACAAACCTAAAATATCTTAAATAGTTAAAGAAATTCAAATATCCATAAAAAAATATAGTTAACAAATTTTCAAATTTCAAATAATTTAAATATTAAAATCCATAGAATAATCAGATATTAATATTTTCAAATGAAAGATATAAAAAATAATAAGTATTTAAAAAAATATCTTTAATATCTGATAACTTAATTATAATATTTTAATATATTAAAAGATTTAAAATTAATTAGTCAACATATCTTTAAATTTGAATTTCAATCTTTGTAGAAAATATCCAATTTTTAAATAACAAACACAAAAATATATTATTTTAAACCTGATATTGTTGGGTTTGTTATAAAAATTCAGTATCATATTTTATTATCTTTAATTTTATAAAAAAAATATATGGGATGAAGAGTACCTGTTACGGGTACTGTTCACCGCAGCTGCTAGGAGATGCGTGCGCGCAGGGGAAGCTGGCTGCCGAGGGACGCACACGCCACAGGGAGTTGGGTCGTGGTGCTCTCGTGGGGTTGGGGCTATGCCGAGGGGTGGGCCCGTGCAGGTAGGGCTTCGCCGAGGGTGCACGCGCACGGGTATGGTGACACGCGCAGATGTGCAAGTGCACATTGCAGTTAAAAAAAAAAAGAATTTGTGTAATATTTCAAACCAAAAACATTTTCTAAATAATTTTTCCAATGTTTTACACCAAATAAATCATTTAAAAAATAAATTCCATAGAAAACAAAAAAAAATTACCCAAATTTACTAATAATCACATAAAATTGAATATGCTTCAGGAAAAAAATATGAAATCCATCCAATTACTCAACACGTCAAATAATTCAATTTTGCCATGTTCATGCATGAAAATAAAGATTACCAAAGTCTCTGATGACAATTGTTGGGAATACTTATATAATATCTTATTTATTTTCATGTAAATCACATATTAAACAAATTAATATCAGAAAACCTAGAACATGTTTCTATAATTGAAGTTTGTTGTACCCTAAACTTAGCACGAGTTCACTTGCCTAGATCGAGTACAGCTGACAGTTGAATATGTGGAAAGATAACAAAGTAAGATATAGTTATTAACCATGTGAACGGCTCGAGACTCATAATGGTCAGACCCAATATTACGCTTCCTGGATTTACTACGAGCTCGGATTCAGATAGTTGTCAAGCACGAGCTCGGGTGAGACATTCATCTCGTGAGGACCTAGATATAACGCATACTGAAGAATCCCAAGAGACTCGGGAATTCTTTATACGCTCATTAATGACCAGGCTATATCATATCTATATCAGTTATTACCCGAGATAGCAGGAGCGTGTTTATTCTGTTACCAAATCATATCCCAATGTAAATGGGAATAATCTGTATTAATTATATACCATATATAATTACGCGTTTTATTTATATGGCTACCCAAATCTATCCATGGAATTCTCCTATAAATACTGGGAATATTGGACAGGGAGGGGGATGATATTCTGATATACCGAAACTCTACCATAATAGAGAGAGAAACACTAATAATATTGACTCATGGACTAAGTGGATTTTAACCACTGAACCACGTAAAAGTTATGTGCTTTTGAGTGAGTTCTTATTATTTTCATTGCGGTTTACTATCAGGCACTAATCTACCCATTTTATTTATTAATATATTGTTGGTGAAAAATCGCGTCAACTGTTTGGTGCTTTCATTGAGAGTAAACTAGCGCTTCACAAGTTCCAGTCAACTTTCATCATGGTGCTCACTCGCTCAATGCACGAGAATGAGACGAAATAGCATGCTGGGCAGGAGGCCCATCATACCACTGTTCCCAATGAGAGGGGTCCAGATGTTCAGCAACGTCCGGGAAAACAACCAGTAGGTTAGGGCAACACTGATAGTTCAGCGTCGTTACAGCCAAATCCTAATCCAGGCTATCTGACTGCCATCGAGATGAAAAACATGCAGGTGAGGAGCCATCTCGCTAAGGAAAACAGGCAGATTGAGGAGGTCTTAGCTCGGTTACCCCCTCTTGCAACTGACATTAATGTCGGAAAGAGGCAAAGTGGGTCTCACAAGTCCCACAGGACCGCCACTCCGAATTCTGTGCCTTCAGAGTAAAATCACCAGAATGTTCGGCCCATTGACCATCACAGGGGTCATTAGCATGTCAATCGGTCAGTAAGGACTTCGACCCCAAGCTCAGTGCCTTCTTCACAGATTCCCGGGAATGACAATGACAATCCACGAGGAGAGGCTGGGACAGGCTCACGAAGGCACAATGCTCCAACAAATCCCTCTGTGCCACAATCGGAGAGCCAGGCACAGAAATCTAGGGACGTTGGAGTAGAACAAAGGCGGGATAATTTAGTACGTCCTGATGGAACGAGGATAACCTCGCCAATAAGGCATCCTCCATCACCTGTAAGACATCCAACACCACCTCATCCCTAACATGATATTCCAGCTAATGGGGGCAGTAGGAGAAATCCTCCCCCGTCCGCAAATACTTCCGTCCCGCGAATATGTGTTGAGAATCCAGGCCCTCGATCCCAACTGCGAGCTGTAAGCTTTGCAAACGGAAGTTAGTGGACAGAAAGCCATCGTAGCGGTAGGTCCGAGAGCACCCTACGAAATCATTTAAGTTCAGCGCAAAGTCCTCGGTATGATCCACAGCCCAACTTGCGAGATCATCTAAACTCGCAAAGAAGGTATCTAGCTCGGGATGAAGATATTAGCTATACTCAACACGAGGGAGGTTCGTCCATAGTACGCAACAACGAAAATGCCCCACCTAACAAAGCTCGAGCTTGGAGGGAAAATAACCCGTCAAACACGTATGATAGGATGGGAGCTGTTGAACAACCCCAGCTAACCTAGGGAATAAGGACCAAACCCTCGAGAGACTAGCTCTAATGGAAGAGAAAATGAAAAGACTCTTGTCCAGGAAGGAAAAGGACGATTGCAGCTCACATGAGGAGCTCGAACCTTTTGCTCAAACATTGCGGCAATAACATATCTTGTAGGTTTTAGGATGTCGCACATGTCGAAGTTTGATGGAGATGGAGATCCGTCTGATCACCTCGTAATGTTTAACACCATGATGATGGCCCACAATGTCGAACTCGATACAAGGTGTTTCTTGTTCCCGGAAACTCTGGTCGGACCTGCTAGGTAGTGGTTTAAACAATATAAGAGGCATTACATAAGCTCGTGGAAGAAATTTTCTTTCAATTTCAAAAAAGAATTCCAAGCTTCACAGGAAGCTTGGGTTGAGGCTGATTCATTGTCCAACATAAAGCAACAACTTGGCAAGACGCTGAAGGCATAGCTGAGCAGATTTGCCAATGTTGCTACACGAGCTAGGGATGCTGATGATAGCTCCAAGCTGTTGGCGATGAGGACGGGAATCCTCGTCGAGGGAGACCTATGGCAGGAACTCCAAAGAAAAGGAGTTAAAATCATAGATGAATTCTTGTCTCGTGCTCAAGAATGGATAAACCTGGAGGAGGCGCAAACTTTTATCATAGGAACCAGCCAGACTCCTGTCCAACCCACTGGAGCGATAACGGATGTTGCAACTACGGCTCAAAACATTACCCAAAGTAACCAAGGGGGAACAACAAGAGGAAGGGGAATGGTGAGCGCGACCAGAGTGGGACAAAGAAAAACAAGTCCGGGGAGAAGTCCAAACCTATCTACACTACATATACCAACCTGACGGAAACCCAAGAGCATATTTTTCTGGCATAATCTAATCGCCTTCCATGGAAGAAGCCAGAAGCTTTGAGAAACCAGAGGGCAAAGAAAGATCCTTCAAAATTGTGTCGATTCCATAACGACATCGGTCATAACACTGATGATTGTCGGGAGCTGAAGGATGAAATTGAAACTCTCATCAGAGCTAGGCCATTGGCCCAGTATGCCCGAAATCGGGTAGTTCCTAATCAACCCAATGGGCAGAATCCTCAATCAGTCCTAGAAGCTCAAATGGGCTAATTCGGAGCACAGGCAAACCAGGTCGAACTTCTTCAGATAGCAGGGGAGATATAACCATTATTAAAGGAGGACCTCATTTGGCAAGCATGAGCAGCGGGGCCCAAAAGAGGTACATTAATGAACTGAAGGCTCATAACGGGGTGGAGTTCATCTCGGAGCAACGATTATTTAAATAGCAGCGATTGGAAAAGCAGCCAATCATTTTCACGGAATAGGATGCTAGGCACGTCCAATTCCCACATAATGATCCGCTGGTAGTAACCATGCAGTTCGCCAACTGAAGGGTCTGAAGCATACTGGTGGATAACGGAAGCTCTGTAAATTTACTTTTCAGGTCCACCCTGGAAAAAATGGGACAGTTCGTATCCGATTTGAAGGTGACCTCGATGACTCTATAAGGGATTTTGAGTGAAGGACCAACAGCCATAAGTACAATCGGACTGGTGGTGACATTGGGAGAAGAGTCACGAACTATCTCCAAAGTACTCGAGTTCGTGGTAATCGATTTTCCAGCGGCATACAAAGCGATTTTGAGATGACCTGCACTGATGGAATTTGAAGCCATAGCATCTATCCGACACTTGGCAATAAAATTCCCCTCAACTACGGGGATATGCACAATCAGAGGCGATCAGCTCGCTGCTAGAGAATGCTATAGCAATTCTATGAAGGGAACATCACAACCCAAGCAGTAGGCAATGGTCATAAATGACAGAGGTGAGGAGTCTCAGGAGATGGAAGTCACTCGTGAGCGGGAAGAACCTCAACAAGAAGATGATAGTGAGGTCACCCAATGTGACGACATTGATCCACGGATACGAAAAGACAAGTCAGAGCTCAAAGCCATAGAAGAGCTCGAGGAAGTGAACATCGACCCAAAGAAGCTTCAAGAGTCGTAGAGATTGGGAACAATCTTGAAGACAAAAGAAAGAAGAAGCTGGTCGACTTTTTACAGAAGAACCTGGATGTTTTCGCCTAGTCACATGAGGATATGGTGGGAATCAGTCCGAACATAATAATGCAGACATTAAATTTGGACAAGAACGTGCCAGCAAAATCCCAAAAATGGAAAATTTTGGGAACGGTCTTAGCTGAAGCACTAGAGGAAGTGGTAGCTCGGTTACTAAAATTTGGGTTTATCCTGGAGGCAAAATACCTGATATAGGTAGCCAATCCCGTGCTGGTCCCAAAGCCGAATGGGAAGTGGAGAACTTGTATCGACTTCTTTGACCTAAACAAAGCTTGTCGTAAGGACTGTTTCCCACTGACAAGGATTGACCAGTTGGTAGACGTCATGACAGCTCACGTGCTCATGTCTTTCATCGACGCGTACTCTAGATATAACAAAATCATGATGAACCCTACGGACTAGGAGCATACTAGTTTAACGACAAAACATAACGTATATTGTTACAAAGTTATGCCATTCAGATTGAAAAATGTCGGGGCTACATACCACCGCTTGGTCAACAAAATGTTTGCTAACCAGATTGAGAAAAACATGGAAGTGTATGTCAGCGACATGCTTGTCAAGTCAAAGACAGCCAGTAACCATGTATCTGACTTGGAATAATTTTTTGGCATATATGTCATATGTGTGTGGTGCTTTATTATATGGCATATATGTGATATATGTGTGGTGCTTTATTATTATTTGGTTACACTAGGGTTACTCAGCACAAGACAATCCTAGGAGGTAAGCTAGTGGGAAAGTCACAACGGGATTTATTCTTGACTCGGAGTAAGTCAAAGGGTATTTAGAGCATTACCAGGTTATTGGGTAATGGGAATAAATATTTGATGATAAATTGGGAGTTAGTAAGATCAAGGGGAAATTCTGGAGGTTTTGACTATGTTCCCCACGGGGACGTTTTCGGGACCCCGAGCGTTAGGTTTTGTTTGAAGCTACTTAAGCTTGAAGCAACCTTTTAATAAATAAAAAGAACGTTCAGTAAGTTCCCTCTCCCTCTAAGTTCCATATTCGTCTTCCGATCGCATTTTCGAAGGAAACTTGAGTTCTAGGACTCAGATTCAAGCGAGGATTGAGGCATAGTGATCCTAGGGAAGATTAGAAGCTTATTAGCCATAGGATTTAGTTGGGAACAACTCAATTGGAGGTAATTAAAGTTTTAAGTTCTATGTTTTTTAAAGTTTCTAAGCTTGAATTGGACTTTGTGTTTTGATGAGTTTTTGATTGGTTTGAGACTTGGGTTTTGTTGGGTTTAGATCATGGGGATGTTTGGGAACTTTGATTTTTGAGTTTGGAGATGTTTGGATAGGTTTTTCAAGGTTTTAAAAAGGAGAAAACGAGGAAAAAATGGCTGGTACGAGGTTGGGCCGTGACCCTGTTCTAGGGCGCTGCGGCCCAAGCTTGAAGAAGCAGGTGGAGGTTTCTGTTTGGCCTGAGGATCGCGACGCTTGTTAGGGGGGTCGCAGTGCTTGGTGCCATTTTTGGCCAAAGTGATGTTTTGAGCATGGGGACTCAAAACTTAGGCCTCGGGATCGTTCCTACTACCTGGTTTAGTGGGATTCGATGTCTTGGAGGCTAGGTCTTGGTTCTGAGATTGGTTTTAGAACTTGAACTCATTGGATCACCGTTTATGGTTGTGACTAGGTTATCACTAGAGGCTTGGAATCAGGATCGTGCTTGTGGCTCGTTTATTGGTAACCTGTGCTTGGACCGAAGGTCACAAAACCTGCACCCCATATGTGACATGCATGGTTATTCTTTATGAATGTTGGATGCTTAAATGTGATGCATGTGATGCACGAGAAACATGTGATGAGGGCATGCCATGAATATGGAATATGAGATTGATCAGAGCTTGAGTCTCTGTGTTTATGCATGATCCTAAATATGCTAGCAATTGTTAAGTAAGCATGTTGAATGCCTTGTATTCAAATATTTGACATATGATATATGCTTGGTAGAATTTCTTACTTGTGCCTGGCCCTGACTATTCAGGATCGGCATTGGTCGCATGTTACTGACCTAAGAGTGAGAATCGGCTTAAGCGTCATGAACGCAGAGCCGATAAAAGATTATATCTAATCGATATCGGCATTGAATGACTCAAATGAGCATTAATGTTGGACCGACCCTAAGTTCGATGAAAATTATAAGCACTTGACTGGTCTATGACTAGTTTCTCAGAGCCAGGGCCTAAGGCCTAGGTGACTATTTTGTCACATGGCTAAGGGAGCGGTACCCACGGTTGTGACTCTATAGTCACTCGATAGGTTTATGTTAGGGACTATTTCATCAAATACCTACCTTGTTTAAGCCAATGAAAGGATCACTTATTTGTAAAGCCCAGGTGACCCTATCGTCACATGGCTAATGGAAATAGAACCCACCTTTAGTGACTTTTACAGCTGTCACTCTTCTATTTAGGGCTAAAATCCCTGGATGATTATTTTGATCATCGGTTGATGTTTTATACTCAACATTACGTGAACTTATTTGCATGTGTGATTAAGGCTGTTATTGCTAGCCATGTACTTTCTGATTTGATGACATGTTATTACTGTTCATGAGCATATTGAGTTTTCTTGCTGGGCTTCGGCTCATGGGTGCTATGTGGTGCAGGTAAAGGCAAAAGAAAGATGGAAAATCCTTGAGTTGGAGAGCTTAGGTGATGATATGTACATATGCGACTGCTCGACCACCATAACCAAGGGTTTAAAGAGGAACTAGGGTTAAACCCTATTTTGCCGCTTAGATCGGCTAGTTGTAAACACTTTATTGTAATTAACCTTCAAATTATATTTTTGGGATCCCAGTGTATACAGTAAATGTTTTAGTGAAACTGTTATCCCCAAAATTTGAAAACGATGACGTGGTAATAGAAATGAAAAATGGCAAGGAATGGTTGGGTGATCTAGCTTAGGAGTGACCTGGTAGACCAATGAAGAATTTTGACTGGCCAGAGAAGTGTCATGACCGACCAGGCATGACCTTATCCGACCAGTCACATGTTTTTCTGCCAAGGCATGACCTTGTTCGACCAGTCATGTGTTTGCCTGCCCAGGCATGACCTTGTCCGGCCAGTCACATGTTTGTCTGCCCAGGCATGACCTTGGCCAACCAGGCATGACCTTGGCCGATCGGTCATGACCATGTCCGACCAGCCAAGTGCATGTCTGCCCAGTCAAGTGCATGTCTGCCCAGCCAAGTGCATGTCTGCCCAACCAAGTGCATGTCTGCCCAGTGAAGGTGTGGTAGACCAGCCTGAATGAGATATGGATCGACTAGACAGAGCCAGGCTATGCAAGAGATCCCAGAAATGGCTTCAACAAGAATCGGTCTTGTCTTGCGCGGGAATCTCTCGGTTAATGTTTGCCTAGTCAAGTGCATGTTTGCCCAGCCAAGTGCATGTTTGCCCAGTCAGGTGCGTGTCTGCCCAGTGAAGGTGTGGTAGACCAGCCTGAATGAGATATGGATCGACTAGACAGAGCTGGGCTACGCAAGAGATCCCAAAAATGGCTTCAACAAGAATCGGTCTTGGCTTGCGCGAGAATCTCTCAGTTATCCCACGAATATAGTGTATTGTTATATTTTGAATATTATTGTAAATTAAATATATGGAGAATAGCAAAATATCCCGATTATGGGGGGATATCATTTGTACGATCCTGAGCGTATAAATACAAGGTTTATGGCATCATAAAGGGGACTTTTGAAATTTTGATTCGAATTCTAATTTTCTAGAGAGAGAGAGAGTACTTGTATTTGAGAGAATTCTTGTATTCTTGTAATCTGCACTGAAGAAATTAAGTTGACTCAGGTTCATCTGATCTTGAGTGAAGATCTATAATCACAACTCTAAGTGGATTAGGCTATTACCAACACATTGGGGCTGAACCACTATAAAAATCGTCTTTGTCGTTTATTTCTCTTGAAGGTTTTATCATTTTTGACGTCTACACGTCGTTGGCCAAAAACGCGATCAACATTTTGGTGCTTTCATTGAGAGCCTGAAGAGAAAAACAGACGGTCCCTAAAGTATTACGGTGCCTAAGAACACCAATGCGGCCTCCAAGAAGATAGGCTCCTCTAAAGAGCCTGACAGATCAGAAGGTCCTGGCCCACAAGACCGTGAGACCGAGCCTAGAGTCGTGATCGAGGATGTGACTCCAGAAGTTGAAGAACTTTAGGAAGCCATGGGGGCCTTCTAGGAGGAGATGGCACAATTCAACGCCAGACAGGAGGCGTTCGCTGAAGAAATGGCCAAGCAGAAGGTTGCATTAGAGCAGCAAAGATGGGAAATGGACGCCAGAAGTGAGGAGATTCGACGATAGCAGGAGGAGGCCGATAGGCGACATCGCGAGGCTCCACTCGCTCTGGAGGCAGCTACGCAACTGACCCAGGCCAATGCCCAAGCTGCAATAGGAGTGGCAGCCACCCCAGGAGCAAGGACCACAGAAGCTGGTCGTAAGAACACTGATAGACCCCATTCTCGAGGGCCACACAGGAGTGGTAGTAACCCACTTGGTCGAGAGGAAGATGGGGTCCGGTCGGGCACTGCCTCAACTCAAAGGGGGAACTCCATAACCCCCTCAAGGAGCCACCGATCAGAGACTTCTAGGTCTGGAAGTCATAAATCAGGTAACAAGAAAACTCCACCTGAGCAGGAGCACAATAGAACTCCTTGAAGTAAAGAAACTTCCCACTTCAAAGATGGGCATGGTCGTGATGAAGGTGACAATCATCACACTGACTAATCGAAGGAGAAGAATGATAACAACCATCGAGGAGGAAAAGATCGCCCAGCTCAGACAGGAAGGCCACCACTGCATCCCAACTAGCGCAGTGGCAAGGAGCATGTTCCGCATAGCAAGCCTTCTGAAAAGACTCGGAGTACGGTGTTCAATCGGTTAGGGAGACATACCTCTCAGAAGGATTTAAGAGACGACATCGCTGATAGGAGAAGGGCTATCTCGGTCGAAGGGTGAGATCCAATCCAACCTACCAATCAAGTAGAAATACTTGATGATGGTCTGCCGGATAGGAGCGCTCGACCAGGCGGTCCTGAAAATGAGTCCCAAGCAGTGGTCCCAGGCATCTAAGCCTAGCTTGATGCACTGGCAGCAGTAGTTCAACGTCTGACGAAACGACCCTCTGCGATCGATCCAGTAGACCACAGGAGTGGCAGCCCATTCTGTGCTCGAATTAGAGTAGCCCAGCCACCAGCAAAGTATAAAGCACCAGTATTGCCAGTTTATACAGAAAAGGCAAACCCCAAAAGGCATGCAGGGAAATTCGAAGATCAGATGGAGCTGCTCAGAGTAAGTGATGACTATCGGTGTAGAGTCTTCCCTACTACATTGTCCGACACTGCCCAGGAGTGGTATTGGAAGTTTAAGCCTAACTCTATCACCTCTTGGGAAAGTTTTAGAAAGGAGTTTTGTAGGCAGTTTAGTGCTGCTCGGACCCCACCAGTTTACGCCAATCACTTGGCGGATATTAAGCAAGGGAAGGATGAGTCTCTTAAGAACTACATACAAAGGTTCATGAGAGAAGCTAACCGAGCTACTGCAGTTGGAGATGAGGGGAAGATGGTGGCAATTTCTTCCGGCATAATCTATCGGAGTCCTTTGTGGGATAGCATTCATCGCAACCCAATTTCAATGTTACAACAGTTTCTTGACCGGGCGGATAAATATATGAAATTGGACGACGCGATTGAGAAAGGAGAGAAAGGTCTAAACAACCCAGGCGGATCGACTGATCTCCCCAAGAACGGAGAAAATGGTCAAAATGGCGGAAAGAAACGTGAGAATAACGGGTCTGACCGCCATGATGAAAAGAAAGCTAAGTCGAATCAAAACGATAAGCCAACCAAGTATGAGCCCTGATTCACAAACTACACAACTCTTTCAGCAAGCCAGACAAAAATCTATCTCGCTAGTCATCAGGAAGTTCCCTATAAGAAACCCCCACCGATGAGGAAAGAGACATCTAAGAGGGACATGAACAAATTTTTTCGGTTCCATGGAGATTATGGCCATGACACAAACGAATGCAATCACCTCAAAGATGAGATAGAATTTCTTCTCCGGTCGGGCAAGTTGAGGAAGTACCAGGCAGAGACACCCTAAGGAGAAGGAGGCAGCAGCAATCCTGGTTTCAAACGACAAAGATCTCCACCCTTGCAGCCCAGACCTATGGACTTTACCTTAGACACTATATGTGGAGGTCCACACTTGGCTGAAGAAAGCAACGAAGCAAGGGAGAAGCATTCTGAGCGGGAGTGCTAGGATCAGGAGCCACTGGAGCAGCAAGCGTCAATGAATATATTATTTATAAATACCGCTTTCAGAGTGGTAGTTTAATTTCAAGTTGTTTAACTTGTTATTTAAATTTGGATTATGAGCTGGTTATTTGCTGATCAGCCATCTATTTTTTAACAATTTTGTTGTTTAAGACTCGTTATTAGACACGTTTTGTCCTTTTTAATTTACGAGTAATAAAAGAGATCACGCGCAGCGTGGTCGATTCTTGCTACAAATGTGCATGTGTGTTAATTATCCGAACAGTTTTCAACTGGTCGATAAAATCGAACAGTGTTCAAATGGTCGATACATTGAAGCAGTGTTCAACTGCTCGAATATTTTCCATATATTCTATGTGTTTCAAGAGTGATAAACTGCTCGAACAAATTCGGTCAAGTAGCAAGTGACTAAGGATCTCTCAACCCTCAATCACTTGGGGGGCACATAGGGTATATCGGTATATAATTTAACACAGGCAATAAGAGCACGAGTTAAGATATCTGTTTTTAGGCTGACTTGTAAATTTTCGAAGTCCAAAAAGGCCATTAAGCTAACTTGTTTGACAAAGCTTAAGTAACTTGGAATTTTTTAAAATTTTAAGTTAGAAGCAGATATTCGTGTGACAATAAACATTATGCTCATAAAATGTTAGAGCAATAAGAGTGTGAGAAAGTATACTAAGTATGGACTTATGAAATGTCTAGAATTTCTAAGTTACAAAACTAAGCACTCATGCGAAAATATAAGGCATACATCAGAGTGACTTTGCTATTCACAATAAACTTGTAATGTTTTAAGTATAAAAAGACTTAAATGTTTCATGTTAGCCAAAAAAGAAAAGTAAAGTACAAATGCCAACAGCTTGATCATACGAGCAAGAGTATATAACAAAAGACAAAACAAAAGTATGCTAGACAGATGGTAGGATGACAACTTGTCTGGTCGGGCGGAGGCTTCTCTGGTCGGATGAGAGATCACTGGTCGGCTCTAGCAGGTTGATCAACCCCTTCCTCAGCATCAGTTTCTTCTTTCGGTCGGAATGACAGCGTGGGGGAAGCAGATGTAGTGCCAGCAGGATTAGCTGCTTCCTCGACAGCCCTGGCCTCACATTTTGCTAGCTCCTCTGTCTTAACCTCCTCCGTGAGAAAGTCGAGGTTGAGAGGCTTGTTTAGCTTTCCACACCTGATAAAAATAGTTGAAGCAGATCTCCTCGTAGCGAGTAAGATCAGCTTCTTTCTCCTGCCTCAACTCCTCAATCTCGCAAATCAGTCCCTCGTTCTCGCGAGCCAACCCTTCGTTCTCACAAGTCAGTTTTTCTAGCCGATCAGTCAGCGACTTGTTGGTTTGGATTAGTTTGTCGTTCCCATCAGCCAACCCTCTAAGAGACTCATCCCGCTCAGCCACAATCTCCTCTAACCGCTCCAATTTGGATCTAAGATCCTTTTCTGAAGAAGTCAGAGTATCCACCTTAGCTTGGGCCTCCACTAGTTGATCATTTAAGACCTTGATCAACTCCTTGTAGTCTACTGCTCAGTGCTAAGCATGACTGATGGTGATAAGCGTCTGCATGAAAAACAAGAGGTTACTACAAGTATAAATATAAATAACAAATTTTCTTGTGATAGAATACTTACATTCGCCAACTGAGCAAGCCCACTCTATAAGACGACATCAACGCTAAGTCGAGGGAAGGATTCAAAGCTTTGAATCATTGAAGTGTCATGAAGAGTCTGATCAACCACTTCCTTCCCAATAGTACCAGCAGTGTGAAGTGCCTCACTCAGGCCGATCGGACGAGTGGGGGTTAGGCTCGCTGAAGGAGGAAGTGAGGAAGGGGTCAGTTGCGGGATTGCAACTGACCCCTCGGGTTGTCTCCCTTGGCTGGGTGGTACTGTCCTCGGGACTTTGCTCGGAGGGATGGAGCCACTCCCTTCTCCGGACTTCCTCTTCGGGGCAGGAGGGCCGTTCAAATGCCTGAACATCTCTGAATCTGCAAAAGAGAAAACATAAGATTTGTTAGTAAAAGAAATATAAATAAAGCAATATGTGGATAAGTATATTACTACTGCTATAAATCCCATATAACCAAGTATACAAACATATCACTATGACTACTAAACCTGAGTTGAGGATTTGGTTGAGGAAGTCGTCCTCGTCGTCGGATGATGAGCTCAAGTCCCTCTCAGGCTGGATGGCTTTTCCCTTCCCAGGCTGTGTGGGAATAGCAGGGCTGCGCTGGTCCTCTAGCTGGGGCTCCCTAATGACGAGATCGCCTGGTCTACGGGAGTGAGGAGATGGTCCAGGAGAGAACTGATCAGTCACTACCTCAGTGTCGGCGTTGGACTGATTAGTTGCATAATTTTTCTCAGTAGTGTTCTCCACTTTGATGTTTTGGTTACATGGTAGCAGGCCCACCATCTGAAGATTGTCTACAGTAACCAAAATTTTCACATCCTTCTCCTCGATACACATGTAGGCCAACTCCTCTGCTCGCTTAAACATCTTTTTTGTGGGCGAGGGTTGCTGGAATGGACCCGCATGCGTAAAAGCCAGGTTGTTGGCTTTGATGTCCGACGTGAGAAAATACTCTGTATAGTATTTCCCAGGGTTCGACTTGTGAGCAATGCCACAAAGGTATTTAACCCCCTTATGCCTGTGAAAGAGGTGGAAAAAACCAGTGTTCTTATGGCTTGGGTTGGTTCTGAAGTCGAACAAGTAATGTATCTCGTGAGGAGTAGGCTTATCCCAGCCTTGCATGTAGTAAAGAATGAACAGGGCAAACAACGCCTGAATCCCGTTAAGAGCGATCTGGAAGGGAGAGACGTTGAAATAATCCGCTACTGACCGAAAGAAAGGGTGTAGCGGGATAGTCGCTCCTGGATATATATGGTGCCTAGACCAGGCACAGTACGGTCCGCCAAGCCTGTTAGCTCTCTGGTGAGGGCGCGAACATATCACATTCACCCCTCTCAAGCCCAAGGCTTCGATGTGTTTGTCAAACATCCCGGGGTTGAGTTTCGTAGGCTTGGCGGTAAACCAAGAAGGTGTTTCTTCTCCTTCCTTCCTTGGTTTTTGGACAGCCAGATGCTGGATCTCGATAGTGAATTTCTGTGTAATTTTTCTCCGAGGTTTGTTTGGTTTTGGCGTCTGGTGGGGTGGTCTCGAAGAAGCTGCAGTGCGGACCTCATTGCGTTCCACCACTTTTTGTACCACTCTGCGGGCTACTTGAGGATCCTGGTTCTGCGGGAGTCTGTTGGACTTCTTTACCCTCATTGTCGACTGTTCAGCTTGATGAAGGAACTGCTCTTCATGAAGAAAGTATAAAGCTGAACGAGGGAGGATCTTCTTAAAGCGGCGGAGGTGATCCTCAGGAGTGCGACTGTCAGGAGACTTTGACAAGGAGTCGCTGCTTTGAGGGGTGTCGATCGACTGTGGGATAGACGTATCAAAATTCATGTGGTTGTCACCTCCCCTATAGTCAAAGTGATTCATCTACAAAAAATAAAAATGCGGAGGTGAGTAACTATACAAATATAAATCAACAGAGCATTGTTTATTTTTTCTACTTAGAAAAAATTTATCTAAGTAGTGAAAATATAGTATGCATGGGAAAAAATAAATTTTGTGCCTAAAAGTGCCTAAGGGTGCCTAAAAGTGCCTAAAAAGTGACCCATGTGGGTGCCTAAGTTGGTGTTCGAGGAGTTGGGCATGTGGCCGAGCGGATGCTACGGCATCCGACCAGTGCCCGTGTCTGTGTGTGCGTGCCTAAGAGCTTGGAGGAGCTGCGTGCCTAGTCGGAGTGGCTGTACACCTTGTCCGGCCAGTCACATGTTTGTCTGCCCAGGCATGACCTTGTCCGGCCAGTCACATGTTTGTCTGCCCAGGCATGACCTTGGCCAACCAGGGATGACCTTGGCCGATCGATCATGACCATGTCCGACCAGCCAAGTGCATGTCTGCCCCGTCAAGTGCATGTCTGCCCAACCAAGTGCATGTCTGCCCAGTTAAGTGCATGTCTGCCCAGCCAAGTGCATGTCTGCCCAGTGAAGGTGTGGTAGACCAACCTGAATGAGATATGGATTGACTAGACAGAGCCGGGCTATGCAAGAGATCCCAGAAATGGCTTCAACAAGAATCGGTCGTGGCTTGCACGGGAATCTCTCAGTTTATCCCACGAATATAGTGTATTGTTATGTTTTGAATATTATTGTAAATTAAATATATTGAGAATAGCAAAATATCCCGATTATGGGGGGATATCATCTGTACGATCCTGAGTGTATAAATACAAGGCTTATGGCATCATAAAGGGGACTTTTGAACTTTTGATTCGAATTCTAATTTTCTAGAGAGAGAGAGAGTACTTGTATTTGAGAGAATTCTTGTATTCTTGTAATCTGCACTGAAGAAACTGAGTTGACTCAGGTTCATCTGATCTATAATCACAACTCTAAGTGGATTAGGCTATTACCAACACATTGGGGCTGAACCACTATAAAAATCGTCCGTGTCGTTTATTTCTCTTGAAGGTTTTTATCGTTTTTGACGTTTACACGTCGTTGGCCAAAAATGCGGTCAACAGAAACGTTATGTCTTGACCAAAAAATTTAATCCCTAAACTGCTAATCATGCTTAGTTACACAATTATGGCCAAATGACTCGATTAGTGAGTTTAGCACTGTTTAAAAAGGACACCATAACAGTCCATTGAGTTTAGGACGTGACAATGTACATCCTCGTAGATAATATACATACAGTCTTAACTAGTTACGTACATACTTACTTACTCAGTCGTCTCATAACATACATACTTACTTAGTCATTCGTATCATATCATACATACTTACATAGGGTTTTGAAGGAATCTTCAACATTGCTTAACATATCTCAAGATATCTTAGCATATCTCACCATTGCGTCGACGGGTGTAAACTAGTTACACTTGTTACCTAGACTCGTAGAGGAATTCGACATACTTTCTTAGCCATAGAGATTTGATTCTACAATTAATTTACTTACATGTCATGGAGTTTAACTGGACTCTTATGTCATGGGTGTTAAGCCAGACTTCTTGCATATCGCGATGGCCAACAGACTCTACCCACACAAGCATCGGTGGTGAACTGTTCTTCTTACATATCGCGATGGCCAACCAACTTTAGCCACACAGGCATCGGTGGAGAACCAGACTTCTTACATATCATGATGGCCAACCAACTTTAGCCACATAGGCCTCGGTGGTGAACCAAACTTCTTACATATCACGATGGCCAACCGACTTTAGCCACACAGGCATCGATGGCGAACCCGACTTCTTACATATCATGATGGATAACTGACTTTAGCTACACAGGCATCGGTGGCGAACTGATTGCTCACATAGTTCCCCAGTGGCTAGCTAGAGTTCATAGTTGTCACAGTAGCTAGCCGGACTGCTTACCTTAGTCATGAGCATCCAAATTCTCTAGGACCACGGTCTTGAGTAAACATTCTAGGACTAGTTCAAATTATTAACTAATAACTCAGTTATCTAAACTACTCATTAACTTGTTTTAGCCAAACATATCATAAGTTGTCTTACCCAGATTCCTTAGTGCTTGCTTGTGGAAAGCGAGCCTTCATGCTTAGATAACACTGTAGTGAAACCACACAGTGACTCGGATTAAACTATGGCATATTCTTATAGTTAATATTCCACAATAGCTACATGAAATAAATTCTTCGGGACTCTATACTATAGTCTCTTATACACTTCACAGTGTATAAGGTCGAATTTCGTTTCAGTCTTAACGGTATCATAGGAAAATCGATCTCGCCACAACACACTCACTGCCATGCATTTTAATATTCTTTAAATGAAGAACTCACTTATCGGATAACTCATTTTTTTTTAGGGCAAAGGAGTTATACTCAACTCATATCCTTAGAAAATACCAACTTGTCGTCTTCTTATGAAAATTTACCATTTTCTATCATTTACCAAAATACTGCTTATTGATCCATTTCAAATAATATCTAACAATGTCATATCGCTCTATTAAATGTTCTACAAAAGCCAAACTCCCATTCTTACCAGTTCTTACCCATAACATAGGATCTCTCTTTATGTTTTTTTTTTTTTTTAAAAGAAGGGCAGTTGGACCCTTAACTTATAAAATGGTAAAAATCAACTTTTTGTTAAGCTTCGAAATTGCTACCTTTCAGTTTTTAGGCAAACATAGAAATATTATTTCTCTTAAATCGTAACACATTTTTCTCTCAAATTTTACAGGAGTCCTTTTACACATCTTAACTAATTTCCTTAAAAAATTTATTACTTTTGGGATGGTGAAACTCTTTCAAAATTTTAATGAAATTTGGGCAATTCCTGTTGCCCAGAAGTTTTTCCCAATTTTTATGGTAATTTTGGAAATTTATTTTTCTTACACCGTAACCTATTTATTTATGAGATTTTACAGGAATGTTTTCACATGCCTAAATTAGCTTCCTACAAAATTTCATAATTTTTAAAATAATGAAACTCAACCAAAATTTTAAAGCCATCTGGGAGTGCTTGCTTCCCAAAAGTTTTGTTTCTAGATTTAAAAAATCATATCTCTTATACCTTAAAATATTTTCCTTTAAAATTTCACACTGACCCTTATACATGTTTAAAATATCATCTTACAAAATTTCATAGCTTTTTGATTAGTAAAACCATTCAAAAGTCAAAACAATCTGGGCAGTGCATGCTGCCCATAAATTTTCCAGATTTACATCAAGATGCCAAAAAGTTCATAACTTCAGTTTGAAAACACAGTTTTCCTATTTTCAAAAGCCTAAACTCAAGTACTCATCTATAACTATGCAAACATATAAATTATTTCCACAAACAGAGGTTGTGGGTATGATCTGACCCATTGGAAGTTAGACCACGAAAACTTGGCAACATGCATTTTTACACATTCTAGCAAAACTAAACACAACTAGCAAAACCCTAGACAAATGCATGCATGAAAATCAACCAATAGAACCCTCAAGCATAAAATAAACTTCAAAAACTAGCAAAACAACATATGATGTTCTTAGCTTGGAGATGATAGTCATTAGCTTGTCCAAACTTCCTTCTTGGATTCTGTACCCTCAAACCGAGCCCCATAGGTTTCACATGTAGATTTTTTAAGAGAGTGTTAGAGTAGATGATTTTAGATGAATGGAAAAAAACAAAAACTCTAGAACCCTTACCTTTGTTTTCACTAGATCACCAAAAAGCTTCAACTTTGAGTTTCTCCTAGAACAACCTCCCTTGAACCCTAGAACACAAGATCCATGCCATGCATGGCTATTAGATCACATGCATGCATATTCCACCCCTTAGGGTTTCCGATTTGAAGAAGAAAAGAAGTAAAATGGACAAAGTTTCGAACTTACTTCTTCTGTAGTCTTCCCTTGAGCTTCTCCTTCCTTCAATGGAGAATGAGTGAACCAAGCTTGTGAAGAGAAAAGAAATGACAGCCAAGGGGCTTGGGGCTTTCAGTTTTGGGACTGTAGAGTGGAAGAGAGAAAGTTGTTTGAGTGGACAAATTGATTTTTGAGGGAAGTGTGTAGTTTTGGTGAAAAAGGATTAAGGACAAAAATGTGGAAGAGCACTAATCATTAGGGTAGTCTCTTAACCTTCCCTAGGATATGTGTCATAAGACACTTGAGTGCATAGGCATAGCCTAGCCACCCACCCTTCTCTCTCCTCCCTTGTGAAAAATACTTTTATGCTTGCCAAATTTTACCACACTTTAAGGCATTCAAGGACCCTTTGGTAATTTCACTTCTAATTTTTAACCAAAATTTTACCCTATAGTTTTTAAATATCCAAAGCTAAAATTAATTAAATAAATGTGACCAAAAAATAAATTTTGTCACATAACACATAATTTTGGTAATTTACTCAAATTGACCAAAATGCCCTTAGGAGCTCGGTCAAGAATTTCAATTCTTAAACCCGGTCGATTGTAATTAAATCCTCAATCAATTTTTCTTAAATTTATTGGCTGGATTATAAAGTCCCAATGTCAGACGAAATTAATATTTCTTTGCCATAGTATTTCCTATTTAATTAATCCGAGATTTTTTACCCGATTAGGGTTTTTGACCTAGTCCACGACCAAATGTCTCAGTTTCTAACAAAAGAAAACCACACTTACCACAGCATGACAAGTATTCACACATCACAACTTCTTGTAACATAAAATGTTCACTTGACATAATACATAATAGAGGGAATTAAAATACCCGAACTAGGGTTTTACCCAGTGTCCTAAACGCGGGGCGTTACATTTAACATGTTGTTGTATGGGTTTCTTAGGAGTTTCAAATGTTGCTTTATATATTGTTATATATGGTTGTTTTAGTGTTTCAAGGGTTGCTAAACATATTTTGTGTTATGGGTTGCTTAAGAGTTTCAAGGGTTGATTAATATGTTGTTTTATGGGTTGCTTAAGAGTTTCAAAGGTTGCTTTATATGTTGTTAGATATGGTTGCTTTAGAGTTTCAAGGGTTGCTTAACATATTGTTTTATGGGTTACTTAGGAGTTTGAAATGTTGCTTTATATGTTGTTACATATGGCTGCTTTGGAGTTTCAAGGGTTGCTTAACATATGTTGCTTTATGGGGTTGCTTAAGAAGATTATGCGTTGCTTAGATGTTTCAAGGGTTGAATAACATATTGTTTTATGGGAATCTTAGGAGTTTCAAATGTTCCTTTATATGTTGTTATAAATGGTTGCTTAACATATGTTGCTTTATGGGTTGTTTAGATGTTTCAAGGGTTGCTTAATAAATTATTTTGTGGGTGTTTATCAAGTTACTTTATGGATCTCTTAAGAATGTTCAACGGTTGCTCGAGTAGTTTTAAAGGTTGCTTTATATGTTGCTTATAAAGATATTGAATTACTTAACACAATCTTGTATAGGGTTGTTTTAGAGTTTCAAGGGTTGTTTAGTGGTTACGATAATGTTGTTTATCAAGTTGCTTTATTGGTTGCTCAAATAATTTTAATGATTATTTTATATGTTTCTTATAAGGAATATGAGTGTCTTAAAAAGTTGTTGTATGAAGTTGTTTAAGAGTTTTAAAGATTGCTAAATCTGGTATGAATGCTTGAGTAGGCAATAACTTTACCGTTAGTTTAATGAGACTATAATAAAAATAGTCATTTAACCTATCATTTATTATTATATAAAATATAATTAACCAGTCATATGTATATCACACAAATTATCTATTATTATTCACAAATTCTCACATTAGGAAGTTAATGCCTGTGTAACCTAATGAATAAAATGTGAACACTTCTTAATATGTGTTAGTGAGAATACCAATCCAAAGACTACGTGTAACACACTCTTAAAAAAAACTATGTGTAACATGTACTACAACTGTTCATCAATAGCATTGATATTTTCCATGAAAAGATACAGTTATTTTAATGCTCCAAGAAAATATATATTATAAAAGCCATTTATAGATATAAACCGTAAAGGAAATAAATAAAACATGTCAGTCGTACATTTGAATTTTTTTTTTATAAAAATGAAATGGAAAAACAAAATAAACGTAAAAATGAAAAAAAAAATTAAAATTATCCTTATATGAGATAATTTTCTTTAAAATTATGAATTTAAAAAATTTATTTGATCAAATTTCAATAATTTAATTTAAAATAAATTAAAGCTAACAAAAAGCTATACATAAATATATATGATTTAATTAACGTTGATTAAAATCTTAATTTACAATTGCTTTGTTTAACTTCAACTTTATACGACAATAGCATTAATGTTAACTTAAAAACTAGCCTTTGCGAAAAAACTTAAAAACTTACAAATTAGGTTTCTTTTGGATCTTTATAAATGAAAGAAAAGGTATACATGTATTTAGTAATATTATTAACGGAATATACTTATTTGGTATCCTGTATTTTTGCAAAGTATCATTTTAGTTCATCTTTTTTCAATAATACTCACATGTTACCCTGTATTATAAAATCATACATATTTGGTATCCTAAATTCAGATTTAATAAGTAATATATTATTAATATGATCAAAATGCTACAAGTTTTATGTAATTAAGTAATTAAATTTGAATTTGAATTTTATATAATTGAAAGTACTTTGATTAAATTAACAAAATTTTATTAATTAAATTTGAATTTAGGGTATCAAATATGTACGATTTCAAAATACAGTGTACCAAATAAGTATTATTGTAAACACAACCAAATAATTACCTACCCTTATTATTAATGGTAAGTTATACCAACTTTCTAAGTAACTGAGCAGATGTATTTAGTTTTAGATAAGATAAATTCTAAACAAATTATAGTAGTAAATTATTTATATACTTTTTTTTCTTCTATAATTAGTATTATTTATAAGAAGCACAATTATCGTTATAATAGTGTATTCAACTCATCCATGATATGTCAAATGAGGTTTACAAGTCTTTGACTAGACAATATAGAGTCTATATATATGTTAGAGAACAAATGCTAGTATCCATGCAGAAATTTGAGTTTGTTTGGGAGATCAAAGGGCCAGGTTATCAAATTGAAACATATAAATATAGAAGAAAACATATGGGAAAAGTTTAAAGTAGACTAATGTGTGGAAGTATGCAAATAAATTGACATAAAAAAAAGGGAATAAAGGACCCCCACAAATAAATAGGGTATTTCTTCCCTTTGGTGGCAAACATGAAGCCCACCAACTAGATCCCATGTTTGCCTTATTGTCTTGTGATTTGAACAGCATATTTCCCTTTTATATAATTACCATTCTTTTGGACTTGGCTTTAGCCCAACATTAGATAGTGGAAGTCATTCAACTTTTATTTATTTATTTTTATAGAACTTTAGATAAGATTCACCTTTTTGCATTATATGGTTGTACTGGATCATCTCTCTCTCTCTTTCTCTCTCTCTTAGTGTGTATATAATTATTTGGCCATCATTTCCTCTTTGGTTGCAAATAGAGAAGTTGTATTCGTTTTGGCAGTGAATGGGAAGAACTTAATTTTGCTCTCTTTCTATTGTTTTTTATAAGCATACACATGAACGCTCACACTTATATAGGCATTGTGTGTTTGTATCTTTGCTCATAATTGAGAAACTTAGCTTTTTGTCATTTTGTCTGCTACATAAAAATTATATGCAACCCTTTGAAATATTTTCTTGAAGCATATGTGGCCGATTCAAAAGTTTTTATAGCTAGCTATACCTCTGCCAAAACTAGATGGGGATGTATGTGTGTATATATATATACACGTAGAAAATCAAGAAGAAAATGTTCAAGCTTTCAATGAAATTTCATGCAATCTCAGAAGAACATAGAAAGGATATACTAACTCTACGATTCATTTTTATTTATGGTTAATTTTGAAAAAGATACTATAACGGAAAAAGGTCATGTTTCATAAGCAAATTAAATAATTAGAAAAGTGTCACTCCGTAGCCCCGATGACCATTAATCAGCGCTTTAGAAGAGCGGGAATATACTATAGTATTTTTTTTTATTGAATCCTTAGTTTTATATTACTTCAAATAACTTGTACGCCTGTCTATTGTTCGGACATTTATTGATTGAAATTATGAATTCTAATAATTTTTTAAATATCTGTTTCAATTTATTTTTTTTTAACTTTTTTTCAAATTTTATTTAGGCCTAATAATTTTAGAATTTTATTTCTAATTTTATGTATTTTTTATATTATGTAATTAATGTTTTTTTAGATAATATTTAGAGTGATTTTTGTGGTTGATTATTTTGGAGAGCAATTAATTTGCCGTATATAATTTTAAATTTAAATATTATTATTGTATTCTTTTTTTTTTTTGTTTATATGAAATTAGTAATAGATAATATTGAAGTAAAAGCTAGTACAAAAAATTAGTCACGATAGGTTATGAAATATTTATTTTGAGTATTCTGCTAGAAGTCATTGAAGTAAAGTCTCAAAAATTTTATTTTGTCAACCAATTATATCTATTAGCCCAAGAATGGCTCCCAAATGGAGTTGAATTGGTGTACTTTTGCAGAATATACAGCATAATTATCTATTTCTAGCAATCTTATGAAACTATATGCAATAAATAGATTAAAAATTATAACATATGAATATAAATACAATGTAAAAAAGTTCAAGGATAGAAAGATGCAATCTCTCATTTTTACAAGGTTTGGTGAAGCTAAAGCCACTTACTTCCTTGGTGTTCGAGGTGATAAACCTTGCAGTTCTAATAACGAGCCAAGTTAAGGCGTAATGCTCTGGATAACCAAGACCGTTACACTGTGTGTTTTAAAATAGTGCAAGACTTGCTAATCAAGTCGTTTGAACAGTAATGTGATCCTAATGTCAATTACCAAGTTTGGTTTAAAATATTTTGAACATAAATGATTACTTTTCATTAAAATAGACGTTTGGTACATGGGATCCCAAAAACAGGATTTAAGAGACAAATATACAATTCTCAAAAGTTATATACAACCAGTAGCCACTCTAATGACAAAACACAAATTTTAGGCTCTGTCCCTGTACTTTCCCTCGGCCGTGGTGGACGAGCAGCTGACGATGTACACCTCGCCCTCAGAGCTCTCCAACTCATGGTTGATCCAACTTACCCTGCTTTACCTGGACCACATAGCACCCGTGAGCCAAGGCCCAGCAAGAAAGCCATAACAGTAGACACATAATCAGTTATTGCAACTAATCAATCAAAAGACAGTTATCCAAAAATTCAACAAGTCATAAGCATCAAACTATTAACGGTAAACATGTACGTTCAGCAATAGATCTCAATCAATATGCAAATGCTCAGGGTCGGTGATAACTTCATTTTAGTGTCATTTTAGAATGTTTTTTTGTGGTAATCTTGAGTCTTTATGTGTGTTTTGTGCGAGATTATGCTTTTGTTTGTCTTTGTTGTAGGTTCGTGCAGTGAATCACGAGAAAAATGTAAAAGGAAGTGAAAATGGTGGGAAAAGGATGCTTTTAGCGGTTTGTGGAATCAAAATGACGCTAAGAATGATTAAAAGTCAGTTTTGGATGAAGAGACAGGTTGAAAGAAGTAATTTGAGAAAAAAATGGAATTAGAGTCGCGACTTGGGCTTATAAGTCGCGACTCAAGGCAAAGTTAGAGGCGCATGGATGCTGGAGGCAATTAGTGTCGTGACTTGGACTTACAAGTCGCGACTCAAGAGGAAATCAGAGGCACATAAAAGGGGAAAAATGGACATGGGCCGCGACTTGAGGATGCATGAGTCACGGCGCCTGCGGTCTTACGTGAAAGGAAAAGGCTAAGAAAGAGACACGATCTGCGACCAAGAGAAGGCCAAGTCGCGACCAGCATATGAAAAATAGTGCTGATGTAATTTTTTTACTATAAATTCGTATTTAGGGTTTAATTAAGTCAGGAGGTCAGTTTTTAATTAAGTTTTTAGAGACTGATTTTGGTTCTTAGGCTAGTAATTCTACATTTTTACATTTTTCTTTCTTCTTTAAGTTTATGAATCTTATGTTCTTGAATTATTATTTTATTGATTTAGTCATGTCTGATATGAAATAAATAATTTTTATCTAGGGTTTAATGTAGTCACTTGGATTTTTATCTAATTTAATTATGATTTTCTATTGATTTTTCTTCTCTATTCTAACCTATAGAATGTGTGTTTAATGCTAGTAAATACTTGATCAATATTTGCTTGATTTTATGATTTCGATTCAAAATTTGAAAGATGAGAATTGTATATGCTATCATTATATAGACATAGGTTGCATATTGGACGAAAGTACATGTATGGCTTGTGTAGTAATTAGGTTTCCTTGCTTATTGTAATCTATATGTTTAAGTTTATCACAGAGATGTAGAAAACCTGCATATAGGTTGAGATCTTATATCTTGAAAAAGAATAGGAATCAAATTTTGTTAACCTATTATTATAATAGGAAGAAAGAAATTTAGAATTGATTAATAAAATTAGTAGACTGAAAAGTTGATGAAATTAACACCCTAGGTCTTTTTAATAGTGATTCAAATCTTTTAATTAGTGATCCTTGTTCTTAGTTTTCATTTATAATTTTAAAATTAAATTTATCTAAATTTTGATTTCCAATTAGTGGTACTTGGAAGATAGTCTTCGTGGGAACGATACTCTACTTGTAACGCCCTACTTCCTTAGAGCCGTTACTAAGTGAGTTTAAAATGTGCAATTAACTCGCTAGTCGAGGTTCTAGGTTAAAAGTGCGGCTAAACTGTAATAAAAGTCATTTAATTTTAAAATGTAGTCATTCATTGAAATTATAAAAGCATTATACATTTGGGATCCCAAAATATTGTTTAGAAAATACTTTACATATCAAAATACATTTAAGGTCTACTAGGCGACAAATTCAGGTCTATACATTGCATTTTTCCCAGAATAACCCTTGTCGTGGCAACCAGGTAGGCCGAACATGTACACGTCACTTCACGCTCGCTGTACTCATGGTTGATCGACCTTTTCCTTGCCATTACCTGCACCATAGAGAACCTGTGAGCCGAAGCCCAGCAAGAAAACTCAACACAAATAATCAACATATGCGTATCTATCAATTAGCATATAACAAAGCCGCCAACAAGCTAAACATATAGCAGCCATGCTGTCCCAGACGATTCACCAGCCCCTGGGTTCGCGGTCTACACCGAAAGGATGACTCATGCATCCGTGAAGGGTCTCACTCTAGCGGTTTGCAATCCGCGTTCTCAACGCCGCTTCTGGCCCTTGCCGTACTCGGCCTTGCACTCCACATGCTTAATGCCATTCCCGACCCCTTGCCGTACCCGGCGTCCTGCCGTTCTCGGCCTTCGCTGCTCCCGGCAGTTGCCATTCATTCACAAGTATGCAATACATATCATATAATCAAGAAATACTTAAACAAATACAGAACATAAATAATAGGGCTACGCCCTACGATTCAATAACATAGGTTCGTGCCCTGCAATACAAACTATAGGGCCACGCCCTGCTCTACGGGTACAATAGTTTTCTTAACTGTGTCCCAAGCTTCTTGAGCACCGAAATCCCGAGCACACTCTTCTAACTCGAGCCTCGCTTAAAACCTAGTCACAACACACAAGTAACACTCTTGTTACTATCCAATTCATAATTGTACCCCGGAACCAATTCCGTGCTCTCAGGACCTCCCGTTTCGCCACACAAGGTGGCGAAAGCATCCCCCGAGCCCCCTGGGCCAAGGCCCTAAAAATACAAAATCCAACGTCTTGAAAATGGCCTAGCGCTGCGGCACAGCCCTACAAGGGTCGCGGCTCCCAGCAAGGGCTCCTTATCCAGACTCGTCCCAGCACCACAGCTTAGAAGAATAGGGTCGTGGCGCTCATACGTGAAGCCAGAAAACTGGGTTTTTCCCAATTCGACCCAAAAATCCAAATGAACAACATCACACCACATAACTGTTGGAAAAGCTTATACAGGATCTTTATTTATTTTCATGTATATCTAATATTAAACAAATTAATACGAGATAGCCTAAAACATTTTTCTAAAATTGAATTCAAAGATAAACAAATAATATAATACTTACAGTATACGCAGCGGAATTAAGAGTCCTTCCTTCAGTTTCTCTAACTCTTGTATCCTTTTTGTCGTAGAGTATTATCAAGAAACTGAACCGATCTTCTATTTTCTTCATGATCTTCCAATGTATCCTTAGAACCACCTAGACTAGTGTGGGAAATTCTCAACACATGAGATAGATATAGAGAGAAGAAGAGAAAATAACAAAGAGGCTTAGAAAAGGACTTGTATTTAGAGAGAATATAAAACTATCAGAAAATCTGATTTGTGACTTATCTGTCGTCTCTAAAATCTTCTCTCTAAGCACTCCTTTTATAGACTCAATTAGGCCATTTAATTTAATTAAAAAAGCAATAAAATAACAGCCATTTTGAAGCCCTAGGTCGAAATTATCACGGGCTATAGGCCCGTGAAATTTCCCATTTGATTATAAGCCCATTGGACTTAAAATCAAGGCCTGTATTATTTTCTATTGATTCAATTAATTAAATAATTATTTAAATCCTTTCTCAAATTAATTATTTATAATTTGAACCTTGATTTAAATTTATTTATTAATTTAGATACCAATTTATCTTAATTAATAAATCTGCCATAATTTCTTTTTTCTTCTCAAAATTACACAACTCTGTGAAACTATCCAAAATTGACCTGGTCAACTTTGATAATTCTAATTGATGATTAAATCAATTAATTGAGACTATCTAGATGATTTTATCCAAGGTACAATGGGGACCATGGGCCTATGAAATCAAGCTCCAATAAGATATCATAAATTTAACAAATAAATTTACTAACTTATTAATTCCTCGTGACTCCACTATAGACTTGGAATTGCACTCTTGAATTCATAGAACGCTCTATAACAAATATAGATACGCTATTAATTATCCATTGTTACAACCATAATTGTCACTCAATCCTCTATAGATGGACTACAATGAGATAGGACTAAAATACCGTTTTACCCCTCATTATATTTTATCCTTAAAACACTTAATTCCTTGTAAATGATATTTCAGTAAACTAATTTAATTACTGAAATGAGATCTCTATCATTTAACACCTTGAACCAAACTAAAAGGAAACCATCGTTTCACTTCTTCATCAGAAGCTATAGATATTCATATCTATGATTAACACTCCCACTCAATTATACTACCGAGTTCCCAAGATGTAAGTATGGGCTAGTCTGTAGGGTAAGCTGGTAACGAACAAGTCAAAGAACTCAAATAATACAATCAGTTAGAATACTAACCACTCAGAATTGAGATTGAATTGACCTATGGTCAACTATATGATATGACTAGAATAGATAATAACGGTATGTTTACTTATCTTATCAACTGTCAATATCGGTCCTGTCCGATGTAACAAATACATCTGATCTTATCTACTTTGCTAATGTTCTGGAAAGAACATAACACTGTAATGTGTAAGTAGATCATATCATATATTGGCAAGTCAGTGTAAATCCGGTGCACTGAATAATCTTAGGACTAACTTATTTTTGAACATATAATCATATTTATATTCCACTGTGATTACGTCACTATAAATAAGATTAGCTATATGCTCAGGATTTAATAGAAGTTTATATTAAACAAATAATCATGAAAATAAAACATGTGAGCAAAGTGATTGACCAAGTCAAAAAATGATTTATATTCTTTTATTGATAATAAAATGAGATTACAAAGAATTTGGGTTTTAATTAGGGCATAAAACCCCAACAAACTTCCACTTGCAATAATTGAAACTAATGCCTTAATTCTACTAATCCCATCTCCATGATATGCTTATCAAATGTAGCTTCTGGTAGTGTCTTTGTAAACGGATCCGCAAGATTGTCTTCAGTTGCAATCTTCATAACCTTCACATCTCCCCTGGCCACATATTCTCGAATAATGTGATACTTCCTTTCTATATGCTTACTCCTCTTGTGACTTCAAGGTTCTTTCGAGTTGGCTATCGCTCCTGTATTGTCACAAAACAACACAAGCGGTTTATCCATTTCTGGAATAACTCCAAGATCCGAATAGAACTTCTTTAGCCAGACTATTTCCTTAGCTGCTTCTGATGCAGCTATGTTCTCAGCCTCCATGGTGGAATCTGAGATTGCAGACTGCTTTACGCTTCTCCAAATCACAGCTCCACCCCCAAGAGTAAACACCATTCCAGAAGTAGACTTTCTGTCATCGACATCAGTCTGAAAATCTGAATCGGTGTAGCCTACAGGGTTCAGAACACCACCCTTGTAGACTAACATATAATCCCTAGTCCGTCTCAAATACTTCAGGATATGCTTAACTACTATCCAATGTTCCGGTCCTGGGTTTGACTGATACCTGCTCACTACTCCCATTGCATAGCAGATATCTGGTCTAGTACACAACATGGCATACATCAGACTTCCAACTGCAGATGCGTAAGGAACTTTTCTCATTGCATCTTCCTCTTCAGGAGTCTGGGGAGACTGCTTCTTTGAAAGATGAATTCCATGGTGGGACGGTAGACGCCCTTTCGTGGAATTTGTCATTCAGAAACGTTCAAGCACTTTATCAATGTAAGCTGCTTGAGATAGAGCTAAACGTTTGTTCTTTCTATCCCTGATGATCTGGATACCTAGAACATAACTTGCTTCACCCAAATCCTTCATCTGGAATTGAGTGCTCAGGCAATTCTTCACATCTGATAATTTCTTAACATTGTTTCCAATGAGTAAGATATCATCTACATAAAGAACCAGGAATACCACTATTTGATTTGCCTTCAGTTGGTAAACACAGGGCTCATCAATATTTTGTTCAAAGCCATAGGTTTTGATTATTTCATCAAACCTAAGATTCCAGGAACGAGAAGCTTGCTTAAGTCCATAGATGGACCTATTTAACTTACAAACTTTTCCTTCTTGTCCAGATACTTTAAATCCTTCTGGCTGATCCATATAAATGACCTCGTCAAGCTTTCCATTAAGAAAAGCTGTCTTGACGTCCATTTGCCAAATCTCATAGTCGAGAGCGGCTGCTATGGATAAGAGGATGCGAATGGATTTGAGCATGGCTACCGGACTAAAAGTTTCCTCATAGTCCACGCCTTCTCTTTGGGTATAACCTTTTGCCACTAATCGAGCTTTATAAGTCTCGATATTTCCATCAACACCTCGTTTCTTCTTGTAGATCCACTTGCACCCAATGGCCCTAAAGTCACTAGGTGCTTCCACAAGATCCCAGACGGAATTTGAGTACATAGACTCCATTTCCTGTTTCATGGCTTCGAGCCAAAGTTCCTTTTCAGGGCTAGCCATTGCCTGTTTGAAAGACAATGGATCATCATCACTAGTGTCACCAACAACCATATTGGTTTCACCATCCAAACCATAGCGAACTGGGTTTCTAGAAACCCTCCCACTACGACGAGGCTCCGTGACTGTTTGCTCAGGAACAGTGGTACTTTCTTCATTTAAATCGACTTGCGTCGGTTGTACATGAAGATTGGGAATTTCATCATCAACACGCGTTGATGACGATGGAACATTGGTTGGAGTCAATTCTTTAACCATCTCCTCTAAAACTACTTTGCTGCAAGGTTTAAAGTTTTGGACATAGTCATTTTCCAGAAAAGTAGCATTTGTAGAAATAAACACTTTCTTTTCTGAATGACTATAGAAAAGTCCACCTCGAGTACCTTTAGGATAGCCAACAAACATGCAAACTTCAGTTTGCGGTTCTAGCTTTCCCTCCTTTTTCCTCAGGACGTGAGCGGGACACCCCCAGATTCTATAATGGCGTAAACTAGGTTCACGACCATTCCAGCGTTCTAAAGGTGTTTTGGGGATTGATTTTGACGGCACGACATTGAGAATGTCATTTGCGGTTTCAATTGCATGTCCCCAGAATGAAGTTGGTAGAGTTGAGTAACTAAGCATGCATCTAACCATTTCCTATAAAGTTCTGTTTCGGCGTTCCGCTACACCATTTTGTTACGGAGTACCTGGGGCAGTAAGTTGTGATAAAATCCCAAGTTCAGTTAAATGATCTTGGAACTGCATATCCAAATATTCTCCACCCCTATCAGATCGCAAGATCTTTAACCTTTTACCTAATTGGTTCTGAGCCATTGCTAGGAATTCCTGAAACTTTGAAAATGTTTCTGATTTCCTATGCATTAGGTAAAGACATGAGTATCTAGAGTAATCGTCAATGAAAGTGACGAAATACTCAAAACCACCCATGGCTTGTATATTCAAAGGTCCATAAACATCTGAATGCACAAGACCAAGTGGTTCTTTGGCCCTATCACCCTTTGCAGAGAATGGACGCTTGGTTAGTTTTCCTTCTAGACAAGATTCACAGACAGGTAATTCACCTAAGGTGAGTTCCCTCAAAGATCCGTCCTTTATAAGTCTTTGAATCCTATCATAGCCAATGTGACCTAGTCTCAAGTGCCATAAATACGTCATATTATTGTTATCGTTCTTTTGACGTTTATTGGTCCTAGGTATAGCTACTTTGGATAAATCATTGTTAAGAGCGAGGGGTTCATTAGGTCGCAGAATATAAAGCCCGTTTTCCAAACATGCAATACACAATTGTGATCCATTGAAAGAAATAGATATATTAAAACTTGTGAAAGTCATAACAAATCGTTCTAATTGCAACATGGAAACTAAAATTAAATTTCTACTAAAATCCGGAATAAAAAATACATCTTTTAAAATTAAAAATTTATTTCCGAACTTCAGACGAGCTCTTCCTCTAGCTTGGACCGCAACGAACGCTCCGTTTCCAACTCTAAGCTTTAAGCCGCCTTCATCCACTTCCTCCCACGATTCAAGAAGCTGTAAAGAGTTACAAACATGGTTGGTAGATCCAGAATCAATATTCCAAACGGATTTATCATTCTCTAAAACACATGTTTCCAAGATAAATGAACTATAATCATTACCTTTGTTTTTAGCTGCTAGAAACTTGGGGCAATCTCGTTTCCAATGCCCCTTCTCATTGCAGTGAAAACATTTATCTTTACCTTTCTTGTTTTTCATGTTCTTCCCCTTAGGCGTCTGTGCACGTGGTTGTGCACTCGTCTTTGTAGCCTTTGCAGGCTTGGGGTTGTTTATTTGTCCACCTTTCCTCTTGTTTCGAGCTTTCGAAGACGAAGCTTGGTTAGCTTCAGCCTTAGCTAGATGAGCAGCAACATTAGTAGTCTTATTTTCAACTCCTATACTAGGTCCACCCATGACAGGTTCAATAAGTTGAAGCTCGTTAATGAGTTGCGTCAGACCATAGTTGAATTGAGCACGAACGTGCAGACACGATACCATCCGAAAATTCACGGTGTCATCACGTACGTGTGGAGACGATGTTATCCAAGCATTTACGGTGCTATCAAGAACGTGCAGAGATGATGCTCGTTCTAGGGATTCCTCAATCATGACGAACTCGGAGTTGTCACCAATCAACTCTATGTTGATATTCTGCTTCCAATTAAGGAAGTTTTCTCCAGTGAGTTTCTCCATCGAAAGTTGAGAAAGGATGGGAGTAGACACAGACACTACTTAGCTTAAAACTACAAATTACCAATAAAATAGAAATCAATCACATTTGCTCAATAAAACTTCTATTCACACAAATTTCAAGAAATAGCACAACATATACCAAAAATATGTAAGATATGAGAAAAAATACCAAAAACAATCATATCTCTATTTCTTTAGGTTTTTAACTAATCTATGATATCCTTGTCCCGGTTGGCGAGAGTCAAAAATACCACTAGTTAAATAGAGTTGTAAACTCATTTAATAATGGACACCATTATTAACAACCTACTATTCGATCAAAATAAGAAAACAAAATCTCTTATTTTATGAGCTAGACCCACGGTATCAATAATCATAGATTTAGTCCTATTAGTCACCGTAGGGGTGAGTCTAGTAGAATTTGACCTACAATTATCTATCTTTCGAAATCTAACCTTGTCAAAATAACTAATGAACACCTTCCGTAGGGGGACGAATCAAAGCGCCTCGAGGCCCCATTAATCTATTGACTATGTTAAACCAACGGTGGAGATCGAATAAAATTCTTAAAATAAGCTCATTATAAAATTAAAATTAGTATTTTTATTATTTATTTTTAGAAAATTAATGACTATGGTTTTCCAAAAAAAAAATTAAACAGATTAAAATTTTTAAAACAAAAGTCCTATAATTTCTTATTATTTTTAAAGTGTCACATTGAAACAAATTCAATTAATTTAGAATTAATTTGTTGCTAATCAATATTTAGGTTTAACTAATATAATGAACCTATAGAATTAAGTCCAACTCAGGTAAATGGGCCTTAACAATTGGGCTTGTATGGAGGAGGGCTAGGTCCAGTATGTCGTTCCCACTACAAAGGCCCCCTATCTTCCATACAAGGTCCAAAAGACAGGAATTTAAACCTTCGTTTTATTAATTGTTTTTAATTGATTAGGCCCACTATAGTCATGCAAAGCAAATGGGCCTTCACAAGTGGAATCACCCATAAGAGAGGAATTTAAACTTTACATTTTCTAATGGGCCCAAATAAAACCTATCATTTTATGAATATTTTATTTGGCAAAATACCATATATCTAACAAACATATGTGCCACTATATGCATCTAAGCCCAATTGCAAAAATACCACATATAGTGCAAACAGACATGTTATAATTGGATGGGCCTAATCATGTTACTATATGAGCAATTTTATGAATTTATGCAAAAATACCACAATTTATTTCATTTTCAAAAATACCACAATTAATTATCTAGAATTTATCAAAAAAAATTCAAATTAATTAAATTTTTACAAAAAATAAGTCAATTTAAATGAAATTTATCAACAATTAACAATAGTTAATTTAAATTTCATTTATCAACAATCAACTTGGTTTTAGGTTAATTTGAAAAAAAAAAATATATATTAATTTAATTTAAATAGGATTTATCAACAATTAACCAAAGTTAATTTAAATCTCATTTATTAAAAAAATATTTTCTTAATTGGCTGAAAAACATGATATTTTTCAAAATTTAACTAATTTTAAATTTTAAAATCAATATCTAAACTATTTTCCAAAAATATCTTGTGTTGTTACAACTATTATCTAATATTTTAACCATTTAAAAATAATAAAATACAAATAGTTATAACAAGGCTAAAATATCTCAAATAGTTAAACAAATTCAAATATCCATAAAAATATCTAACTAACAATATTAAATTTCAAATAATTTAAATATTAAAAACTATAGAATAAAAAGATATTTATATTTTCAAATAAAGATTTAATAAAAATATCAAGAATTTAAATGAAAATATCTTAAATATCTGATATCATAATTCTAATATTTTAATATATTAAAAGATTTAAAATTAAGTTGTTAGTCTAATTTTAAATTTGAATTTGAATCTTTGTAGAAAATATCTAATTATTTAAATCTCTACTAACCAAAATATCTTATTTTAAAAAATTTAAATGATAAAACAAAAAAGATATTTTAGGTTTTGATTATACATAATAAATTTCTACAATTTTAATTATATTTATTTTTCAAAAAAAAAAAAAAATCTGGATGAACAGTACCTGTATCGGGTACTGTTCACCCGAGTGCTGTGGCTACTGGTGGCGCGCGCGCGGGGCTGGGGTGCGCGCGCGCGTGCGTGCGCACTGGTGTGTGCGGCTGCAGGGGCGTGCGTGTGGGGCGCGCAGGTGGCGCGCGCGGTGCGTGGGCAGGGCGCGCACGGTGTGCGCGCGCGCATGGCAGCCAGAACAAAAAATTTCGAAAAATTTTTTTTGTGCAATTTTTTCAACCAAAACCATTTTCTAATTAATTTTTAACATGTTTTACACAAAATAAAGCATATATAAAAATTAATAGCATAGAAAACACAACAAAATAACCTAAAAATTGCTAAAATTCACATAAAATCAATATGTTCATAAAAATATGAAAAACCATCCAATTATTCAAACATATCATATAATCCAATTTTAAACATGTTCATGCATGAAAATAAAGATTACCTAAGGCTCTGATACCAGTTGTTGGAAAAGCTTATACATGATTTTTATTTATTTTCATGTATATCTAATATTAAACAAATTAATACGAGATAGCCTAAAACATGTTTCTAAAATTGAATTCAAAGATAAACAAATAATATAATACTTACAGTATACGCAGCGGAATTAAGAGTCCTTCCTTCAGTTTCTCTAACTCTTGTATCCTTTCTGTCGCAGAGTATTATCAAGAAACTGAACCGATCTTCTATTTTCTTCACGATCTTCCAATGTATCCTTAGAACCACCTAGACTAGTGTGGGAAATTCTCAACACATGAGATAGATATAGAGAGAAGAAGAGAAAATAACAAAGAGGCTTAGAAAAGGACTTGTATTTAGAGAGAATATAAAACTATCAGAAAATCTGATTTGTGACTTATCTGTCGTCTCTAAAATCTTCTCTCTGAGCACTCCTTTTATAGACTCAATTAGGCCATTTAATTTAATTAAAAAATCAATAAAATAACAGCCATTTTGAAGCCCTAGGTCGAAATTATCATGGGCTATAGGCTCGTGAAATTTCCCATTTGATTATAAGCCCATTGGACTTAAAATCAAGACATGTATTATTTTCTATTGATTTAATTAATTAAATAATTATTTAAATCCTTTATCAAATTAATTATTTATAATTTGAACCTTGATTTAAATTTATTTATTAATTTAGATACCAATTTATCTTAATTAATAAATCTGCCATAATTTCTCTTTTCTTCTCAAAATTACACAACTCTGTGAAATTATCCAAAATTGACCTGGTCAACTTTGATAATTCTAATTGATGATTAAATCAATTAATTGAGACTATCTAGATGATTTTATCCAAGGTACAATGGGGACCATGGGCCTATGAAATCAAGCTCCAATAAGTTATCATAAATTTAACAAATAAATTTACTAACTTATTAATTCCTCGTGACTCCACTATAGACTTGGAATTGCACTCTTGAATTCATAGAACGCTCTATAACAAATATAGATACGCTATTAATTATCCATTGTTACAACCATAATTGTCACTCAATCCTCTATAGACGGTCTACAATGAGATAGGACTAAAATACTGTTTTACCCCTCATTGTATTTTATCCTTAAAACACTTAGTTCCTTGTAAATGATATTTCAGTAAACTAATTTAATTACTGAAATGAGATCTCTATCATTTAACACCTTGAACCAAACTAAAAGGAAACCATCGTTTCACTTCTTCATCAGAAGCTATAGATATTCATATCTATGATTAACACTCCCACTCAATTATACTACCGAGTTCCCAAGATGTAAGTATGGGCTAGTCCGTAGGGTAAGCTGGTAACGAACAAGTCAAAGAACTCAAATAATACAATCAGTTAGAATACTAACCACTCAGAATTGAGATTGAATTGACCTATGGTCAACTATATGATATGAATAGAATAGATAATAACGGTATGTTTACTTATCTTATCAACTTTCAATATCGGTCCTGTCCAATGTAACAAATACATCTGATCTTATCTTATCTACTTTGCTAATGTTCTGGAAAGAACATAACACTGTAATGTGTAAGTAGATCATATCATAGATTGGCAAGTCAGTGTAAATCCGGTGCACTGAATAATCTTAGGACTAACTTATTTTTGAACATATAATCATATTTATATTCCACTGTGATTACGTCACTATAAATAAGATTATCTATATGCTCGGGATTTAATAGAAGTTTATATTAAACAAATATTCATGAAAATAAAACATGTGAGCAAAGTGATTGACCAAGTCAAAAAATGATTTCTATTCTTTTATTGATAATAAAATGAGATTACAAAGAATTTGGGTTTTAATTAGGGCATAAAACCCCAACAATAACAACCAGAAAACTAACTCAAACACTCATCCAAGCTTATACGCGACGCTCATACACGAACCCAGATCCACTATTTTCCCCAAGTCAAAACTTACCTAAATCATTACCCAAGTACACCCTAGTTCCAATTCGACCCAAAAATCCAAATGAACAACATCACAACACATAAACACTAGAAAACTAACTCAAACACTCATCCAAGCTCAAAATCACCTAGTGGTTTAAAACTCCTCAAAACGTAAACCACAATAGAAAATTCACTTCAGAAATCAATGAAATTCTTACCTTTAGTAGGAATTCGACCCTGAGCTACTTTCAAGTCTAGTTCCAAGCTTAAATCCTCTGATGCCCAAGTTGAATCTTCATAGTTTTTAAGCCATAAATCCAATTTTCAACATTCAACCCCAAACTCTCAAGAACAAGTAAGGAGACTCAAAATCAAGGAGGAAACCTTACCTCTGTGTTAAACACACCCTTGAGCTGATTTCCCCAAGCACAGCAAGTAAAATTCTTCAGTTCTTAGTCTAAAATCCTCAAATTTCTTCAAGCTCTCAGTCACCAAGGAGAGGGAAAGAGAGTGCCGAGTATGCGAGAGAGAGCTGAGAATTTTCTTACTTTTGTTTCTTTTCCTTTCCTCTATGTCTTTAGAAGCTCAACATCTAAAAATCCATGTATATCCCTTAGCCAAAAGTCCAAATTAACCTTTAAGTATATCTAAATCCTCAAGTGACACAAAGGGAAATTTCGTCATAATCCATATCCGCTAAGTCCTCGAGTACTCCTACAAATCCCCATTAATCCTGACATATCCAAATCATTACTTGTAACACCCTAGATAACCAAGGTCGTTACACTGTGTGATTATAAAAGTGAAAAAGTTGCTAATCAAGTCATATAGTTGAAAACGTGACCGTAAAGTTGTAATTAGGTTAGGGTTAAAAGATTTTGGTCATAAACAGGAAATTTTCTCATTAAAATAAACGTTTAATACATGGATCCCAAAATAGGTTTTAAAGGACAGTTTACTCAAATTTCAAAGTTTATGTACAACCACAAGCCACTCTAATGGCAAAATAGGCACTTTAGGTTCTCATGTCCCTGTACAATTCCTCGACCATGGCGGCCGATCAACTGACTATGTACATTCTGCCCTAGAGCTCACCAACTCAGGACTCGTCCACCTTGCCCTTGCCTTTACATGCACCACGTAGTACCCGTGAGCCAAGGTCAAACAAGAAAACCATATTACAGAGCATAATCAATAAATAATAGTCAGATAGTTCACTAATCATCAATGAGATACTCAGTAGGCCACATTGTTCACATAATCAGTGATATAAATATGCAAACAAATAATCAATCATCCAGGTAATAAACATGCCATAATAATCAAATTAATAACAATAAACATATCACACAATATCCAGGCTCGCCGCCCTTAGGCCGCACCCTCTGTTTATCCCACTAACTCCGACTCGCTTAGGCCGAGCTCATTGATTATATACTTAACCTCACCTACCAGTGGCCGAGCCGCGTCCTTCTGCGCCAATATTAATTTTGGCACTCTTAGGTCGTTTATTTCATGTTCGCATGGCATTATACCAACATACAACATTACATACAAGTATAGGGAACTCTTAGTCCCAACATAACCACATAACCGGGTGCAGTTTTCTTACCTTTGATTCCGAGCACTTAGGATAATTGAGAAAACCCTCGAGCACGATCCCGTCCAAGCCCTAGCGTACACCTAGTCACAACCATAAAATAGAACCCTCATTAGTATTTAATTTCGTAACCCAACATCAGGACCAATCTCAAGCTCTCGGGAAGCCCATTCAACCAAACGGGGTGATGGAATCGACCCCCGAGCCCCCAAGCAAAAACCCTAATAGAATCCCAAAAACCATGGTCTGGAGGCAAGGTAGCACTACAGCGCCACAAGAAGTGCGCTATAGCACTACAGTCAGAAATCTAGCCCCCAGAAAATGAAGCATAGCACTGTAGCACTCCTATCTTAGCGCTACAGCGCTACAACAGGACATGCAAAATTTATGGGTTTTTCCTTCGAACTTCCTCGAGCCAAAACCCCACAAATCCTTCCCAATTTTCCACCCAACTTAAAATCAAGTCCTTAAACCACTATAGCTCACCCAATACAACCGAATAACACCCAAAACCTAGCTAGAAACCCCATCAATCACAGGAATAAAAGTTTACCTTTGAAGCTCAAAAACACCATCTGAAAACCAGAAAACTCAGACAGTTAAGGTCAGAAATGGTTACCTCAAATGGGTGAATCCGGCCCTAGGTTTCCCTCAGTGTTCCTCCCAACTTTGAGTCCTTCAAATTCCCAAGTTTAAGTCTTTAAACCTCCACCCAAAAACAAACTGAGAAACCATACCCAACAAATCTCAACAAATTCAGTCAAAACCTTTTAAACCTTACCTTAATTGGAAGCTAATTCCAGTTGAACTCCTAGTCACTCCAAAGATCAAAGTCCCAAGACCTAGTCTAGACTTTCTTTGAGTTCTTAGCTCCAAAATCCACAAGAAAGAGATAAAGAAAGAAGAAATCGTGTGGGAGAGAGATGGTGAGTTGGGAGTCTCTGTTTTCCTTATTTCTTTTCCTTTCCTTTTCAGCTTCTAGCCCCTTTCTACAACATCCACTAAAGTCTAAATGAGCAAAATATATCCATTATCCCCCTTAATAATCAAAATATCCTTTTGCTCTCCCAATTAAATCCAAGTCTTTTAATCACTCTAAGGGAATTTTCGACATTTTCTCCCAATTCTCGCTAATTCCTCGAGTGTCCCTAACGTTTACCACTTAAATTTTATCATCTAATTAATCACCAATTATTTTCCCCAATGTCTAAAAATCTCCAATATATTCCCCAAATTCCCAAAAATACCCCCAGTCTCCCCCGAGCCGAGTATAAATCCCCACCATGACTATTTCACTAAACCACTCACTAGGATCACCTTGAGCCATATGCCGCAAATACATCCACATAATAATATCTTCTTAAAAATTTATCACAAATAATCACATTTATCCTTCCGATCTAAAATCTAAAACAGTCGCTCCTCATAGGACAAATTTGTCTGCCATTCCAAGTCTTCATAATTTAACACATGTGTCGTATCTGAGACGTACTTTCGAAGCATAGAAACATGAAATACATCATGAAATCTTGACAACGATGGTGGCAAGGCTTACCTGTAAGCCACCTATCTGATCCTCTCTAGGATCTCAAAAAGTCCAAAAAATCTAGGACTCATCTTGCCTTTATTTCCAATCCTTCGCATCCCTCGCAGTGGTGAAACTCGAAATAATACGTGGTCCTCAACCTGGAACTCTACGTCCCTACGCTTGGGATCAGTGTAGCTTTTCTGTCTGCTCTGTGAAGCAAGCATCCTAGCTCGGATCTTCTCAATAGCTTCATTGGTCTTCTGAACCATGTCCGGCCTCAAATACTTCCCCTCACCCATCTCATCGCAATGAATGGGAGATCTACATCTCCTCCCATATAACATCTCATATGCATCCACTTCAATCGTTGATTGATAACTGTTGTTGTATGAAAATTCAATCAATAGAGGGTACTTACTCTAAGATCCCTCAGATTCGATAACGAATGCCCTAAGCATATCCTCCAACACCTGAATCGTCCTCTCAGACTATCCATCAGTCTAAGGATGAAAGGCCATGCTGAACTTTGACGGAGTCCCCATAGCCTTTCGCAAACTACTCCAAAACATGGAGGTAAATATAGGATCTCGGTCTGACACAATAGACTTAGGAACCCCGTGAAGACGTACAATCTCCTCCACATACAACTCTACGTGCTGGTCCACCGTAGAAGTCATCTTCACTGGAAGAAAATGAGCTCACTTGGTGTATATATCCACTATCACCCACATTAAGTCATGAAGCTCCACTGTCCTTGCTAAACCTCCCACAAAGTCCATCGTAATATCCTCCAATTTCCACTCAGGGATACCCAAAGGTTGAAGCAACCCTGCTGGTCACTGATGCTCAGTTTTCACCTGCTGATAGGTTAAACATATGGCCACGTACTCCACCACATCCTTCTTCATCCCGGGCCACCAATACAACGTCCGTAGATCCTGATACATCTTCGTGGTCCCCGGATGAAGTGAGTACGACGTAGTATGTGATTCATCTAGTATCTCTCGTCTGATCCCCACATCAATCAGAACACAAATCTGACCCTGATACCGTAGCAAACCAACCTCAGAAATGGAATAGTCCTTAGCTTCTCCCACTAAGACATTCTCTCTAACCCCCTATAACTGAGCATCCACCAACTGACCTTCCTTAATTTTCTCTAGTAGGGTCGGTTGTAGAGTAATGTTGGCCAACCGATCCACTACCAACCCTATCCTCGCTCTAGACATCTCATCAGCCAACTCCCTCAAAATCTGAGTGGAACTAAATAACTGTCCCGGGCCTCTCCGGCTCAATTCATCTGCAACTACGTTGGCTTTCCCTGGGTGGTAAAGAATGTCACAATCATAGTCCTTTACCAATTCCAGCCAATGCCTCTGCCTCTCGTTAAAGTCCTTCTGCATGAAGAAGTACTTCAAACTCTTATGATCGGTGTATTTTTTGAACTTCTCCCCGTACAGAGAATGTCGCCACACCTTCAGTGCAAATACCACCACTGCCAATTCCAAATCATGGGTAAGAGACCACTGCTCGTACTCCTTCAATTGTCGTGACGCATATGCTATAACCTTCCCGTTCTACATCAACACACAGCCCAAACCCAACCTCGACACGTCACAATAAACCACAAACTTTCCCTCCTCAGAAGGAAGACTGAGCACAAGTGCAGTAATAAGTCGCCGCTTCAACTCTTGAAAACTGTTCTCACACTTGTCTAACCAGACAAACTTCAAATTCTTCCATGTCAATTCTATCATCGGTGCAGCAATCTTCGAGAACCCTTCCACAAATCGTCCATAGTAACCTGCTAACCCAAGGAAACTCCGAACCTCTGAGGCATTCCTTGGACTCGACCAATCTCTAACTGCCTCAACCTTAGATGGATCCACCTTAATCCCATCTTCACCAACAATATGTCCAAGGAATGTCACTTTTGGTAGCCAGACCTCACACTTCTGGTAGCCAGAACTCACACTTCTTAAACATGGCGTACAATCAGTGCTCTCTTAACCTCTGCCAGACCTGTCGAAGATGTAGCTCGTGCTCTATCTCTGAACTGGAGTACAATAGAATGTCATCGATGAAGACAATCACAAACTGATCGAAGAAGTCCTTGAACACCCTGGTTATTAAGTCCATGAAGGCTGCTGGGGCGTTGGTCAAATCAAACGACATGACCAGAAACTCATAGTGCCCGTACCTCGTTCAAAAGTTCGTCTTCGGTATATCCTTGTCCTTGATCCTCAGCTGATGATAACCTGATCGAAGATCAATCTTCGAGAATACCATCTTTCCCTGTAGCTGATCAAACAAGTCATCGATCCTTGGTAGAGGGTACTTATTCTTGATGGTCAACTTGTTCAATTCTCTGTAATCTATACACATCCTCAGAGTCCCACCCTTCTTCTTCACAAACAAAAATGGAGCACCCCATGGTGAGTAACTAGGCTTGATAAACCTTAAATCCAGAAGCTCCTGTAACTGTATATTCAATTCCTTCAGTTCTATTGGTGCCATTCTATATGGTGCCCTTAACACTGGTTCTGTCCCTGGTGCTAACTCAATAACAAACTAAATCTCCCTGTGCGGCGGCAGTCCTGGTAAATCCACAGGGAACACATCCAAAAATGCATGAACTAATTTGCTCCCCTCCAGCCCTGCTGGCAACACTCTGGTAGTATCCACCACACTAGGCAGGAAACCTATACATCCTCCCTATAATAAGTCCCTGGCTCTCAACGCTGATATCATGGGTACGCTGGGTCCACATACCGCACCCATGAAAACAAAAGGATCCTCTCCCTCCAGTTCGAAGGTCACCATCTTCTTCCTACAATCAATGGTAGCCCCATATCTAACCAGCCAATCCATTCCCAAAATAATATCAAAGTCCTCCATACCAACTCAATCAAGTCTATTGATAACTCCCAACCATCAACCATCACTAGCAGTGCTCTAATCCACCTCCTAGAAACTACTAGTTCCCATGTATGCAATATAGTCCCGAACCCCGTAGTACAGTACTCACTAGGTCTACACAGTCTATCAATAACCTTACTATAAACAAATGAATGTGTAGCATCAGAGTCAATCAATACAGTAAAAGGAGAGCCAGCGCTAGAAAGCTGACCTGTCACCACCGAGGGACTAGCCTCGGCCTCTGCCTGCGTAAGGGTGAACACTCGAGCTGGAGTCAAGCAGCCCACCTTCCCTGCTTCCCTTTTCTTCACTGTTGGGCAGTCTTTCTTGAGGTGTCCCACCACCCAACACATAATAGGCCTTAGCCTGACATTAATCTGGATGGCATCTTCTGCACCTCGTGCACTCTGGATAGCTCCTCCATGTATCACCACTTCCCTGATGGCCACCCTGAGTACCCCGACCTTTCCTATCAGGACCAGCAGCGGTTGAAGTGTCAGGGGTCTTCCTCTTCGGATCACTGGGGCCTCCGCCCCTACTAGACCCAGAATATGGAGGCACTGCTCTGCGACCCTCCCGTCTTGCAGCATCCTCCCTCCAGATCTTGTTCTTTGCTTCCTCAGTGGTAAGAGCCTTCTCAAAAGCCTAGGCATAAGTCGTCCCCCCAAGTTGCTATCCTCACATCTCGGGCTATCATAGCATTAAGCCCTCTGACAAATCTGTCATCCTAGTTGCATCTGTAGACACAAGATCTGGTGCAAACTTCGCGAGTCTATCAAATTTCAGGGAATATTCTATAACTGTCATGTTGCCCTAAACTAACCCCACAAATTCATTCACCTTTGCTGCCCTAATGGCAACATTATAATACTTCTGGCTGAACAAATCCTTGAATCCATGCCAACCCAGAGTAGTAACATCCCTGGTCGGTGATGCCACTTCCCACCAAATGCGGGTATCTTCTCTCAGCATATATGCAGCACAGGACACCCTGTCATGGCCCTCTACCCTCATGAATTCCAGGAGAGTGGTAATCATACTCATCCACTGCTCAAACTTTAGTTGATCTAGTCCCCCCTCAAAAGTTGGAGGATGCTGTCTCCTGAACCGTTCATACAATGGCTCCCATCTATTCCTAACCTCCACTGGCTGTATAACTGGTGCCACTGTAGGTGGAACAATGGATGCAGCACTCCCTGACGGAGCCTGCTGTCTTAGAATTCGGATCTTTTCATCTTGTCTCTGAAGCCGGGTTTGCATATCTGCCATAATCTACTGCCAATTCTAAGGGATTGGATGTAACGACCCAAAATTACTAATAAGGCTTCAGGGCCTTGATTAGTGTGATGGGAGGGCATAATTGGAAGTTATGTGAATTAATGGCAAAAATGCATGATTATGTGATATGCATGATCCTATGATTATATGGATATGTGAAATGCATGTTTATGAGTATTAGATAAGCATGCGGGCCATGCCTAGTCTGTAAGGGCATAAATGCGATTATTTGCGATAATTTTTGAGACCACATTATTATGTGGATATATTTATGTTTGCAGCATTCGACCCGAGACAGCCTTAGGGAGCGGTTTAGCCAGATAGTCACCGGTGGGAATAATTAGTGGTTAGTGGCATTTTGGTAACTTGGGTGACTATAGGTAACTCTTGAGGATAGTTGTTATAAGTGGGAATGTGGCATTCTTGCAAGAGGTTAAGGAAAAGTCTAGGCTGCCCTTGAGGATTAGTTAGAGTCTAAGTTAGAGGGGAGGGCAATTGTGTCATATGGCTTTAGTAGTAGACAGGCTTTGGCTGAAGAAAGGTTTGATACGTTTCTCTCATGTTTGGCTTATACATGGGTTACTTTTGGGAGCTCTAGAGAAAACCAGGAACCAAAAAGAAGAAAGACCTCTGATCTTGTGGGATCAAGTGGGGAATCAAACCAAGGAAGCTAGATGGTGTTCTACATATTTGAGGTAAGGATTTTAAGTGGTTATTTTGTGGAATTCAGCCAAGAAATGTTATGGTTTGAGAGCTGAGTTGTGTTTTTTCTTGTGGATTATTGGAGTGAAATTCAGCTTGGGAATCAAAGGATTTGGGCTTGGAGTTGAATTTGAAAGAGGCTTAGGGACAAATTTCTACTCAAGGTAAGGGTTCTATGCATCTTTGAGGTTATTAGCTGATGTGGTTTAAGTTTTCTGGTATGTGGTTTAAGTTTTGTAATGTTTGAAACCACTTTGTGATTTTGAGTTTGGAGGAGTGCTTGGTTGTGTTCATAAGTTGTTATACTATTTATATGAAGTTCTAGGTTGAATTGGGAACTTGGGTGTGCTTGGGCATTGATTTGGAAGAGTTTTGGCTCGGGAAAAATGCTGGGAAAACCCCAGTTTTCTGGGTTCGCGTATGAGCCCCGCGACCCTGTTTTTCCGTGCCGCGGTGCTAGGTTGAATCAGGAGGAGGGAACCACTCTGGGCGTCGTGGCCCTATAAGGCTGTGCCATGGTGCTAGGCTAATTTCAAGAAATGGGAAATTGAGTTTTTAGGGTTTTGGCTTAGGGGGCTCGGGGGACGCTTCCGCTAACTTGTGTGGGGAAATGGGGGGTCCCGAGAGCATGGGATTGGTTCTAGGAAATGATTATGAATTGATTAGTAATGAGAGTGATATGTATGACTGTGACTAGGTGAATGCTTGGGCTCAGGGAAGGATCATGCTCGGGGGTCGTCTTTCTTAATCAAAGCACTTGGAATTAAAGGTAAGAAACTGCACCCAGTTGTGTAAATATGTTGGGACTAAGGGCTCCCTATACTTGTATGCATTATTGTACGATGGTATTACGCCATGTGAACATGAAATATACGGCCTAAGAGTACCGGGAACAATATTGGAGCACAGGGCGCGGCTTGGCCACTGGTAGCCGAGGACAACTTAATAGTCACTGAGCTCGGTTTAAGCGGGCTAGTGTCAGTGGGGTGAACACTTGGCTTGGCCTAAGTGAGCCAAAGACAGTGGATTAAATAGAGGGTGTGGCCAACGGGGGTTACGGGGGTCGACCCTAGTTGTTGCTTGACATGTATATTATTGTTAATTTGGTGTATATGATATGTTGAATATCTGGAAACTAGATCATTGGTTATTGACTGATGTCCTGGATTGAATGAATGCTATGGCTTGCTGGGTAATTGATTAATGTCTTGTAAATCATTTGGTTATGCTCTATGAACTACTTGGTTATTGATATTGATTGTGCTATGATATTATGTTTTCTTGCTGGGCCTCAGCTCACAGGTGCTGCGTGGTGCAGGTAAAGACAAGGATAAGATGAATCGACCATGGGTTGGAGAGCTCTGGGGGCGAGAGGTACATTGTCAGCTGCTCGGCTGCCACAGTTGAGGGTTTGTACAGGGACAGAGACCTAAACTTCGTATTTTTCCATTAGAGTGGCTTTGATTATTTATAACATTTGGAAATCCTGTAATTATGTCATTTAAACCCTGTTTTGGGATCCCATGTACCAAACATTTATTTTAATGAAAATTGTTCATTTATAACCAAAATCTTTTAAACCTAACTTGTTTATGTCTCTAGATTGACATTTTTATTTAAATGACTTGATTAGCAAGTCTCACACTATTTCCAACACACAGTGCAACAGTCTTGGTTATCCAGGGCATTACACTGGCGGAAGGTTCTGACCCTGGTCATCATCTCTAGTCTCAGACCTAGTGTCGACTAGTTGTGTAGATCGTCTTGGATGCATAGCTATCCATGTTAATCTACAATCAATGACTCAGAGATCAGACTATGATGACAGGGTAAGAATCCTTCCATAATCCACCATTGGAGCACAACCAATCACAAACAATCAACATATAACAGTTTATCCAAATATTCATTCACATGCCATAGCAATGCTAATAAGCATGCCGCACTATCATCACACAACATTCAAGGGCCAGGCCCTATTAGTATATCATGCTCCCTATTAAACAAATGGATAACAACAATCATGGTTCTTTCCAATCACTTAAACATATAAACATGATACACAATTACCAAACCCTGAGTCGAGCTTGTCTTTAGCGGCGAATGTACAAGTCCAGCTGGGCTTCAGGAACCCTTAAACATAGGATGCTCTAATACCAAGTTGTAACATCCTGGATCACCAAGGTCATTACACTGTGTGATTATAAAAGTGCAAAACTTGCTAATCAAGTCATATAGTTGAAAACGCGACCCTAAAGTCGTAATTAGGTTAGGGTTAAAAGTTTTTGGTCATAAACAAAAAATTTTCTCATTGAAATAAATGTTTAAAACATGGATCCCAAAACAGGTTTTAAAGGACAATTTACAAAAAATTCAAAGTTTATGTACAACCACAAGCCACTCTAATGGCAAAATGGGCACTTTAGGTTTTCCTATCCTTGTACCATTCCTCTACCATGGCGGTCGATCAGCTGACTATGTACATTCTGACCCTGAGCTCTCCAACTCAGGACTCGTCCACCTTGCCCTTGCCTTCACTTGCACCACATAGCACCCGTGAGCCAAGGCCCAGCAAGAAAACAATATTAAAGAGCATAATCAATAATCAATAGTCAGATAATTCACTAATCATCAATGAGATACTCACCAGACCACATTGTTCACATAATCAGTGATATCAATCTGCAAATCAATAATCAATCATCCAAGTAATAAACATGCCATAATAATAAGATTAATAACAATAAACATATAACACAATATCCATGGTCGACGCCCTTAGGCCACAACCTATGTTTATCCCACTGACTCGGGCTCGCTTAGGTTGAGCTCAGTGATTATATACTTAACCTCAGCTACTAGTGGCCAAGTCGCGTCCTTGTGCACCAATATTAATTCTGGCACTCTTAAGCCTTTTATTTCATGTTCTAATGGCATAATACCATCATACAACATTATATACAAGTATAGGGAACTCTTAGTCCCAACATAACCACATAACCGGGTGCAGTTTTCTTACCTTTGATTCAGAGCGCTTTGGATAATTGAGAAAACCCTCGAGCACGATCCTGTCCGAGCCCTAGCGTACACCTAGTCACAACCGTAAAATAGAACCCTCATTAACATTTAATTCAGTAACCCAACTTCGGGACCAATCCCAAGCTCTCGGGAAGCCCAATTCCACCAAACGAGGTGATGGAATCGACCCCCGAGCCGCCAAGCAAAAACCCTAAAAGAAATCCCAAAAACTAAGTGCTGGAGGCAAGGTAGCGCTACAGCACCACAAGAGGGGCGCTACAGCGCTACAATAAAAAATCCAACCCCCTAGAAAATGGAGCATAGCGCTACACCGTTACAACAAGAATATGCAAAATTTCTGGGTTTTTCCTTCGAACTTCCTCGAGCCAAAACCCCACAAATCCTTCCCAATTTTCCACCAAACTTAAAATCAAGTCCTTAAACCACTATAGCTCACCTAATACAACATAATAACATCCAAAACCTAGCTTGAAACCCCATCAACCACAGGAACACAAAGTTGAGCTTTGAAGCTCAAAAATACCATCTGAAAACCAGAAAACTCAGACAGGTAAGGTTAGAAATGGTACCTCAAATGGGTGAATCTGACCGTAGGTTGCCCTCAGTGTTCCTCCTAGCTTTGAGTCCTTTAAATTCCCAAGTTTAAGTCTTTAAACCTCCACCCAAAACCAAACTGAGAAACCATAGCTAGCAAAGCTCAACAAATTCAGTCAAAACCTTTTAAACCTTACCTTAATTGGAAGCTAATTCCAGTTGAACTCCTAGCCACTCCAAAGATCAAAGTCCCAAGACCTAGTCTAGACTTTCTTTGAGTTCTCAGCTCCAAAATCCACAAGAAAGAGAGAGAGAATGAATAAATCGTGTGGGAGAGAGATGGTGAGTTGGGAGTCTCTGTTTTCCTTCTTTCTTTTCCTTTCCTTTTTAGCTTCTAGCCCCTTTCTACAACTTCCACTAAAGTCTAAATGAACAGAATATATCCATTATCCCCCTTAATAATCAAAAGACCATTTTGCCCTCCCAATTTAATCCAAGACTTTTAATCACAATAAGGGCATTTTGCTCATTTGCTCCCAATTTCCGCTAATTCCTCGAGTGTCCCTAACATTTACCAATTAAATCCCATCATCTAATTAATCACACATTATTTTCCCCAATGTCTAAAAATCTCCAATATATTCCCCAAATTCCCAAAAATACCCCCAGACTCCCGAGAGCCGAGTATAAATCCCCACCGTGACTATTTCGCTAAACCGCTCACTAGGATCGCCTCGAGCCATATGCTGCAAATACATCCACATAATAATGTGGTCTTAACAATTTATCACAATTAATCACATTTATGCCCTCAACGGGCCAAAATTACATATATGCCCTTGAAAGCTAAACAGGGCCCACATGCTTATTAATACTCATAAACATGCATTTCACATATCCATATAATCATATAAGCATGCATATCCCATAATCATGTATTAAATCATTTAAATCACACACATAAACCAATTATGCCCTCCCGGCACACTAATCAAGGCCCTTAAGCCTTATTAGTAAATTTTGGGTCGTTACAATTATCCCCTCATACTCAGAATTTCGTCCTCGAAATTTACCTGAATAACTCGGGATACTTATCTTGCATTGCTGACTCAAGCTCCCTGGTGGCCTCCTCGACCCTGCTATTCCTTCATAACACTTTAACCAGAGGAATTGTCTTGTTCCGTAGAACCTTATCCTTCCGATCTAAAATCTGAACCTGTCACTCCTCATAGGAAAAATCTGTCTGCAATTCCAAGTCTTCATACTTCAACACATGTGTCGTATTTGAGACGTACTTCCATAGCATAGAAACATGAAATACGTCATGAACTCCCGACAACGATGGTGGCAAGGCTAACCTGTAAGCCACCTGTCCGATCCTCTCCAGGATCTCTAGAAGTCAAATAAATCTAGGGCTCAGGTTGCCCTTCTTCCAAAACCTCCTCACCCCTCACAGTGGTGAAACTCGCAGAAACACGTGGTCCCAACCCTAGAAATTCATGTCCCTACACTTGGGATCAGCGTAGCTTTTCTGTCTACTCTGTGAAGCAATCATCCAAGCTCAGATCTTCACAATAGCTTAATTGGTCTTCTGAACCATGTCCGGCCGCAAATACTTCCTCCCACCCATCTCATCCCAATGAATGGGCGATCTACATGTTCTCCCATATAACATCTCATATGGAGCCACTCCAGTCATTGATTGATAACTGTTGTTGCATGAAAATTCAATCAATGGAAGGTACTTACTCTAACATCCCTCAGAGTCGATCACGCAAGCCCTAAGCATATCCTCCAACACCTGAATCGTCCTCTTAGACTGTCCATCAGTCTGAGGATGAAAGGCTGTGCTGAACTTCCACTGAGTCCCCATAGCCTTTTGCAAACTACTCTAAAACTTAGAGGTAAAGATTGGATCCCGGTCTGACAAAATAGACTTAGGAACCTTGTGAAGATGTACGATCTCCCTGACATACAAATCTGCGTACAAATCCACTATGTAAGTCATCTTCACTGGAAGAAAATGAGCTGACTTGGTGTATCTGTCCACTATCACCCACACCAAGTCATGAAGCCCCACTGTCCTGGGTAAACCTCCCAAAAGGTCCATTGTAATATCCTCCCATTTCCACTCGGGAATACCCAAAGGCTAAAGCAACCCTGCTGGTCGCTGATGCTCAGCTTTCACCTGCTGATAGGTTAAACATCTGGCCACGTTCTCCACTACATCCTTCTTCATCCTGGGCCACCCATACAACGTCCGTAGATCCTGATACATCTTCATGGTACCCGGATGAAGTGAGTACGACGTAGTATGTGATTCATCTAGTATCTCTCGTCTGATCCCCACATCAGTCAGAACACAAATCTGACCCTGATACCGTAGCAAACCAACCTCATAAATGGAATAGTCCTTAGCTTCTCCCGCTAAGACATTCTCTCTAACCTCCTATAACTGAGCATCCACCAACTGAACTTCCTTAATCCGCTCTAGTTGGGTTTACTATAGAGTAATATTGGCCAGTCCACTACCAACTCTTTCTTTACTCTAGACATCTCATCAGCCAACTCCCTAAAAATCTGAGTGGAACTAAATAACTGACCCGAGCCTCTTCGGCTCAATGCATCCGCCACTACGTTGGCTTTCCCTGGGTGGTGAAAAATGTCACAATCATAGTCCTTTACCTATTCTAGCCAACGCCTCTGCCTTATGTTCAGGTCCTTCTGCATGAAGAAGTACTTCAAACTCTTATGATCGGTGTATTTCTCGCACTTCTCCCTGTACAGATAATTTCGCCACACCTTCAGTGCAATTACCACCGCTACCAATTCCAAATCGTGGGTAGGATACCATTGCTTATACTCCTTTAGCTATCGTGATGCATAAGCTATATCCTTCCTATTCTGCATATCTGACTCAAGTTCCCATGTCGCCTCCTCTACCTTGTTGTTTCTCCACAACACTTTTACCAAGGTGATGGTCTTGCTTCGCAAGACTTTATCCTTCCAGTCAAGAATCTGAACCGGCTTTTCCTCATAAGATAAATCTTGATCCAGCTCTAAGTTCTCATAACTCAATACATGCATAGAATCTGATACATACTTCCGGAACTTGGACACATGAAATACATCATGAACCCTTGATAGAGCTGGAGGCATCGCCAATCTGTAAGCTACCTCCCCAACCCGTTCCAGAATCTCAAAGGGGCCAACAAACCTAGGGCTCAGCTTGCCCCAAACACCAAACTGTCTGACTCCTCTCAAGGGAGAAACTCTGAGAAATACATGATCTCCAACTTGAAACTTTACGCTCCTACCTCTCAAGTTTGAGTAACTCTTCTGACGACTCTGGGAGGCGAGCATTCGAGCCCTAATCTTTTCAATCACCTCATTGGTCCTCTGAACAATCTTAGGACCCATATATCTTCTCTCACCTGTCTCATCCCAATGGAAAGGTGATCTACACTTCCTCCAATACAACATCTCATACGGAGACACTCTGATAATCGCCTGATAACTATTATTGTACGAAAACTCAATCAAAGGGAGATACTCCAAGATCCCCCAAAATCCAACATAGAGGCTCATAGCATATCTTCTAGTATATGAATCGTCCTCTCAGACTGTCCATCCGTTTAAGGATGATAAGCGGTACTAAACTGCAACTGCATGCCCATAGCCTTCTAAAGACTCTCCCAAAACTTGGAAGTGAAGGTGGGGTCCCTGTCGGATACTATCGGCCTCAGAGCCCCATGAAGTCGTACAATTTCCTTCACATACAACTCAGCATACTGCTCAACTGTATAAGTTGTCCTAACAGGCAAAAAATGGGTGGACTTAGTATACCTATCCACAATCACCCACACATAATCATGTTGTCCCATGGTCTTCGGCAATCCAACCACGAAGTCCATGGTGATATCTTCCCATTTCCACTTCAGAATTCCTAGAGGCTGCAATAACCCTGCTTGCCTCTGATGTTCAACCTTTACCTGCTGACAAGTCAAACACTTGGCCACATAATCAACCACGTCCCTCTTCATTCCTGACCACCAGTACAAGGTCCTCAAATCTTGGTACATCTTTGTTGTACCTGGGTGTAAAGAATATGGATTGGTATGCAATTCATCCAAGATCTCTCGCCGAATACTAGGATCCATTGAACCACACAAATCCGGCCTCTGTACTTCAATGTCCCATCTCTGAAATAGAGAAGTCCTTAGTCGCTCCGGCTAAGACGCTCTCTTTGTGCCCTCTCAACTGGGGATCCTCCCCCTGTGCCTCCTTGATCTTTTCAATGAGTGTAGACTGAAGAGTGACATTGGCTAACTGACCAACCACCAACTCTTTACCTGCTCTGGTGATCTCTTTAGCTAACTTGTCTGATATCTGTCTCGAACTGAACAACTTTCCTAGGCCCTTTCGACTCAATGCGTCGGCCACTACATTGGCCTTCCCCGGATGGTATAGGATATCACAATCATAATCCTTTACGAGTTCCAACCACTGTCTCTGCCGCATATTCAGATCCCTCTGAGTAAAGAAGTACTTCAAACTCTTTCGCACTTCTCGCCATATAAATATTGCCTCCAAACCTTTAGTGCAAATACCACCACTGCCAATTCTAGATCATGCGTGGGATACCTCTGTTCATACTCCTTCAACTGTCTCGATGCGTAGGCTATCACATTTTCCGGCTTGCATCAGTACACATCCCAAACCCTGTTTGGAAGCATCACAATAAACCACAAACTTTTCATTGTTTGATGGCAGACTTGATACTGGAGCGGTGATCAGTCGTCGCTTCAATTCCTTGAAACTGTTCTCACACCTGTCTGTCCACATATACTTAGTCTTCTTTTGTGTCAATTCATTCAACGGTGTGGCTATCCTAGAGAACCCCTCAACAAACCGCCGATAATACCCTGCCAATCCCAATATGCTCCTAACTTCTGGTACACTGCTTGGCCTATTCCAATCTCTCACTGCCTCAATCTTGTTTGGGACAACCAGAATCCCCTCTTTACTGACAATATGGCCCAGAAATGTCACTTGCGGCAGCCAAAACTCACATTTGCTAAACTTAGCATATAGCCTATACTCCTTCAACCACTGTAATACCAAGCGCAAATGCTGCTTGTGCTCTATCTCTGAATGGGAGTACACACGTACGTCATCAATAAATGCAATCACAAACTTGTCCAAATAGTCCTTGAAGACCCTATTCATCAAATCCATGAAAGTTGTTGGGGCATTGGTTAATCCAAAGGACATAACCAGGAATTCATAGTGCCCATATCTCATGCGGAAAGCATTCTTTGGTATGTCCTCTTCTTTAATCCTTAACTGGTGGTAACCTGACCAGATATCAATCTTAGAGAACATTGTCTTCCCCTGTTACTGGTCAAACAAGTCATCGATCCTGGGTAATGGGTAATTTTTCTTAATAGTCAACTTGTTCAGCTCCCTATAATCAATACACATCCTTAAATATCCATCCTTCTTCTTGACGAATAACGCTGGATCACCCCATGGTGAGAAACTCGCTCTGATGAACCCCAAATCCAGTAACTCCTACAACTGAATCTTCAGTTCCTTTAACTTTGCCGAATCCATTCTATTAGGTTTCCTAGATACTTGCTCTGCCCCTGGCGCCAACTCTATAACAAACTCAATCTCTCGCTGTGGCGGCAATCCTGGCAAGTCTGTGGCAAACAAATCTTGAAACTCACATACAAATCTGGTCTCACTCGGCCTAACCGCCACATCTCTAGAGGAATCCACAATATTTTATAGGAATCCTATGCAACCATCCTGCATCAGGTCTCTAGCCTTCAGTGCTGAAATCATAGGTACTCGTGGTCCACTCACTGTCCCCACAAATACAAAGGGCACATCCCCTTCCGGTTAAAAAGCCAACATCCTGCGCTTGTAGTCAATCGTTGCCCCGCACTTCGATAGCCAATCCATTCCTAAGATCATATCAAAGTCATCCATCGCTAACTCAATCAGATCAACATACAACTCTCTACTATCTATCTCTACTGGCAATGCTCTAACCCATCTCCTAGAGACTACGAGTTCTCAAGTCGGCAACAAAGTCTGAAATCCCCTAGCATACAAATCACTTGGTCTACACAGCTGATCTATCACTCTAGCAGACACAAATGAATGAGTAGCCCTCGAATCAATCAATGTAGTAAATGAAGAACCAGCACTAGAAATTTGACCTGTCACGACCGAGGGGCTAGCCTCAGCCTCAGTCTGGGTCAAGGTGAATACTCTGGCAGGAGCGAGACTGTTGCTCTACTTTGGCTTCACTTTCTTGGCTTGTGGGAAGTCCTTCATCAAATGGTTGACACTCCCACAAATAAAGCAGGCCCTGATCCTGTACCCTCCCTGATGTCGTTGTCTGCACCGAGGACAGACTGGGAAACTCCTCCAGTTGTCACCCCCACCCTGACGACCACTAAAAGCACCATGTGCCCTCTTATCTGAGCTCAGAGGGATGAAAGAATCTAGGGCCTTTCTCTTCTGCTCACCGGGGCCACTACCCTGACTAGCTTCGGTAAAAGGAGGCACCGTCCTTCTAGCATCGCACCTAGTAGCGCCCTCTCTCCATATCTGATCATCGGCCCCTTCAGCTGTAAGGGCCTTGTCCACTACCTGAGCATACGTAGTAGTCCCCAGATCCAAGGTTATCTTAACATCACGGGCGATCATAACATTCAATCCTCGCACAAACCTATCCCTTCATGCCATATCAGTCGGCACAAAATCCGGTGCAAACTTCGGCAACTGGTTAAATCTCAAGGCATACTCAGTAACTGTCATCCGGTTCTGAGCCAGGTTGGTAAAATCATCAACCATTGCAGCTCAGACTGCGACACTGTAATACTTCTCTTTGAAAATGTTTCTGAACTCTTCCCAGGTCATAGCTGCAACGCTCCTTCTCTGAGTTACCACATCCCACCAGATGCGAGCATCCACCTCTAAACATGTAGCTGGCATAAGCTACCCTCTCATTCCCTTCCACCCTCATGATGTCCAGAATGGAAGAAATCATGTTCATCCATTGCTGTAACGCCCTGGATAGCCAAGATCGCTACACTGTGTACTTATAAAGGTGCAAGACTTGCTAATCAAGTCATTATTTTAAAAATGTGTCATTAAACACGAAAGAGCTAGGGTTAAAAAGGTTTTGGTCTCAAAAGACTCATTTATATAATTAAATTGTTATATATACGGGATCCCAAAAGAAACAGAGTTAAAAGTTGATTTACAGACTTCCAAAGGTACATAAATAAAGGTTAGCCATACTAAGGCAAAATAGACAATCTCTGGGTATTGCGTCCCTGCCTAAACCTCAACTGTGGCGGTTGAGCAGCTCGCTATGTACATTCTGCTCGCTGAGCTCTCCAATCAAGGCTGAACAAGCTTGCCCTTGCCTTTACCTGCACCACGTAGCACCCGTGAGCCAAGGCCCAGCAAGAAAACATCATATACAACACAATCAATGATAACATACAGTTAATTCATTAAGCATGTACTCTCATCAAATAATCCACATTAGTACCACTGAGCATATTTTTAGAATCATGGATGCAATCAAACACTTATAACATTCATATAACATAATAGTCAGGGCCGAAAACTTAGGCCGCACCCTCTGTTTACCCCATTGACTCCAGCCCGCTTAAACCGAGCTCAGTGCATATTAAGCTGTCCTTGGCTACCAGTGGCCAAGCCATGCCCTGTGCGCTAGTGTAACCCTTGGCACCCTTAGGCCGTTGGTTCACTAATTAGCTTGCATGGCATAATACCATCTATTCAAGCATACACAATAGGGAACCCTTAGTCCCATCACATATATTCAACCAGGTGCAGTTTTCTTACCTTTGGCTTCCAAGTGAACTAGTTACGAGCGATGCTCCTAGGCCATGTAGGCCGAACTAGGCAACAAATTCAGGTTTATACATTGCATTTTTCCCAAAATAACCCTAGCTGTGGCAGCCAGGTAGGCCGAACATGTACATGTTGCTTCACGCTCTCTATACTCATGGTTGGTCGACCTTTCCCTTGCCTTTACGTACACCATAGAGCACCCTAAGCCAAAGCCATGCAAGGAAAATGAACACAAAAAATCAACATATGTGTATCTATCAATTAGCATATAACAAAGCTACCAACAGGCTAAATATATAGAGGCCATGTCATCCTAGGCGCTTTACTAGGCCATGGGTTCGCAGTCTACACTGTAAGGATGACTCATGCATCAATAAAGGGTCTCACCCTAGCAGTTTGTACTCCGCGTGCTCAACACCGCTCCAGGACCTGGCCATACTCGACCTTGCACTCCACGTGCTTAATGTCGTTCCCGGCCCCTTGCCGTACTCAGCTTTCTGCCATTCTCAGCCTTCGCCGCTCCCGGCCTTCGTCGTTCATTCACAAGTATGCAACACATAGCATATAATAAAGAAATACTTAAACAAAAATAGAACATATATAATAGGGCTACGCCCTGCGATTCAATAACATAGGGTTGTGCCCTGCAATACAAACTATAGGGCCACGCCCACCTCTACGGGTACAACAGTTTTCTTACCTATGTTGCGAGCTTTTTGAGCACCAAAATCCTGAGCACAGTCCTCTAACCCGAGCCTCGCTGAAAACCTAGTTACAACACACAAGTAACACTCTTGTTACTAACCAATTCATAATTGTACCCTGGAACAAATCCCGTGTTCTTAGGACCTCCCGTTTCACCACACAATGTGGCGAAAGCGTCCCCCGAGCCCCCTGGTGAGTTTTGGTCATGCGCATATAGTAAAGTGCGCTTAAAAGTTACTTTGTCATCTACCTTTACCTAAGCCATCATTATAAGCCTATACAAGTCCTATTGATTCTTATGCATATCATGATTTATATTAGTGGAGAATTGCAAGTAAGTGAGCTTATGGAATTTCCTGGTTTGAATGGATCGATTTGAAAGAAATTTGGTGAGCATAATTGATTTCAAATACATTTATTTAATGATCATGATTTGATAATCCAAAATTTTAGTAGACTAAGGTGTGTTGATAGAGTGTTTTGATCAAAATTCTAGATTGAATAAAATGTTGAGTAGTTTTCTGAGAATTATATGATTAACATTCATGATTTTGAGACATAATTGTTGTTGTTGGTATAATTCATGTTGCTAGAGTCTAGGTTTGTTTGAGTCTTTCGTTCGAGGGCGAACAAAGAGTACGTTTTGGGAAGTTTGATAACTTCATTTTAGTGTCATTTTAGAATGTGTTGTGGTAATCTTGAGTCTTTATGTGTGTTTCGTGCAAGATTATGCTTTTGTTTGTCTTTGTTGTAGGTTGGTGCGGTGAATCACAAGAAAAATGTAAAAAGAAGTGAAAATGGTGGAAAAATGATGCTTTTGGCGGTTTTTGGACTCAAAATGATGCTAAGGACGATTAAAAGTCAGTTTTGGATGAAGAGACAAGTTAAAAGAAGTAATTTGAGAAAAAAATGAAATTAGAGCCGCGACTTGGGCTTATAAGTCCCGACTCAAGGCGAAGACAGAGACACATGGTTGTTGGAGGCAATTAGTGTCGCAACTTGGACTTACAAGTTGCGACTCAAGGGGAAATCAGAGGCTCATAAAAGGGGAAAAATGGACACGGCCGCGACTCGAGGATGCATGTATTGCGTGGCCTGCGGACTTACATGGAAGGAAAAGGCTAAAAAATAGACACGGGCCGCGACCAAAAGTGTAGAGTCCAAGGACTTTACTTAGCTAGTTAGATAGTAGTAGTAGTAGTAGTAGTAATGGCTAATAATAGTTGTAGTTTATTTATTACTGTGGATTTTGGTTCAAGCCGGGACTTAGTTGAACACTCGTAGCAACAATTATAGATTTTATAAGTTTAACCTATAGTTTAAAAATATTAATTATAACATAAGGTATGATTAATATAGCTGATTATGAAAATGATATTTATTATACTGTAAGGTTTAGATAGACCCAATAAGATAATGACATTTTTCTTGTGCATGTTTATTGAGAAATTAAGTATTTTTGAGGAATAGTTTATTAAGAGTAATATTTGAAAATCCCAGAGTCTGCCAGTAGCTTTGAAATCGTTATAGGACTTAGTCAAAGCTGTTTACGTAATTTAAATTAGTTTGAAAAAATGCAATTACGTGTATAATATTTCAGCGTATGCCGATATATCGCAGCTCTAGGGGGCGATATATCGCCACTCGGGGAATACGAAAAACACGTAACTTCGCACGAGCACATCGACGAGCCTCAGGAACATATGCCCAAGCGATATATCATCTACCATGGGCGATATATCGGCTCTAGGGCATTATTTTTGAATGGTTTTGAAACCAAGCTCATTTTATTCCATAACCTCATGATAAGCTCAGAATCTTTTTGACCGAGTCTTAAGCCTCTGCTGAACGATTATTCAAATGTTTTTCAATTAAAAAGTCATTATTTTATTCAAGCTAAAAGAAGATCTTTTCATTCTTGAACTCTATAAATAGGACCTACTACCCAGCCATTTCTTTCATTCTTCATGCTGAGTTCAGAGCCTTCAAGCAGCTAGGTTTACTTTAGAGTGTTAAACACTTGGGTTGGGGTTATAAGCTTTATCATCTTAAGCTTATTAAACACTTGGGAAAGTAAGGTTATTTGTGTGTATTTTGAAATCAAGGTGTAGTTCGGTTATAGTGTATTCAAAGGTATTCCTATTCCTAGTTCAATCTTGTATATTTCATTAGTTTTCATAGTTTTTCTCTACTCAATTCCTAACTCGCTGTTTTCATTCGTGGTTAGGCATCTAAGTTCTTTGAACTTGAGGTTCTTGTCGGTAAGTTCCTTCTCGATGGTTTAGTTCATTCCTTTTCATCTCTTTCTTTTAGAATACTCACCTTTCTCATTAATGGTTTTAGGAGTGTTCCAAAATCCCGTCCTTGTTCTCACATCCCGGTATTTGGTAAGGAAAATAGGATAGTTATTATATGCTTATATGATTATGTTATAGTATGTTTTTATATGTTATGATATATGTATGTTTTGGGGCTTAGAGTTGCTTAAATAGCAAACCCCAACACTTTTATGTTCTTGGGGCTCATAGTTGCTTAGCTAGCAAACCTCATTGTATTTTGAGGCTTATAGCTGCTTAGTTAGCAAACCCCAATGTTTACCATGTACATGGGTTAGAATTATGATATATGTCTATAGTTATATGTTATATGTTTATCGCTTATATTTATGTTATGTTTCATGCTTGTAGTAGATTTTCCTTGCTGGGCATTAGGCTCATTCCTTTGTTTTTATGTGTGCAGGAAAATAGTTATCGGCAGTAAGATTCTTGCCAGCTTGGGATTGTGTATTGAGGGAGAATGGATTCGGTGGAGTGCATGAACGATTCGAGGACAAAGTTGTTTTTAGTCATTTCAGTTATGTTTTATATGTATTTTTCGCATCTGATTTTGCAACGAATTTGTTAAAGATTTAAGTTATGTTTTATTTCAAATAATGGGATCCCATATCCTACCCCAAATTTTTATGTATTTTAACCTTTGCTTTACAGTTTTTAATAAAGTTATGACTATATCATATGTATGTTCTTCTTAAGATTAATGCCTATGTATAGTAGATTTAATGATACAAGGTCTAGAATTAGTTGGGTCATTACAGTTGGTATCAGAGCAATGGTTCATTCGCATGAAGTTCTCCTCGATACACACACTCAAAGCTCCGAATCTAACCGCCAAGTAAGTGTTTACGTTATAGTTATTATGTTTATATGTATAGCTAACGATTTTAGCCTTTATGTTTTCAGTTAAGAATGAATGGAGCATTAACTTATGAGGATATCCGAGCCATTAAGGCTTTAAAAAGAATTAGAGAACCTCGAAACACTGTAGGAGTGCTAGAAAGAATCACTCGAAGACTACTTTTGTTCCACAGGGAGATAGGTCACCTCCAAGAATCTAAGCAGATCATGATGAGATCAATAGAGCAATACATTTTAGTAATTAGACTTTTTAGAGATTATCCTACCATGATTGCAGCCCTAGAAGAAATTTGGGAGATGATAGATGATGAAGATGAATTTCCGGTAGCTATGAGATATTATTTTCTCATACTTAGGTTCACATCAAAAATGGAATTTCAGTTTACAAATGAACAAAAACATAGAATTTTTACGAATCTTCCTCGAGGGCATTTTGAGGCACAAGACAATGATGACTACGAAGAAATAGATGACGATATGTTAGATGAAAGATCGGATGTAGAAGATCCTATTTTTAGAATAGATTAGTTTCATTGTTTATTTAAATTTATTATTTGTTTTCTTTTATGATTGTAAATAGTGAAAACTTTTTTGTCCAAATATGGTTATTTTGTTATCATGTATGAGTTTGATGTTTTCTTTTGCAATCATAATAAATAATAAATTTAATAAATAATGACTAAGTTCGGTGAGGGTGGATACAAATCAATGAACCAAGTTTCTATATTGAGAGTTAGGGGGCCATAGTAGTGGGAACGATTTTACTGATCCCAGCCCTCCCTCAATATGGTTAACTTTGGAACAACGACAAGTTTTGAGCCTGAGAATTAAGTCATATAGGATGATTAGAAACAGACTTAGAAAATAAAGATGGCTTATTTTTCTAAGTATAGAAACCCACTCTAATAATAAAGAAGACTTATATAATTTTCATAAGGAGTCATAATTAATAGGTCCGAGTTATGATTGTTTAGATTAAGTTTTGTCTTAGAGCCTATTAGGGTAAATTTCTGACATGTTTCTCTCAACTGTTAGAACTCTATTGAAGATGTCGCTCTGAAGGTCTGCTCGCACCAATGGAAATGCCTCCAACACTGCTTCGGTGAACATTGAAGCCCCTCTAGTTCGCAGAAGGGGAGTGCGTGCTACTGCCAACCGTAATGCACCTCCGACACCGCCGGTTGACAACACTGCGAAAATCGCCAGATTGCGACAACAAGTTAAGGAGTTATTGCAGCAACAACGACAACAGGCTCAGCCTCAGACTCAACCTCCGCTTCCACTGCAACCGCAGTCACAGCAAATGGCCTCAGCACCCCAACAAGTTGGTCCATATGGGAGATGGCCAGTGGTAAATTATGCGCCATATCCAGTTTAGCATTTGGAACCAGTTTATGAGTAGTTTTGTAAGCAACACGCTCTGAACTTTGAAGGGACTACAAACCCCTTCGAGGTAGAAGAGTGACTCAAGAATGTGGAGCCAATCCTAACGCACATGAACCTCGGAAACACGGATCGCATATCCTGCGTTTCATCTCTACTTAAGAAAGATGCCAGAATATGGTGGGACTTAGTCCAGCAGACGCATGATGTTGCCACTATGAGTTGGACCCAATTTGTGAAGCTATTCCACAAAAATTATTATAATTTAGTTGTCATCGCTTCAAGAGTCGAGGAGTTCGCTGGCCTAAAGCAAGGGAATTTATCAGCGGCAGAGTATGCTCGACAGTTCGACCGATTAGCTAAGTTCGCACCAGAAATGGTTCCATCAGACTATCTGAGGGTGTCGAAGTTCGTTAGAGTACTTTGACCAAAGATCGAGCTAGGGGTTAAGCTGGCAAACCCAGGAAACACTACCTAACCGGATGTTCTAGAAATGGCAAATAGAAGTAGAAAGGTTGCAGGCTAATGTTAGTAAAGAAGAAGCCAGTAAGCCTGATCCTAGACAGCAGGGTCAACCTCAGACAAGTCAGAAAAACAACCACCACTACAGCAACAATCAGTCCAACAACAACAACAATGGTCAGAAAAGGAAGATATAGAAAACACGTCGACTTCGCAAGAACGAACGAATAGGGCTCGAGAAAATGGTTTAGGCGATATATCGCCCAGGGTAGGCGATATATGGCCCCTGGTGCATTTATATTGAAAGTTTGGGATTTTAAATTTTAAAAATAGCCTTAACCACTTGGACTTGCCTTTGAACGATTTTGACTGAGGTCTGGGCATCTGCTGAACGAAAATTCAAATCTTTCTCATTCTATATTTATTTATTTATTCAAATTAAAAGGGGTTAGTTTCACTCCTTGAACTCTATAAATAGGACCTAGTACTCAGCTATTTTCTTCATTCTTCAAGTATTGTTCAGAGCCTTCAAGTTGCTAAGGTTACTATGGAGAGAAACACTTGGGTTTTGGGATAAAAGCTTTTCCAATCTAAGCTTTTCTAAACACTTGGGAAGTGAGATATAGTGTTATTTTAGTATCGAGGTGTAGATCAAAGTCATAGTTATCCAAGGTATTCATATCCTTCAGTTCAATTCTTCATGGTTCTATAGTTTTCTTTTATTTTCTTTCAGATCCTAACTCTTGTTTATGATTCTTGGTTAGGTGTTTAAGTTTCTTGAAACATAAGGATTTTGGTAAGTTTCTTCTTGGATGGTTTAGTTTTCTTTTCATCTCTTTTTCTTTAGAAACTCATGGATTGTGCTGTTGGTTTTTAGGAGTGTTCCAATCTGTTCTTGTTCCCAAATATCCCTATTTTTGGTAAGGAAAAATAGGTTAGATTATACGTGTTTATATGTTTATGTTATGATATGTTTTATGCTATAATATGTATATACATAAATATGTTTTGTATTCCTTGGGCATATGACTTGCTTAGATAGCATGCCCCAAGAATTTATGTTGTAGTCGCTTGGGCATATGACTTGCTTAGATAGCAAGCCCCAAGAACTTTTATCATTTTCATGGTTTAGAGTTATGATTTACCCTACCACGATTAGTAGACAGAGGACCTAGATGGGTTATCATATACTATAGTTGTGATCTAACCTTCCTCGATTAGTAGACAGAAGACCTAGATGGTTTTATCACACACCATGTTAATGAGTTAATGGCCATTAATATTGTAGTCATATATGGTATACGTTTTTATAGTCATATGTTTTATAGTATATGTATATGATATAGTCTTATGTTTATGATTTATGATATATGTTTTTAGTAGATTTTCCTTGATGGGCATTAGGCTCATTCCTTTATTTTTAGCTTGATGCAAGAAAATGAATGTGGAAGGCGGGAAGGATTCGTGACACCTTTGCATGTGTGTTGAGGATGAATGGATTGAATGGTCTTGACCTTGATTTTGGTCAACTAACACGAAGTCAAAAATGCTTGATGTGGACAGATATGTTAGAATGGATATAATGACAAAAACAATAAAGCACACAAGAATTTATAGTGGTTCGGCCCCAGAAATTGGTAATAACCTACGTCCACTTGAGCTTTTATTGATATAGGATTCAAAGGAGTGATCAAAGAACTTGGGTTATATGAGTTTCACCAACCTCTGATGAATAAATAATATATCGTAATGTAGTAGCTCTAATTCTCTCGTAAATCTATACTCTCAAGTAAGCAAAAAGCCAAAAGTCCCCTCCTTGAACTATCTTTCTCTATTTATAGGCTCCAGGAGGATTACATCAATTTGTTACAGATATTCTCTCCTAATTAATCGGAACATCAGGAATTATTGGAGACAATCTCGAGATTGACTTAGATCTTTACAAAATTATCTTGAGATATGCAGAGTGTACGACTAGTCTGGTCGTAAGAAAAGCTCAACCGTTATGCATGCAATATCTTACTTGTCGATACTCTAACAGAACTCTGCCAGGTGTCAGCCACATGTTCAGAAATCACTTGCCACGTCATCCGTGCCTATATTTTGGATAACATTTGCCCCCCAAGTTTATTTATTACGAGCAATAAATAAACTTTTAAGGAAACGACCCTCCGATTACCCCACCAGACCTGTCAGAGTAATTCGTGCAATCTTGGGAAAAGTAACCTACCCTTGTCTAATCACGGCTTTTCGGTTCCCAAGTAACCTTTTGATGGCTATTACCCTTCCCCATGCTTCGAAAAAGAGGTAACTGATGATTACTCCCCTTTTATGCCACAGACAAAAATATATATAGTCTCTCCAAGGTCTTCTTTCCCTTTTTACGCAAGCTATCACTCTTTCAAGAAACCCTAAAATCAGAGCTTCCATTTTCTTCCGGACATCGTCTTCCAGCATTTCAAGATTCAGTCCGTGAGTTCTCCGACGCTCGAAAACTCTCTCAAATCTCCACAGTCTTTTTTCTGGTAAGTCTCAGAACTTTTATGCTCTATATTTTTGCCGTGCATGCTTCTGTGGATTGATTGTTGAGTTCATTTGTTTCTGGGTTGAGATGCATGACAGTAGGGGGTTTAATGGGTGATACTGTATAGGATGATATATCTTTGCCATCAAGGAGTTACGAGTTAGTTTGATAGTTGAGATCACAACTTTAGGACGTAAAACCGAAGTAAAAATTCGATTTTTAAGCCAGTTGAAAAACCAAGTTTTTCCCGCCATAAAAGGAGTTGAAAAAGCTTTTTCAAAAAACTTTTTGCTTTCACTTTTTGATCTGTTTCTCAAACTGTTCGTGTGAAAAAATTAGTTTCTTGTTAGAATGCTGTTGTATAAAAGCTTAACTTTTATACTCGACCAGCGTTATTCTAAAAAACTTTCAAAATTCTTCATCTTCACCTCCCCATTCTTCTATTCGCGGATTTTAATGCCAGATTTGTGGGGAGGTGAGCGGTCCATCGACGACGATCTTCTTTCGCAACTGCTTGAAGGTGAAGAACAACCGGCCGACCGAGTTCACGAGATTCCATTTTCTAGAGTTTCTTCTAGACCTCAACCATCACCACCTCAAATGGCCTGTTCTAAGTCTCCAGACAAGAAAAAGCCAAACCCTGAAAACAATCCAAATTCACCTGCTCAGCCTGATTCGCAGGCTAGGATTCCCTCGACCAGTGGTCGAGAAAACATTGCCCCAGACCCCCATATTCAAGTTAGTGCTCGCCCTCGGCATCAAAACCTTCCTGATGTCGAGTGGTATCTTTCTCCTACCAGCCAGGTGACTCCCCGGATGCTTGCCAATTTCCTTAGGAAGTATCCTATTATCGGGGTTAATCTCAAAATCCCTGCTGCTGACCAAAGAGCTAACCTGCCTGGGGGCATCTATAGTGCTTGGTTCAGTAATCACATAGAGGCGGGGGCTATCCTCCCTCTACATCCATTTTTCCAGGGGGTGGCCAACTACTTCTGTGTTGCCCCCTTCCAAATTACCCCAAACGGATATAGAATGCTGGCCGCACTCTATATCCTTTACAAGCTTAAAAACTGGCCAGAGCCCGCTCCTCATGAGGTCAACTTTCTATTTGACCTTAAGTCTAACCCTCAACAATACGGGACGGGCTTTTTTCATCTTTGTCACCAGGAAACAAACTAAACGTTCCTGAGTGACACTACTCATATTTCTAACGTGGGGAAGTACAATCAACAGAATTTCCTCATGCCAGACATGACTACGAACACCCTGGCCTTCCCTCGAGGAGGTAAATGTCACTTTTCACTGGTCGCTACTTTTCCTTTGCAAGTTTTTCTACACTTTCTTAAAGTATATTGTGCCTTTCAGGACCATGGTTACGCCCGAACCCAACACCAGACATGGTGTTGAGGTCCAACGTACTGGCAGGATGGCAGACGCTGAAAAAAGCATTAAGTCCCTAGTCACTGATGAAAATCTGAGGCTATCTGGCCTCCTGGCTCCTCGCCATGAAACAAGAGGACCCGTGGTGGTAGACGCCATTGCCGAGGGGCATCCCGAGCAGCAACCTCCAGCGTCTCCTCCCCGAAGGAGGCCAATGGGGGTTATGATCAAGGAACCCACTGGCGTCCGTTCAGCAGAGAGGACTTCTGCGCCCCAAGGAAAGGGGAAACAAAAGGCAACAGAGTCTGTCATAGACCTTGATGAGTCTTCAGACGAAAACGGTATTGTTATCTTGCTTTTAAGTAGCTTGCCAATCCCCTATCACTTGTTTGACAGGGACGACAATTTTACGTATACTCCAAATCTAGGGCCAGACTTCTTCATGCCAGAGAGTGAGTGTATGACTAATAGAGTTAGTAGTATAGCGACCAGTAGTTGTAGCTCAGGTATTACCTTTGTTGCCTCCTTTCTGATTTGCCATGACTTTTTATCTATTTTTGTCTTACTGTCTGCATGCTTTTCTTTTTTCTGCAGAAATGGCTTCTCCCAACGTTTTCGATTTGTATCAGACTCAGGAGGAGGAGGAAGTCCCCCTGGTCCGTCGGAAGAAGGGTCGAACAAATGATCCTTCTAAGGATGGATCCGCGGCCCAACCTTCTGTCCAGCCTTCTGTTGAGAAGGAAACTGCCCCAGCTGCCAACCCTTCGCACGTGGCACAAAAAGAACAGGCCCCACAAGCAGAACTTCCTGGGGCGAAAGTCTCGAGTCGTTCCTTGCGATCAGCTAAGGATTGCCTTGTGCATATCCTAAAGCATGAACGCTGCAGGGAGGCAATGGCCGAGGCTGAGAATATGGGGGTCGACTAGATCCTCAATAGAGCTCTCAACGAAGTGGCCAGCGTAAGTATTCTATCCCTCCTTACAATTTTGGCTCTTATTTTTCCTTCTTGTAATATAGCCTAACTTTTACTCTTTTACTGCAGGCCATGCTGACCATAACCGCTGCTCGTACCCATGCCACTGCTACTATCGAGTAGGCTCGGTCGGTGGTTGTTGAGGAACTCAATGTTGCGGAGGCCAGATTTTCTGGGGAGCTTGAGGTGGTCACCAAGAAGAAGGATGCTGCGGTGGCAGAGTTGTCCGAGAAGCAAGCTGCTTTGGAGGCAGCTAGGAAGCAGAGGGATGACTACCAGGATTCTGGCCGTCTTCACTGGCGTGAAGTCGAGAAGCTTAGGGAGGAACACCTCACTAAGGATGCGACTATTGCCATCCTCCAGAGCCAGGTGGAGCAGCTGAAGCTCACCAATGCTAAAGATCTAGAGAGGTACAAGAATGCGACACTTTGGTGTTTCTACAACTTTTGGAAACACAACCGGAGTGCCAACTTCAACTACCTTCCAGAGGATGCCAGGAACGCTGAGTTAGCCCGCTACGCTGCTCGGTTGGCTGCCAAAGAAAGAGCCAGAGTACCTACCTCCCAAAGCATTCAGCCTGCTGCTGGCGCAGAGGAAGGAGAAGTTGTCGAGGATGCAGCCAACCAGAATTTTGAGCAAGACCCTCCTGCTCCTAATGCCCCTTAAACATTTTTTATTTTTCTTTAGTTACACGACTCACAGGTCGTGATGTAAAGACAAAATTTTTACTGTTAATTTTGCTTCATGGGCAGCGTATTTTCCTTTTACTTTGAACAATTACATCGAAGCAGTAATGCTTGCGGTGTAAAAGAATGCCTTATGATATTATAATATTTCTATCTATTATAACATCTGTTCGCATGACCGAACTTAGCATAGTACTTTGGCTTGATTTAACAAAATATAAATTTTGACAAATACTTTATGTACCGTAGCATGCTTTCACTCATTTTGTTCATGTGTTTACATACCTCTTGGTATGCTTTGCTATCGATGTACCTTATATGCCCCCCAAGTGACTGAGGAGCTTTAGGTCCTTGGTCACTTGCCTTGACCACGACCTGTACGAACATTACTGCTCGGTAGGAAATGCAACACTTATAATACAGCAAAACAACACACGTAATGAACAAATACTTGTAAAATTTTTTTACAAAGGTTGGCAAGAATGACTGGCTATGAATAGTCCCTTATAATTCTCGTATTAAAAATGGAATAATCATGTCATTATAAGTGATCTTTAATAGATCTTTCACTTATCAGTGATTAGCCATATAACATGGCTAACCCTTTTTCGAAACCTGGAAAAAGTAAAAATTAATACAAGCCAGTCCCTTAAAAATGACTGTTTATTGATAATACTTGCGCAGGTGTTCTCCATTCCAATAGCGTGGAACGAGATCTCCGTTTAAGCATGCAAGCTTGTAGGTGCCTGGATGAAGGACTTCCTCAATCTGGTAAGGTCCTTCCTAGTTTGGTCCGAGTACTCCAGCAGTTGGGTCGCGGGTGTTTAAGAAAACTCGTTGAAGTACTAGATCTCTGATGTTGAACTTTCTTTCTTTCACCTTTGAGTTAAAATACCGGGCGACCTTTTGCTGGTACGCAGCTACTCGGAGTTGGGCTCTTTCCCGTTTCTCTTCAAGTGAGTCTAGGGACTCCATCATCAATTGGCTATTCTGGTCCTGGTCGTATGTAATTCGTCGATGTGAGGGCGGATCTAACTCGACGGGCAACATAGCTTCATACCCGTATGCTAAGGAAAACGGGGTATGACCTGTCGCTGTTCGATGAGAAGTTCTATATGACCAGAGTACTTCAGGCAGCTATTCTGGCCATGCTCCTTTAGCGTCTTCAAATCTTTTCTTCAGGGTATCTTTAAGTATTTTATTCACTGCTTCGACTTGTCCATTTTCTTGTGGATGTACGACTGAAGAAAAGCTTTTGACGATTCCATGTCTTTCGCAGAAGTCTGTGAATAAGTCACTGTCAAACTGGGTGCCGTTGTCTGAGACAATTTTTCGAGGCAAACCATACCGGCAAAAAATGTTCTTGATGACAAAGTCAAGAACTTTCTTGGTCGTTATGGTAGCGAGCGGCTCAGCTTCGGCCCATTTAGTGAAGTAGTCGACTGCTACGACTGCGTATTTTACTCCACCCTTCCCTGTTGGCAAGGATCCAATCAAGTCTATACCCCATACTGCGAAAGGTCAAGGACTCTGCATCTGTTTTAACTCGTTGGGAGCTGCGCGTGGGATTTTGGAAAATCTTTGACACTTATCGCATTTTCGCACAAACTCCATTGAGTCTTCGTTCATAGTCGCCCAGAAGTAACCCTGCCTCAGAATCTTTTTCGATAAGCTCTACCCCCTAGCGTGGTCCCCACAGAAGCCTTCATGCACTTCCCTCATTAGTTCTTTAGCCTTTTCGGGTGTAATGCATTTGAGCAGTGGCATGGAGTATCCTCTTTGGTAAAGGACACCATCGACCAGTATATACCTAGCAACCTCTCTTTGAAGAGTTCTGGCTTTGTTTCTATCTGCTCCTAGTACACCATTTGTGAGATACTCCAAGTATGGTGCCATCCATGTATCCTTCATCCGGATTTCCATATTGGTTTCGTCTGTTCGTATGCTCGGCTCGCATAATCTCTCTACTGGCACTATATTCAAAATGTCAGCATCTTTCGCACTTGCGAGTTTGGCTAAGGCATCTGCGTTTGAATTTTGATCTCGGGGAATTTGCTGGAAGGTATACTTCTCGAATTGCACCAACAAATCTCTAGTTTTGTTTAAGTAGGCCACCATTTTGAGGCCTCGTGCTTGATACTCCCCTAAGACCTGATTCACTACCAGCTATGAATCACTGTAGATATCAAGCACTTTTATACTCATGTCTTTGGCTAACCTTAGTCCTGCGAGGAGTGCTTCATATTCGGCCTCATTGTTTGATGCAGTGAAATCGAACCTAATAGCGCAGTGAAATCGATGCCCTTCAGGCGTTATCAATATCACTCCTGCTCCTGCGTGAGATTCGTTGGACGATCTATCCGTGAATAACTTCCACGAAGGAGCTTTGACTAGGGGCTTAGGCGCACTAGGTTTTTTGCACTGTTCGTCGTCTGGGAGCTCAGTGAATTTAGCGATGAGGTCAGCCAAGACTTGTCCTTTTACTGCTGCTCACGGTGAATATGTGATATCGAACTGTCCGAGTTCGACTGCCCATTTTAATAAGCGTCCAGCCGCCTCTGGCTTTTATAGAACTTACCGAAGGGGCTGGTTAGTTAAGACTGTGATGAGATGGGCTTGGAAGTAAGGACGTAACTTCCTTGAGGCCAAGATTAAGCAATAGGCTAATCTTTCGATTGGAGGATACCTCAATTCGGCCCCGATTAACCTCTTGCTTACATAGTAAACTGCCTTTTGTACACCTTCTTCCTCTCGCACTAGCACTGCACTAGCAGCAAATTCGGTGATCGCCAGGTAAATGAACAAAGTTTCTTCGTCTATGGGTTTTGATAAAACAGGAGGTTGTGCCATGTGGGCCTTTAAGGCTTGGAAAGCCTGTTCGCAGTCTCTTGTCCATTCGAACTTCTTGTTGCCTTTAAGTAGATTAAAGAAAGGGACGCATTTATCCGTTGACTTGGAAATGAATCTAATTAATGCGGCAATTCTTCCAGTTAAACTTTGCACACCCTTGATTTTCATTGGCGATTTCACGTCGATCAGGGCTTTTATCTTGTCGGGGTAGGCCTCGATTCCTCTTGAATTGACAATGAACCCCAAAAATTTCCCTGATCCTACTCCGAAGGAACATTTGAGAGGGTTTAACTTCATCTGATATTTGTTCAGTACGTCGAAACACTCTTGTAAATCATTTACATGTCCTTTTGCCTTTTTCGACTTTACCAGCATGTCATCCACGTACACCTCCATGTTTACTCTGATCAACTCCTCAAACATGTGGTTTACCAATCGCTGGTAAGTCGCACCAGCGTTTTTCAGTCCGAAGGGCATTACTTTATAACAGTATAACCCTGTATCGGTCCGAAAGCTAGTGTGATCCTGGTCAGGGGGATGCATACTGATCTGATTGTATCCTGAGTATGCATCCATGAAGGAGAGGATCTCATGTCCTGCAGTTGCATCGACCAGCTGGTCGATCCTTGGGAGTGGGAAGCAATCCTTTAGCCATGCTTTATTGAGGTCTGTGAAATCCACATAGGTTCGCCATTTGTTGTTAGGCTTGGGAACCAGTACTGGATTAGAGACCCACGATGGATAAAACACCACCCTGATGAACCCATTCTCCTTCAGTCTCTCGACTTCCTCTTTTAAGGCTTTCGATCTATCCTTATCGAGCAACCTTCTTTTCTGTTGCACGGGTGGAAAACTCTTGTCAACGTTCAGGACATGGCTGATAACTGCAGGATCTATCCCAGCCATGTCTTTGTGTGACCAGGCAAAGACTTCCTGGTTCTTTCGCAAAAATTCCACCAGTGCATGCTTCGTGGTTGCTTCTAAGTTTTTCCCAACCTTCACAACTCTGGTCGGGTCTTTTTCGTCAAGTTGGACCTCTTCCAGGTCCTCTACGGGTCCAACATCTTCCTCAAAATCCCCAAAGCGAGGATCTAAGTCCCTATCCTCACTTTGGGCAACACCCTATTTGGTGACTCCATCACCGAATTAGGCTTGTGTATCAATTGCCATCTGTAACCTATCTGGGGGAGTGCTTTTCGATGTTCCCTTCTTCGCCTTTGTAATTGAGGCATTGTAGCACTCCCTTGCTTCTCTGTGATTTCCCAACACGCGTCCTACCCCTGCGTATGTCGAGAATTTCATGGCCAAGTGCCATACTGAGGTGACGGCCCGAAGATCGACTAGTATGGGCCTTCCAATGACAGCATTGTATGCCGAAGGACAATCGACTACTATAAAAGTAGCAAGCAATGTCCTGGTAGCAGGCCCTGTACCTGCTGTGACGAGAAGTCTGATTGACCCTGCTGGGGCGAGTCCCTCACCTGAGAAGCCGTAAATTGTTTGGTTGTAAGGCTCCTAATCCTTGACGGAAAACTTCATGCGTTCCAGCGAATATTTGTACAAGATTTTTACTGAACTTCCTGTATCAACCAGTACTCTTTTCACCATCATGTTGGAGATTTGAATGTCCACGACCAGCAGATCGGAATGTGGGAACCGGACATGCTGTGCGTCGCTATCAGAGAAGGTTATCTCACCATCCTCTGACCGAGCCTTCTTTGATGCCCTGTCCTCCACAGTCATCATCTCAATGTCCTGGTCGTGACGTAGGGTCCGAGCATATCGTTCCCTCACCTTTCCAGTGCTTCCCGCGAGGTGCAGGCCTCCGCAGATGGTGAGTAAAGTACCAGCTACGGGGTCGGGTTGCAAAGGTGGCGGGCGCTGGCGTGCGAGCGCATGCTCGTTGTCACCTGGAGCCTCTCGTTGGGAATTTCCCGAGGCCCGTACATATCTTCTCAAGTGTCCTTGTCTAATAAGGAACTTGATTTCATCTTTCAGCTGGTTGCATTCATTTGTATCATGTCCGTAGTCGTTATGATAATGACAGAACTGGGTAGTGTCTCTTTTCGAAATATCTTTTCGAATGGGAGCAGGTTTTTTATAAGGCACACTAGAACTCGTGGCCTGATATACCTCTCCCCGAGACTCAATAAGGGCAGTGTAGTTAGTGAACCGTGGTTCATAACGATTGCCCTTGGCTCATTTATTGTCAGAGGTGGAAGGCTCATTATGCGGCCGTTTCCCCCCATTCTTGCCATTGCCATTGCCGTTCTCGTTGCCTTTGCCGTTGCCGTTGGGTTTTGACCCATTCGCGGCTTTGGCGGGCTCGGCAATCCCCTTATCCTTGCCTGGGGGTTTTCCTTGGCTGATGATGGCATCATCGAGCTTAAGGTAGTGATCAGCTCGATCCAAAATTTCTTGAGTAGTCTTAACTCCATGCTTTCTGAGGCTACTCCACAAAGGCGTGCGGCGCCTAAGTCCCGCAGTTAGGGCCATCATCTTGCCCTCGTCACCCACTGTTTTGGCTCTAGCCGCTGCTCGCATGAAGCGCTGGACGTAATCCTTCAGTGGCTCTCCTTCTTGTTGGCATATCTCGACCAGCTGATTCACCTCAATTGGGTGCACATGACCCACATAGAATTGTCTGTAAAATTATTTTACGAACATCTCCCAAGAAACAATACTTGCAGAAGGGAACTTGAAAAACTACTCCTGTGCAACATCAGAAAGTGTTGTAGGAAAGATCCTGCACCGTGCATCTTCAGACACTTTTTGAATGTCCATTTGTATCTCAAACTTGTTGACATGAGATACCGGGTCACCATACCCGTCAAAGTTTGGAAGCGTAGGCATCTTAAACTTGCTAGGAGTTTCTGCCATAGCTATCCTTTGAATGAAAGGAGTGCCCCTTCTCCTATCGTACTCGATGTGAGACGTCCTTCCCCCGACCAGCTGTTGTATTACCTTGTTCAAGGCGTCTATTTGGGCTTGCACGGCTTCGGGAATCGCTGGGGCCTCTGGTGCTGGGGGAACGTACTCGTCGTGCCGTTCCCGGCGATCGTTGAGTACGTCTCTTAAATCCTCGTCTCTTCGCCGCTACTCGCTAGCTCCGAGCCGGTTAAAGACGTTATTTTGCCTGGGTTGCCCCCCAGCGTCACGTCTCTCGAGTTGGTCTTCTTTGGGTGGTGGGCTTCTGCCCCCACCTCTTTCTTCATTTCTCCGACCGACATTTCCTCTGCCTGAGTCGGCCTCATTGTAACCATGCCCATCTCTAAATCTCTACTGGCTATGGTGGAATCGACTGTTCCCTCGGTTGCCTCCTCGGGTTGGAACTTCTCGAGCATTAGAGGGTGGCCTGCGTTGGTCGGTAGGTCCCCGTTCATTATCATGAGGGGGGGGGGGGGGGGCCTCGGACCACAGAGCTTATCTCTGATTTCCTTCTATTACCAGAAGGACGCTGTCCTCTGCCCGGAGGGTTAGGCTCTTTGCTCCTATGGCGTCTAGGATTGCGGGGCTGCTGCCCGGCCCTATTCTGCCTTGGCTGTGGGGGAATGTCGCGACCAGCCTGGGATGGAGGCTGCGCCTCAAGGTCCCTTAGCGGGACACCATCCTGCGGCATTGGTGGCTCCTCGGGCCTCTGGGGGCTCGAGGGCTGGATAGGCGGGCTAGGATTAGGGCCCCTTTAGGGTGGCCCATTTGTAGGTTGATCAGGCTATGAGGCAGGTGCATCCTAATTCCTAGCAAACTGTAAGGCTGCTTCGAGGGCTGCCATGGCCTCCCTCTGGCGACGGTCCATATCCGCCTGCCTCTCACTCAACTCCTGGCGTTGTCGCTCAATTTCTTGTTGCTGCCGCGCCATAATCTCAGCAGCACTTTCCTAGCTGGCCCTCAAATTGGCCAGTTCATCCTGTAATACCCCCAGGGTATTCCTCAGCGTCTCGAAATCCAGTTCTTCCTCATCAAATTCCAAATGTGGCTCATCTTCGGTCACGTTTGGAGGAGGAGGCGGTTGAGATGGTGCAACGCCAGTCGCCTGCCTAGTCTTCTTTGCAGTTTTCACCATTACTGTTTTAACAATATCGTATCAAGCTCTCAATGAAAGAACCAGAATGTTGACCCTGATTTTGGTCAACTGACACGGAGTCAAAAATGCTTTATGTGGATAGATATGTTATAATGGATATAATGACAGAAACAATAAAGCACACAAGAATTTATAGTGGTTCGGCCCCAGGAACTGGTAATAACCTACGTCCACTTGAGCTATTATTGATATAGGATTCAAAGGAGTGATCAAAGAACTAGGGTTCTATGAGTTTCACCAACCTCTGACGAATAAACAATATATCGTAACGTAGTAGCTCTAATTCTCTCGTAAATCTATACTCTCAAGTAAGAAAAAAGCCAAAAATCCCCTCCTTGAACTATCTTTCTCTATTTATAGGCTCAAGGAGGATTACATCAATTTGTTACAGATATTCTCTCCTAATTAATCGGATCATCAGGAATTATTGGAGACAATCTCTGGATTGACTTAGATCTTTACAAAATTATCTTGAGATATGCGGAGTGTACGACCAGTCTGGTCGTAAGAAAAGCTTAACCGTTATGCATGCAATATCTTACTAGTCGATACTCTAACAGAACTCTGCCAGGTGTCAGGCACGTGTTCAGAAATCACTTGCCACATCATTCGTGCTTGTTTTTTGGATAACAAATGGACTGCATGAAGATCGAGGATGATGTTTTTTAAGTCATTTAAATTGTGTTTGATGTATTTTTGCAATTAGTATTTAAACAATTAAAGTTTTTGTTTTATGTATTATAACAATGGGATCCCATACCATATCACATATTATATTTTTACCTTATTTTGTATTTGGTACAATATTTTGGGTTTTAAATAAAGTTATGTTATTTCTTATGTATGTATTCGAATTAATAGCTATGTCATAGTAGTTTTTAATGGTCCGAGCTCTTAGAAATAGTCGGGTTGTTACAGTTGGTATCAGAGAAACAGCTCATATGCATGAAGTTCTCCTTAATACACACGCACAAGTTCCGAATCTAACCGCCAATGTAAGTATTTATGTTTATAGCTAACGTTTTAGCCATTATGTTTTCAGTTATAATGGATGGAGCCTTCACCGATGAGGATATCCGAGCCATTCAGGCATTGAAAAGGATTAGAGAGCCAAGGAATACTATAGGAGTATTAGAAAGAATCACTCAGAGATTGATCTTATTCCACAAGGAGATAGTTCATCTTCAGACTACTAAGCAAATTATGATGAGACCTACGAAGCAATATGTCCTAGTAATTAGGCTTTTTAAAGATTTTCCTTCTATAATTTCAACATTAGAAGAAACATGGGAGACTATAGATGATGATGATGATTTACCAGTAGCCATGAGATACTATTTTCTCATACTTAGGTTCACCTTTAAGTTGGAATTTCAATTCACTAATGAGGAAAAGTATAGAATCTCTATGAATCTTCCTCGAGGTAATTTTGAGGCTCAAGATAATGATGATTATGACGAAATAGATGATGATATGTTAGATAAAGGGTCAGACGTAGAAGATCTGGAGTTTCAAATTCTACCTAGTTATGTTAGTTTAGTTTATTTATTTATTTCTTTATTTTTGCATTTATAATTGTACTTAGTGAAAATCTTTTTCCAAATGAATATTATTGTTATTTTTGAATGACATGTATGAGTTTGATATTTTTTTTTACAATCATAATAAATAATAAATTTAATGAATAATGACCAAGTTCGGTGAGGGTGGATACAAATCAATGGACATGGTTCTATATTGAGAGTTTAGAGGGCCATAGTAGTGGGAACGATTTTACTGATCCTAGCCCTCCCTCACTATGTTTAAGTTTGGAACAACGACGAGTTTTGAGCCTGAGAATTAATTCATATATGATGATTAGAAATAGAAACACAACTTAATTATAAAGAAGGCTCACATAATTTTTCATAAGAAATCATAACTAATAGGTCTAAGTTATGTTTGCTTAGACTAAGTTTTGCCTTAGAGCCTATTAGGGTAAGTTCTAACACGCATTTTCTTGACTGTTAGAACTTTGCTGAAGATGTCGTTCAGAAGATCTGCTCGCACAGCCAACAATGCCTCCATCGCCGCTAATGAGACTAACGAAGCCCCTCCAATTCGTAGAAGGCGAACGCATGCTACCAATGCTGCTGCTAATAGAAGTGCACCGCCTCCAGTTGACAAGACCTCTGAGATTGTCTGACTATGGCAACAAGTGGAAGAATTGTTGCAGTAACAATGACAACAGGCTCAGCCACAGACTCAGACTCAGCCTTAGCCTCAGCCGCAACCGCAGCCTCAGCAAATGGCTCAAGCACCCTAACAAGTAGGTCCTTATGAAGGATGGCCAATGGCGAACTATGCACCTTACCCAACTCATTACATAGAGCCAATCTACGAGCGTTTTCGTAAGCAATACGAACTAAACTTTGAAGGGACAACCGACCCCTTTGAGGCGGAAGAATGGCTCAGGAATGTAGAGCCGATCCTAGCACACATGAATTTCGGCAACACGGACCGCATATCTTGCGTTTTGTCTCTTCTAAAGAAGGATGCTAGAATCTGGAGGGATTTAGTATAGCAGACTCACAACGTTGCCACCATGAAATGGTCTAGATTTGTGGAGCTCTTTCACAAGAAGTACTACAGCTCAACAGTCATCGCTACAAGGGTAGAAGAGTTCACTAGTCTGAAGCAGGGCAACTTGATGTTAATAGAGTATACTCAACAGTTCGACCGACTAGCCAAGTTGGTGGAAGAGTTGGTCCCAACCGACTTTTTGAGGGTCACCAAGTTCGTTAGAGGACTCAGACCAAAGATTGAGCTAGGAGTCAAACTAGCAAATCCTGGAACCACTTCTTATGCGGATGCTTTAGAAACGGCTATAGAGGTGGAGAGGCTTCAGACAAATGTTAGTAAGGAGGAGGCCAGCAAGCCTGAACCTAAGCAGTAGAATCAATCTTAGAATGGTCGGAACCTTAACAACAACCATCATCATAGCAACAATAATGACCAAAAGAGAAGGCATCCTCATGGTAAGCAAGTTGATGGTGACAAAAGAGCATGGACTAGTAATGGAGGCAATAGGTCGGGTTATGTGGAATACCCGCAGTGCTCCAAATACCAAAAGAAACATCTTGGTGAATACTGTGCAAACACCAAGGGATATTACAATTATGGCCAGGAAGATCATCAGAAGAGGCAATGTCCACAACTCAAGCAAGAAGAGAAAAGGGGCAACAAGATGGTTCCAGCCAGAGTCTTTGCCTTGACCCAAGGAGAAGCTGAAGCTAGTAACAAAGTGGTCACAAGTCAGATTCCTATCCTCGATAATATATGTTCAGTATTATTTGATTCGGGAGCAACACACTCGTATATCTCGTTAGGAATGATAGAGAAATTAGACAAACCTTGTGAAAGATTTAGAACTAGGTTTATGACAAAATTGCCTTCGGGAGAATTAGTCCTATCATCACGGATAGTACGAGGCGTACCGATCAAAATTGAGGAAGTAAAACTAGAAGGAGACCTAATAGAGCTAGAGATCAAAGACTTCGACGTGATATTGGGAATGGATTGGCTAGCAAGGCATGGCACAACCATCGACTGTAGACGTAAGCAAGTGATGTTCGAAACTCCTGACGGTCAAAAACTATGTTTTATGGGAAAGGTTTCAGGACTATGAACACCACTTATTTCATCTCTCAAAGCTTAGAGGATGATATAGAAAGGTTGTCACGCATTCTTAGCAAGCGTCACGAATGTGGGAAAGGAAACATCACTAAAGGTTGGAGGCGTCCACATTATAAAATTCCCATAAGTATTTCTTGACGACTTACCAGGGTTGCCGCTGACTCAAAAATTAACTTCACAATCGAACTAGTACCGGGAACTGAGCCTATCTCAAAGGTACCATATCGGATGGCACCTACTGAACTCAAGGAGATGAAGACGCAGCTACAAGAACTTCTGGAATTGGGTTTCACTAGGCCAAGCCATTCGCCATGGGGATCCCCGGTTCTATTTGGGAAGAAGAAGGACGGAAGCATGCAGATATGTATAGATTACTGCGAGCTGAATAAGGTGAAAATTAAGAATAAGTACCCGCTACCCCAGATTGACAACTTGTTTGATCAACTCCGATGAGCGACCTTGTTTTATAAGATTGATTTACGGTCCGATTATCACCAGTTCAAGGTACGGGAAGAGGATATTCCAAAGACAACTTTTAGAACTCAATATGGACATTAAGAATTTCTAGTTATGTCTTTTGGTCTTATCAACACTCCAGCCACATTTATGGATTTAATGAATCGGGTCGTCAAGGATTACTTGGACAAATTCATCGTAGTGTTCATCGACGATATTTTGGTGTACTTCAAGGACGAAGTCAAGAACGAGGAGCATTTAAGAATGACCATGCTGCGATTGAAGGAACATCAACTTTACACCATGTTCAAGAGGTGGGAATTTTGGATTTTGCAAGTAGCGTTCCTCGGCCACATAGTATCCAAGGACAGAGTTGCTGTAGACCCAGCTAAAGTAGAGGCTGTGAAGGATTGGCCAAGACCTATGAATGCGTCAGAATTTAGAAGTTTTCTGGGGCTAGCAGGCTATTATTGGAGATTTGTAGAAGGCTTTTCTAAGATAGCCACTCCACTTACCAACCTGACCCAGAAACAAAAAAAGCTCAACTGGACATATATATGTGAAGAGAGCTTCCAATTGCTCAAGGATAAGCTATGCTCAGCACCAGTACTTTGTGTACCGACTCCCAAAGACAAGTTTGTAGTATACTATGATGCGTCGAAGCAAGGTTTGGGCTGTGTGCTGATGCAGAATAACAAAGTGATAGCCTACACCTCAAGGAAGCTAAAGAAATACGAGCAATGCTATCCAACACACGATATGGAGTTGGCAGCGGTGGTCTTTGCATTGAAAATCTGGCGCCACTATCTTTATGGAGAACGGTGTGAGATTTAAATGGACCACAAGAGTTTAAAGTATTTCTTCACGTAGAAGGAGCTCAACATGAGGCAGCGTAAGTTGTTAGAACTAGTAAAGGATTATGACTGCGAAATCCTATACCACTCGGGAAAAGCAAACGTAGTTGTTGATGAGCTAAGTAGAAAGAGTTACGGAAATCTAGCAGTAATATCAGGAATAGAAAAACCGCTTCAACAAGAGCTAATCAAAGCCAGAATAGAAGTAGTCATTTGTAAACTGGCTAACATGTCCATCCATTCAATTCTGTTAGAAGATATATGGATCGGGCAAGGGCATGATGACACGTTAGTATCTCACATAGCTACAGTCAAAGAAGGCAAGGCCACATATTTCTATATATTAGGAGAGGGGTTCTTGAGGTATAAGGGATGGGTATGCATGCCAAATGACTATGGAATTAAGATGAAGATTTGAGAAGAGGCACACAATACCCTATACTCAGTTCACCCAGGGTCGACCAAGATGATTCATGATCTTAAGGAATTGTATTAGGGGCCAGGAATGAAGAAAGACGCAACAGAATATGTGTCTAAATGCATAGTATGCCAGCAAGTGAAAGCAGAACATCAGCGGCCTGCAGGCTTATTGCAACCGCTTAGTATTCTAGAATGGAAGTGGGAAGATATAGCCATGGACTTCGTGACAGGACTATCGCGGACAAATAAGCAGAACGACTCAGCTTGGGTAGTAGTAGATAGACTAACCAAGTCAGCTCACTTCCTGCCTGTCAAGACTACATACACAGCAGACTAGTACGCAGACATTTATGTTCGAGAAATAGTACGACTGCATGGAATCCCTAAGACCATAGTGTTCGATAGAGGATCGGTGTTTACATCCCGATTTTGGGGAAGCTTACAGCAAGCTATGGGTAACAAGTTAAGTCTTAGTATGACATTTCATCCACAGACCGACGGTCTGTCCGAGTGTACCATACAGATTTTAGCAGATATGTTGCGCGCTTGTGTACTCGACTTCGGATATATGTTGCGCGCTTGTGTACTCGACTTCGGAGGATCACAAAGTAATCATTTGCCACTAATAGAGTTCTCCTACAACAATAGCTACAAGTCAACGATCGTGATGGCATCCTATGAGTTACTTTATGGAAGGAGGTGTCGATCGCCATTACATTGGGACGAGGTAGGAGAAAGGAAACTTCTTGGACCCAAAGCTGTTAGAGAGGCTCAGGATGCAGTAACGCTGATTAGAAAGCATATGCTCGCTGCTAAGAGCTGACAGAAAAGTTATGCGGATGCCAAGCGACGTGATGTGGAATTCAAAGTCGGAGGTCAAGTCTTCTTAAAGATATCTCCTATGAAAGGTTTGAAGCAGTTTGGGAAGAAAGGCAAGCTTAGTCCTCGGTTTATAGGTCCTTTTCAGATATTGGACAAGGTTGGAACTGTTGCATATAGATAAGCCCTACCGCCAGCTCGAGCAGATAGCCACAATGTATTTCACATCTCGATGTTGCGTAGATATGTGTTAGACTCATCTCACATCCTCAAGTACGATATGATAGCACTCTAGAAAGACTTGAGTTACGATAGACAGTTAGCATCCTAGATAGAGGGAATAAGGAATTACAGTCTAAGAGTTTTCTGATAGTCAAGGTCCTATGGAGTAATAGTTCTGAACGGGAGGCAACATGGCAGTTGGAGGAAGACATGTTGGCACGGTATCCGGAATTGTTTGGTAAGGAAATTTTGGGGACGAAATTCTTGTTAGTAGGGGAGAATTGTAGTATCCCATAATTTTTACTTAGCTAGATAGTAGTAGTAGTTACTAATAGTTTGTATTTAGTAATAGTTTGTAGTATGTTAGTTTCCGTGGATTTTGGTTCAAGCCGGGACATAGGTTGAAACTCATAGCAACAGTTATGGATTTTATAAGTTTAACCTATAGTTTAATAATATTAATAATAACATAAGGTTTGATTAATATTGCTGGTCCTAGAAATATTATTTACAATTACCAAAGGTTTAGATAGAATTATTAAGAATGTGACACTTGTCATAATCGTGTTTATTAAGGATTTAAGTATTTTTTATGAATAGTTTAATTAAAAGAAAGATCTAGAAGCTCTAGAACCTTCCAGCAGCTGTTAGGATCACATTTTGACTCAGTCAAAACTGTTTAATCAATTCAAAATATGCTAAAAAAGTGAAAATACGTGTTCGATTTATCAACGTATGCCGATATATCACAACTTTAGGGGCTGATATATCGCCTACGGAAGATACAGAAAACACGTTGACTTCGCACGAACGAACGAACAGGGCTTGGGAAAATGGTCTAGGAGATATATCACCCAGGTTAGGCGATATATCACCCCTGGTGCATTTATTTTGAAAGGTTTGAATTTTAAATTTTAAAAGTAGCCTTAACCACTTAGGCCTGACTTTTGAACGATTTTGACCGAGTTCTGGGTATCTCCTGAACGAAAATTCAAATATTTTTCATTTTATATTCATTTATTTATTCAAATTAAAAGGGGCTAGTTTCACTCCTTTAACTCTATAAATAGAACCTAGTACTCAACCATTTTCTTCATTCTTCAAGTATTTTTCAGAGCCTTCAAGTTGCTAAGGTTACTATAGAGAGAAACACTTGGGTTTTGGGATAAAAGCTTTTCCAATCTAAGCTTTTCTAAACACTTGGGAAGTGAGATATAGTGTTATTTCGGTATCGAGGTGTAGATCAAAGTCATAGTTATCCAAGGTATTCTTATTCTTCAGTTTAGTTTTTCATGGTTCTATAGTTTTCTTTTATTTTCTTTTAGATCCTAACTCTTGTTTATGATTCTTGGTTAGGTGTTTAAGTTTCTTGAAACTTAAGGTTTTCGGTAAGTTTCTTCTTGGATGGTTTAGTTTTCTTTAGAAACTCATGGATTGTGCTATTGGTTTTTAGGAGTGTTCCAATCCCGTTTTTGTTCCTAAATATCCCTGTTTTTGGTAAGGAAAAGTAGGTTAGATTATACATGTTTACATGTTTATGTTATTATATGTTTTATGCTATAATATGTATATGCATAAATATGTTTTGTAGTCCTTGGGCATATGACTTGCTTAGATAGCATGCTCCAAGAATTTATGTCGTAGTCGCTTGGGCATATGACTTGCTTAGAGAGCAAGCCCCAAGAATTTTTATCATTTTCATGGTTTAGAGTTATGATTTACTCTACCTTGATTAGTAAATCGAGGACCTAGATGGGTTATCATATACTATAGTTGTGATCTAACCTACCTCAATTAGTAGACAGAGGACCTAGATGGTTTTATCACACACCATGATAATGAGTTAATGGCCATTAATATTGTAGTCTTATATGATATACGTTTTTATAGTCATATGTTTTATAGTATATGTATATGATATAGTCTTATGTTTTTTATTTATGATATATGTTGTTAATAGATTTTTCTTGTCGGGTATTAGGCTCATTCCTTTATTTTTAGTTTGATGCAGGAAAATGAATGTGGAAGGCACGAAGGATTCATGGCAGCTTGGCATGTGTATTGAGGATGAATGGATTGAATGGACTACATGAAGATTGAGGGTGACGTTGTTTAAGTCTTTTAAATTATGTTTGATGTATTTCTGCAATCAGTATTTAAACAATTAATGTTTATATTTTATGTTTTATAATAATGTGATCCCATGCCAAATTTTACATACAATATCACATTTTATATTTTTACCTTATTTTTTATTTTGTACAATATTTTGGGTTTTAAATAAAGTTATGTTATTTCTTATGTATGTATTCTAATTAGTAGCTATGTCATAGTAGTTTTTAATGGTCCGAGGTCTTAGAAATAGTCGGGTCGTTACACTTGAGTATATATATTTTTGTGATCAGTCGGCACCCTTAGGCCGAGCTCTTTGTTTACTCAACTGACACTGGCTCGCTTAGGCTGATTCCAATGTTTATCTAGCTGACCCTGGCTCAGAGTGGCTGAGTCGTGTCCTGTGCGCATGTATGAGCCCTAGCTCTCTTAGACCAATCATTTCATATTTCGCATAACAATATCACAGTTATAAATCCCTACACTCAGAAAATCCTAGAGCCAATATATCACAATATAATTCGAGGCCAACGCTCGACAATTTCCAACAATTCGGGTGTATCACGCCCTCCAGCATAAATGCTAATCTATTAGAGAGAATCGAGTCTCAACACTAAGATCTATCCAATAAATATCCCCATCAAGGGTAACTATTGAGTTACCTTGGGCATCGCTACTTATCCAAGAGTAAATCCCTCACAAGGGTAACCATCAAGTTACCTAGGGCATCACTACTTATCCAAGAGTAAATCCCTCACAAGGGTAACCATCAAGTTACCTAGGGCATTGCTACTATTCAAGAGTGTAATCGAAGTTACACGGGTTTACAGAGACTTCTATGTTAATTAGTGGTGTTGGTGAGCAATTGCCCGTAGGGTGTTCAACCTCACTCAAACTTGGCAAACCCTAGTATCTCTAGGAACTCTCACTGAATGGAAAATATTCACGGCTACTATCCGGGAATAACTTATCAGAGCACTTGCTCGAGCTCTAACAGTTCACTAATTAAGTAAGCATGAGGGCCCCTAGGTCCCATTAATTTTGGTGCCCCTAGGTTTAAACCAGCAATCCTCACATCTTGGCCACTCATCACAGTAATGAACCAGACATAATAAAACCAAGCAGTGTGACGAGGATCAACCGTCTAGAATATGACGAATATCTACCGTTCATATTTCCTTAATCAACACCTATTAGACTAACGTCTCTGTGTAAACTTTCTACGACGGTGTATATATGTGCATGTGTCCCTATACTAACATACAATACAATAGTCGTTTCATGTTGTAGCCATGCAATATAAGTTGACTTACTTAGGGTCCTTAGCTCTCAGCATGATTTCACCCTCCAATGTATAGTCCAGTTATTCTTAGCCAATACTATAATTATCCATACAGTATACTCGAATTAATTATGGCACTCCATAATTCATTATTATTATTTTGGGCAGTGTGGTCATTTTCAAGAAATTCATACTAAAAAATTTGAGACTAAACCCAAAGTCTCGGGAAGACCTATCCCATGGTCTTGATACTTAGGCTTGGGTATCGCAATAGTATTTTCCAACAATCTGCTAAAAATATTTTTCTTTAAAAGTATTGTTATTAACCTGTACTTTCAACAAGTCGGTTAAATATATAGAAGATTTTAACCAGTATTATATCCAAAAAAATACTAATTAAATTCCTCAATTATTTTTCAAGAAAATAACATCTTAATTTTGCTTTTATTTTTCTTAAGGTTTTAATCTCTAAAAATCGTTTTAAGAAAATCGCCTAATTTTAACTTAATTAGGAGAAACCGTTAATAATTTCTTATCTTGACTAGTTAATTCTCCTAGGTAAATTAATCAAGTTTGCTTACTAGAAAAATAATTTACTTAATTATTTTCTCAAAATATAGGGCTTTTAAACCCTTTTTTAATTTATCAACTTAATAATAAATTAAATCTTTTATTTTTAGAAAGAATAAAAATTCTTTAATAAAAGTTATTCTCACTAATCTCAAAGGGGTATTTTAGGTCAAAATGTTTTTAAGACTTACCAAGTTTTTATCTTGAAATATGCAAAAAATGTACTTTCATCTTATGTTCCAAAACCTCATTTTTGCACTAAGTGTGAAAACCTTATTTTTCACATTTTTAACTACATACTTTGTTAGGTCATAACTTGAAATTTACTTACTTATTTGTTACCAAAATTTTCCAATTCAATATTTGGTATGCCTTTTAGTTCTGTAAAATCTTAGGTCAAAAGGAGCATTTTTTATTGGTGAAAATATTTTTCAAACATCGAGGTAAAAATGACCTTATTTTTTCCAAATTTTGGCACTTAATAAATCTGAAACCATTAGGTTATGCCATGAATATGTCCACCAAATTTTAGAAAAAACTGGGTTCATTTGACCTATATAGTTGATGTCCAAACTTAGTCCCGAATTTAAGAATACGAAAAAAAAAAACAGTTTTTTACCTAAACTTTGAAATAGCATAACCCACTCATTTCTAAACATTTTTGAGTGTTTCAAAAGCTCAATTTTATGAAATCCATCTCAAAAATATCACAGTCCAATTTAATTTTACAAAATAAATATACTACGGAAGTTTGAACCTTTGGAAGTTACAGCTCAAAACTTGTATTTTTGTTTTAGGGTTTTCAACAAAATCCCTTAGGGATTTTGGTCCCTATTATAAAAAATCAATACACAAGCATCATAAAAATTATAAAGAAACTAACATAGCCTTATTACATCTGCAATAAGAAACTTTAAGCATTAAATATACAAAATAATGCTTAAAAAAATAAAAACCATACAATAACAACCATAAAAAGTAAACTTTTTACCTCTTGTTGTTCTTGCTTTAGGTTTTGATGTTTCTACTAGCTTTGAATTCTTAAAATCTCTTTCAAAACCTTAACCAACTCCTCCAAAAACATAGATAGTTAGCTATTGAAAGACCAATGGTTAAAAACTTTACAAAAGTCAAGTTCTTTGAAACTTTACCTTAGGGAACTCTTCCTAGACCAAAGCTTAAGCTTCCAAGATTTCTTAGTGTTCTTGATGGTTGAAAAGGGAGGGAACACTTGAGAGAATTTTTTTGAAGTGATGAGGGTGATAGTAAAGAGAATGGGTGGGTTGGGTGAGGGTATGGATGAGCATAACAACTAAATAATATTTAAACACTTGAGTGTTTTACCTTTATCACTTTGTCTCATTAATGTTTATTTAAATGTGATTAAAACTTAATCAATTTGGTCCACACAACTAACATCCTCACATGGTCGGCCATTTTATTTCTATTTATGAAATATTTTTTTTATAAAGGTTAATAAATATTTTCTAAGAAGAAAAATCCAAATTGACTTTCTATAACATTTTTCACTCATATAAAGTTATAAAAATAAAAATTAACATATAATAATTAAATTAAATGTCTCTCACATTTAATTTAATAAATCACACACTACATTTTAAACTAAGGTTGATTTATAAAATAAAATTCCTCAATTCGGTAAAATTAAGCATTTAACACAAAATGCCCTAAAATTTCCATTTTCTCTTAGGTTTATTATTTTTTACCAAACATAAATTTTAATGAATGTTTTTTATGCCCAAAATATATTTTCCATAGTTTTTCATTTTATTTTCAGAGATTTTTACCCGATTAGGGTTTTTGTGTCGGTCCAAGACCGAAAGTCTTATCCTGATTTTTAATCACAAACTTCATAATTTGGCTAGCGATAACTCATGGAAATAAATTCTAAAAGAAATACAATATTATTTAAAATAATATTCTTAACTCGGGGAAAAATCCCGACTCGAGTCGTTTAAAGGTACCTGAAACGCAGGGCTTTACAATAGCTTTAATTTATAAAGGTTTTGTCCTCGAAACTTAAAACAACTAAGGATACAGCTCCATCATCCTTTCTTTTGTTTCCCAGGTTGCCTCTTCAATGCCATGGTTACACCACTGCACCTTTACCAACGACAAACTCTTGTTCCTTAACATTTTTTCTTTTTGGTCTAGAATCATCACCAGATTCTCCACATAAACGTGTTGAGGATCAATGCTCAGCTGCTCATAGCTGAGTACATGCGAGGGATTGCACATGTATTTTCTTAACAAGGATACATGAAACACGTCATGCACCTTAGACAGGGCCGGCGGAAGAGATAAACGATAAGCTACTTCCTTGATCCTCTCTATGATTTTGAAAGGTCCAACTAACCTTGGGCTAAGCTTTCCTTTCTTCCTGAACTATATAGCCCCTCGTAGCAGAGCTACCTTTAGCAGCACATTATTGCCAACCTCAAACACCAGGGGTCTCCTGCGTCGGTCGGCATATTTGCGTTGTCGATCAACCGAATTTTTCAAGCGTTGCCTTATTTGTCGGATGTCCTCGGTAATCTGATCAACCCCATCAACCCGAGCCAATGAATCGGTGGTCGGAATTTCCTTTCGTACAAAGCCTCATAAGGAGCCATCTTGACAGAATCATGATAGCTATTATTGTAAGCGAACTCTATCAGTGGAAGCTTCTCTTTCCATGACCCTTGAAAGTCGAGCACTGATGCTCTTAGAATATCTTCCAGGGTCTGATGTAGAGTCTTGGAATATTTACTTAGGTAGCTAGATAGTAGTAGTAGTAGTAGTAGTAGTAGTAGTAGTAGTAGTAGTAGTTAGTATTATTTAGTAGTATGTTAGTTACTGTGGATTTTGGTTCAAGTCAGGACTTAGTTGGAAACTCATAGCAACAGTTGTGGATTTTATAAGTTTAACCTATAGTTTAAGAATATTAATTATAACATAAGGTTTGATTAATATTGCTGGTCATAGAAATATATTTATTATAACCTAAGGTTAAAATAGAACCATTAAGAGCATGACACTTGTAATAATCATGATTATTAAGGAATTAAGTATTTTGATGAATAGTTTTAATAGAAGAAAGATCTAGAAGCTCTAGAACCTTCTAGCAACTGTTAGGATCGTATTATGACTCAGTCAAAGTTGTTTACTCAATTCAAAATATGCTGAAAAAGTACAAATACGTGTTTGATATATCAACGTATGTCGATATATCGTAGCTATAGGGGTCGATATATCTCCTACTGAAGATACGGAAAACACGTCAACTTTGCATGAACGATCGAACGAGGCTCGGGAATAGTGGGGGAGGCAATATATCACCTAAGGGGGGCGATATATCGGCTCCATGTGTGTATTTTTGGAAGTTTTTTTTTTCAATTTTAAAAATAGCCTTGACCACTTAGACCAGGCTTTGAACAATTTTGACTGAGTTCTGGGCGTCTGCTGAACGAAAATTATAATCTTTTTCATTTTATAATAATTTATTTATTCAAATTAAAATGGGTTAGTTTCACTCATTGAACTCTATAAATAGGACCTAGTATTAAGCCATTTTCTTCATTCTTCAAGCATTTGATCAGAGCCTCCAAGGTGCTAGTGTTACTATAGAGAGATACACTTGGGTTTTGAGTTAATGCTTTATCATTCTAAGATTTTATAAACACTTGGGAAGTGAGATTTAGTGTGATTTCGGTATTGAGGTTTAGACCAATCCATAAGATCATTCAAGGTATTCCTATTCCTTCAGTTCTATATGGTTCTTTAGTTTTCTTTTATTCAGATCTTAACTCTTGTTTATGATTCTTGATTAGGAATTTAAGTTCTTGAAACTTAAGATTCTTCTTGGTAAGTTTCTTTTTGGACGGTTTAGTGTTCTTTGCATCTCTTTTTCTTTAGATTCTCACCATTTTATTGTTGGTTTATATGAGTGTTCTAATCCCGTTCTTGTTCCCAAATATCCCGGCTTTTGCTAAGAAAAATATGATAGATTTTATGTGCTTATATGTTATGATATGTTTATGATATGATATGTATATGTATAATATGTCTTGTAGTCCTTGGGCATATGACTGGTCTAACTAGCAAGCACAAAGAATTTATGGGCATATGACTTGCTTAGCTAGCAAGCCCCACAAATTTATGGGCATATGACTTGCTTAGCTAACAAGCCCCAAGAAGTTATGATGGCCATTGTAGTCCTATATGATATATGTTTTCATAGTCATATGTTTTATAGTATATGTTTATGATATAGTTTTATGCTTATTATTTATGTGTTAGTAGATTTTCCTTGCTAGGCATTAGACTCGCTACTTTATTTTTAGTGTGATGCAGGAAAATGATTATGGAAGGCGGAAGGATTCTTGGCAGCTTGGCTTGTGTGTTAAGGAAGAATGGAATGAATGAACTGCATGTCGATCGAGGACGGCGTTATTTATTTTTTAAAATTATGTTTTCTTAATGTAATTCCGCAATTAGTATTTAAAGTTATGTCTTATGTTTTGTAAACAATGGGATCCCATACCATATCACATTTTATTTTATACTTTTATGTTAATGATACAATATTTATTTTGGGTTTTCAATAGAATTATGTTATTTCCTATGTTCGTATCAAAATAATAGTAGCTATGTCTAGTAGTTTTTAATGGTCCAAGGTCTTAGAAATAGTTGGGTCATTACATCTGAATTGTTCGTTCGCTTTGACCGTCTGTTTGCGGGTGGAAAGAAGTGCTAAGCTTCAGTTTAGTACCCAACCTCGTTTGAATTCTACCCCAGATGAATGTCGAGGTGAAACATCTGTCACAATCTGATATGATGGAGTTGGGTACACCATGCAGTTTCATTATATATGCAATGTAAGTATCTGCTAACTTATGTGCCCCATAAGTTACCTTGATCGGCAAGAAATGAGCAGACTTAGTCAGCCTATCTATGATAACCCAAATGGTATCGTGCCCCTTGGCAGTGGTTGGTAGACTTGTGACAAAGTCCATAGTGACCATCTCCCACCTCCATTTCAGAATTTCTAAGGGTTGTAACAATTCGGCTATCCGTTGATGCTCGGCCTTTGTCTGCTAACAAGTCAAGCAGTGTGCCACATATTCTGCCGTCTCCTTTTTCATCCCAGGCCACCAAAAGTACTTCTTCAAGTCTTTCTAAATTTTGTGGTACCCAGATGCGTGGCATAAGGAGCATTATGTCCCTCAAAAAATATATGCTTCTTGATCTAGTTATTGTCCTGAACACATACTCTTCCCTTGAACCCCAATACTCCATCTTCAGAGATATGAAATCCTAGTCGCCCCTCATTCCTCACTTTGTACATCTGTCTTTGTATCCAAGGATCGATTAACTGCCCCCCTTTTATAGCTTCCATAATGGTAGGCTCGATAGAGAGGTTAGCCTATTGACCGACTACTATCTCTAAATCCAAGGTAGCAAGGTCGGCACGTAACTGCTGCGAAATCTATTTCACTGTTATCACGTAAGCACTTGGATGTCGACTCAATGCATCTGCTACCTTGTTTGCTTTTCCCGGGTGATACAGAATGTCGCAGTTGTAGTCATTGAACAGCTCCAACCATCGATGTTATCTCATATTCAATTCCTTATGAGTGAAGAAATACTTCAGGCTTTTTTTATCAGTGTAGATGTCGTAGTGTATCACGTACAGGTAGTGCCTCCAAATTTTCAGTGCGAAAACTACCGTTGCCAGCTCTAGGTCATGAGTTGGATATTTCTTCTCATAATTTTTTAGTTGTGGAGAAGCATAAGAAATTGCTTTTCCGTGTTGCATCAGCACGGCTCCTAACCCTTGGCCCAAGGCATCGCTATAAATAGTATATCCCTCTGTGCCATTAGGGATTGTCAGCATTGGGGCAGTCGTCAATCTAATTTTCAGCTCCTGAAAACTCTTCTCGCACTTGTCAGTCCATTCATACTTGATGTTTTTGCGGGTGAGGGCAGTCATTGGTGCGGCTATTTTGGAAAATCCTTCCACAAATCACCAGTAATATCCCACTAACCCAAGAAAACTTCTAACCTCATGAGCATTTTTCGGAGGTTTCCACTGCTTAACATCATCTATCTTGGCGGGATCTACCGAAATTCCGTCTCCCAACACTATGTGCCCTAGAAAACTAACTTTCTCTAGCCAAAATTCGCATTTTGAAAACTTAGTGTAAAGTTTTTCATCTTGCAGACGCTGAAGGACCAGTCCCAGATGCGTTGCATGCTCTTCTTGGCTTTTCGAGTATATTAGAATATCGTCAATGAACACGATGACAAACTTATCCAAATACTCACAAAATATGTGATTCATTAAATCCATGAATGTTGCAGGCGTGTTGGTTAGTCCAAAGGACATCACTAAGAACTCGTAGTGACCGTAGCACGTTCTGAAGGCCATCTTTGGTATATCTGTCTCCTTAACCTTGAGTTGATGATAGCCTGATTGCAGGTCTATTTTGGAAATTGTAGCTGATCGAAAAGATCGTCAATTCTGGGCAATGGATATCGGTTCTTGATTGTCATTTTGTTCAGCTCCCGATAGTCAATGCACATTCTCATTGCGTCGTCTTTCTTCTTCACGAATAAGATCGGGGCTCCCCACGGAGAATGGTTTGGCGTTATGAACTTCTTGTCTAGTAACTTTTACAGTTGCGATTGCAACTCCTTGAGTTCAGCTGGCGCCATCCTGTAAGGAGTCTTTGAGATCAGTGTAGTTCCTGGCATTAGCACTATCTCAAACACGGTCTCTTGGTCTGGTGGAATCCCTGGCAGATCTTCAGGAGATACGTCTAGAAACTTGCACACAACTGGTACATTGGAAGGCTGTTGACTCGTCTCTTTATCCTTATCCACTATGCCTTCCAGAAAGCTGATGCACCTGTCACTCAACATTTTTCTCACCTTCATCGCAGAAATCATGGGGCACTTCTTTTCTCTTGACGTACCCTTGAACTCAAATGGTTCTTCTCTCACTAGGGTGAAGACCACTTTTCTGCGGTTGCAATTGATAACGGCTCCATATCTGGGTAACACATCCATCCTAAATATGACGTCGTATTCATCTAGGTCTAAAACTAATAGATCCGCCGTCAGCTCATGACCTTCAATCCAGACTGGTACGACTCTAACCCATGTCTGCACCAGCATATCCTCTCGCGAAGGCAAGGATACCCCAAAAATAACAAGCATAGGCTCAGGCCTTCTATTTAATTTTTCCACAAAGGATAAAGATACAAAAGAATGCGATGCACCAGTATCCATTAATGCATATGCTGAGGTTTGGGCGATAGAAATCTTACCTGACACCATATCAGATTGTCCAGCTCCTCTGCCGCTTTGCGTAAGCACATAAACTTGAGGTGGAGCTCCAATTTGTTTCTACTGGTCATTTCCATTGCCCTTGGCTGGCATTCAGCAATCTTTAGCAAAGTGCCCTGGCTTACCACAATTATAACATACCCCACACTCGCCCCAATGGCGTCGGTTACACTTGTTGCACAGTGGCCATTGTTAAAACTCATGTCTCGGATGTTTGTTGGGACTAGCCATTGCCTGATTGGGAGGTACCCCTTTCCTTTTGTCATTTCCCCCAAAAATCAGCCTTGTGCCTCTTGGATTTTTTGTTCGCCCAGAGCTTTGGCCGAACCTCGGGTTGAACTTTCCCCTTGGGCCATACTTATTGGCCTGAAACTGTCCGGGGTTGTTGGGAGTGTACCTCATGTCTTCGTTCTTCTATGGTTCTGGCTTATCTGATATGACCCAAGACTTTTGGTGAAGAGTACGTTCTACAGCTTCGGCATACGTGTCCGGGCCAGTTCTAGCATTGTCTACAGACCTAGGAATGTCTCTGCGCAGGCCTTTCATAAAACTCCAGGTTTAATTTTCTTCAGTATTCATCTGGTTCTATGCGAACCTAGACAGTTGGTCAAATTTTCGATCGTAGTCCTACACGCTCGACGTTCCCTGCTTTATAATAGTGAACTCATTCACTTCGTGCTCGATCAATGCCTTACTAAAGTACTTGCCATTGAACAAGGTTAAGAACTCTAGCCATTCCATCTCAAAAACATTATGCCCTTTCTTGGATACGTCCCACCAGATGCGTGCATCTTTTCTCAACATATAGGTCGCACAAACAATCTTCTCTCTCTCGGTAAATCCAATGAAGTTGAAGATCCTTTCCAAGATACTGATCCATTCCTTTGCTGCTGATGGGTTAGTGGTCCCCTCGAACATAGATGGATTCTGGTTACTGAACCATTTTGATATAGGTTTCGCTCGGGTAGCTCTTGGTGCTTCTACTGGCGGTACCGGTTGCTCAATGTCAACCTGCGGGCCAAGGTTCTGTTCTTCATTGTCTTCAGGCGATATTTCATTATTTTGAGCATTATTGGGTGGCATGGGGAGTCATCCCAAAAGGGTGTTAAACATTTCATCTTGGAGGGCATCAGAGTCCTCCTGTCTCTTTTGTCCTCTTTCAATTTAGGCAATATGTGTCTCCACTAGCCTTTGTAGATTATTTATTTTCTCGGCTATCTAGCGAATTCTAGAAGCTTGGCAACAGGCGCGTTCTAAGCTCTAACAGCAGGTGCGGCCTGGCCCCGGCCAGCAGCACCCCTTCCTCTCTGAGGTCTTGTCCTTTCAAATTTTGTTTGATTTAAAATAAAAAATCTCCTAAGCGCATAGGGACGAGAAGTTAATACCAACCCAGATTACCTTTTCCCTTTCGGTAGCCGCCACAATGTAAAAGATCGTCTATTTGAGTTGCCAGAATTTGTTCTGGCTATACTCTTTGTCCTCGGCCTCGACCCTTCCTCTGCCTCAACCATGACCTGCATCGTGGTCAACGGTCGCTCTCTCAAGTGGGTCTGGTTGATTAACAGCTCAACCTCCCCAGGCTTGAGTGTTAGGCACCATTGCAAGTCTTTATACCACATACAGTAGGGAAGAATAGTAACCTAGAAATAAATGAGCATACCAGTTTTGCTCATAAACAAGAAAGAAGAACCATAATGATTTGACTAAGAAAAGGTAGTTGTAGATGCTCAAAATTCCATGCTTGCAAATGATCCAAAGCACACGCTAAGGTCCCCTAAATGCCTTAATACGCGCAACGCATAAATACACGCTGCACCACCAAGGCACCGCGAGAGGTGCCCCACCCATCGGTGTTGCACCACCGGAATCCGTGCGCGCGCAGGGCCTCACGAGAGGCGTCTCGCACCATCAGTGCTGCGCGCGCAGGGCCTCGCGAGGAGGCGTCTCCCTCCACCAGTGCCGTGCGCGCAGGGACTCGCGAGAGGCATCTCGCTCCACCAGTGCCGCGTGCGTAGGGCCTCGTGAGAGGTGTCTCGCTCAACTAGTGTCGCGCGCGCAAGGCCTTGCGAGAGGCGTCTCGCCCCATTAGTGGCGCGCGCAGGGCCTCACGAGAGGCGCCTCGTGCCATTAGTGTCTCACACCCTACACCTCAAGAGGGTGTCTACTATGAAGACCTACCAAGACCCCAACATCTAGAAGTAGAAGCCCAAGTGTAATTCAAAAGGGTTGTACTAGCACAATCTTGCACGGGGTATGACCTTTAATACCCCATACGTCTGATACGGGTACTTATGCCAGACAAGTAGTGGGAGCACTAGGAGAGGGGACGTGGCCTGTGAGTTTCTAACCAGATGTCAGAGTCGACACTACCACTAGCACCACTACGCCTGGAGCCACTCCTCTGACACTCGTACTAGATAAGTAGTGGAGACATCCCCACAGAACCTGACTATGTACTGGAGCCAACACCACTACCCCTGAGACCACTCTCCTAACAATGTACTTGTGTACCATCTGGTCCCCTAGACCACAATGTATCAGGGGTCGTTAGAGCCCACTATAAAAGGAATTCCACTTCCACATGAGGGGGGGGGGGGGGAGGGTTGGAAAAAATACTATAGCACTACACCATAAAAAAATACAAGTTCATTTCACAATTTTCTTTCTGCAATTGTTCTTTGAGTTTCCAATTAGATCTTTGAAAATTTTCATTTGATAAGCTCTATATTTCAATTTTTCTAACTTAACTTGGTTGACGAGTTCTCACCGTCAACATTTTGGCACCGTCTGTGGGAAGAATAGATTGCAAGCCACTGTTCTTCTGTCAATTCCGATAAGAAAAAAATGTCGCGACGTTCGAAACGGTTGAGAGAGCCGTGGGAGGTGGAGGTCCATCTTGACGGAGATCAGCTAAAAGCCTCCACGAGGGATCCTCCCCCACCTGCAAACGTGGAGGCCCCAAAGGAGCCTGAGGTCCACAAAGATGAAAGGGAGGCCTCTTCCCTGGCGGTCCCACCTGAGGAGGATCGTCCAAGGCTGGCGGCTGCCCCGACAAGGGGTGCTGGTGAGTTCCTGCCTCCAAGGCCGCCGCAAGTGCCAAACTTCTATCGGCAGGATCCAGGCCCCTCGACGCGCCGGGCTGACAAGTACTCTCGGGTCCACTCTGTGAGCTCAAGTTCTAAGTCTCAATTCTATGAATATGAGATACGAGAACTTCACCGCAAGAATTAGAGGCTAGAAACCACCCTGGAGAATATGCAAGAGGTGCTAAATGGCCTGTTGCAAGGGAGATCACATGTGACACTCCCTAAGTGGAAAGAGAGAGCTAGGAGCGGGTAGAAACCACTGTCCCAGTAGACGATGGACGGACCCGACTCTCCACTAGTAACACCCCCTGGACGAAGCAGCGCGAACGTCCCGGACCACCGAAACAGCCCAGAAGCCAGAGCCGAAGACCAATGCTGCCCCTCGTAACAATGTCGAGGTCACCTCAGATTTACGAGAAGAACTCAAAAAAAAGAGGGTGGGTAAATGGACCAGACCCCCTGTGGCGCCCCAAGGAGGTAAAGGAAAGGGGGATCTTAACCCATCCACACTGAGAGACCCCTTGAACAAGAGGAGGCAAGACCTGGACACAGAAATGAGAAGCCTACGAAGCAAAATCATCACTGCCTCTGGAGGTCAAACCTTTGAGGAAGAGTTCGACCATGAGTCACCCTTCATCAAGGAAATCCAGGCCATCTGGCTTTCGGTCAACTTCAAGGAGCCCCATATGACTCCTTACGAAGGAAGCACAGATCCGAAATACCATCTGGATGCATTTAACAACCTGATGAAGTTGAGGGGAATTAGTAGCGGGGCCAGATATCATTGCTTCGCTGTCACATTGAAAGGACCTGCGTACAAATGGTTCAAAAGACTTAGACCGGGGTCCATCAGATCTTGGCAACAGTTTTCTGATGAATTCCTCCAGCAGCACCATGCCTTGCGGGACTACACGATGCCAGGCACCAGCCTCGCCAATGTGAAGCAAGGAGAAAACGAGAGTCTGAAGAGCTACATTCACAGGTTCAACATGGAGGCAGCTAAAGTGGGGAGCTTCACCCGCAGAGAGCTAAAAATGGCCATCACAGCTGGAGTGCGCCCGGGAAGCAAGTTATGGGATAACATGCTCAAGAGGGAGGTCATATACTTGGATGATTTCTACGAGCGAGCGCAAAAATATATTCACGTGGAGGATGGTCACGAGAGCCTCAAAGCCAGAAAAGGCCAGTCGCCCCCAAAACCTTCGATCTGAGAAAACCAAAGCAGTGCAAAGAAGAAGGGGGTCTATGAGGGAACGAGAGATGATCGACCGCGGAAGCATCAACGCTCTGATGAGCGCATACAGGGCCCCTACACCTTTTATACTGACCTCACCCATGCGAGAGAGCATATTTCGTTACGAGCGAAAACCAGGTCCCTTTCTAAAGGCCCCCGCCAATGAAAAAAGACTGGTCAAAAAGACACCCCAGCAAGTATTGCTAGTATCACAAAGATATCGGCCACACCATCGTGGAATACAACCATTTGAAGGTGGAAATCAAGGAGCTCATCTGTAGGGGACATTTAGACAGATATGTGTGTAAGGTGAACCAGAGGCCAGAAGAATGAGCATCCCCGCCGCAGGCGCGAGAGGTGGCCCCAGAAGTACAGGGAGAGGTCAGGACCATCTTTGGAGGACCAAGATTCGAAGGCGATTTAAGGAAGGGACGAGACAAATATGCCAAGGAGGCCAGACAAAGTCCACCACCGTGCGTCCTAAGTTTGGAGCAACGCCCCTGAAGAGTTTCAAGGGCGAGAATGACTCGATAACCTTCACCGAAAAAGACGCGCAGGGGGTACATTTCCCTCATAATGACCCCCTGGTGCTGGCTGTCCAGCTTGCGAACATGAGAGTGCATCGGGTCCTAGTGGATAATGGAAGCTCTGTAGATATCCTCCATCACCCTGCTTTGGAGAAGATGGGACTGAGCATCCGGCACCTGAAGCCCTACAATACCTCCCTTTACAGGTTCACAGGGGATTCGATACAGCCCTTAGGTGCAATTGAGTTAGCCCTCACCATGGGGGAACAACCCAGGCAAACCACCATAATGGAAAACTTTGTTGTGGTGGATTGCGCCTCATCCTTCAATGCGGTATTAGGGAGACCCTCCCTGAGAGAATTGAGGCCATAACTTCTGTGTACCACTTGGCTATGAAATTCCCAACTCCCGGGGGATAGCAAGCATGAAAGGAGAACAGAAGGAAGCGAGGGAATGTTATAACACATCCCTCCGCACGGCCGCAAAACCTTGGTGCCTATGGAAATGGTTGGGCATGAAGGCATGAACCCACACAAAAAGGAGCCACGAATCACGGAAGAAACTAGAGCATGGAATGCGGAACACCTCAAGAAATACTACCAGTGAGACTTCTATACCAGAGGCTAAAAAGACCTATGTTTAGTTTGTTCCCTGTTATGTTCACTTAGTAAGTAAGAATTAAAGAGGCTGCCTGGGTAACCTCCTAATTAGATGTAACTCTTTCATATATGTCATTGTAACCCGCATGCCATGAATGATTCTGTTCGCAACTTCATGTGTCATTCTTCTTCTCTATAGCACCCACCAAAGTGCTTGTTGAAATAAATTTCACCAAGAACTCGGGGGGGTAGGACAAGAGGCAGAATATACATCAGAGAAGAGGATCCTAAAAGGACCCCCTATCAAGAGGAACCTAAAAATGACCCTCTAATAGGAGGATCCTAAAAAGGACCCCTCATATCAGAGGGAATCTAAAAATGATCCTTTATCAAGAGGATCCTAAAATGGACCCTTCATATAAGAGGGAACCTAAAAAGGACCCTCTATCAGGAGGATCCTAAAAAGGACCCCTCATATCAGAGGTAACCTTAAAAGGACCCTCTATCAGGAGGATCCTAAAAGGACCCTCTATTAGGAGGATCCTAAAATGACCCCTTATATCAAGGCCCTAAACGAGGTCCTTATATAAAAAATAAATAAAAAAATGCGTGATGAACCCTGACAAACAGGGAGGAGACCTTGCAAGGCATCTCTTGAAGTTCACAAGGATTAGCTACCCTTATGAACATCTAGGAGGCCGAAAGGTCTTAAAAAAACAACAACAAACTTCCAAATAAAGGCAGATTCTCTCTCAAGGGGAAAAGCCTCAGAAAGAGCACCCACCAATAAGCCTAGAGTGGCCACCAAGCTGTCTAGCCAAAAAGGGTCCTAAAAGAGACCTTTGCAAAAATAGTACTATGAATAATGACGAGAAGGACGCTGTTGACGGTGAAATCTCGTCAACAATATAAGGTTAGAAAACTAAGACTATATTGCCAAAGGTATCTCAGAAGAATATGGAGAAAACTTGAAAGAGTAAATGTGTAGAACTGCAATGGAGTTGAAATTTTATATTACTTAACAGCCTTAGCATACAATCAATTTTCCAACCCCTTTTCTAGAGGGGTGATGACCTATTTATACTGGAGCTCTAATGGCTCCCCATACATTGTGGTCCCAGGGGAGAAGATTGTACAGAGGTACATTGTCAGGGTAGTGGCACAGGTTGTGGTGGAGCAGAAGGTTATGGTGTCGGCCTGGTACATAGTCAGAGGTATGCATGTAGTGCTTCCACTCTCTGTACAAATCCGTACCTCCACTACTTGTAGGACACAGATGTCAGAGTCATACCTTTGCCCTTTTTCAGGGTTGTACATCCCGTGCTTGTACATTTTTCTCATCCCTAGTGGTCCCCTTTACCTAAATATCTTCTCTAGGTTTCTTTATATTTTAGTAAGTGTCGATCCATACTTCTTTTATCCCGTCCTTACCTCCAGGTAGGAGGCCTGGAAATAGGCATGTACGAGGCTTGGGGATGGGTCTCACAAGGCAATACCCTTGGTGCCTAAGTGAGTACCCATGTATGACCCGGGCATGCACGAGGCTCGGACATGGGTCTCACAAGGCGTGATGGGGTTGCATGAGGGCCACAAGACGATGGTGGTACGAGGCTCCTTAATGTGGTCATACCTCGCGAGACGCACACGAGCGTGGTGAGGTGTGTCTTGCTGTGCGAGGCATTGGCGCGAATCTGAGTCGCGAGGCGCGCGGGTGAGGGCAGCCTCGCATAATGAGACCCTTGTGGCCTTGGCAGGCGCATGCAGGGGAAGGGTAGCCTCGCATGCGGGGGAAGGGCAACCTCGCATAGTTAGACCCTTGTGGCCTTGGCAGGCGCATGCGGGGGAAGGGTAGCCTCGCATGCGGGGGAAGGGCAGCCTCGCATAGTGAGACCCTTGTGGCCTTGGCAGGCGCATGTGGGGGAAGGGTAGCCTCGCATGCGGGGGAAGGGCAGCCTCGCATAGTGGGACCCTTGTGGCCTTGGCAGGCGCATGCGGGGGAAGGGTAGCCTCGTATGCGGGGGAAGGGCAGCCTCGCATAGCGAGACCCTTGTGGCCTTGGCAAGCGCATGCGGGGGAAGGGTAGCCTCGCATGCGGGGGAAGGGCAGCCTCGCATAGTGGGACCCTTGTGGCCTTGGCCGGCGCATGCGGGGGAAGGGTAGCCTCGCATGCGGGGGAAGGGCAGCCTCGCATAGTGGGACCCTTGTGGCCTTGGCCGGCGCATGCGGGGGAAGGGTAGCCTCGCATGCGGGGGAAGGGCAGCCTCGCATGCGGGGGATGGGCAGCCTCGCATAGTGAGACCCTTGTGCGTTGTCGGGGGGTGCATGGCGCGAAGCCCTTGATGCGTCTGGCCCCTTGTGACCCGTAGCTTGGCCTCCTAGCCTAGCAAGGCCATACTTCACAGCCCACAAGGTGATGCTTCCCTTGGGATAATCTCTCGGTTTCACAAGACTTACAGGTCTGAGCCTGTTAATGTGACTAAGTGCGTATTTTAATCATTTACTGGGGATTTTTTTCTTGGTGGATTTTTGGCATCCACAGACGCTTCTCGCAAGAAATAATAAGCGCGCACAAAAATATATAAAAGGATAGCTAGAACCCAAGGGGTCAATATATCCTATAAGAACAATCAAGAGGCACCAAAAAATGACCTATTGAACCCTTTCACATGGGCTCCAAAGGAGATCTAGCCTGATAAATAAAAAAAGGGAACCTACCAAACCCCATCATACGGGCTCAAAAAGACCTCGAACACAGAGGAATAAGAGATGAATAACTGCATAGGTATATATATAAAAAAAAGAGTTTTGGTAACATGACAAGACTTTACAATAAAAAAAATAATTACAAGCACAATAAGGCTCGAACGAGCATACATCCACAGCGGACTAACTGGAAAAAATTATGAAGTGACGATCTCAAGGCCTCCTGCTACAGGCATTCCACCTAGCCGCCCGGGCAACGACGTGTTCGCCAAAGGAGGAGAAATAGAAGTTTGGATCCTGCCTCCATACACCGTAAAGGGCGCGCTCTATGGACCTATACTCAATAGCTGCCCTGTCCGCCTCTAAGGAAGCGACCCTCTCTTGTGACGCAACTGCAGCAGCCTTAGCACCCTCAAGGTCACCCTCTAAGGAAGCGACCCTCTCCTGCGACGCAGTCGTGGTAGCCTTGGCACCCTGGAGTTCGACCTCTAGGCTGGTGACCCTTTCCTGAAACATCGTGGCCTTGGAAATCGCCCTCTTCTTCTTTTTCGATGAGGTAGAAATTTTCGTCAAGACCTTTTCTAGCCTAGACTTGGTATTAGCAAGCTCCCCCTCGAGCTCCTGGACTCCAACCGCAAGGTGGTCCCTCTCGGTATTCGACGTGGAAAGGTTGTGAGCCGAGTTGGCAAACCGCTGAGCCACGGTATAGGCCTACACAAGAAAAATAACAATAGTGATAAGTAACGAAAAAAAGGGGAATAAAAAGATATAAGGCCGACACAAGATGCCTAAACTCACCCAGGAAGTACAGTGCGTAAGAGTCTCCCCAAGATCCGAGATAGTGAAACTCCCAAGACCACTCCAATCAGCTTCGGGGAGGCCTGAGGTGATCTGGACATACCGCCGCCCGTAAGAGGCCGCCATGCGGCCCACCCAGGGTGCCCCTTCCGAGCCAAGGGTACCTAGCTGGGTAAGGATAGATGACCCGCTTGCCGAAATAGGAGGGGGCGCAGGAATATCGGAAAAATGAGCCCCGGGTAGATAAGGAGGGGGTGCAGGAAGATCGGGAAAGTAAGCCCCCGATGGACCGGGGTCGAGGGGAGCCTGAGGAAAAGCGTCAAAGTCCGCAGGATCGAGGCAAACAAAATGCTCCAGCATGGCCTGTTGAACCTAGGATTGGGAAGCCATGTCAAGGTTGAATGGGGCAAAGGGAGGGCAATCCCCGGGGGACGAAGATAGCTGGTGAGGTTGCCCATGTCCAAGGGAGACTCCCTCCGGCACACACTCGGCCTCACCTTCACCTGGGCGAGGCTCAGCCGAGGCATCCTTCATCTTCTTTGACCCGGGAAGAGTCCACAGCAACCCAGGATCTGAAATCGGGGACAACTTATGAAAGTTGAGTTTTTCCACGGTGAAGAGGTATGTAGCCTTTCTCACGGCAGCGTCAGCAGTGAGGAATGTGTTCACAGCGTCTGCCTCCGACCCAACAACTATAGGTATGGCGAATTGCTCTGCACGATTCACACCATTGTCGACACAAAGATAAGTTATAAAAACAATAATTTTCAAAAAGAAAAGAAAAAAAAAGGTGGCTCAAAGTACTTACTGGGAGCAGAATGAAAGTGCTCGCGAACAGAAAGGGGGCCGTGCACAAAGAAAAAGTCATGCTTCCAGGACCCCGGGTTGGACACAGCGCCATCTATCAAGAGGACTGCAGTATTGGATTTTTGCAGGAAATAAAATCCCTTCGATTTGGGAGAGGGCATGAGATTTTTCAGGAAATGCACATCTTGGGCCGTAGGAGCATGATGAATAAGTTCCATAAACGCGATGAAGAGGCAGCTCAAGGTCAGCAAATTGTTGGGCGCCAGCTGAAGTGGAGCGAGGTCAAAATAGTTGAGAACCGCGATGAAGAACGGTTGTAATGGGATCGTACCACTCGCCTTCAGAATATGCTCGCTAATGGCCACGTAGCTAGTATTAGGGCAGTCAGCCCGGCACTTGTCCGAAGGGATGTATAATGCGTACTCCAGAGGAACATGGTAGTGCTCCACTATTTCCATCAATTTATTTTCAGACACGTGGGACACTAGGGAGGATGCCAATAGGGGGGCATCGTCCTGGTCATCAACAGACACCTATTGTTGTCCTCTCTTCGGCATATCTGCAAAACCAAAAGAAAAAGGTGAGGAGGAGACAAAACACTTTACCCTCCATTTTTTCTTCCTAGCAAGAATCTTCCACCGGGGCATCGGCTTCGGAAGTGCTAAACTAGGGAAGATCGAAAATAAGGGCAGAAGAGAAGACGGGACGACCCAATGACAGTCATCAAGAAAGAACGGGCTAGGAGGCTCAGGCAGGAGATGTCCCTCCATAAACTCCAACTCCACCTGCAAATCTAAAAGGGTCACCCTAAGGTTCACTACATGGTCACTAAGGTTAGGAGGGAAAGGTACTTTGTCTCCCCTCAACACCGAGTCAATTTCACTCTCTACCACCCAAATTTTACGCCTAAGTTTAGCCATGTGCTCGCGATGACGAATACGAGCCTGCCTTAAGGTGTCATCGTCACGGTAAGGATTTTCCTTAGGGGATTCTGAGTCTAAAGACAAGTCAACAAACTCGACCCCCGGAGGAATGCCGGACGGACCTTCACCGGCCATGAGACCTTGTCCCGAAAGCAAAAAGGGTTCACGTATAAATGGGAGGATTGCTACAAAACACAAATGAATGGGCTCAAAACCTCTAGGCACAAACGCTCTAAATGGCCCACTACGGGGTATGAATAAAGGGGCATGCAGCAAGATTAAGTCATGACAAGCTTAGGCCAAAATACCCCATCCTAAGCAGTGCTAATTTGGACCCAATGAAAAAAAGAAAGAAAGAGGCGAATATACCTCAAGCAGGTAAAATGAGATGCTGTCGTGGTCAAAAGGAGGTTGAGGGCCAAAAGCACCGTCACGGTCAAAAAGAGCCAATGGTCGAAAGTACGTGTCTGCAAAAACAAAGGAAAAGGGTGTTTTAGTCCTCAAACGCCTACATGGATATAGACATAAAATAAATGAACTCAAATTTATATAAAAAGGGAAAGAGAAGGGAAAAGATAACAAAAATGAGACTGTGGGGGATTGAACCTCTCACCTCTTGAAAGGAGCAAGGATCCAAAAGCCACTAAGTTAAGGAAGTAAGGTGTAAATAATAGGCAAGGCATGAGGGCCTATTTATAAGAATCAAAGAGAAAAGTCTACAAGAGAGCCTGAAGACTCTCTCATAGACTAGGGGGCAAGTGTAGATGCTCAAAATTCCATGCTGGCAAAGGATCCAAAGCACGCGCTAAGGTCCCCTAAATGCCTTAATACGCGTGATGCATAAATACACGTTGCGCCACCAAGGCACCGCGAGAGGCGTTTCGCGCCATCAGTGGCGCGCATGCAGGGCCTCGCGAGGAGGCGTCTCGCTCCACCAGTGTCGCGCGCACAGGGCCTCACGAGGAGGCATCTCTCTCCACTAGTGTCGCGCGCACAGGGCCTCACGAGAGGCATCTTGCCCCATCAGTGGTGTGCATGCAGGACCTCGTGAGAGGCGCCTCGCACCATCAACGCCTTGCACCAGCAGGGCCTCGCGAGAGCCATCTTGCTCCACTAGTGCCGCGGGTGCAGAGCCTTGCGAGAGGCATCTCCCCCATCAGTGGCGCGCGCACAGGGCCTCGTGAGAGGCGCCTCGCACCATCAGTGCCTCGCACCAGCAAGGCCTCGCGAGAGGCGTCTCGCTCCACCAGTGTCATGCGCGCAGGGCCTCGCGAGAGGCGCCTCGCACCAGCAGGGCCTCGCGAGAGGCGCCTCGCACCAGCAGGGCCTCGCGAGAGGCGTCTCGCTCCACCAGTACCACACGTGTAGGGCCTCGCGAGAGGCGCCTTGCTCCACCAGTGGCGCGAGCGCAGGGCCTCGCGAGAGGCATCTCGCCCCATCAGTGGGTGCGCGCAGGGCCTCGCGAGAGGCGCCTCGCGCCATTAGTGTCTCACACCCTACACCTTAAGAGGGTGTCTCCTATGATGACCTACCAAGACCCCAACATCTAGAAGTAGAAGCCCAAGTGTAATTCAAAAGGGTCGTACTAGCACAATCTTGCATGGGGTACGACCTTTAAGACCTCGTATGTCTGATACGGGTACTTATGCCAGACAAGTAGTGGGAGCCATAGGAGAGAAGACGTGGCCTATGAGTTTCTAACTAGATGTCAGAGTCGACACCACCACCAGCACCACTACGCCTAGAGCCACTCCTCTGACACTCGCACTAGATAAGTAGTGGAGACATCCCCACAGAACCTGAATATTTACTGGAGCCAACACTACTACCCCTGAGACCACTCTCCTGACAATGTACTTGTGTACCATTTGGTCCCCTGGACCACAATGTATTAGGGGCCATTAGAGCCCAGTATAAAAGGAATTCCACTTCCACATGAGGGGGGTCAGAAAAAATTCCATAGCACTACACCAATAAAAAATACAAGTTCATTTAACAATTTTCTTTCTGCAACTGTTCTTCGAGTTTCCAATTAGATCTTTGAAATTTTTCATTTGATAAGCTTTATATTTCAATTTTTCTAACTTAACTTGGTTGACGAGTTCTCACCGTCAACAATAGTCATAATATTTAGGGATATAATCTGGCAATACAAAATGATCATGAAAGATCTTGCCATAGGATTTTAGTTAGCAGGACGATAAATCCAAAAAGAGAACCCTAACTACACGTCGGGTTTCTACATCTGCCTACTACAACTACACCCAAGTCTTATAACCTAGTAGGTTTGCAAGGTCTTCACAAAAAGTATCAACAAGACTCTCACAGCATAACCTAATCTAGGCTATCCATCAGGATATCCAACTTTATGTCGGTATCCTCGTCTGGCTTCTCGGATCTTCCTCTACTCTACCACCTTGCCTCAAGGTATACTATCAACCATGGAGATAGGCCAATCCATGGCCCAAACACTAGCTCGAGTTGCATACAAAAGTATCCCACGTGTTGCGAATCAGTTGTCAACGTCTATGATGTAACCATATATGTGTCGAGCCTCCTAGACAAGTACTGGCATATCGCACTCTATGTCATGCATGTGTGTTGGCCTTATCAAGGACTTCTATCATGTAATGAGTCCATTTCCAAATGACACGCTGATGTTGTTCATCGTACTCGAAGTGTCATGGATTCTCATCGTTAAAGATTCTATAGTAACCAATCATAGGCATAGGGATCATGGGTAAGTTTCCTATCACCTATCTCAGGGAAATCGACCATAACCTACAATTTATAGAATTGAGGTAAATAAAAGAAAGCAAAGGAAACATTTATGAAAAGACAGTACTTACAGTGAGTGCTAGTCTATCTTTGCAAAATGTACATGTGGGTTGTCTACAGAACCGGCTCAACTCGAGCTCTGATACCAACTATATCGTCCTGGATTTTTAAGACTCGATAACGCAGATATATAAACGTTTTCATTTAACAAAATATCTCCAAAACCCGTATCAAAAAAACTTTTTAAAAGTCGTATGGCCATACTTAACATTTAAAACAAACATAGTTTATGAAGAGTAAAGTGAGCCTAGTTTATGAAAATAATACAACATTTCCAAAAACAAAACATCTTCCCAAAAGGTCGGTCCACATGTACATTCACAAGGTAGACTCCAGCACTCACTACTTTGCCTTGCCCTTATTCTTACCTACAACAGGAAACAACTAAGTAAGCGAAAACGCTTAGTAAGTTTAACTTTAAAACAAAAGCATGTAGAGAAGACAATTGGTCACTGACCACTGTTAATAATTTATTAATAGAATTAGGGTTCCAGATCCATCTGGACTCTAACACAATCAATTTCAAGAACGCAAACGTGTCCTGGCAAACTTATGGTCATGCCTAATAATAAATGACAAACTATTACAGATAAACAGATAAATCCTTGCACTCAGAAAATCCCAGAGCAAGCAGATATAATATATCACAATATAATTCAAGACCAACGCTCGACAATTTCCAACAATTCGGGCGTATCACACCGTCCTGCATAAATGCTAATCTGTAAGAGAGAACCGACTCTCAACACTAAGATCTAGCCAATAAATATCCCCATCAAGGGTAACTATCGAGTTACCTAGGGCATCGCTACTTATCCAAGAGTAAATCCCTCACAAGGATAACCATCAAGTTACCTAGGGCATCACTACATATCCAAGAGTAAATCCCTCATAAGGGTAACCATCAAGTTACCTAGGGCATTGCTACTACTCAAGAGTGTAATCGAAGTTACATGGGTTTACAGAGACTTCTATATTAATTAGTGGTGCGGGTGAGCAATTGCCCATAGGGTGTTCAGCCTAACTGAAACATGGCAACCCCTAGTATCTCTAGGCACTCTCACTGAATGGCCAATATTCACGGCTACTATCCGAGAATAACCTGTCAGAGCACTTGCTCGGGCTCTAACCGTTCACTAATTAAGTGAGCATGAGGGCCCCTAGGTCCCATTCATTTTGGAACCCCTAGGATTAATCCAGCAATCCTCACCTCTTGGCCACTTGTCACGGTAATGAACCAAACATAATAAAATCAAGAAGTGTGACGGGGATCAGCCATCTAGAATATGGCAGCTACCATTCATATTTTCTTAATCAGCACCTACAAGACTAACGTCTCTGTGCAAACTTTCTATGACAGTGTATATATGTGCATGTGTCCCTATACTAACATATAATACAATAGTCGTTTCATGTTGTAGCCACACAATATAAGTTGACTTACTGGGAGTCCTGAGCTCTCATCAGGATTTCAACCTCCAATGTATAGTCAAGTTATTCTTAGCCAATATTGTAATTATCCATATCCATAGAGTATACTCGGATTAATTATGGCACTTCATAATTCATTATTATTATTTTGGGTAGTTTGGTCATTTTAAAAATCAACTGTAAGGATTAATGACTCTTATTTAGTTTTAAACTCATTCAAGAAATTCATACTCAAAAATTTGAGACTAAACGCTAAGTCTTAGGAAGACCTATCCCATGGTCTCGATACTTAGGCTCGGATATCGCAATAGTATTTTCCAACAATCTACTAAATATCTTATTCTTTATAAGTATCACTATTAACCTGTACTTTCAACAAGTTGAGTAAATATATAGAAGATTTTAGCCGGTATTATATCCAGAAAATACTAATTGAATTCCTTAATTATTTTTCAAGAAAATAACACCTTTATTTTCCTTTTATTTTTCTTAAGGTTTTAATCTCTAAAAACCATTTTAAGAAAATCACCTAAGTTTAACTTAATTAGGAGAAACCGTTAATAATTTATTATCTTGACTAGTTAATTCTCCTAAGTCAATTAATCAAGTATGCTTACTAGAAAAATAATTTACTTAATTATTTTCTCAAAATATATAGCTCTTAAACTATCTTTTAACTTATCAACTTAATAATAAATTAAATCTTTTATTTTTATAAAGAATAAATTTTTTTTAATAAAAATAATTCTCACAAATCTCAAAGTGGTATTTTAGGTCAAATCTCATTTTTGCACTAAGTGTGAAAACCTTATTTTTCACATTTTTAACTACTTACTTTGTTAGGTCATAACCTGAAATTTACTTACCCAATTGTTACCAAAATTTACGAATTCAATATTTGGTATTCCTTTTAGGTCAATAAAATCTTAGGTCAAAATGAGCATTTTTAATTGGTCAAAATATTTTCCAAACATTGAGGTAAAAATGACCTTATTCTTTCCAAACTTTGGCACTTAATAATTCTAAAACCGTTCATTATTTTGTTACTAAATTTTATAGTGCAATACTAGGTTGTGCCAAGAATATTTCCACAAAATTTTAGAAAAAACTAGATTCATTTGACCTATACAGTGACTGTCCAAACATTGTCCCGAATTTAAGAATACGAAAAAAAAAAGTTTTTTACCTAAACTTTGAAATAGCATAACTCACTCATTTCTAAATGTTTTTGAGTGTTTCAAAAGCTCAATTTTATGTACTCCATCTTAAACATATCACAGTATAATTTAATTTTACAAAACAACTATACAGTGAATGCTTGACCACTTGGAATCACAGCTCAAAACTTGTATTTTTGTTTTAGGGTTTTCAACAAAATCCCTTAGGGATTTTGGTCCCTATTTTTAAAAATCAACAAACACGCATCATAAAAATTATAAATCAACTACCATAGCCTTTATACATCACCAATAAGAATCTTTAAGGACTAAACATACAAAATAATTCTTAAAAAAATAAAAACCATACAATAACAACCATAAAAAGTAAACTTTTTACCTCTTGTTGTTCTTGCTTTAGGTTTTGATGTTTCTATTAGCTTTGAATCCTTCAAAACTCTTTAAAATCCTTAACCAACTTCCCTAACAACATAGATAGTTAGCTATTGAAAGACCTATGGTTAAAAAATTTACAAAAGTCAAGTTTTTTGAAACTTTACCTTAGGGAACTCTTCCTAGACCAAAGCTTAATGGTTGAAAAGGTAGAGAACACTTGAGAATAATAGAGAGAATGGGTTGGTTGGGTGAGGGTTTGGAAGACCATAACAACTAAATAATATCTAAACACTTGAGTGTTTTACCTTTATCACTTTGTCTCATTAACCTTTATTTAAATGTGATAAAAACTTAATCAATTTGGTCCACACAACTAACATCCTGACATGGCCGGCCATTTAATTTCTATTAATGTATTTTTTTTTTTATAAATGTTAATAAATATTTCCTAAGAAGAAAAATCCAAATTGACTTTCTATAACATTTTTCACTCATATAAAGTTTTAAAAATAAAACTTAACATGTAATAATTAAATTAAATGTCTCTCACATTTAATTTAATAAATCATACAATAAATTTAAACTAAGGTCCATTTATAAAATTAAATTCCCCAATTCGGTAAAAGTAAGCATTTAACACAAAATGCCCTAAAATTTCCATTTCCTCTTAGGTTTATTATTTTTTACCAAACATTAATTTTTATAAATGTATTTTATGCCCAAAATATATTTTCCATAGTTCTTCATTTTATTTTCCGAGATTTTTACCCGATTAGGGTTTTTGTGACGGTCGAAGACCGAAAGTCTTATCTTGACTTTTAACCACAAACATCATAATTTGGCTAGTGATAACTCATGGAAATAAATTCCAAACAAAATACAATATTATTTAAAATAATATTTTTAACTCGGGGAAAAATCCCGACCCAAGTCGTTTAAAGGTACCCGAAACGCAGAGCGTTACATTAGAAACCAACCTACCATGCTATTCTCTTGATATATATATTTTTTTAAAATATACTAACTATGATTTATTAATTACCTTATATTGTAATTTTTAAAAAATATAATATTACATAGTAATCCTTTCAAAAAAAATATTACATTGTAATTTTTTTAAGTTTAATAAATATATGAATAAAAATAAGTTTTAAAAAATATATATTTTATGTTTATATTTAAAAAAATGAAAAGAATTTAATAAAATGTATATAATATTTACAAATCGAATAATAAAAAAACTTAAGAAAATTATATTTCTATTTTCAATATTAATTTTTCTAAATGACATGGTAGGTCGATTGTACAACCAAGCTCTCATGCTACTTAGTAAGTAGGTTGTACAACCGACCTATCACGCTATTTACTTAATTATATATTTTAACATATATAAATTATTTTAATAATAAATATATATAATTTATTTGAGTGTAAAATAAATGTGTATTTTTGTAATTTATTAATATTTACATTAAATTGTATTCTTAAAAAATATAATTTTACATTAGATTTGCAATTGTCGTCACAATAATAATTTATCATATTAATTGCTAATTTAATTGATTATTATATTTTTATGTCCAATTTGTGATATGGTAAGTCACCAAAATGTACCTATAGTATTTAGGAATTGTTAGTGATAATAGTATAAGTAAAATAATTTTTTTAATTTTAATTGAAAATTTATATAAAATAAAATATTTTAAATACATATCATCCACTATACCAAATATAGCCCTTTCCACAATAGATCATTATACCTCCATTGATAAATTATTACAATAAGTATATTAAATTAACAATAAATTGAAAAAAAATGTATAGAGTTTGAAATGTATTACAATAGAGTAGGGAAACGATTAGGCTGTAGCTTTTTGGCAAAAGCCCGCTAAATCTGAAATGCTTTTCTTTTTGTCTAAGGAAAAAAAAATTAAAAGATTCTTTGTTTCCCTTTAGTTTGCAGATATTTTGTTCGCCTTCTCCCCTTGCATTATATTATCATATATTCTTCTCATACCCCTTCTCAAAGACTCTCTTCACTCCAGCCATCACACATTCTTTATTGGAATCTCTAAAATGATTGGATAAAATCTATCTCTTTGTTACGTATTTGGAATTAGGGTCTGTTTATTTATTTGGAAAAGAGAATTTATTTATTTATTCTCTTAAGTCGCTCCTGCGTTGTTTCTCCTCCAATTTTCTCTACAATCTCTCCAGTCATCTTCAGCAACTCTGATTGTCTATTGTGTTCTCTGGTATCACTAGATATCGGGGCAAATGCCTTTATTTTGGGTTGGATTTGTTTTTGTTCTTCGATTTTCATCTTTGCTTGTTATTCTGCTCATGTTTGAGTTTTTGTTCTTGTATTGTTATTGTACTGCTTGAATCAGGCATTACGTATTTGGGCCATATAAGCATAGACTTCTTGGCTACTTTAATCCATTCCTAGATTCATCAATTCAAATGTTATATATATATATATATATATAAATGTGTCAATATAAAAAAATTAATTTAATCTCCTCGTTCAAAGTTTAGTTCTTCTATTGTGCTATCACTCACAGTAACTATCTCTCACTACTTATATAATCTTTTTGCTTTGGTTTATTACTCTTATTGTTATATTTTCCATATGTGATTTTAAATAATCGAAGCCATAAGTGCTGGGAATTTTGTATTTAGGTTTCTTTTATTAATATATATTCCTTCAGTGAGTGAAATAGTTTTATTTTTGCTTTGGGTTTATCAAGTGCTTTGAGTTATATTATTTTGTGTTTTTATATCTGTGATTCATTTTGCTTAAAGTATTGAGTTTTCTTGTATCATTTATGATTGATTTTATGCTTTCAATCACCATTATTTTATTCTCTTTTTGTAATTTTGGAATCTCGTGATGTTCAATTTAGCTTTTGGTATCATGAGGTTTTCTTCTTTGAATAGTTTAATTGTGTTGCTTCTAGTATCATTATTCTAATTTTGCATCACAGACATTATACTTGGTTGTATAAAATGCCATATTTCAAGCACACTCATAACTTTAATATCGTAAACTACAAAACGATATATCTAGGAAGTTTTCCATTCTTTTGGGTTTATTTTATGTGATATCATTATATATCAGGTAAGAAAGATTTGAAATAGATAAAAGTTCTTAAAAACTTATTTTATGAATTTAACAAGGTTACTATATTTTTTTATGTAGGTTTCTATACTTTCAATTGGTCGAAAGAGAGATAAATCACTTTTTTTGTTTCATTGAGCCAGTTTGGCTATCAAAGATTGGCTCCACTGAAGAGGAACAAGTTGAATGGGTATCAAATCACATCATAGATTCAATCAGGGTCAAATGTGGTTACTGTTATACCATTTGAGGTAGGTTTTGTACTTTCGTCATTAAGTTATTGTGATTATATATTATTTCAATAACTTAATTTTTGAGTTTATCTTAGTGAGCATTGGGCTTGTAATAATTGATTTTGATCATCAATTATGCTATTATTTGGATTTTCTTGGAAATTTCCCACCAGGCGAAATTAAATCTTTCATTTCTAGGTAATAATCCAACCTATTAACTTTATAATCTTGAATTCATTTAAAACTGAACTGTATCTATATATTTATGAATTTATATTGTATAGTGTCTTTCAAAATTTGCACACAAATAATGCGACAACTAAGGAAGTTGTGTGGAGAAGTGTTAAGTGTCCTCTTCTACCAGTAAAATTCATTCAATGTGGATTCTACGTTATTAGGATGATAAAAGAGTGTTTCATGAATGAGGCTTCAATGAAATGGCTAACTAGTTATGTAAGTTAATATATTATTTATTTTTAAAGTTCTAACATTATCTCAATATTCTCATAATGCAATAATTTTTGTTTCAGTGGGAAGGGGAAAACAATACTACCCGAGAATCCTAGTCTGGTATATGACTCGTCTGAGGATGAAAACGGTATGAATTTTTTAAATCTTTTAAATATGTTTCCCATTCGTAATAGTCTATTCGATAGGAATGGCAACTTTATTTTTCTAACAAGTAGCTTTAATTAAAATTTCTTCGAGGACGATAATGTTTGTAGCAATAGTAACTTAGATATCGTAGCGACTAGTAACTGTAGTTTGGGTATAATACTTAGAATATTTCCTTGTTGATCTTTATAAATTCATGTGTACACTTTAACTAATTTGCTCACACCTTTTTCAGTCATGTGGGAAAACAACACCTTTGACGTCTACGCTTCGGGAGGCAAAAACACTAGACATAGCATCAAAAGACTAACCACTATGAGGTGGTCAAGCTTCAAGATGACATGGTTGCGAGTCAGAAGGAGGCCAATGAGCTGGAGGACAGGGTGAAACAACTCGAGGAGATTAATGAGAGCAACCTGGAAAGGTTTCAAGGTGCAACATTCACTTGCTTTTACATGTTTTGGATGAAAAATCAATGTGCAAACTTTGATTATCTTCCCAAGAAGATAAGGGAGTCTGAGCTTGCTCGATGCACCGCTCAATTGGAGGAGGAGAAAAATGCTCCTGCATCTCATGAGATTTCTTTGGCTACGACGATCAATGGAAAGGAGGAGGCTGGAGCAACTATTGACCAACAACTCCATCAAGATCCTCTTGCTCAGTGAAATAATTTATTTTCTTTTATTTTGTAATTATAAAACCTGAAAAACCTATTTGTGGTGTTGAAACAATTTACTACCCAAGGCAGTTTAACTTTTATGCCAGTTTTTTAATTACATCCGAGGAGTACTGCTCGTGGTGTAAAGACATCTCTTTTTTAATATTATAATTGTTACTATAACATCTGCTCGGATGGCCGAGCCTAGCATAACACTGTATACTTTTGTGCAAAAGCTATAAATTTTGATATATATTGAAAGTGTTGTTGCATGCTTTCCTCATTTTGTTCGCTTGTTTACATATTTTCATATGTTTTGCTTGCCTTAGTAACGTATATGCCCCCAAAGTGATTGAGTAACATAAGGTGCTCGGTCACTGGCCATAGACCAAAACCTATTTGAACATTATTACTCGTGTACTTATAAATAATTATCAAACTATAGCAAAATAACACGGGTAATGAGCAAATACTTGTAAAAAGTACAATAATTTGCAAGAATAACTGGCTGTGCACATATCGTTTTATTTATCGTAAAAAATGGACAAATATGTGTCTGTACGAGTGATCAAACGATCTTACACTTATAAGAGATCAATCAAACAACTGACCAGCCCTTGTTCAAAAGGTAAGCTTTTAGTTATGCCATGTCATTCACATAAATCGGTATAAAGGTCGCTATCGAATTGCATGCCATTATCTGATATTATAATCTTTTGCAATCCATATTGGCACACTATGCTTTTGACACATCTAGAAATTTCTTGGTTATGATTGTTGCGAGCGATTTAGCTTCTACCCATTTGGTGAAGTAGTCGACAACTACTACTGTGTATTTCACACCCCCTTTTCTTGTTGGCCAAGATTTGATAAGGTCTATTCCCCAAACTGCAAATGGCTAAGTGCTTTGCATTTATGTAAACTTATTTGGGGTTGCTCATGGTATCTTGGAAAATCATTGGCGCTTGTTGCATTTCTTCACATATTCTGTTTCATCCTCATTCATTGTGGGCCAGAAGTACCCTTATCGTAGAATCTTCTTTGATAAACTCTGCCCCTAGCATGCTCTCCGCAAAGCCCTTCGTGTACTTCTTGTAATAGTTCCATAGCTTTTTCTTTGGGGATAGCAGTAAGGGCATAGAATATTCATGTCGAAACAAAATTCCATGCACTAGAATAAATTAGACAGATTATCTCCATGGTTTCTTCTATTCATTTCTTTTTGCTTGGAATATTCCCTGGTCAAGGTATTGGATGATGGAGATCATCCAAGTATCAGCTGCATGTATAACTAGGGCAGAGTCATCTACTTGTATGCTGGGGGTTGATAAATGTGTGACAAATACTATGTTTAGCATATCTTTTGAACTTGCTAACTTGGACAATGCGTCAGCGTTGAAATTCTGGTCGTGAGGTACATGTTGCAATGTATACTTTTTGAACTGGGCCAACAAGTCTTTTAATTTGTTTGGATAAGCGACCATTTTCAACCTTCTAGCCTGATATTCTCCTACGATTTGATTAACGGCCCACGGTGAATCACTGTATATCTCTAGTGATTTCACGCTTACATCCTTGGCTAGTCTTAATCCTGCGAGCAGTGTTTCATATTCAACTTCATTGTTGGAGGCAATAAAGCCAAATCTAATTGCACAGTGAAACTGATGCCCTTCTAATGTTATAAGAATCAATTCCACCCCAAAATTGTGCTCGTTGGAAGACCCATCAACAAACAACTTCCAGGTGGGAATTTCTACTTTCACTTGTGTTCCTAGCGTCTGCTCACATGCTGGGAGATCAATGAATTCAGCTACAAAATCTACCAATGGTTGGTCCTTCATTGTTGACCAGCGACTTCATGTTTTTATAAGACTTGTCGTAATGTCTGTTCGTTGAAAAGTTTATGGGGTGAACTTGAAAATAGGGTCTAAACTTTCTTGATGCTAGCGCCAAGTAGTAAGCTAATTTCTCAATAGTTGTACACTGTGATTCTGCTCCTGATAGTAGCTTACATATATAATATACTGCCTTTCGAATGCTATTATCTTCCTTGATAAAAAATGAACTTGTAATGCCCCAAACCCAAGGGACAGTTACAGTGTGCCTTGTAACCAGTGCTAAACTCGCTAATCGAGTCATTTGGCCAAAATCGTGGAACTAAGTATGATTAGCGGTTTAGGGATTAAAAATTTTGGTTAAGATGTAACGTTTCATTAGAACGTTTACTGTATACATTGGGATCCCAAAAATATAATTTAAGAGTCTATTATAGTAAAATATTTACAACAGGCCGATCTAAGGGGCAAAATAGGGTTTAACCCTAGTTCCTCTTTCAACCCTCGGTCGTGGCGGTCGAGCAGTCGCATATGTACACATCGTCACCTAAGCTCTCCAGCTCAAGGATGGTCCAGCTTTCTTTTGCCTTTACCTGCACCACATAGCACCGGTGAGCTGAAGCCCAACAAGAAAACTTAATATGATCATGAACAGTAATAACATGTCATCAAATAATAAGGCACACGCCTAGCAGATATAGCCCTATTCCAGCAGGCAAACAAATCCACGTAATGTTGAGTATAACACATCAACCAATGACCATAACAACCATTCAGGGCTTTTAACCCCGATAGAAGAGTGACAGTGGAGCAGTAACTAGGGTGGGTTCCGTTCCCAATAGCCATGTGACGATAGGGTCACCGGGGCTTATAAATAAGTGATCCTTTCATTAGCTTAAACAAGATAGGTATCTGGTGAAGTAGTCACCAGCATAAACCTGTAGAGTAAATAAGTGATCATTTCACTAGCTTAGATAGGATAGGTGCATGATGATTAGTCACCAACATAATCTTCCTCGTGACCATAGAGTCATAACCTTGGAACATCATTCCCTAGCCATGTGACAAGCAGTCACCTAGGCCTTAGGCCCTGGCTCTGAGTAACTAGTGCTAGACTAGCCAAGCGCTTATAAATTTCATCGACCTTAGGGTCAGTCCACCATTAATACCCCATATGAGTCATTCAATGCTGATATCGATTAGATTTAATCTTCATTCGGCCCTGCGTTTAGGACGCTCATCCCGTTCTGACTCTTAGGTCAGTGTCCCTGACTAGTCAGTGCCATATACAAGTAAGCAATGCCACCAAACATATATCACATATCCATTATCCGAATATAGGGCATTCAGCATGCTTACTTAACAAATACTAGCACAATTAGGATCATGCATAAACACAGAGGTTCAAGCTCTAAACAATATCATACTCAGTATACAAAGCATGTCCTAATCACATGTTTCTCGTGCATTACATTTACACATCCAACATGCATCAAGAATAACCATGCATGTTGTTGCGATAATTTTGCTATGCAAGTGCACACAGTCGCAAATTCGTAGTAAAATGGTAAAACCAAGTATCGTCCTCAAGGACTGATTTATCAATTACCAGTCAATTAATTTCTTGTTCTATTTGATGAATTGAAATTCTTGATTTTTGTAAAATACAGCAAAAGAAACAATAAAGTGCAGAAATAATAATCGAAAATTAAATAGAATAATAACTAATAGTAAAACTTTTAATTTAATCACTGAGAAACAATTAGGATATTCAATCTCATCAACTATCCTCCCTATTATTCCCTAATGCAAATTGTGAATTCTTCTTATTTTTACCTAATTCAATTAACAAGTTGATACAGCAGCCTATAATCATACTATGAATTATAAACTCAACCTAAGTGACAATTTCCTATATTTCTATGGTCAATTGAACCACAAAGGTAGCATTAATCTCAATCAACTTAATAACAGTTACACAATTAATTCAGATACTTTCGTTCTAAATTTAAATTATGTCCAATATAACCACAACAGAATTAAATCTCACTTCTCAGATTTTGACTTAATAACATATATATCTGACTAAAGATGGCCAATCAATAATCAATCTATAAGAACAGGTCATATGGAATTGAAGAAGATTGAAGAAGAAAGAAATTAAAATTGCATTAGGTCATAACAGGGATTCAAGTGATTCAATTGAACATCCTAAACAGAAAATTAGTTCATAGTCATAGTACTAATCACAACAAAAACTAAAGATAACATCAGGAAGAAAAACATGTAAAAATACTCTAAGCTTGAGCCTTCAAAACCAGAACTTCTCCCTTCGTCCGTACATACGTTTTTCTTCTCCTTTTCATCATTTAAAACCTAGGATTTCAGATTTTTAAAGAGGCGGGCCGCGGCCCTAGATATACTATGCCGCGGCCCGTGTCATAATTCCTAGGCAGAAGATCCTCTCAATGCCGCGGCATCATGTGGCTATGCCGCGGCCCGCATCAACGATTTCTGGGCAGAGTGCCCATCTATGCCGCGGCTCTCCCTAGCCATGCCGCGGCCCGAGAATTTCCTTAAAAACATTGCTTCTGTTTCCCACCTAGCTGCGGCTCCACTTTGCTCATGCCGTGGCTCTTAAGGGATTTCTCAATTCTTCAAGTTTTCATCCCAAAATTTCACCAACACTTCCAAATTGTGTTGAGAACCATTCTTTATCAAAATATGATGGAAAACTCGGTTATTTCTTCCCTTTCTTTGACATTTTCTTCCACATTCTCAATTCTTCCTGATATTTACAAAGACAAACAAACAAAGCATAAACCCGCACTAAATGAAGGAAAAACAAAATAAAAGACTACTAAAAACATCACCAAAACATGATAAAAACTAGACTCAACAAACTCCCCCAAACTTAACCTTTACTCGCCCTCGAGTAAAGACCAAATTAAACTAACAAAAAGAAACAAACACAAACGAACAAGCTAAACCATCATTACCATCTACAATGCTTTGCCAAAACTCATGAAATCTCAATTACAATATATATAACCAGAATTTCAGCTCAATTGCCTTAAAGTCCAATTTATACAGTTCAATTAGGGAAATCAATAATATATCATGAAAATGACTACAACACTTGGATTCTATCATATATGCTCAACTCATTCCAGACAATTCCACAAACCAACTCTTCAATATGCTTGCATTACTTGACCTTCTCCACTAATGTCAACAACACGTGTTTTGAAATCAAAAGGACTTTCACAGGTTATAGCGTTAGGCTTAGGCGAGGGTAGATGAAATTGTCATTTAGGCTCAATCATTACCATAAGCATAAAAACCTTGAAACCAACCAAATTTCTCTTTACCACACCAAAAATCACCCTTTTATACAATTAGAGAGAGAGATTACAACACTTTTCATTATTTTCTTCTTTTCTTTTTGTATCATTTTTGCTTTTTTTTTTTTTCTAGACTTATCACTCTTTTTTTTTTCCAATCACACTCCCCCAAACTTAATATTTTCTATATATATATGATCAAGGAGTGTGACAAAGTGATCTTTTTTTTTTTTTTTTCTTTCAAAGACTTCGCTCTCTCTCTTCTTTTTGTACAATCATACTTATATTCCAATCATACCAATTCCTTACTATTTTTCCGTCTTCTTTCCCACAAATTATATGCTTATGATAACAAAGGAAAGGAAAACACAAATAAAGAAGTTAAGAAATTTAGGCTCAAATAGTATAATCAAGAACAAAAACCAAGTTTAAGGCTCAAAAAGGGTAACTAAGGATAATTAACTCAAGGTTGGCTTGAAAGGCACAATCGATCCAATAAAATTGCCTAAATCATTTTTCTAAACACATGTCATCAAGAATTTCGCCTCAAAGGCCAAATAATGCAAGTTCTATTAGATTCAAATTGTCATTCCACCAACCCTAGTCACACACATATAATAAAATCCAAAATGTTGTTTTTTTCAAAACATATTAAAAATTTCCCACAAAACTTTTTAAATTCAACTCTAAAACAATTGAACCAAGCACACAGTTGAATTCAATTTCCTTTTCACGAGCAAAGACAAAGCAACTACAAACAAGAATGATGGCTTAACATTTACACTAAACAACACAGAAAAAACAACGCAGAAAACAAAAATAAAACAAAATAAGCTCCCCCCCCCCCCCCCCCCAAACTTAAGATGCACATTGTCCCCAATGTGATAAAGAAAAGAACAAGGGAAGAGAACTTACCTGACGCCACATCAGTATGGCGGAGGAGGTGGTGGAGGCGGCCACTGATATGGAGTGTACTGTGGTGGTGGAGTGAAGTAATTCTCATCAGCAGAGCTCATAGTCCACCTCGTGACTAAAGTGTTCAACTCCTCAATATGAGCCCGCCCATACTCATTTTGTTGCACCATAAAGTCATTATAGTGCTGATTTTGCGCCTGCTGCGATTGGATTAAATATTGATTTTGTTGAATAAGGTAATCCTATCGAGCATGCGTACGTTGCGTGTGCTCATCAATCGGTCCTCCAATTGCCAAATTCGCAGGTGGGTTACTGGGACCTGCTTCTTCTGCTTCCTCCTCCTCAGCTTGATCAGGGTCCACTGTTTCATCAGCCCGACTGCGCTTATTTGGCTGACTAGAGGCAGGCTGCGTAAGAGAGGCTGGAGGGAAGGCCGTAAACAAAGTCTGATTGATTGCCCCCATTGGCCTCCGGACTAGATCGCTTGGGTAGACTGGTACCTCATAAGTGTTGCATAAGGTCGAGAGGAAGGTACCATGAGCGACACCAGCTGTAGTATTGAATCTGCTGATGTTGCGAATGCTATAGCGAATAATGCGGCCCACATCAACTTTCATTTGGGTCATGATAGCATACACCAACAAACAACGCTCTCGATCAACAGAAGACAGATGAGATGTTGGCAGTAAACGTGCACTCACAAAATAAACCCACGCCTTCGCAATTGGGTTTAGCTGCCACCTAAACAACTCTTTGGGCCTCCCATTATGATAACTGAAACGTGCCCCTTCCACACTCAAAACCGCAGCCACAGCATCATAGTCTGGCTCCTCAAAATGAGCCAACTGCCAATGTTCATCCTCTTGTGCAGACAATGAGGGAAGGCCCAGTAATTGGTTAAATGCATAAGAGGTTGTAGGCACCAATTTACCCCTGATAAAATTGTTCTGTTCTGCATCTTGATATGAGAAATTGGCAAAAAATTCATATAACTGAGAGCAGTTGGCTGAGCCCACATGAGTAGAGTCACAAAGGAAACCCCACTTACGGCGCACTATCTCAGCTTTGATAATGTCATAACCAGGGTTTTGTACAGTGGTAGCCTCATTAAGCTCAAACCCTCTTTCCCTTACCACCGATCTCTTATAAATCTTTGTAAATAAATCAGCTGCGTCCTTATTGACAAATAAATTCGTGTCATAATCAGCTGGGGCAGGTGGTGTTGGTGGTGGTTGAGTGCGTGATGAGGATGCTTTCTTTGAGGAGGTGCCTCTAGGGGGATTTCTCTTAGGACCCATTGTGTCTTTCAAAAAGAAGAACCTACTAAACCCCCAAATATGTTCTCAAGAACTTGAGTATAATTTCCTTTTGGTGTCACTCCCCCAAAACTTACTAATTACCACAATCAACAGTCCAAACACTAATTCCCAGATAAACAATTGACAAAACCCTTAAACTTCTCACAAGAAAAACATAAAACAATCCACAACACCACAATGCAATCTATTCTCCAATCAAAAGCATTAGAATAGAGAGGATACACTTACTTGAATGGCACAAAAATTCTTCTTTTGGTCTCCTTGGCTGATGGAAGTCTCAAAAATTAGAGAGAAAAAGAGGTTTTTAGTGTGATGTAGATTGTGAGATTGAGATTGAATGAGACTATGGCTGATTTAGGGCTTTTTATCCCAATTTTCGGACTCGGGCCGCGGCATTACCTTTACCATGCCGCGGCCCGCATAGAATCGCCAGGATATAATGCCGCGGCCTTCTCATACATATGCCGCGGCCCGCCTCGTTATTCTGGGAAAACTGGGGTTCAATGCCGCGGCCCTCCTCATCCATGCCGCGGCCCGCCCCTAAACTTCAAAATATGTGGGCCTCTGGAACCCCCAATGCCGCAGCATCATGTGGCTATGCCGCGGCCCTTAAGGATTTTTTAATTTTTTGATTTTTTTTATTTTTTTAAAGTTTTTTTTATTTTTCACGTTTTTCACGATTCTAAAAGTCCAAAAATAAACCAAATATCCATTGTTTACAAATACAAAAGTAAAATAAATAACAAGTAAAATATAGGGTGCCTCCTACAAGCGCTGTCGTTAACGTCATTTAGCCGGACGCTGAACCCCTCTTCAGAGAGGCTTCAGAAAGAGGATAGACTTCGCTTGATCAAAACTACCACCCAAGTAGGGCTTCAATCTCTGACCATTGACTTTAAAGGAATCACCTGAGTTGCCCCGAACTTCTACAGAACCATATGGAAAAACTTGAACTACAGTGAATGGCCCTGACCATCTTGACTTCAATTTGCCAGGAAACAGCCGCAGTCGTGAATTGAAAAGAAGTACCTGCTGCCCTGGTTGAAACTCTTTTCTGATTAAGTTCTTGTCATGCCAAGCCTTTGTTCTTTCTTTATAAATCTTGGCATTCTCATAAGCCTCATTTCTGAACTCGTCAAGTTCATTCAGTTGCAATAGCCTTCGTTCACTAGCGGCACTCCAATCGAAATTCAGCTTTTTCATAGCCCAGAATGCCCTATGCTCCAATTCAACTGGTAAATGACATGCTTTACCAAACACCAACCTGTAAGGAGACATGCCTATTGGTGTTTTAAATGCAGTTCTGTATGCCCAAATCGCATCATCTAACTTTTTCGACCAATTTTTCCTCGAACTGTCAACGGTCTTCTCAAGGATGCTCTTGATTTCTCTGTTCGAAACTTCAGCTTGCCCATTTGATTGAGGATGGTAAGGCAAAGCTTTTCGGTGATAAACTCCATAATGAGTCAGCAATGCATCCAGTTGCTTATTCACAAAGTGTTTCCCTTCATCACTAATCAGAGCTCGGGGAGTGCCAAATCTAGTAAAAATATGTTTATGCAGAAAATTAAGCACAGTTTTACCGTCATTGGCTCTAGTTGCTACAGCCTCCACCCATTTGGATACATAATCCACTACCAATAGAATATATTCATTGTTGTAAGACGGTGGAAAAGGCCCCATGAAATCGATGCCCCATACATCAAACAGTTCCACTTCAAGAATCCCTTGTAGAGGCATTTCGTTTCTCCTCGAGATATTGCCAGTTCTCTGACATCTATCACAAGCCTTGACAAAAACATTGGCATCCTTGAATAATGAAGGCCAATAGAAACCACTTTGTAATACCTTAGCCGCTGTTCTTGATGCTCCAAAATGCCCTCCGCATTGTTGAGTATGACAGTGATTAAGAATGGACTGCATCTCTTCTTCAGGAACACACCTTCTGATAATCTGATCAACACAGTGCCTATAGAGAATAGGTTCCTCCCAATAGTAGTGTTTCACCTCAAAAAAGAATTTCTTTAATTGCTGCTTTGACATTTCAGGAGGCACAATTTTTGCAACCAAGAAGTTCACTATGTCTGTGAACCAAGGGACAGCTAAAGTCTCACTTAACCCAAATAACTGCTCATCAGGAAAGTGATCATTGATTTGCACTGCTTTCTTATTTTCAGTCTCCTCCACCTCAAGTCTAGAGAGATGATTAGCTACCACATTCTCGCTGCCCTTCTTGTCACGAATCTCCATGTCAAATTCTTGAAGCAACAGAATCCATCTAATCAGGCGGGGCTTGGCATCTTTCTTTGACATCAAGTATTTAATGGCAGAGTGATCAGTGTAGACAATCACCTTGTTACCAATCAGATATGGTCTGAATTTATCGCAAGCAAACACAATAGCTAGCAACTCTTTTTCTGTAGTGGCATAATTCAGCTGAGCATCATTTAGAGTCCGACTAGCATAGTAAATAGACCTAAATACCTTGTCAATCCGCTGTCCCAAAACTGCCCCCACTGCATAATCACTGGCATCACACATCAACTCAAAAGGCAATTCCCAATTCGGAGCTATCACAATTGGAGCAGAAATAAGCTTTTCTTTCAAGAAATTAAAAGCCTTCAAACATTCATCATTGAAATCAAAGACAACTCCGTTCATAAGCAGATTTGAGAGAGGCTTGGACACCTTAGAAAAATATTTTATGAATCTTCGATGGAACCCAGCGTGACCAAGAAAACTTCGAACACCTTTGACTGAAACTGGAGGAGGCAGCTTTTCAATGGTAGAAATTTTTGCTCTATCTACCTCAATTCCCTCACTTGAAATTTTATGGCCAAGAACTATCCCCTCTTTCACCATAAAATGGCATTTCTCCCAATTCAACACCAGATTAGCCATCTCACAACGACGCAGCACGTTCTCCAAGTGACCCAAACAGAGGTCGAATGATGAACCAAAAAAAGAGAAATCATCCATGAAAATCTCAATACACCGGTCTACCATGTCTGAAAATATGGCCATCATGCACCGTTGAAATGTTGCAGGGGCATTGCATAGTCCAAATGGCATTCTCCTGAAAGCAAATGTGCCATAAGGACATGTGAAGGTTGTTTTCTCTTGATCCTCTGGTGCAATAGCGATCTGATGATACCCAGAATACCCATCCAAGAAACAGTAGTAGCTATGGCCTGCCAATCTGTCAAGCATCTGATCAAGGAAAGGCAAAGGAAAATGATCCTTCCTTGTTGCCTTATTGAGCTTGCGGTAGTCTATACAAATCCGCCACCCCGTTACAGTTCTTGTTGGAATGAGTTCATTGTTCTCATTTTTCACTACAGTCATTCCACCCTTTTTAGGCACTACTTGCACAGGGCTCACCCATGCACTATCAGAAATTGGGTAGATCACCCCAACATCCAACCATTTAAGAATTTGCTCAAGTACTACATCCTTCATGGCTGGATTGAGTCTTCTCTGGGCCTCTATGGATGGCTTGCTATTCTCCTCCAATAAGATTTTATGCATCACTGTCGCTGGGCTTATTCCTCTAATATCTGCTAAGGTCCACCCAATGGCCAATTTATGCCCCCTTAAAACCCTCAACAGTTTCTCCAATTCTATCTTTGACAGGTCAGCTGACACAATGACCGGTAAAGTTTCATTCTCTCCCAAATAAGCATATTGCAAGTGATCTGGGAGGACCTTTAATTCCAACAGTGGTGGCTGCTGAATGGAGGTTAGCGGTTTATCAGTCGCATCCACTAATTCTTGGAACTTTTTCCAATATGGTAAGAAAGAGTTGATCCAGTTTACACATTCTCTGATCTCAGCATCATCATCATCATCGCCCTCATCACCTAATAATACTGCCTCTAAGGCATCACTGCTCATCCTTCTCTTGGAGACTGCCTTTTCTATCACATCCACACAAAAGCAGCTATCACTAGCCACCGGATACTTCATAGACTTGAAGACATTAAAGACTACCTCATCTCCTTGAACTCTTAGCTTAAGCTCTCCTTTTTGAACATCAATAAGAGCTTGGCCTGTGGCTAGAAATGGCCTACCAAGAATAATGGGGATCTGTGTCGTCCTCCATGTCCAGAACAATAAAGTCAGCAGGAAATATGAACTTATCCACCTTCACAAGAACATCCTCAATAATACCTCGTGGATGTGTTAACGATCGGTCTGCGAGCTGTAAAGTGACAGTTGTTGGTTTTGCCTCCCCCAAACCAAGTCTTTTAAACACAGATAAGGGCATCAGATTGATACTTGCCCCCAGATCACATAAGGCGTGCTTGCATTCAAACTTGCCAATGGTGCAAGGTGTGGTGAAACTCCCCGGATCTCTCAGCTTTTGGGGTAACTTCCTTTCTAAAATCTCGCTGCACTCTTCAGTGAGTGCTACAGTCTCATAGTCCTCCATTCTCCTTTTCTTTGACAAAATCTCCTTCATGAACTTAACATAACTGGGCATCTACTCCAAGGCCTCAGTAAAAGGAATGTTTATGTGCAGCTTTTTAAACACCTCAAGAAACTTAGAAAACTGTTTATCAAGTGTAGTCTTTCTAAGCCTCTGAGGGTATGGAACTCTAACTGGCTGTTCAATAACAACTGGCGGACTCTGTTCTGACTGTTGATGGTCTTCAGTAACCCTTTCTGAACCAGACTGTTCACCTATCTCTTTATTCTGAACCACTACCTGTGGAGGTCTAGGATGCTCAATTTGCTTCCCACTCCTCAGAGTAATTGCCTGAACTTGCTCCTTGGGGTTGACTTCAGTGTTACTAGGCAAGTTTCCCTGGGGTCTATTATTGAGCATATTGGCCAACTGCCCAACCTGTGTCTCAAGGTTTTGAATAGAGGATCTAGTCTCAGTCATAAATTGAGTCTGAGTATTAGTAAGAGTCAACAAAGCAGCTTGAAGTTCATTAGGTCTCTCAGGTTGAGGCATTGATTGTTGAGGCCTAGGCTGTTGTGATGACGAAGCTTGATTCATAGGTGGCTGAGGCATGTTATTCTGAAATTGTCCCTGAAACTGAGGTTGTTGGCCTTGATTATTCTTCCACGAAAAATTGGGATGATTTCGCCACCCAGGATTGTAATTGTTGGAGAATGGATTATTGAGCGGCCTTTGAAAGTTTCCCACCGCTTGAACTTGAGCATGATCCATTGGGGTGTTATTCATACAGATAGGGCACTGATCGACAGAATGAGCACCACCACACATTTCTCACCTCACTACCATCTGAACCGCATTAGCAGATACACTGCTCTGTTGCAACTGCTTGGTCAAAGAGGCTACTTGCGCTGTTAAAGCAGTGATTGCATCCAGCTCATGCACCCCAGCTACCTTTCTAACTCCTGATGATCTTTCCTCAGACCACTGATGGTTGTTTGTAGCCATGTCCTCCAGCAGCTCATAAGCACCAATTGCGCTCTTGCTCATAAAAGTGCCACCCGCTGCAGCATCAATAATGGTTCTGGTTGTCGGACATAAACCATTGTAGAAGTTCCGTACTAGCATCCACTGTTCAATGCCATGATGAGGACATCTTCTCAGGAGTTCCTTAAACCGTTCCCACGCCTCATATAATGACTCTCCGTCATTCTGGCAAAAGTTATTTATCTCTCCCCTCAATTTAGCAGCTTTGGACGGAGGGAAGAATTGGGACAAAAATTTCTGAGCTAGATCTTGCCAGGTGACAATAGAGTTTGGCTGCAGAGAGTTCAGCCAAATTTTTGCTCTGTCCCTTAGAGAAAATGGGAAAAGCCTGAGCTTGATTGCATCATCACTCACTCCATTATATCTGAAGGTCCCACATAACTCCAGAAAATTGGACAAATGGGTGTGAGGATCTTCAGAGGGTAACCCATTGAATTGCACAGAAGACTGCACCATTTGTAGAATAGCGGGCTTTATTTCAAAGTTGTTGGCCTCTACAGTTGGTGGGCGTATACTATTTTGTACTCCCGTCAGAGTGGGTAGCACATAATCTCCCAGGCTCCTCTCAGCATTGGTCTGAGCCTGAACCCCTCGTACAACTCCAGGAGTTTGAACATTCCTGTCATCCCTTTCATTCTGTGCCATCTTCACAGATTTCTGGGCCTCTCTCTTGTTCTTTCTGATTTGATTGCAAGACTTTTCAATCTCAGGATTCAGAGGAACAAGTGTGTCCTTTCCTTTTCCGCCACGCATATACCAAAATTCACCTGAGAAAGATAAATTAAGCAACTAAACAGATTAGAAACAAGAGAAATTAAAATCAAATTAGAATAAAAATTAATTAGACTGATATTGATAATTATTTTCAGTCCCCGGCAACGGCGCCAAAAACTTGTTGCGATAATTTTGCTATGCAAGTGCACACAGTCGCAAATTCGTAGTAAAATGGTAAAACCAAGTATCGTCCTCAAGGACTGATTTATCAATTACCAGTCAATTAATTTCTTGTTCTATTTGATGAATTGAAATTCTTGATTTTTGTAAAATACAGCAAAAGAAACAATAAAGTGCATAAAAAATAATCGAAAATTAAATAGAATAATAACTAATAGTAAAACTTTTAATTTAATCACTGAGAAACAATTAGGATATTCAATCTCATCAACTATCCTCCCTATTATTCCCTAATGCAAAGTGTGAATTCTTCTTATTTTTACCTAATTCAATTAACAAGTTGATACAGCAGCCTATAATCATACTATAAATTATAAACTCAACCTAGGTGACAATTTCCTATATTTCTATGGTAAATTGAACCACAAAGGTAGCATTAATCTCAATCAACTTAATAACAGTTACACAATTAATTCAGATACTTTCGTTCTAAATTTAAATTATGTCCAATATAACCAAAGAAGAATTAAATCTCACTTCTCAGATTTTGACTTAATAACATATATATCTGACTAAAGATGGCCAATCAATAATCAATCTATAAGAACAGGTCATATGGAATTGAAGAAGATTGAAGAAGAAAGAAATTAAAATTGCATTAGGTCATAACAGGGATTCAAGTGATTCAATTGAACATCCTAAACAGAAAATTAGTTCATAGTCATAGTACTAATCACAACAAAAACTAAAGATAACATCAGGAAGAAAAACATGTAAAAATACTCTAAGCTTGAGCCTTCAAAACCAGAACTTCTCCCTTCGTCCGTACATACGTTTTTCTTCTCCTTTTCATCATTTAAAACCTAGGATTTCAGATTTTTAAAGAGGCGGGCCGCGGCCCTAGATATACTATGCCGCGACCCGTGTCATAATTCCTAGGCAGAAGATCCTCTCAATGCCGCGGCATCATGTGGCTATGCCGCGGCCCGCATCAACGATTTCTGGGCAGAGTGCCCATCTATGCCGCGGCTCTCCCTAGCCATGCCGCGGCTCGAGAATTTCCTTAAAAACATTGCTTCTGTTTCCCACCTAGCCGCGGCTCCACTTTGCTCATGCCGTGGCTCTTAAGGGATTTCTCAATTCTTCAAGTTTTCATCCCAAAATTTCACCAACACTTCCAAATTGTGTTGAGAACCATTCTTTATCAAAATATGATGGAAAACTCGGTTATTTCTTCCCTTTCTTTGAAATTTTCTTCCACATTCTCAATTCTTCCTGATATTTACAAAGACAAACAAACAAAGCATAAACCCGCACTAAATGAAGGAAAAACAAAATAAAAGACTACTAAAAACATCACCAAAACATGATAAAAACTAGACTCAACAAACTCCCCCAAACTTAACCTTTACTCGCCCTCGAGTAAAGACCAAGTTAAACTAACAAAAAGAAACAAACACAAACGAACAAGCTAAACCATCATTACCATCTACAATGCTTTGCCAAAACTCATGAAATCTCAATTACAATATATATAACCAGAATTTCAGCTCAATTGCCTTAAAGTCCAATTTATACAGTTCAATTAGGGAAATCAATAATATATCATGAAAATGACTACAACACTTGGATTCTATCATATATGCTCAACTCATTCCAGACAATTCCACAAACCAACTCTTCAATATGCTTGCATTACTTGACCTTCTCCACTAATGTCAACAACACGTGTTTTGAAATCAAAAGGACTTTCACAGGTTATAGCGTTAGGCTTAGGCGAGGGTAGATGAAATTGTCATTTAGGCTCAATCATTACCATAAGCATAAAAACCTTGAAACCAACCAAATTTCTCTTTACCACACCAAAAATCACCCTTTTATACAATTAGAGAGAGAGATTACAACACTTTTCATTATTTTCTTCTTTTCTTTTTGTATCATTTTTGCTTTTTTTTTTTTCTAGACTTATCACTCTTTTTTTTTTCCAATCACACTCCCCCAAACTTAATATTTTCTATATATATATGATCAAGGAGTGTGACAAAGTGATCTTTTTTTTTTTTTCTTTCAAAGACTTCTCTCTCTCTCTTCTTTTTGTGCAATCATACTTATATTCCAATCATACCAATTCCTTACTATTTTTCCGTCTTCTTTCCCACAAATTATATGCTTATGATAACAAAGGAAAGGAAAACACAAATAAAGAAGTTAAGAAATTTAGGCTCAAATAGTATAATCAAGAACAAAAACCAAGTTTAAGGCTCAAAAAGGGTAACTAAGGATAATTAACTCAAGGTTGGCTTGAAAGGCACAATCGATCCAATAAAATTGCCTAAATCATTTTTCTAAACACATGTCATCAAGAATTTCGCCTCAAAGGCCAAATAATGCAAGTTCTATTAGATTCAAATTGTCATTCCACCAACCCTAGTCAAACACATATAATAAAATCCAAAATGTTGTTTTTTTCAAAACATATTAAAAATTTCCCACAAAACTTTTTAAATTCAACTCTAAAACAATTGAACCAAGCACACAGTTGAATTCAATTTCCTTTTCACGAGCAAAGACAAAGCAACTACAAACAAGAATGATGGCTTAACATTTACACTAAACAACACAGAAAAAACAACGCAGAAAACAAAAATAAAACAAAATAAGCTCCCCCCCCCCCCCAAACTTACGATGCACATTGTCCCCAATGTGATAAAGACATCACCAAAACATGATAAAAACTAGACTCAACACATGTCACATAGACACAGGGTGCAGTTTTCTTACCTCCGGTTCGAGCGAGAATCAGAACAAGAACGACCCTTGAGAACGATCGATCCTTAATCCTTTAGCGATCACCTAGTCATAACCAAATACAACATCCGATTAATGAAAATCAACCAAGATAGGATCTTGACCTAAACCCCACTCTCGGGACCTCGAAACATGCACACACGGTGAGTAAATTCGATCTCGGGCCATTAAAAACAGGGTTCTGAAGAAACAGGGTAGCGCTACATCGCCACACTCCTAGCTCCTCAGCGCTATACTCAGAACCAAATCGCCCTAGCCTCTTCTGCAGGTAGCGCTACCTTCAGCCAGCAAATTCCCATAAATCTCCTCCTTCGATTCTACCATTTCCAACCCAAATCAAAAGCTTCCAATCATCAAATTAAATCCCAAATGAACCCAAAAACCATCCTCACATTCCCTAAGCATCACAACCACAAGAACCCTAGCCAAACCTCCCATTGAAACTCAACTTTCCAACTCACAAACCAGCTGGAACTCAACTATGAAAACAGAGCAAAACCAAGAGTTCTAATGGCTAAAAACTCACCTCAATCTTAGCAACACACCCTCTTCAATGGTGGAGCATAACCCTAGCTTATCCCAACTTGGTTCCTTGTCTTGATTCCTCAAACAAAGATTGAAAATCTAGAGAGAAATGAGGGATAAAAGCAATCAGGAGAGAAGGAGAAAGGAGACTCTGTTTTTGTTACTCTTCTACAGCCTTAATGGCTGATATAAATCCTTTAGGGGGAAAAGACCTAAATTCCCTCAAGTCTAAAATAAATCATTAACAACCACCAAGGGCAAAACCGTCCTTTCGCACCTATTTCGTTAATCATAATTAACACCCTCCAATTCCCGCTATTCTCAATATTCTCACATACCAATAATTCATATCCCGTTACCCTCTAATTCCTGACAACGCTCTAATCATTAAAATCACCCCGAGACTCACCCCGAGACTCGAACTTAAACCTGTTATGACCAGAACGAACACTTGCATTCCATGATCATCTCATGCCGAAGGGCTCAAACAAATCCACATATAATGTGGTACCATTCATAACTCACCCACATGCACGAAAATACACAATCATGCCCTCGACGGGCCAAATTACCAAAATGGCCTTATAATTAAAATACACCCATATGCATGCATTCACCATCATATAATAATATAATTCACATAAACATGAATATGATCATTGAATAGCATCATAATTCAATTATGGCCCTCCCGGCCTCCTAATCAAGGTCCTAACCCTTATTAGGAAATTCGGGGCATTACAAAACTAGCACCATATTTTGTTATTGCTAAGTAGATATTAAAAGTTTCTCCTTCGACTAGTTCGAACAGAGCAGCAGGTTGAACCATATGCTTCTTGAGTGCTTGAAAACTCTGTTTACACTCTTCTGTCTAATCAAACGTCTTGTCGATAGGCACTTTGTCCGTATATTTTGAGATGAATCTATTCAGGGCAATAATTCTTCCTGTAATTCTTTGTACATCTTTCATCTTAGTGGGCGATTTCATGTCGATCAGTGCTTGAATTTTTTTTTGGGATAGCTTCTATTCCTCGTGAGTTCACTATGAACCCCAAAAAATTCCCTAATTCGACTCCAAAAGAACACTTGAGAGGATTAAGGTTCATCTGCTATTTTTTCAAGATGTTATGTAACGTCCTACTAATCGAGGACCATTACACTGTGTAATTAAAATAATGCTTAACTCGCTAAGCCAGTCATTTGGACTTAAATCGTGTAATTGAAGCTAACACCAGGTTTAAGTACTAAAAATTTTGGTCAACAGTAACCATTTCACTAAAAATTGTTTAAGTTTTTACAAGGGATCCCAAAAAGGGTTTACCACTGTTACACATTAAAAAATGAATACAAAAGGACAACCTAAGTGGAAAATTCAGTGCTCACCCCTAGTTCCAATGGATAACCTCGCCCGTGGCAGTCGACCAGGCTGCATGTGTACACTCCGCCTCTATAGTTCTTCAACTCATGGCTGGTCCAATTTTTCACTTCCTTTACCTGCACCATATACCACCCGTGAGTCAAGGCTCAACAAGAAAACATAATCATGCTCATAAGTAGTTAATCAACAGATTACAAAATCATAATTAACATGCCTAGCAGTAATAACCATACCCGTGCATGCATTTAATCCACATAAGAGACTATAGAGTCACATCGGGGGCCCATTGCCCTATTTCCATCTAACCAGCCTTAGAGCTAGCATGTAATGTCCTAAATTCGTTAGTAAGGCTAAGTGCATTGATTAATGTGCCAGGAGGGCATTATTGGATGTCTATTTGTTAGAATGATTTAATCGTAATTATATATGTGAATTTTTTAGTTATATTATGATCTGACTACTTATGCATGTTTAAGTGTATTAAATGTGCTTATAGGTCTGTTTCTGTTTAAAAGGTCATCTTCGTAATTTTGACCTAGTGAGGGTATATCTGTAAATATATGTGCTTTGTGAGTGGGACCACATTATTATGTGGATATATTCGAGATGTGTGGCACGAGGCGATCCTAGTAAGCAATTTGGTGAAAACGTAACGTCGGGGACTTATACCCGGCTGGGGGTGAGCCTAGGGGTATTAGAGTATGAGTTATAACTAAGGAAAATATTTGTGTTCGGTATATTAGTAGAGTTAATTGGGAATCTTAAGTAAAATTTGAGGGTTAGTAGGAAAATTGTGGCAAAGGATGATTTTGACCTTGGCCATTAAAGGAAAAGGATTTGGGTAAGGGGCATTTTAGTCTTTTCATGCCATGGAGAGATTTAGTCACTTGGAACCCCACAGAAACTAAGGGAAACACAACTCTCACGTTCAAACTATCTCTTTCCTTCCTCTATGTTCTTCTCTCAAAAGCTTACTTAAAATCTTAGGATTTTGGAGCTCCATCTCTAAGACTTGTTGGAATTATTGGAAGAAGAATGGGATTAGCTAGAGTTGGGCACTACTGGGCGATTATCTTAGGTCTAGAGTTACAAATTTTGCAGCTGAGTTATGGATTCCTTCCTCTAAAACTTTGTTCTAGGTGTTCTTAAGCTTGAGTGGGTTTGGGATTTTAAATTCATCACTTTGTTCATAGTTTAAACATTAATTTAGAAGCTTGTGGTGGTGAGAAACGTGATTCAGAACCTTTGACTTTTGGTTTTGAGGAGAACTGGGTTCTTGGAGCTCAAATGGTGATTTTGGGTTTTGGTGTTTTTTTTATGGGTTTTAAAGGTTGTTTTTTGAGTATCTGTATTGCAGGGACCATTTTGGTAGTCAATTACTATTAAAATTCATGTTTTGGGGTGATTTTCGGAGGCTTGCAATTTCTGAATATCGCAAGTTTTCTAGGTTCGCAGGGTTGCTCTGCGGTACCTTGTGGGCTGCATCATCATGTGTGTCTTGGGAGGTAGCTTGGGGGGCTCTAACCAGAGGCACGTCGCGACTCTAATTGGGAAAGCTATCCAAAATGGTGTTTTTGAGTACGAGAACTCAAACCTAAAGGCTCGAGAAGGATTCTACTACACGGTTTAATATAATACAAGGTCTCGGAGGCAAGGAATCAATCTTGAAGCTCTTAATTGGTTTAGTTCTTGATGGATATCCATTATTATGTTGTGACTAGGGGTATCGCAAGGATCAGGAAGGAAAGGATCGTGCTCGTTGTCGTCTTACCATATCACAGAGGACTTGAGATAAGAAAATCGTTCACTTGCACAGAGTGTAGAGCGTCTGTCCCAATTATAGGGCATGGGAATGGTCGTGTCATGAATCCATTTATAGTTGAATGTCTGTTTTGTTTGAATCTGTGTTGATATACTTGGCATTACATGTGTAGTATATGTCGTAGTGGTGGGGCCATAATGTGGATGCGATATCCGCGATAGTGGCGAGGCCATTGTAAAGACGTGACATCCATCTACTCGACATGAGTCGTATATTGTTTGGAAAATCAATGTGAACCAGTTGTGGTTTTAGAGTATGCAATACATGTTAATGTTTATCTGATTATCTATATGATTGTCGAGATATTTTAAGGAACATGAGGTATTATTTGAAATTTGCCGCTTAGGTGGGCTAAGTCTGTAATTTTTGATAAACTTGTATTTTTTTTTAGAAATTTTTGGGATCCCTTGCAATTGTTCAAACTTTTTAATGAAAAGTTTAATTTTTTGACCAAAACATTTAATACCAATGTAATATCCTCTTTTACTAGTAAGGGCATTATGGTAAATGGTATAACATTATGTGTTTAATTATGTGAATTATGATATGCATGATTTGTGAAGTATGTTTATTTATGTATTGTGTCAAAGAATCCACACACGTTAGTTTCTTCAAGTGTTAGGGGCCAAGTTGTAATAAAAGTTATGTATTTGGGGTTCAAGTAGAATTATGGGTTTTATGATAGAAAGTTTGATTATAAAAACTTAAAGCTATTAGTTTTGGATGGAAATTACAATAAGGGTCTTAAGTGATTATTAAGAATAAATTTGAGATTGGGGATAGAAAGGTCATTTGATTTTTACATGAATTAAGTCAGATTAAATAATTAGGTAAAAAGTGAAATAGGTTTATATGTTGTATTTTTTCATCAGTCTCTGGTTTTACAATAGGCTAAAGGGGATCACACCAAGAACAATCTCTTGTTCTTGATTTGAGTTTGTGAAGACTTGAGGTTGATGGAGATCAACAGTCTGGGCTATTGAAGGGCTAAGAATTTCATAGGCGGCATAGAACTGAGTCTTGTGGCTGGATTTTATTTGTAAGTATTCAAACCTTTACTATTTATAGTTTTGTCAAATCTAAGTGTTTGGAAGATCTAAGACTGATGTTGTTGTTTTTTGTTGATGAATGTTTAATATAGGTTTAGGGATATTAATGTCTGGATTCATGGGGTTAGAAACATGTTAGGATACGTGTTTTTGGGGTTTGGGTTTGAGATTTTAAGATTAGGTTCGATTTTAAGGTTTAGAAATTGCACTGCGATCTCTGAAGATAGAGGCCTAGCGTGATCGCGCCAGTGACCGCGCTAGATTGGCCTGGCACTCTGTGAGCGTGACAGCCCCAGTTGCCCAGAAACCTGATTTTTTAGGACATTTATGTACTTTTGGATATAAGTTGGTAATTGTTGAGAATATATGCAGAGGGTTTTTTTAAACAGTTTCTTAAGAATTATGGTGATGAATTAGTTTTAAAAAGAATTTTAGTGGGTTTAATTATGGTTTTGCTTTGTTGAGGGTTTTAAAGCCTTAATGTTATATGTTATGTTTAGGCTCACTGAGGATACTTGAAGAGACGCGTTAGGGTGTGCGTGGACTGCTGCTGCATTTGAAGTAAGAAGAGTGGACACCTGCACACAGGGTGTACGCTTGACGTACCCTATGGTAGAAACTATTTATGAGTTATGTTTACGTTAATGCATAATTATGTTAGTGAATGTTATGTTTAATGAGCTTATGTGAATTATCGTTATGTTTGGTGTATGTATATGTGATAACTGTTTGACATGTTTACGTTAACTGTCCTACACAACTCTTCTTGTTGGGCTTTGGCTCATGGGTACTCTGTGTTGCAGGTAAAGGCAAAGAGGTGGTTACAACACAATAAGTTGATGAGCTTTGGCGGAGGGCGTACATGTCAAGGATTTAACGATCATGGGGATTGGGCCTACATTTGGAATTTACTAAGTATTTCTTTTAGAATGATGTTTTAGTTTTATGGATTGGATTTTAAATTGTTTATTTTATTTTATTTATGAAAACTACGAAACTCTGGAGTTTCATTCTTTTTAACGTTTGAGTGGTGTTATTGAACAATTTTATAAATAAAAGAGTACTTTTATTTTAAACATTAATTATGTTAATTGTCAAGTTAACCCTTCAAGAAATTGGGGCGTTGCAACCAAACTATTGTTTAACCTTAAATATACTTTTATGTCCAAATGACTCTCTTAAAAAGTTAAGCACTATTTTTAACACACGGTGTAACAGTCTTGACTATTCAGGATGTTACATAGTCGATAATTGGGCTCTAGCCCTAACCACAGTCTAGGTGAAGTTTTCTTACCTCAAGTCTTGAGCGAATAGAGTACGACAACCCCGCGAGTGCGATCCTTGCCTCCCTAGTGTAACGATAAACCTTATTCACAACCATAACAAGGAATAACTATGAAGAAACGAATCAATAAAGGCTTAAGGACCAAGTGATAGCCTCCGGGACCTTGAATTCTACTAAACCGGGTAATAGAAACATTCATGAGCCTTTAGGTTTGGGTTCCCACAACCCAAAACACATTTTCCTCACTTTTCCCCTAAAAAATTCATATTTCTCAATTAGGCAGAGAGCCCACAAAAACCCTTGCACACGAGGCACGGCATGACCCTGCGAACTCAAAATCCAGTGTGTTCAGAAATCCCAAGTTACCCCAAATCAATCCCCAAACACATTTTTTACAATTATGATTGTCCCAGCAGCTCATAATTACTATAAACAACTATTAAAACTGACAAATATTCAACTGAAACTCAAAATTCAAGAAAACTTTAGAACTCTCAAAACTCAAACTAAAAGCTTAAAAAAAATAGAATTACCTCTTGATTCCTTGCTAGAACTCTTAATTGCTAGAACTCTTAACAATTTCATATTCCCCAAACAAACTTGCTTCCAAGCTTTAGATTCATGAAATCTCATCAAAATTCAAAAAAACTTAGAGAGCGAGAGATGGAACTAGAGTTTTTTGTGTTTTTGAGTTTATCAACTCAGTCCCTTAACCAATATATTTAAATGGTCCAAAAGACCAAGAGGCCCCCCACTTAAAACTTTCCTCTCAAAGACCACTAACGGAAAAAATTTCATTTGACATTCTCATCCCGCATTACAATTATAATGCCTAATCAATTTCGCAAATCCCGGAATAACACTATTTTTCTCAAATTACGACTTGTACTCCAATCAGTCCCAGTATGTCACCAAATTAACAAAATACCTTTGGCTCACCCCGAGCTGAGAACTAATCCCTGTTGTGACTAGATCACTATCTTTCTCAAAAAGACTAACTCCTGCCGAATTTCTCAAATATATCCACATAATAACGTGGGCTCAATCATATCATCACAATTATATGCTCAGCGGCTCAAAATTATACATATGCCCCTTGTTGACACGGTTTTTTGTCAATAGTGGATTAAGAAATCTGATAATAGATATATTAGGCTTTGCTAAACTGTAATTGATATTTGTTTTAAACTAGATAATTGTTTGGGGCCTCTCCAACTGAAGGCATCTATCACCACTTCGGCTGAGGAACCAGAACTCACACTTCTTGAACCTGGCATACAATCTATGATCCCTCGGTATCTACAATATCAACCAAAGTTTTTGCTCATGCTCTACCTCCAACTGAGAATAAACCAAGAGGTCATTGATAAAGACAATCAAGAATCTGTCTAGATAATCCTTGAATACTCTATTCATCAGATCCATGAAAGTTGCTGGGGCATAAGTGAATCCAAATGATATGACTAAGAACTCATAATGCCCATACCTGGTACAAAAAGATGTCTTCAGATTATCCTCATCTTTGATCCTCAGCTGGTGATAACCAGATCGAAGATCAATCTTCGAGAACATTGTCTTACCCTATAGCTGATCAAACAAGTCATCGATTCTTCACTTGTTGTCTATCGACTATGCCTTTCAACCTCATCTTAGGCCTTGACTCATCCTCCGTTGACGAACCTTACAAAGGAACCTGACAGTGGATACTTGTTCTTAATAGTCAGGTTATTCAGCTCTCTGTGATCAATGCACATCATCATGGATCCATCCAACTTCTTCGCAAATAAAAATGGCGCACCCCATGGCGAGAACTGTTCCTAATAAGCCCCAAGTCCAGTAACTCCTGTTACATTCAGTGTTTTCAATTTTCCTGTAGACATTCAATAAGGTGCTCCAGACAATAGTTCTGCCCCAAGTGCCAATTCAATAATAAATTCTATCTCCCTATGCGGCGGCGACCCTGGTAATTCTTCTGGATTACATCTAGAAACTCAGAGTCTAACCTAGTCTCCTCAGATCCAAATGGCACAACCCTAGTGGTGTCCACCACACTAGTTAGGAATCATATGAAACCATCTTGCAATAGGTCTCTAGCCCTCAATGCTAATATCATAGGAATGCAGGGTCCGTGCACAGTTCCCATAAATACAAATGGGTCCTCGTCCTCAGGTACAAAACATACCATCTTCTTCTTAGAACTTATGGTTGCCCCATACTTGGCCAACCAATCCATACACAGAATCATATCAAAGTCATCCATTACCAGCTCAATCAAATCCACTGATAACTCTCTACTATCCACCTTTATCGGTAACGATCAGACCCATCTCCTAGAGACTACTAGATCCCCAGTAAGCAATAAAGTCCCGAATCCCACAGCATAAAAATCTCATGGTCTACACAATCTATCAATCACTCTACTAGATAGAAAGGAATGTGTAGCCCCAAAATTAGTAGACACAGTATAATATATACCAGCACTAGAAAGCTGACCTCTCACAATTGAGGGACTAGCATCAGCCTCTGGTTGTGTCAATGCGAACACTTGAGCTGGTGTCACGCTGTCCAACCTTGTTTGGTTCTTTCCTCTTTACCCTCAGACAATCTTTCTTGGGGTGTCCAACTACACCGCATAAAAAGCATGCCTTCGCTCGAAATTCTCCCAAGGTGAGATCTCCTTCATATTGCACTCTCTGGATAAGTCCTCTAGCTATCACTGCAGCTCTGGCGACCAATATGTATACCCCGTGGCCTCTTGTCTGGGCCTGTAATTGTAACAGTGTCTAGGGTCTCTCTATTCTGGTCACTAGAGCCTCTGACCCTACCAGATCCTATAAAGGGAGGTCTCATCCTCCTTGTGTCCCTTTTGGTTGCGTTCTCACACCAGATCTAATTCTCTATGCCCTCAACAGTAAGGGACTTCTCTTGTAATGACCCAACTATTCTAAGACCTTGGACCATTAGAACTACTAAACATAGCTATTACTTTGAAGAACATATACATAAGAAATAATAACAACTTTATTAAAACTTCAACATAATATTGTGAAAATTACTAAGTAAAATAGAATTTTGCTATGGGTACCCATTGTTTAAAACATAAAACATAATTTTAAACTAAATAAAATTGTTTACAAAACTAAATGCGGAAAATACATAGAACATAATTTTAAAAAAAACTACAATAACGTCATCCTCGATCGACTCGCAGCCTATTCATTTCATTCGTCCCCAATACACAAGTCAAGCCACCAAGAATCCTCCCGCCTCTTTATCTATTTTCCAGCATCATACTAAAAGAAAAAGGAGTGAGCCTAATGCCCAACAAGGAAAATCTATTAACATATATATAACATAAAATGTAAACATAAGACTATAACAAAAACATATACTATAAAACATATATCACAATTCTAACCCATGTACACGGTAAATAATGGGGTTTACTAGCTAAGCAACTATAAGCCTCAAAATACATTGAGGTTTGCTAGCTAAGCAACTATAAGCCCCTTGAAACATAAAAGCGTTGGGGTTTGCTATATAAGCAACTATAAGCGCCAAAAACATATATATCATAACACATAATAACATATCATAACATAACATATTATAGGATAATCATAACATATAAGCATATAATAACTATCATATTTTCCTTACCAAAACCGTGATTTTTTAGAACAAATGCGGGACTTTGAACACTCCTAAAACCAACAATAAGGATGGTGAGTATTTCTAAAATGTGAAGAATAAATGTGGAAACTAAACCTTCAAGAAGAAACTTACCAAGAAAGATCTTTAAATTTTAAGAACCTGATAAAAAACCAATATCAAAAGTTAGGATCTGAATAAAAGGAACTAAAGAAAAACTAAAGTAGTTTAAAGAACTGGACTTAAAGAATAGGAATACCTTAGTTGACCTTATGGATTGGTCTAACTTCAATACCGAAATACACTAAACCTCACTTCCCAAGTATTTTATAAAGCTCAAGAATGGCAAAGCTTTTTCCCAACCCAAGTGTTTATCACTCTATGGTAGTACTAGCACCTTGGAGTCTCTGATCACAGCTTGAAGATTGAGGGGAAGGGCTGGGTACTAGGTCCTATTTATAGAGATAAGGAGTGAAACTAACCCCACTTTGATTTGATTAAAAATAATGAATATAATTGAAAATATTTGAATATTCATCAACCAGAGGCTTAAGACTTGGTCAAAAACGTTCAGAGGTAGGTCTAAGAAGATAAGCCTTATTTTTAAAATTAAAAACAAAAAATTTTTAAAAAATAAACCACTAAGGGCAATATATCGCCCCTATATGGCGATATATCGGTCCTGCCCTAGTGCCAAGACTCCGTTCGTACGTTCGCGCAACGCCAACGTGTTTTCCGTATCCTTCGTCAGGCGATATATCGGCTCCTAGCTGCGATATATCGGCATACGTGAATATTTTAAACACGTAATTGCATTTTTTCAGCATAATTTGAATGGAATAACTACTTTGACTGAGTCATACTATGACCCTAACAGTCTCTGGTGAATACTAAAGCTTATATTTCTTTATTTTCTCATCAAACTACTTAATTCCTTAATAATCATGTTTATGACAAGTGTCATATTCTTATTGACTCTATCTAAACCTTAGGTTATAATAAATAATATATCTAGGACCAGAAATATTAGTCAAACCTTATATTATAATTAATATTCTTAAACTATAGGTTAAACTTATAAAATCCATAAATGTTTCTAGGAGTTTCCAACTAAGTCCCGGTTTGAACCAAAATCCACAAAATCTAAAATACTACAACTACTACTAACTATCTAGCTAAGTAAACATTTTGGGACTCTACATCTCTATAACCTGAGCATAAGTTATCACTCCAAGTATAGAGGTGATTTTAACATCCTGGGCTATCATAACAATTTAGCCCTCGAACAAACCTCTCTTTTCTTATTACATTAGTTGGCACCAAGTCAGAAGCAAACTTGGCCAACCTATCAAATTTCAAAGTGTACTTTGTCACTGTCTTGGCGCCCTGCACCAAATTACTGAACTCATCTTCCTTTGTTGCTCTGACTGCATCTTAATAATATTTCTCACTAAACAACTCTCTGAACTCTTCCCAACTCATGGTTTTAACATTTTTGGTCTAGGATACTACTTCCCACCAAATTCAGGCATCCTCTCGATACATAAACGTGGCACAGGCCACACTCTCATTACCTACCACCACCATAATTTCCAGGATAGAGGTGATCATACCCATCCATTTCTCAGCTTGTAGTGGATCTGGCCCTCCCTCAAAGGTAGGAGGTTTTTGCTTCATGAAGAGCTCATATAGAGGCTCCTACCTATTCTCAGCCTCGGCTGTTGCTATGCAACTGTTACCAGGACAGGTGGCACAACTGGCACAACATTCCCTGCTAGGACATGTTGTTGTCTCAACAAGTGGATCTCATCCTCTTGTCTCCGTAGTCTGGCTTGCATTTCATAAAGCATCTATTGCTAGTTCTCAGGCACTGGAGAAGGGTTTTGACCCTGGTGATTATCTCTGACTTCAATTTCGATGCCGACTTGTTCATCTGATTTCCCTGGAATCATACTTCGAATTCTATCTGTAATAAATGACTCAGCTCACCAGGAACTACCCCACAGTCCAAACACAAAACGAATAAGCACACACATGCATTAACAATGCTAATAAGCAATTCAATAGCTTTCACAGACAACAATCATGCTATTAAGTGTATCTTTTCATACTCATGCTCACTCGTAGTGCTAATAAGTATGTTCTTAGCATTTACAAGCAAATAATGGTGCTATATGCATTTCCCTAGATTTTAGAAGCAGCAGTAGTGCTAATAAGCATGCACTTAGCAGGTATAAGAAAATAAAAGTGCTAATGAACATTTCTTTAACATGCATAGCAGCAATAGTGCTAATAAGCACATCTTTTATCATTCGCATAGCTGTCAAGGGCCAGGCTCTATCAGTATAACTCATGCTTCCTATTCAAGCATGCAGATAAGGCATATATACTTCAATTAAGCAACTAAGCACATAGCCACATTAATGGTTACCAAACCCTGAGTCAAGCTAGTCTTTAACGGCGAATGTTCATGCCCAACCTTCAAGAATCATTAAACCTAGACTGCTCTGATACAAAGTTATAACGTCCTACTATTCCAAATCTATTACACCGTGTAATTAAAATAGTGCTGAACTTGCTAAACGAGTCATTTGGACTTAAAACGTGTAATTGAAACTAACACCAGGTTTAGGTAGTAAAAATTTGCTCATGACGTGGGGTCCTGGCGTACCTCTCTTTTTCCTTACCACTATCATCAGCTAAGTGTGGTCTGCCACAAATAGTGAGCAAAATTCTTGCGATCATGGCTGGCTATAGGGGAGGCGATCTTTGATGTACAAGTGCCTGGTCGTTGCCTCCGTTAGCTCCTTATTGTGGATTATCCCCTGCTCATATGTATGTCCTCAGATTTCCTTGTTGTATTAGAAACTCAATCTCATCTTTCAACTAGTTGGATTCATTAGTATCATGGCCATAATCATTATGCAAGCGACAAAACTTTGTTGTGTCTATTTTTGAAATGTCCTTCTTGATGGGGGTTGGTCGCCTAAAAGATACGGTTGTGTGGTTGGCTGTCAACGAGGGCCGTATAATTGGTGAACCTTGGTTCATATTTATTTTGTTTAGGGTGTTTATTCTCGAATGCAGAAGCCTCAGTGCTTGCCCATTTTCCACCATTTTTGTTATTGTTCTTACCACTGTTGTCGGGCTTACCAGAGCCACCAATAACTTTGGATGACTCTTCTTTATTGTTCTGATCAACATTTGGAACTTTTCCTTCATTGGAGATAGCCTCTTCTAACATAATATATTTTTCTGCTTGTTCAAAAAACTATTTGGTAGTTTTGACTGCATTCTTCTGTAAGCTACTCTATAGTGGGGATTAACATTGTACCCCAGCTGTAATGGCCATTATCTTTCCTTCATCTCACACAGTTTTGGCACGAGTAGTTGTTCTCATGACCCTCTAAATATACTCTTTGAGAGGTTCTCCTGTGTTTTTCCTTATATCAAAGAGTTGATTTTCTTCAGTAGGATGTATACGACCAACATAATTTTTTTTGTAAAACTCATTAATAAACATTTCACATGAAGTTATGTTGGCCGGTGGAAATTTAAAATACAATTCCTAAGCAACATCAGATGGAGTGGCTGGGATAATCCTGCACCGAAAATCTTGTGATACCTTCTTAATATCCATCTGTATCTTAAATTAGTTTACGTGAGATACTTGGTCTTCCCGTTTAGTATAGCTGGGTAGCACAGGCATTTTGAACTTAATGGAGATTTCAGCCATCGAAATTCTATTAATGAAATGAGTGCCTTTCCACCAATCATAGTCTATCTAAGAAATTTTGTTGCCAACAAACTGTTTCACTGCTTGGTTCAAAGCATCTATTTGGGCATGTCAACAGTTGGTATTATAGGGGCAGGAGTAGCCACAACAAGAATATGCTCATTATACCTCTCCCTTGGGTTGGTCAGTAAATCCCTTAGATATTCATTTCTTTGTCTTTGCTCTGATACTCCTAGTTGTTCAAGGACATTAGGCCGCCTTGGCTACCCCCTGCATTCTGACTCGATAGTCAAGAATTCATTGGTAGTGGAGGTGGGGGATCCTGCTGCCTTAACCTTTGTTCATTAGGTCGGCCAATGTTTCTTCTTGGATTTTTTTTGTATCCAGAATCCCTTGCATTATAATCAAGCCCATCTCCAAATGGTGACCTATGAGTGCACGACCTGCTGTATTCACTGCCACCTTCTCTTCGCCCAAATCCATCTCAATAAACTAGACGAGGCCTATGGGGTCTACATTGGTCACTAGGTCCCGGAACATTCTTATGTCGTGGGGGATCTCTAACCGCAGAATCTATGTTTGGTTGCCTCTTATTTCCTGAGGGAGCATTCCATGGTCCTCTCCCAAGTAGGACTTATTTGTTTGTTACAAGACATCTTCGGCTTCGGGGACACTGCTCGTCCCTATTATGTCGAGGTGGCTATTGGCTGACTCAACTAGACCAAGGAAGCTGACACTACTCGGTATGTCTACCAAAATTCTGGGGCTATTTTTCAAGTTGGGCAGCCATGTGTTGTTCTTATTGTTGAGGGTTTTGCATAGGTCTTATTCGTTGTGCTAATTGTATAGCTGCCTACAAGGCCACACTTGCGTCCCTTTGACGGCGATCCATCTGGGTTTGCCTATCTTTGAGCTCTTGCCTTTGTCATTCAATTTCCATTTTACTGCATGATCATAGTCTAAGAAAAATTCTCCTGGTTTGCCTTCAGTGTGGCTAATTCATCCTGCAACATTCCCATGGTTTTTCGCAGGGTTTCAACATCCAAATCTTGGCTTTCCTCCTCCAGTTCTACTTGTGGTTCCTCTTAAGTCACTCCAAGTTTAAGAGGTGGAGGATTCTCAAACGTCTGACAAGCCTGTTGACCCTGCACCTGTTGACCCTCGATTTAGTCAACGACACAGAGTCATAAAAAATGATAAGAATTATAGAACGAAATACAAAAATTGTAATGAAAAAATGATTTTATAGTTGTTCGGCTCCAGAGATTTGTAATAACCTACATCCACTTTGTGTTTTTATTGATGTAGACTCCAAAACCTGTAATCAGCAAACTAGGGTTCACTAAGTTTCACAAGCTCCAAAGTTGAATACAAAGATCGTTTATAAAAGCACTTGTTCTTTTGGAATACACAATATTTCCCTTGAAATAAATGAATCCCATGAGTCTTATTTATAGTTTCAAGGATGTACATATAGGTCGTCCTTAACTTGTGTTACAAGCATAACCAAATAGTAACAAAAATAAAAATATTTACATATAAAAATAATAAAAAATCTTGGGAATATCGAACTCTTAACTGTCCCCAAGCGTTTGCCTCGATCCTACAAACAGATCTGCTAGCATGTGTCCACACATCTTCTTTTCCTGCTACTGATCATATTCATTGCGCCTATCAAGCAGCTTTAATTTCCTCTCAATATCGTGATCATTTGTCAACCAGGTCTTCATCAATAACAAGTAACATGTTGTCCATGTGCCTCTTCAACATGCCACATCATCATGCAAATATTTTAGGGAAACATTTGCCACACCATGTTTATTTTAATGCGATCAACATTTAATAAACTTATTCGACCAGCAATCCTGTTGACCCATCACATCTATCAGTACTTACTTTCTCAAAAAGGTACAAAGTCGTTTATGGGTCATGTATGCAACATTGGATTATGGGAGATGCCTCACTTGCTTTGAAGGCAAGTGGGAGAAATAAAAGAATGCCCTAAAAGCATATAAAGATATTTCATTGAATTAAATAAAAGAATAATTTAAAGTTTGGAATATATACTGAATAAAATAGACAGTAACATATTAAAGTTTGAACTCTTTAATGAATGGGTACTAGTGCGATTTACTAAGCATACGGGATACAAGTGATCAAGATTCGGATTACTGATGTGGACAGGCATCTTAGTAAATGTGTTGTATATAATAGAGAGTATATATAACAGGACTGATAAAAATTAATTATCTTTATAAACTTGTCGTTTGACATAAAGATTGGATTCTTATCATAATAGATGATCATTTGTAGATCAGTCTAAATTCTGAGTATTCCTGAACTCTTGTTTGTGTTTATTGTATCTTTTGATTGACTCGTTAATGTTTCATAGTATAATGAGGCTAATGAATTTTGTTTTGGAGATTCAATATCATGAATGGTAGGGAAAATGAATTATAATAATGGAATCCATACTTTCCTAATAGATCGAATATTAGTTCCTTTAAGGGTTAAATCTGGAACTGAATAGTTATTGAGCTCAAATGTATAATTTGATTATAGATTAATTATTCGCTAGTGAATTAATGGTACTTAAGGATCAAGAGTTAATAAGAAGGTTAAAACGATAATCTTGACCCATTCTAATTAACGAACCAATAAAAGGAGGATAAAACTACATTTATTGATTATATCAATGGACTACAAAGGAAAACTTTGTAAATATAATTCTATAAATACTTAGAGTGCAATTCCATATTTATAGTGGAGTAATCATGTAATTAATGAATAAGATTATTCAATTAAAGAGTTTAATTAATAATCTTGTTTATTGGAGCTTCGATTATAGCTCCATGGTCCCCAGATATCCTTTGTCCTACACTTCAAGGGTAAGGATGTTAAAAGAAAGATTTGTAGAGATAAGGACTTAATTGCAAATGAATTAATTTTCAAGGGCAAGGAAATAATTATGTGATAATTATAGGCTATTGATTCATTATAAATAAATTAATTATTTAACTATATAGTTTTATTTTGAAAAACTGTAGGTTAAAATAAATATTAATCTTTATTTGATTAATATATAAAGAGAGATTAATAATTATCGTATTTAGAATAAGATATTTATTTGTTTATTAAAAACTGATATTTCAAGATAAAGTTAATTTTGAATTAACTGATATTTTTGTTGGGATAAATATATTGTCTTAAAAGTTGATTAAACAAACAAATAAGAAAAATAGGGAAAACCCTAATATGTGGTGCGACACACAGGGATTCTTCAATCCATAGTATTTAAATTTTGAATTACAAATTATTTGTTTAATCAACTATTTAATTATTCCTTCTAAAATTGATTTAAATTAAATAATTAAATAGTAATAATAGATTAGTTTAAATTTGAATTCTATTTTTAATAAAATAAAGATTAATTCATTAGATTAATCATCTTAATAAAAACTGATAGAGCAATATTTTCAAAAATTATATTTTTTTCATGTGATTAAAAATAGACTCTCTCTCTGAGGCAGAAGTGATAGTTTTCCTAAACCTGAAAATTGTTCAACTCTTCTTCTCTCAATCAAACCTCTCTATATCTCATGTGTTGGAGAGCTTTTGAATCCTACATGCCCACACACGTCCTTGTGTGTTTGAGGATTTGTCTAGAAGATCAAGTTTTGAGCATTCAGAACATGGATAGGAAGATCAATTATTTTATACAACAAGATTCGAGGACACATGATAGGCTACAAGAGGTAATCTCTAATCTTATTGCTTATGATTTAATATATATATGTGTATGATCTTGGCTGGTATTAATAATGATTAAAAATGGTACATTCTTTGATGCATATTATTGATTTTGTCTTTTAATACCAACACTTCCACCCTCGCCCATCCCTTCGGCTCATAGGGCCTGAGTCCTCGCTCTCGTGTCGTTGTGACATCATCAATCCCCTTGGCTTGGAGGGCTAATGCCAATGCTACATTTCCTTGCACCCTCATCAATCCTTTCTGCTTAGAGGGCTTGAGCCAGCGCTGCACGCTCTAGCTGATCCCATTGGCTTGAAGAGCCTGCGCCAATGCTATGTGCCCCCTCGCTCTCACTCCCTTGCCGATCCTTTCGACTCAGAGGGCCTGCCCATCACCTCGAGCCCTCACGCCCTCGCATGCTATTTCCTCGATTCTTCGTACCCTCGAGCATTTGAGCTCTCGCGCCCTCGCCTTGGTGCGACGAGTTGCTGCCACCGCCTTTTGCTTAAGAGGTCCACCGCCCGATCGCCCCCCGTAACTGATTTGTGGCACCCGAGTATCACAAACCGCCCTACAAAAAACCAAGACCCATTAATGCAATTTCGGCAAGAGAAATCGCAAATCCACCTAGCCCAATAAATTCTAGCCCCAATTTTGTGGGTGTAGCAAAAAACAGAGGAATTTCCAAAGGAAAATCTAGGGCTCATGCATTGGGATTCAAGCAAAGGTAATACAAAGTAAACTTGATGGGTAAAATAAAGAAGGTGAAGATCTTACCAACCCAAAGAAGATGCATGGACAATCGGCTGACTAGCCGCTTAAAGTTGACAAGAAGGGCTCGGAGTTGGCACCATGAGTGAAGAAGCAAAGCGAGAGCCCCTACATTCTCCAAGCCCCCGCATGAAATCAATGGTCCAATGGTCTTCTTAAATGCACCTTTAATGATTGTAAACCCTTCCATCTGTTAGTGAAGACCACGCATGTAACGCCCCAACTCCAGGGACCATTACGGTGTGCCTTGTAAACAGTGCTAAACTCGCTAATCGAGTCATTTGGCCAAAATCGTGTAACTAAGTATGATTAGCGGTTTAGGGATTAAAAACTTTGGATAAGATGTAACGTTTCATTAGAACATTTAACATATATGTTGGGATTCCAAAAATTATAATTTCAGAGTCTATTACAAGAAAATATTTACAACAGGCCGTTCTAAGCGGCAAAACAGGGTTTAACCCTAGTTCCTTCTCAACCTCGGACGTGGTGGAGGAGCAGTTGCATATGTACACCTCATCACCTAAGCTCTCCAATTCAAGGATGGTCCAGATTTATTTTGCCTTTACCTGCACCACATATCACCCGTGAGCCGAAGCTCAGCAAGAAAACTTAATATGCTCATGAACAGTTATAACATGTCATCGGATCATAAGGCACACACCCTACTCCAACAGGCAACAGATCCACATAATGTTGAGTATAACACATCAACCAATGATCATAATAATTATCCAGGACTCTTAGAGCACTTACATTGGATGAGCTAAAATGTGTTATTCTTTATAATATAGAGAAAAAATAGTTAAGTAGCCTTCCATTGGATGATGTAAAGTTATATTTTTTTACCTAAATGAATAGTATTTTTTTATATGTAGTGAAATACTATTCATCAAGCTATAAATATTTTATTATTTTTTTATAAACTTTTGTATATGTATATGAGTGTGAAACTATTATTTTTAATTATTTTATTTCTTAAAATGAATAAAATATTTTTAAAAATATAGTATATAAATAATGTAAAGAAGTAGATGTATGGTATAATGTAAAAGTTTTGAGGTAAATTATAAAAATGTATGTTTTTGTGATATATTTTATAATACACTTTCTTTATAATATTTAGCTAAAACTCATAAAAACATATTCCATCAGCTCATTTATACATATATTTATAATAGCTATGCACAAACTCCAATTAATCCATCTCTACATTTACATAACATTTACATATCCTTTATATAATATTTTAATATTATTATTTTTCTTTATAAGCTTTCTCTCTCCATTTAGTATATATTTATTATTTCTTTTTTATTTTTCAATTATTTTATTTTACTTTAAGTAATAAAATATGTTTAAAGATATAATATTTAAATGATGTAGAGAAATATATAGAGAAGCTGATGTATGGTATAATGTAAAATTTAGAGGTAAAATAGAAAAATGTGTGTTTTGATGATGTATTTTAAAGGATGGAGTAGAGCACCCAATGTGAGTACTCTTAGCCCCAATAAATAGGTGACAGTCGCAACAGTCACAAAAGTGGGTACAGCCCCCCCCCCCCCCCTCTAGCCATGTGACGATAGGGTCACTCGGGCTTAATTGACAAGTAAACCTTTCATAAGTTTGAACAAGATAGGTGTATGGTGAATGGTCACCAACATAACCTTTCTCATGACTTTAGAGTCATAACCTTGGAACAGCGTTCCCTAGCCATGTGACAAACAGTCACCGGGCCATATGCCCTGGCTCTGAGTAACTAGTCTCAAACTAGCCAAGCGCTTATAAGTTCATCGACCTTAGGGTTGGTCCAGCGTTAATACCCCATATGAGTCATTCTTGCTGATATCGATTAGATCTAATCTTCATTTGGCTCGGCGTTCATGACGCTATGCCATTTCTGACTCTTAGGTCAGTAAAACACGACCAATGTTCAACCCGTTGTGAACTTGACTAATAAATCACAGCTTCACAGATGGATCTAACACCATTGCCGATTCTGGCTAATAAGTCAGTGCCACACACAAGTAAGCTATGCCACCAAACATATATCACATATCCATTGTCCATAAACGAGGTATTCAGCATGCTTACTTAACCTGTACTAGTACAATTAGGACTATGCACGAACACAGAGGCTCAAGCTCTGAACAATATCATACTCAATATGTAAAGCATGTCCTAATCACATGTGTTATCGTGCATCATATGCATTATATTTAACAATTCAACATGCACCAATAATAGCCATGCATGTCACATAGAAATATCCAACATGCATCAAGTACAACTACGCATGTCACATATACACAGGGTGCAGCTTTCTTACCTCAGATTCAAGCTAGAACCAATATAAGAACGAACCTTGAGAACGATCAACCTTTAAGCCCCTTAGTGGTCACCGAGTCATAACCAAATATAAAACCTCATCAAAATGAGTAATTAAATACTTCCAAACCCAACCCAAGCCTCTGGAACATCGAATCCCACTCAACTAAGTACTAGGATCGATCCTAGGCCCTTAGAGTTAAGTTTCCATCACAAAAACACACTTTTGGGAAATTTTTCCCGTAAGGGCCATGGCCCTACATGGACCATGCCGCGGCCCGCCCCCCTGGCAAAGCCTCCACCTTCTTCAAGCTAGGGCCGCGGCCCAACTTCGCACCAGCCACTTTTCTTCGTTTTTCCACTTTTAAAACCTTCCAAAAACCCATCCAAACATCTCCAAATCATCAAATCAAAGTTCCCAAACTTCCCAATGGTCCAAAACCACCAAAACCTGAAGCTCAAACCAACCAAAAACTCAACAATTCACAAAGTCCAATTCTAAGCTTAAAAACTTTAGAAACTCAAAACTTCAAACTTAGATTACCTTTGATTGGGTTGTTTTCTGTCAAATCCTTCGGTTAAGAAGCTTCTAATCTTTCCTAGGATCGCTATGCCTCGACCCTCGCTTGATTCCGACTCCTAGAACTCAAGATTCCTTCGAGAAAGTTTCGAACGGTAAAATAGGCCATCGGGAAGGGAGAGAGAGATTTTCTAACGTACGTTCTTATCTGACAAGCTACTTCAAGCTTAAGTAACCTCAAATAAATCCTAAGGCTCGGGGTCCCGAAAACACCCCCAGGAACATTATAGTCAAAACTTCCAGAATTCCATCCTAATCTCAAATACTCCCAATTTATCATCAAATAGACATTTCTATTACCCCAAAACTGACCCCGTTATGGAAAAACCGCTAACTCATAATCTAGGATCGTCTCATGCTGAATAGCTCGAATATATCTCCATAATAATAAAATCTCACTCACAAATTACAATATGCACCGAATTCACAAGTATGCTCTCAACAGGCCAAATTACCAAAATGCCCTTATGATTATAAATACACCCATATGCATGCATTTTATAATCATATAATAATATAATTCACACTAACATGCATATAGTCATTTAATAACATAATAAATCAATTATGGCCCTCCCGGCCTCCTAATCAAGGTCCTAAACCCAATTAGGAAATTTGGGGCATTACAACTATCCCCTCCTTACAAAAATTTCGTCCTCGAAATTTACTCAAACAGCTCGGAACAACAATTCCGCACAATCGACTCAAATTCCTTAGGTCATTTCCTTGACTTCACTATCTCTTTAGCATTATCCAAAGTACACTCTGTTCAACAGAATCTTATTACCTCTGTCACAATCTGAACCGGTTGTTCCTTATCGGAATACTTAACCTCATCCTTCAGATTCTTACAACTCAACTCATAAGTTCCTTTAACTCATGTCCACTGCATGGAAGTACATAACTCACTGTATACAATTGCCAGTGCCGAAAATAAAGCTGATCCAGAATCAACCTATCCAGATCTATCCAGGACCCGGCTGCTGAGATGAACCAGGACTTAGCTTGCCCTAATTCCTCACCCCTTACCATGGTGTCACTCTAAAAAAGACACATTCTTCAACCTGGAATTCCACATTCCTACTTTTCAATTCAGTAAAACTTTTCCATTCATTCTGAGAAGTGAGCTTCCAAACTTCAATCTCTGGTTATCTCAATAGTTCCCTGAACCAGCTCAGGATCCAGATATATATATTAACTCATTCATCTTATAAGATGTTTCTCCAATAATAATTGGATAACCCTCTCTCTCTGATTTACCATCAGTCTGAGAGTAATAACCTATACTGAGTTTCATCTACATACTCATCGCCTTCTTAACCCATCCAAAACCTGGAAGTCACACTAGAGTCCTCATCTGATAAGATAGACCTTGAGTTTCATGAAGGTGCTCTATCTCTTTCACAAAGAGATATGAATACTGATCAGCTGTACTATTCATCATTCCTGACAAAAGTACACTCACTTGGACTACTGGTCCACAATGACTCAATGCCAGCTCATACTGACCCACTAACCTGAAAATCCCACCGCGAAACCCATCGCGATGCTCTCTTATTCCCATTATGAAATACTCAAAGGTTATAATGGCCTTACTGATTCCTGATACTCTTTCTTGACCTATTAACAGGTTAAGAACTTTATCACACATCCCATTACCTTCCTCTCCATCTTAGGCCACCACTATGAAGATTTCATATCCTGTTACGTTTCCATGATGCCTGAATGAAAAGAATAAAATAATAACATGAGATTCATCCATAATCTCCCAGCTAATCTCAATGTCCATCGGATTCCAAGTCCAATCTCTATACCATAATAAATTCATATCTGTCACTATACAACTCTTAGCTAATCCAGCTAAAGCTTTCCATTCAATCTTTCCCACCTGTGGCTCACTTAACCATCTTTCCCTTTTATCTTCCATGAGATAAGAATCTCAAACAATAAACTGGCCACTTGGCTCACTAGAATCTCTACTCTGGTTCCGGTCAAATTCTTTAATCAACATGTTGCATATGCTATCACTTTTCTCTATTACTGGAATTTCATAACAATCCACCAACTGATCCTGTCCATAAAAGATCCAAAACACTTTCCCAAGGCACCTAAAATGTCTTTACCACCCATGGACACTCCTGTCCCTAAGGCACTCTTCAACCTTGGCAAACCTCTGCAGAGAAATTATCACAATACCATTGTCCCAAACGATCACAAATCTCATTCAAATAAACCTTTGAATGCACCATTCATCTGATTCACAAACACTTAGCATTAAACCAATTCTCAAGACATACCCAGCACTCGCAGTGCCCTAATCTGATACCAACACAATCCTTTATATAATTTCCTTTCTCTGATCTCTAACTGGTCCTAACCAAATCCAATATCCACCTTACAGAATCCCATCTTACTCGGAAACTAAACTTTTAATTCTTATAACTCTGCTGAGCCACTCAAAACAGTGTTTACATCTGATTCCATCTCTGGCACTAGTCCAACTACCATTCTAGTCTCTTTTCATAAAAAGAAGCCCTGTCAGACCACCTGGAAACACATTCAAAATCCACAGACTAATCCAATCTGTCCTGATCTCACTAGCACAATATAAGTGGTATCCATTACGCTAGCTAAGAGTTCCATGCACCTCCCTGCAACAAAACTCTAGCTCCCACTACAGGTATCATAAGCATATAGAACCATGTACCATACCAACTATCACAAGGCTTTCCACTCTCAAGCCCAAAAATTACTATACTTCCCTTGCTATTTAGGATTACTTCATAATTACTTAATCAATACATATCCTGGATCAAACCAAAACCTGTCATAACCACCTTTACCAAGATCACTGATGAGTCCTTTCCATAACCCAACTCATCTCTTATGTTGCCAATACCATATTGCATTTCCATCACAACACAACCATGTGATCATCGTATCATCCTTATGCTTCCATATATGCAACAAACAAAAGGACAGCATGGCACCAAAACCAATCAGTATAACTTAGAAATCAAAACTAGAAAACTAACCTGCCACCCTTGAGGAACTAGTCTCAGTCTCAGACTCTGACTGTTCTGGAATAAACACTCGAGTTGGAATCGAGCTGTCTATCCTCTTTTTCTCAAACTCCCTTAGCCTTGGGAAATTCTTCTTGAAATGCCCAACCATGCCACAAGCAAAACATGACCTTGCTCGGCATTCTTCCAGATGATGCCTCGTGCACCGAGCACACTCTGGGTAAGGCTTCCAGCTTTTCTTCTTGCTTGCTCCAATAAGTGGAGGTACCACTATCTGAGCTCCATGCTCCGTGGCACTCTTCTTCTCAACTATTATGGTTTCAACAGTAAGAGCCTTCTCTACCACCTGAGCATAGGTAGAGACTTCATGCACTGGGGCAACTCTAATGCCCTGAGCTATTCCAGGATTTAACCCCTGAATAAACTTGTCCTTCCGGGCTATATCTGTGGGTACCATATCAAAGGAAAACTTGGCCAACCCATCAAATTTAGTAGCATACTCGGTCACTGATGCCTTTCTTTGAACAAGATTCAGAAACTCATTCATCTTAGCAGTCTTAGCTGCATCACAGTAATATTTCTCATTAAACAGCTGCCTAAATTCCTTCCAGTCCATTACAGTTGTATCTCGTGTCTGGGATACCACCTCCCACCACGTCCGGGCGTCATCCCACAATACATATGTCACACAAATCACTCTATCGTGACCTACCAGCCCCATACTGTCTAGAATGGAACTGATCATGCCTATCCATTGTTCAGCTCCAAATGGATCTTGGCCTCCCTCAAAAACTGGAGGATAATATTCCTGGAATCTTCCACAAAGGAATTCCCATCCACTTGCAACCCTAGGCTGAGCTAAAACTGATGCGACTTCTGGCATAGCAGAGGAAGAGGTGCTCCCCAATAGACTCCGCTGTTGCTTCAAGTATCTAATCTCTTCCTCATGCCTCTGCAATCTTGATTGCAAATCTGTAAGCATCTCCTGAAAATTCATGGGTGCAGAAGAAGAACTGATACCCTGGCTGTAACTCCCAGCCCCTGTATAACCACCACCAGGCCTCATAATCTGCCTTGAATATAAATCTGCAGTCAATAACTTGACCCATTAATCATGATAAGCATATCAAGAGCTTTTCCCCCACGAAATAAATCTTACCACACCACAATCATAAACCATTTGCAGTGCTACAAACATGCCCACAACATTCATACATTATTCATATTCCCTGCTCTTCCAACATTCACACCATGCCTCCAACTTCAGCATGCAAATATCACATTTAAATAGATTCATAGAGCAGGCAATCATATGATCACAATCATATATATATTCACGAAGCATATAATCATATACTCAAGAGCCAAGCTCTATCAGAATCTCATGCTCCCTAATACAATGTGCAGGTAAAGCATTTACATTCTATTTAAGCAGTTATGCACATAACTACAGAAATAGTTACCATTCCTTGAGTGAAGCTATCTTCAGTGATGAGTGTACATGCCCAGCTTGTCTTCAGGAACCATAAACCTTTGCTCGCTCTGATACCAAGTTGTAACGCCCCAACTCTAGGGACTGTTACGGTGTGCCTTGTAAACAGTGCTAAACTCGCTAATCGAGTCATTTGGCCAAAATCGTAACTAAGTATGATTAGCGGTTTACGGATTAAAAACTTTGGATAAGATGTAACGTTTCATTAGAACGTTTAACATATATGATGGGATCCCAAAAATTATAATTTCAGAGTCTATTACAAGAAAATATTTACAACAGGCTGTTCTAAGCGGAAAAACCGGGTTTAACCCTAGTTCCTTCTCAACCTCGGACGTGGTGGAGGAGTAGCTGCATATGTACACCTCATCACCTAAGCTCTCCAACTCAAGGATGGTCCAGCTTTCTTTTGCCTTTACCTGCACCACATAGCACCCGTGAGCCGAAGCTCAGCAAGAAAACTTAATATGCTCATGACCAGTTATAACATGTCATCGAATCATAAGGCACACACCCTACTCCAATAGGCAACAGATCCACATAATGTTGAGTATAACACATCAACCAATGATCATAATAATCATCCAGGACTCTTAGCCCCAATAAATAGGTGACAGTCGCAACAGTCACAAAAGTGGGTACAGCCCCCCCCCCCCCCCCTCTAGCCATGTGACGATAGGGTCACTCGGGCTTAATTGACAAGTAAACCTTTCATAAGTTTGAACAAGATAGGTGTATGGTGAATGGTCACCAACATAACCTTCCTCCTGACCTTAGAGTCATAACCTTGGAACAGCGTTCCCTAGCCATGTGACAAACAGTCACCGGGCCATATGCCCTGGCTCTGAATAACTAGTCTCAGACTAGCCAAGTGCTTATAAGTTCATCGACCTTAGGGTCGGTCCAGCGTTAATACCCCATATGAGTCATTCTTGCTGATATCGATTAGATCTAATCTTCATTTGGCTCGGCGTTCATGACGCTATGCCATTTCTGACTCTTAGGTCAGTAAAACACGACCAATGTTCAACCCGTTGTGAACTTGACTAATAAATCACAGCTTCACAGATGGATCTAACACCATTGCCGATTCTGGCTAATAAGTCAGTGCCACACACAAGTAAGCTATGCCACCAAACATATATCACATATCCATTGTCCATAAACGAGGTATTCAGCATGCTTACTTAACCTGTACTAGTACAATTAGGACTATGCACGAACACAGAGGCTCAAGCTCTGAACAATATCATACTCAATATGTAAAGCATGTCCTAATCACATGTTTCTCGTGCATCATATGCATTATATTTAACAATTCAACATGCACCAATAACAGCCATGCATGTCACATATAAATATCAAACATGCATCAAGTACAACTATGCATGTCACATATACACAAGGTGCAGCTTTCTTACCTCAGATTCAAGCTAGAACCAATATAAGAACGACCCTTGAGAACGATCAACCTTTAAGCCCCTTAGCGGTGACCTAGTCATAACCAAATATAAAACCTCATCAAAATGAGTAATTAAATACTTCAAACCCAACCCAAGCCTCCGGAACATCGAATCTCACTCAACTAAGCAGTAGGATCGATCCTAGGCCCTTAGAGTTAAGTTTCCATCACAAAAACACACTTTTGGGAAATTTTTCCCTTAAGGGCCGCGGCCCACCCCCCTGGCAGAGCCTCCTCCACCTTCTTCAAGTTAGGGCCGCGGCCCAACTTCGCACCAGCCACTTTTCTTCGTTTTTCCACTTTTAAAACCTTCCAAAAACCCATCCAAACATCTCCAAATCATCAAATCAAAGTTCCCATACTTCCCAATGGTCCAAAATCACCAAAACCTGAAGCTCAAACCAACCAAAAACTCAACAATTCACAAAGTCCAATTCTAAGCTTAAAAACTTTAGAAACTCAAAACTTCAAACTTAGATTACCTGTGATTGGGTTGTTTTCTTTCATATCCTTCAGTTAAGAAGCTTCTAATCTTTCCTACGATCGCTATGCCTCGACCCTCGCTTGATTCCGACTCCTAGAACTCAAGATTCCTTCGAGAAAGTTTCGAACGGTAAAATAGGCTATCGGGAAGGGAGAGAGAGATTTTATAGCGTACGTTCTTATCTGACAAGCTACTTCAAGCTTAAGTAACCTCAAATAAATCCTAAGGCTCGGGGTCCCGAAAACACCCCAGGGAACATTATAGTCAAAACTTCCAGAATTCCATCATGATCTCAAATACTCTCAATTTATCATCAAATAGACATTTCTATTACCCCAAAACTGACCCCGTTATGGAAAAACCGCTAACTCATAATCTAGGATCGTCTCATGCCGAATAGCTCGAATATATCTCCATAATTATAAAATCTCACTCACAAATTACAATATGCACCCAATTCACAAGTATGCCCTCAACAGGCCAAATTACCAAAATGCCCTTATGATTATAAATACACCCGTATGCATGCATTTTATCATCATATAATAATATAATTCATACTAACATGCATATAGTCATTTAATAACATAATAAATCAATTATGGCCCTCCCAGCCTCCTAATCAAGGTCCTAAACCCTATTAGGAAATTTGGGGCATTACAACGCAAAGAGAAGAAGAAGGAGAAAGTGAGGCCAATGGGGCGCCACCCCTCGCCACTTATCAAGGAGGCGCGCCTAGGTGGCCCCCTACCACCGTTGATGAAAAGACCCAAAAGGCGGGAACTTCTAATATCTGTAAAAAAAAATACAACGCCCAAGGCGATTCCCAAAAAAAAGGAAAGACTCTAAAATGTCAAGGAAAGCCAATAACTGAGCTCGCCACAACCGGTTCCTGAACATTATGTTACCCATTTCCTTACAGTAGAAACTAAGGCTTCATTTCGCCAGTCGTCTCGTGACTCGCTACAGTGAAAGGCTACTGAGAAGGAGACTCCTTGTGAATTGTTGGCCAAGGATAGTACCGCCTCATTAAAATGCAAAATCTAGCACGAGCCCATGTCGCATGAAGAATCCAATTGTCTACAAGTTCAGAACAAATGGACGAAAACATGAAAAGCCATCGCTCGAAGAAACAAGGACAAAAACTCCACGTCAAGCACTATTTCATACCAACAGTGCCTAAGTGCAAATAATTCAAGTCGGGAAGAACCCGTGAACAACAAAGTAACGGGCAAGAGCTGGCAGACAACCCCTCATTGATTCAAGTTAGCCTCATGCCAGCATGGAGCCTGACTTGGGGAGCAAATTTTATAACCAAAATTTTCCAATGCCACATGGCGGCCTGCAAAGCTGATGATGTGTCAGAATAAGTGGTGAAGTTGAAAGACGTCATAGCCACCATTGCTCACATAGGAGGATGACCCCTGTCATTCCCTTAACACTTAGGCAGAACAAATCTCACAAACAAAAGTCTACTCCTCCCATCAAGAGAAGTCAAATGGTTGCCGAAGACCCTAACCAATCTCCAATCGCAGAAGGGAGAAGTCCTAGCTGATCGTGCTAGCTAATCAGGTGCTAGTTGATCAGGCGTTAGCTGTAACGCCCCAATTTCCCTAATATGGCTTAGTGCCCGTATTAGGGGGCCGGGAGGCAATATTTGAATTAATTATGATCTTATGTGTTATGAGCATGTTATTATGTGAATTATGTGCATTGTATTATGATGTTATTATACTTGCATGTTTAAGTGTATTAAATATGCATGTGGGCCCGTTTTTTATTAGAAAGGAATTTTTTTAATTTTGACATGTTGATGGTATATTTGTAAATATGTGTGATTTATAATTGTGACCGCATTATTATATAGATATATTTAAGTTAACTGGCACGAGGCATCCTAGTGAGCAAGTTGGCAGAAAAGTCACAACAGGGTAAAATACCCATCTTAGGGGTATTTTGGTAAATTACCGAGAATTAGTGAGTAGCGGGAATTAATTGATGAATATTTGGATTGATAGACTTATTTGAGATTGGCAGGAATTATGCCAATGACAATTTTTCCCTTAGGGGTAACCTTTGAGGTTAAATGGGGCAAGGAGCATTGTGGTCATTTGACCACATGGGTAGCATTAAGCTAGTAGCTGGGCTCATACACATTTTAGACATTGCTTTTGAGCTTTGGGAACATTTTTCGATGAGCACACAAGGTACTCCAAAATTAGGCCAAGTATTGGATTTTTGGTGAGGATTAGAGGGGAGTCTTGTGAGATAGCAGCTTGGATTGGGAGTAGAGGTTACTAGGGTCATCTTCATCTCCAATGAATTCAAAATTCAGAGGTAGGACCCCTATTTTTGGTGTTCTTGAATTTCTTTTGATTTTGATTCCTAGTTTGAGTTTTTATGGGTGTTTGTGATGAGTTGAGTATTGAGTTTTGTTGCCCAGGCCTAATGTTACATTTTTGTGGTTGAAATCTTACTGGAAACATTTGGTTGGGTAGAAATTGGGGTCTGATTTGCTAGACATCGTAGGTCTTGGAAGATTTTAGGTTTCTGGAGAACTAGCTCGACCGCGCTAGTGTCTAAATTGAACTTTTATTTGGGTCCCGGGTTTAGGGGCGTGACTGCACCAAGGGTTGACGCAACCGCGCCAATGGCCTAGAAACCCCAAACTTTCTGGGGAAGCGATCGCGCCAAGGGCAGACGCGACCGCCCCAGGGGCCCCGAAATGCTGATTTACTGAATTTTAAGGTCTAGGTCCGAGGGGTCAGGAATCCAATTCAGGAGCCTGCTTGGGAGCCTAGGGGACAACTTTAGCGCCTCATTAATTGGGAACAATGATTATGAGAGTTAGAGTTCAGTTTGGAACTTGGGTTCTAGGATTAATTCCCGATGAGCATATACTTGTGTTGTGACTAGGGTTTCCACCACGCTCGAGTCAGGGATAGCGCTCGGGGTCATTTTGATATTCTCACGAGGTTTGAGGTAAGAAAATTGCACCCAATATGTGAGATATGTGATTAGGGCTTGGCGTAGTTGTAAAAAGTAAATATGATTAGGGCTTAGCATAGTTATTAAATGTATGTATAGTTAGGGCTTAACCAGAATGTTAAAATGTAAACATGATTAGGGCTCAGTCCTTTGTTACTGAACATGATTAAAATATGCTTATGAATATTTATTTAAGCACACTGGAATGTGTTGTATTTGTGTATATGAAAAATATATTGTATGAATGTTTTTTTCTAATTGGAAAGCTCGACTTATAAGCCATGGTCAGCACTATTCATGCTGAACGCAGGCCACTATGGCTAGGCCACCCTGGTAGTGTATTATGCACTTGACTAGCTTGGAAGCCACTTGAATAAATAAAAGTGCAATACACACTTGTGCGACACTATGGTCGCATACTTGTACAATGTGTCTACTTGGTTTCAGTTATTATTGTTAAGCATGCTATTATATTTTGTTGATAATCTGAATATGTTTAAATTTATTTTCTTGCTGAGCCTTGGCTCACTGGTGCTATGTGGTGCAGGTAAGGGTAAGGAGAAGCTTGGCCAGCAATGAGTTAAAGAGCGTTAGATGCGATGTGTACATATGTAGTCTGCTCAACTGCCACGATCGAGATATCGCAGGGGAATTAGGGTCGGACCCTGTTTTGCCACTTAGGTCGGCTTATTTGGTAATCCCTGAGTTTTAAACAATTTTTACACTTTTATTTTGGGATCCCATGTAAAGACTAAAGTTTTTAATGGAAATTTTTATTCCTTGACCAAGATTTTGATATACTTGAAGCTTTAGTTACTTAATCACATGTTTTAGTCCAAATGGCTTGTTTTGTGAGTCCATGCACTAATTTAAACACATGTCATAATGGTCCCTGATTATTAGGTTGTTGCAACTTGGTAAGGCGTTACAACTTGGTATCAGAGCTACAAAGGTTAGGTTACTGATGATGGACTGGGCATCTACACTCACCGTTAAAGACAAGCTCGACTCATGGTTGGGTAACTATTTATATAGTTATGTCTAATTAGGAAGTATGAGCTATTCTTATAGGGCCTGGCCTTTGACTACTGTATGCATGGTAAAGATGTGCTTATTAGCACAATGGTAGCTTGTGAATGTTACAAAAATGCTTATTAGCATCATTATTTCTCTTGAATGTTATAAATGCTTAATAACATTATGTTATGCATATGAATGCTAGGAATGTGCTTATCAACACTATTGATGCTTGTAAACGTTAAGAAAGTGCTTATTAGAACCTTGATTGAGCATGAATATGAATCGCCATGCTTATTAGCATGATTGCATATGTGTGAAGTTATTGAATTGTTTATTAGCATTGTAGATGCATGTGAATGCTTATTTAATTGGTCTTGGGTCTTGGATTGGCATAAGAAACTACTATTATTCCTTCATAAGTTGAGTCATTAATTGTAGATAGACTTGGAAATATGCTTCTAGGGCAATCGAATGAGCCAGCCGGCACTGAAAATCAGGTCGGAAATAATGACTAGGGTCAGAACCCTCTTTCAGCTCCTGAGAACTGGCAGCAAGTGCTTGCTGTTAGGCAAGCCAAGGCTGCAGAGGCAAGAAGAGGAAATTCGCCAATTGAGACAGCAGCAGGTAACACTGCGTCAGTAGCACCATCTACTGCCAGGACACCTGTCATACAGCAGCATACAGAGATATAGAACTGTTGGGAATTTTTATATGAATGGTTCAAAAAACAACACCCTCCGACTTATGAGGGTAGTGCAAATCCACTCAAGGTTCAACAGTGGATGAGTATGATCACATCCATGCTAGACTTTATGAGGGTGGTGGGCAACGAGAGGGTGGCTTATGCCGGATACATGTTTTAGGAGGATGCTCATATCAAGTGGGAGGTGGTGTCCTATAATGGCCCAACTACTCTAGACTTTGGACCATTGATGACTACTATACATAGACACTAATTTTTAATAAAACTTACAAGTGAAATAATCATAACTTCATTAAAAACTTGTAAAACACATGTTAAACTACATAAAATTTAAAGTAGGATATGGGATCCCATTGTTTTTAAAATAAAAACATAACATAATTTTAAATAAAAATGGATTACATAATAAAGTGCGAAAAATACATATAAAATTTAAAGAGACTTCATCCTCGAATCGAACGCTCAGTCCATCGATTCCATCCCGCCTCGATACACATCCCCAAGCTTCCAAGAACCTTTCCCGCCACCAAAGCTATTTTCCTGCACATATAAACATAAAGGAGTGAGCCTAATGCCCAACAAGGAAAACCTAACATGTAAATCATATACATAAAATTCATATCGCAACATATACTAAAACATATCATAAACATATGTCTCACATACTATAATGGCCATTATTACTTGGGGCTCGTAAACTAAACAAGTCATATGCCCAGTAGATTTGTGTGGCTTGTTAGCTAAGCAAGTCATATGCCCATAAATTTATTGGGGCTTGTTAGTTATACAAGTCATATGCCCAAGTCTACAACATACATAACATAACACATAAATCATAGTTAACATAACACATAAATCATAAGATAACATATAGCATAACATATAATATCCTATCCTATTTTCCTTACCAAAAATACCGGGATATGTAAACAGGTTTGGGACCTTGGGACACTCCTAAAAACCATCAAAGGAAGGTGAGTATACTTAAGAAAAAGGGATGAAAATAATGAAAGAACTATTCCATCGAAAGATACTTACCAAGAACCTTATGTTCAAAATCTTAGATTTCCTAACCAAGAATAAAGAATAAAGTTAGGATGTTGAGTAGAATACTATAAGAACTTAATGATAACAATACCAAAATGAACTAGAGTTTGGAATACCTTGAATGCTTCTATTAACGATCTAAACCTTGAACTGAAATGTGCTATAAACCTTACTTCCCAACTGTTTGGTAAGCTTATAATGATTATGCTTATAATCCCCAACCCAAGTGTTTAAGCACTCAAAAATAACCTAGTAGCTTGCAGCCTCTGAACTTAGCTTGATGAATGAATAAATGGCTGGGTACTAGGTCCTATTTATAGAGTTCAAGAATGAAAAGATCTTCATTTAACTTGAATAAAATAATGGCTTTTTAAGTGAAAAATATTTGAATTATTGTTCAGCAGAGGCTGAAGACTCAGTCAGAAAGATGCTGGAATTATCAAGAGGTAAAAGATTAAAATGAGAACGTTTTAAAAAATATTCAAAAATCCATCAAAGGAGCCGATATATCACCCCTAGTAGGTGATATATTGCCTGGGCCAGTATGCCCGAGGCTCGTCGAGGTGATCGTGCAAAGTTACATGTTTTTCGTATCCCCGTATTGCGATATATTGCCCCTATAGCTGTGATATATCGGCATACGCTGAATATTTAAACACGAAATTGCACATTTTTAGCCTAATTTGAATTGAGTAAACAACCTTGACTAAGTCCTCTAACGATTTCAAAGCTGCTGACAGACCCTAGGATATTCAAATATTGATCTTAATAAACTTATTCCTCAAAAATACTTAATTATCATTAAACATACACATGACAAGTGTTACTTTCTTATTGGGTCCATCTAAACCTTATAATATAATAAATAGCACCATCAATATCAGTCATAAATCAAACCTTAGGTTAAAATTAATATTCTTAAACTATAGGTTAAACTTAGAAAATCTACAAGTGTTACTACGAGTGTCCAATTAAATCCTGGTCTGAACCAAAATCCACAGTCCTAAAAATACTACAATTATTACTATTGCTACTACTATCTAATTAGTTAAGTAAAGTTCTTGGACTCTACATGTCCCACACTAGGAATGTAAACACAATGAATTGGGCAGAGTTCGGAGATGTGTTCAATGAAAAGTATTATAATGACGCAGTGAGAGTTGTAAAGGCAAATGAATTCAATAGTCTGGTTCAAGGAAATATGTCAATAACAGAATATGCCCTGAAGTTTGATAGGTTAGCCAAGTTTACTATGGGAATTGGTGCCTACTGATGTGACTAGGAAGGAGAGATTCCTTTGGGGGATGAATTCCATGATAGCCCGGGATGTCAGGCTTACTGCACTGCCTGGAGTGACGACATACACTAAGGTAGTAGAGAGAGCCCTTACTGCAGAGGGCGTTGAGAACAAGATCTGGCGTGAGAACACGGCTAAAAGGGATACCAAGAGGATGGGACCTCCTTTTACAGGATCTGGTAGGGGCGGAGGCCCTAGTGACCAGAAAAGGAAGACCTTAGATATTGTTTTAGCTCTTGGCTCTGATAGAAGGCCCTGGGGTGTACAGATTGGCTGCCAGAGCGGCAAGGAGATCTGGAAAACATATGCAGAGTGTGCCTGATGTAAAAGACGTCATCTGGGAGACTGTCGGGCGAAGGCCTACTTTTTATGTGGAATAGTGGAGCATCTCAAGAAAGACTGCCAAAGGATGAAGAAAGAGGAGCCTAAAATGGCGGACAGCTTGACTCCAACTCGAGTGTTCTCATTAACGCAAGCAGAGGCTGAGGCTAGTCCCTCAGTAGTGACATGTCATCTTTCTAGTCCTGGCACCTATTATACTGTATTGATTGACGCTAGTGCTACACACTATTCTTTTCTACTAGGAGTATTCATAGACTCTGAAGGCCATGTGATTATTATGTTGTGGGGTTCGGGACCTCATTACCCACTGGGGAATTAGTGGTCTCTAGGACACAACTCAGAGCATTACCTGTGACAATGGATGGCAAAGAGTTGTCAGTTGATTTGATTGAGCTAGCCATGAACGACTTTAACATGATTCTGTGAATGGACTGGTAATTTAGATATGGGGCAACCAGTGATTTTAAAAAGAAAATGGTAACCTTTGAGCCTGACAATGATGATCCCTTTGAATTTTTTGGCACTGTGCATGGACCCCGTGTACCTATGATTTAAGCATTGAGGGCTATAGACCTACTGTGAGGGGGTTGGATAGGATTCCTAGCCAGTGTGGTGGATACCACTCAACTCATGCCAGTGGGACCAAAAGAGACTAGATTAGTCTGTGGATTGCTAGATGTGTTCCCAGAGGAATTACCAGTGTTTCCGCCACACAGAGAGACATAAATTGTTATCGAACTGGCACAAGGGACAAAGTCAGTGTCTAGGGCACCATACAGAATGGCCCCACAAAGTTGAAAGAATTAAAGGTACAATTACAGGAGTTGTTAGACTTGGGTTTTATCAGACATAGTTTCTTGCCATGGGGTGCACAAATCCTATTTGTGAAGAAGAAGGATGGTTCTCTGAGAATGTGCATTGACTACATGAAAATGAATAATATGACCATTAAGAAGAAGTATCCTCTCTGCCAAGGATAGATGACTGTATGATCAGTTGCAGAGTAAAATGGTATTTTCAAAGATAGATTTATCACCAGTTGAGGATCAAGGAGGACATACCAAAGACAACTTTTTGCACTAGTTATGGCCATTATGTTTTCCTCGTCATATCATTTGGTTTGACTAATGCCTCAGTAGCTTTTATGGATCTCATGGACCGGGTGTTCAAGGATTATCTGGATTGGTTTGTGATCTTCTTTATCGATGATACACTACTAGAAATATAGGCTTTTACTTCGTTTTTTACACATAGAATATAAAAAAAACTGAAGTAAAAGCCTTTCAATGGGTTTTTACTTCGTTTTTGGGAATGGTAGTACATAAAAATAAGGCTATTACTTCGGTTTCTTAAAAAAGCGAAGTTAAAATAGAAAATAGACAAGGGTCATGTTTGGTTTGCACACTATATCGGGGCTTTTCACTTCGGCTTTTATGAAAAAACCGAAGTGAAAAGTGGAGAAAACCAAACGCGGCCCTGAAGGCTTTTACTTCGGTTCTTATACAAAAACCGAAGTAGAAAGTACCCTTTCTACTTCGGTTTTTATATAAGAACTGAAGTAAAAGAGTTTTAATACCCTCAATATATAGCTCACGCAGCACATTCATCTCTCTGAAGCAAAAATCCCAAACGCCAAACCCAGAAAACCTCCATTGTCGTCGTACTCCCACGAGGGTTTCACAAAATATTCCATTTTTATGTTTTTTTTACCATTTGAAACCATTTTTCTTACTTAAAAACAGAAATATTAGTTCCATTTTTATTTTTGAGGGAGAAAATAAAGACTTTGGGTGTGGGTATTTTTAGGGTTCGAAAATGGGTATTGTTATTGGACTTTGGATAATTTTCTTACATTAAAATAAGTTCTTGAGCTTCAAAAAAGGTATGAATCACTAAATCTTTGTTTGTATGATTTTTTTTATTTTCTATATTATTTTCAGATTTTTTTTCTTATAGATATAATGTGTTTATTATATATAGGTTTTTAGAGTTGCTAATATTGATTTAGAGGTTATTTTGAGCATCAAAGAAGGTTTGTTACCTTAAAACTTTGTTTGTGTTAATTTTTTTTATATTATTCTGAATTTAATACTTATTTTTTAGTATATTTGTGTTATATTTTTTATTTATTTTGTTATTTCATATAATGTTATTAATTATATATATATTAGTAAAATTTAAAAATTGTTGTGACTTGTTATTTAAATTTCTAAACATAGCTTCAATAGGTAATGTTGTTGCCAATGTTAGAACTTGAAATGTTTGGATTATTAGTGACATTTGTTTTTTATTTTCTATAACTAGCTAGCTTGATATGTTGTTTGATGATTATGTAACTAGTTTAATTAATTATGTAATTGATTTTTATTTGTTTTTGTTTAAGCTTTTTAGTAGGGTTGTTGATTTAGTTGTCAATTCGGTATTGATTTTGGGTGACTTCAAGAGTAATATTGGAGGTGAGAAATCTTTAAATTTTATTTATTACTATTGCAATATTTATTTATAAAATTAGAGTTAAATCATGCATGTTTTACTTTAGTGAAGTAGGTTCTGGGAAATTTGTTGTTGGCGGTGATATAAGGATGGAATTATGTATGTTGATTTTGTGTTTGTTTGTGTTGAATTTATATATAATTATAAAATTGGGATATGCTACAAAAACAAAGGAAACTCTGCCAATTTTTTATAGATTTTATTAACTGTTTTCCTTTTTCAATTTGCACACTATGTCGATATATTTTGTGTGTTATTTACAGGTTTTTAAATTTTTGGAGATGTTAAAATGCAGTTGTTATACTGCCGAAATTTTGTTAGATATACGAAAATTTAATAATTAAACTCGATTATGTTTGATATCCTAGAAAAAAGAACTAGGAGTGGAAGATGTACATGAATATGAAATTTGGATAAGAGCGCGAGAAACGAAGAAGACTCTTGTCGAAGATAATTTGGACAAAAAAATTGAAGAAAGAGTTGTAAGTGTTTTAAAGCAAAGTAGGAATTTTTTTTAAGTGTTGTTACAAGTTACTAATTTAATCTATCATTGGTTTGTTTCGTAGAATGAACTAAATGACAAAGTTACTAGTAGTCAACTTGTCGCCAAGGGTCGGCAGGACATCTTGCCAATCCAACAAGAATAGTTAAGCCGATTGATGAGTTAAATTTATTAGTAAGGCTATTTTGTTTATACATACCTTTAGTTTTATGTGAATGTATATAAAAATGTTTAGGTTATTTTACTTAATTACAATTATGTGAATGTATATATGAATGATTAGATTATTCTACTTAACAATTATGTGAATGTATAAATATTTAATTTTATAAGAATTTTAATTCTAAGTGTATAAATTTTGTGATTTTTATTTCTATTCTAAATTAAATGAAAATAAACCAATTCCAATTATAAAAATATATATAACTATAAATTCATATAATTAGACTATTTAAAAAAATTAGGGCAAAAAAGAAATATAAAAATAGAATTGGGCCATTTAAAAATAATTAGATTAAATTATTTACATATATAATAACCGAAGTAGAAAGTGCCCAGCAAGAAAGCGTACCCCACTTTCTACTTCGGTTATTATGTAAAAACCGACGTAGAATCCCCACTTTCTACTTCGGTTTTTACATAATAACTGAAGTAGAAAGCCTATTTTTCACTTTGGTTTTTAACTACTTTTTACTTCGCTCCGAACTACTGTGGTTGCGAATTTTAGCAAAAACGAAGTAAATCCAGCTTAAAAATTGAAGTAAAAGCCCTTTTTTCTTGTTGTGATATCCTAGGTTATTCGCAGCCAGATTAAGAGCATGAGCAACATCTCAGGTTGTTCTTATAGAGACTGAGAGAGCATAGATTGTTTGGGAAGTTCAGGAAGTGTGAGTTCTGGTTACCTAAGGTGACTTTCTTGGGTCACATTGTTAGTAGAGATGGAATCAAGGTAGAGCCAGCTAAGATTGATGGGTTATTACATGCGGTTTGTGGAAGGGTTCTCAAGGATAGCTACCCCATTGACAAAGTTGACACGCAAGAGCCAGAAGTTTGCATGGTCAGATAGATCAAGAGTTGAAGTGGCATTTGATTACTTCTCCATTCATGAGTCTTCCGACGGATCAGGAGAAGTTCATGGTATATTGGGATGCCTCAAGACAAGGGTTAGGTTGTGTCCTTATGCAGGCATGGAAGGTGATTGCTTATGCATCACGTCAGTTGAAGGATTATGAGCAGAGGTACCCTACCCATGATCTGAAGTTAGCAGTAGTGGTCTTTGCACTAAAGGTATGGAGGCATTACCTTTATGGAGAGAAGTGTGAGACATATACTGATTACAAGAGTTTGAAGTACTCCTTTACACATAAGGATTTGAATATGAGGCAGAGGCGTTGGTTAGAACTGGTGAAGGATTATGACTGTGAAATCCTTTAATATCCAGGGAAAGCCAACGTGGTGGCAGATGCCTTAAGTCGGAAAGGTTCGGGACAATTGTATAGTTCAAGGCAGATATCCAAGGAATTGGCAAAGAATATGACTAGAGCAGAGATAGAGTTAGTGGTGGGCCAGTTAGCCAACATTACCCTGCAATCTACTTTCAAGAAAGGATAAAGGAGAGTCAGTTGGAAGAGCCCTAGCTGATGAAGATTAAAAGGGACGTCCTAGCTGGAGTAGCTCAGGACTACATAGTATCAGATATGGGTTTACTGAGATACAAGGGGTGGATCTGTGTTCCAATGGATATTATTATCAGGCGAGAGATTCTAAATGAATCTCATACTACCCCCGTACTCTTTGCATCCAGGCACCACGAAGATGTATCAAAATCTGAAGACTTTATATTGGTGGCCTGGGATGAAGAAGGATGTAACCGAGTATGTGGTTAACTGCCTAATGTGTCAGGAGGTCAAGGCTGAACATCAAAATGGATTTTGTGATTGGGTTGCCCAGGATGGTGGGTCAACATGATTCGGTGTGGGTTATTGTAGACCGATACACCAAATTAGCTCACTTTCTACTAGTGAGGACCACTTATACAGTTGAAAGATAGTTCATCTCCAAGGGGCTTCGAGGTCGGTCGTTTTAGATCGGGACCCCACATTCACTTCCAAGTTTTGGGGAAGTCAGTAGAAGGCGATGGGCACACATCTGAAGTTTAGTACATCTTATCATCCTTAGACTGATGGTCATTCTAAGAGGACTATTCAGATATTGGAAGACATACTGAGAGCATGTGTACTGGACTTTGAAGGATCCTGGAGTAAATATTTGCCTCTGATAAAGTTTTCCTACAACAACAGCTAGCAGGCAAACATTGGAGTGGCTCCTTATGAGATATTGTAAGGTAGGAAATTTAGATCACCCATTCATTGGGATGAGATGTGTGAACGAAATTACTTAGGTCTTGAGGCAGTCCAGAGGACCAATGAGGCAATTGAGAAGATCAGAGCTCGGATGCTCGCATCTCAGAGTAGACAAAAAAGTTATGTGGATCTGAAGCGCATGAACATGGAGTTCCAAGTGGGAGACTATGTCTTCCTAGAGTTTCACCACTAAAAGGGTTAAAAGATTAGGGAAGAAGGGCAAGTTGAGCCCTAGATTTGTAGAACCTTTTGAGATCCTAGAGAGGGTTGGTTAAGTGGCCTATAGATTGGCCTTACCTCCGGCATTGTCAGTCGTGCATAATGTATTTCATATTTTGATGTTGGGGAAGTATGTATCTGATGAGGCTCGTGTACTGAGTAATGAAGATCTGGAGTTGCATGCAGACTTATCCTATGAGGATCAACCAGTCCAGATATTATACAGGAAGGACAAGGTCCTGAGAAATAAAACCATACCTTTGGTTAAGGTATAATGGAAGAACAGCAAGGTCGAGGAGGCGACCTGGGAATTGGAGTCAAATATGCTGGATCAGTATCCCGAGCTACTCAGGTAAAATTTTGAGAACGAAATTTCTGTAAGGAGTGGATAATTGTAACGCCCCAATTTCTTTAATATGGCTTAGTGCCTTAATTAGGGGGTCGGGAGGCAATATTTGAGTTAATTATGTGATTATGTATTATGAGCACGTTATTATGTGAATTATGTGAATTGTATTATAATATGATTATGCTTGCATGTTTAAGTGTATTAAATATGCATAAGGACCCGTTTCTAATTAGAAGGGCATATGCGTAATTTTGACCTGCTAAGGGTATAATTGTAAATATGTGTGATTTATAATTGCGACCACATTATTATGTGGATATATTTAAGTTACCCGGCACGGGGCATCCAAGTGAGCAAGTTAGCGAATAAGTCACAACGGGGTAAAATACCCAACACGGGGCAAGCTTATGGGTATTTTCGTAATTTGGTAAATTACTGGGAATTATTGAGTAGCAGGAATTAATTGATGAATGTTTGGTTTGATAGAATTCTTTGAGATTAGCAGGAATTACGCCAAATGACAATTTTTCCCTTGAGGGTAACCTTTGAGGTTAAATGGGGCAAGGGGCTTTGTGGTCATTTGACCACATGGGATAAAATTAGTCTAGTGGCTAAGCACTTGGGCACATACACATTTTAGACATTACATTTGAGTTGTGGGAGCATTTTTAGAAGAGCACACAAGTTACTCCAGAGTTAGGCCAAGTATTGGACTTTTGGTGAAGATTGAAGGGAATTCTTGTGAGATAGCAGCATTTATAGAACTTGGGTTCAGGGATTAATTCCTAATGAGTATATACTTGTGTTGTGACTAGGGTTTCTTCCAGGTTCAGGTCAGTGATAGTGCTTGAGGTCATTTTTTTATTTGCACGAGGTTCGAGGTAAGAAAACTATACCCAATGTGTGATATACATGATTAGGGCTTAGCCCAGTTGTAAAAAGTAAATATGATTAGGGCTTGACCTGGTTGTTATAATGTAAACATGATTAGGGCTCAGGCCCCTGTTAATGAGCATGATTATAATTATGCCCATGAATATCTGTTTAAGCACATTGGAATGCGTTGTATTTGTGTATATGATAAATATATTATATGAATGCTTGTTCCTAATTGGAAAGCTCGGCTTATAAGCCATGGTCTGCACTATGTGTGTTGAACCTAGGTCGCTATTGCTAGTCCACCCTGGGAGTGTATTATGCGCTTGACTGACTCGTATACCACTTGAATAGATAGAAGTGCAATACGCACTTGTGTGACCCAGTGGTCTCATACTTGTACAATGTGTCTGCTTTGTTTTAGTTAATACTGTTAAGCATGTTGGTCTGTTTTTTTTATTATCTAAATATGTTTAAATATGCTTTCTTGCTAAGCCTTGGCTCACGGGTACTATGTGGTGCTGGTAAGGGTAAGGAGAAGCTTGGCCAGCCATGATTTGGAGAGCGTTAGAGGTAGTGTGTATATATGCAGTCTTCTCGATCGCCATGGCCGAGATATCTCAGGGGAGCTAGGGTAAGACCTTATTTTGCGCTTAGGTCAGCTTATTTTGTAATCCCTGAGTTGTAAACAATTTTTAAACCTTTATTTTGGGATCCCATGTAAAGACTAAAGTTTTTAATGGAAATGTTTATTCCTTGCCCAATATTTTGAAATGCATGAACCTTTATTTACTTAATCACGTGTTTAAGTCCAAATGACTCGTTTACCGAGTCCATGAACTAATTTAAACACACGTCGTAACGATCCTTGATTAGTATGGCATTACAACTTGGAAAGGCGTTACACTTGCAAACTGCCAAAAGGTGCTAGCCATTTTCTAAAAGGTTCTAGCTAGTCGCTAGAGGTGCTACCTACTCGCCAGAGGCCCTCACTGGTCGCTAGTTAGTAGTTGCTACTCGTTTGTAGCCCTCACCACCCGAGCCATCACCAACACCAGAGTGCATCGACTACACACCATAAGCCCCAGGTAGTTGGCAGGAATCCTAGCTTGTCACTAGTGGCCCTCGTCGATTGCCACTCGCTGATGGCCCTCACCACCCGAGTCTCCTCCCGCACCACAGTGCGCCTTCAACCTCTTCATGAATAGGACACGTTGGATTACCATTTTTTGTGAGATAGAACCTGACTTCCCCAAAGTGTACCAAAAACTAGCCATGCCCATCTCTGCGACTATAAATAGTGCAAATCAAGATGCCAAGAAGGGAGATCGAAACGATAATCAAAATAAGAACCGACTCGGATCAATCTAGATCTTTTCAAAACTGGTTAGTTGGCTCATTAAGTTAGTAACTATTCATCTTCAAGAGAGCTCTCATTCTCCATTGCTGAAACTATCCCAAGAACAAGATCAAACTCAGTGTACTTGTCTTTTAGGGTTGAAAGTTCACCATCAATAACACTGAATATAGTGGACGTAGGTCATCATTTTGGGGCTGAACCACTATAAACCCATGTCTCTTTCATTTATTACTCAATTTATTTCTCTTTCTTTGGTTCACTATTTACACTAAGATCTCACTCTGAATTTTACACACAAAACAACTATTCATTTACCACTTCATGTGAGTTGACGAAAAAATGAGTCAACAATATCGATGTTAGAATAGGAATTACTTAAGTTCATCTCTACCTTGCAAGTTCTTTATCTGATCAATTTCTCCAATCAATCATTTTAATTTTACAAAATTCATCTTTTTAATTCTATCATTTCTATTTATTTTATCTTACTAATCTAATCTATAATTGTTTCTTGCCTCTTTGTGGATACGACTAGGGCCGTCTCAAGCTTTCGAGGGTCTAGGGTGAAAATTAAAACTTAGCCCTTTTTTATTTAGAAAAAAATTAGGTCATTTTTCTATTTAAAAATATGGAATTTTATTTAAAAATAAAAGAAAAAAATAAATATTAATCAAATATATACATAATAAAAGTATTTCCAACCCAAAATGTATGTAAGTATATATGTTATTTCTTTTAAAATTAAAATATGTTACAAATTAATTGTTGAACTCTTGGCTCTAAAATATAAGCTAACAACTATGTAAGAGTATTTAATTGATTACGTATCTCTTTCTTCATTTTTTTTTAAATAGGGCTTTTTTACTTAAAAAAAATTAAAAATAGAGCATTTCATTCAAATATATATATATATTCTACAAAGTGTTTGAGAGCTTATCTCTAAGAAAAAACAAATAGATTACTTATCTCTTTCTTTAGTTTTATTTTATTTTTTAAAAGTAGGGCCTTTTCATTTAACAAAAATTAAAATTAAAAGTAAAGCTTGCAATGGGTTTGAAACCCTGACCTCCAAGAATCCCAAACCCCCTTACAACTTATGCTTCATCATTGGACTATAATCATATTGATTAAAATTATATATATCTTGTTTTTTAATATTGGGGCCTCTCAAAATAAGGGACCTTGGGACTAGGTCCAATTTCCCCACCCTCTAGATGGGCCTGGATATGACAAAACCAGTTTACTACAGTGAGTGCTTAAGAGTTCATTGTGTGATATCACTTAGGAGTCATGCTAATTGCTCGCTCTATATATATTTTGTTAGGAAACTTATACATGATCTTTATTATTTTAATGTAGATCTAATATTAAACAAATTAATATGACATAACCTAGAACATGTTTCTAAAATTGGATTCAAAGAGAAACAAAGATAAGAATACTTACAGTATACTCAGCGGAATGAAAGAGTCCTTCTTCAGTTTCTCTAACTCTTGTATCCTTTCTGTCGCATAGTATTATCAAGAAATGTTCTTCTAATTTCTTCATAGTCTTCCAATGTATCCTTAGAATCACCTAGACGAGAGTGGGTAATTCTCAACACATGAGATAGATACAGAGAGAATAAGAAAAAATAACAAAGAGTCTTAGAAAAGGTCTTGTCTTTAGAGAGAATCTAAAACTATCAGAAAACCAGAGATTAAACTTATCTATCGTCTTCTCTCTAAGCACTCCTTTTATAGACTCAATTAGGTCATTTAATTTAATTGAAAAATCAATAAAATAATAGCCAATTTGAAGCCCTAGGTCGAAATTATTATGGGCTTTAGGCCTGTGAAATTTCTCATTTGATCATAAGCCCATTGGACTTAAAATTAAGGTCTATATTATTTTCTATTGATTTAATTAATTAAATAATTATTTAAATCCTTTATCAAATTAATTATTTATAATTTGAACATTGATTCAAAATTATTTATTAATTTAGATACTAGTTTATCTTAACTAATAAATCTGCCCAATTTCTCTTTTCTTCTCTAAATTACATAACTCTTTGAAACTATCAGAAATTGACCTGGTCAACTTTGATAATTCTAATTGATAATTAAATCAATTAATTGAGAATATCTAGATGATTTTATCCAAGGTACAATGGGGACCATTGGCCTATGGAATCAAGCTCCAATAAGTTACCATAAATCTAACAAATAAATTTACTAACTTATTAATTCTTCGTGACTCCACTATAGACTCGGAATTGCACTCTTGAATTCATAGAACGCTCTATAACAAATATAGATACGCTATTAATTATCCATTGTTACAACCATAATTGCCATTCAATCCTATGTAGACGGTCTACAATGAGATAAGACTAAAATACCGTCTTACCCCTCATTGTATTTTATCCTTAAAACACTTAGTTCCTTGTAAATGATATTTCAGTAAACTAATATTAATTACTGAAATGAGATCTCTATCATTTAACACCATGAACCAAACTAAAAGAAAACCACAATTTCACTTCTTCATTAGAAGCTCTAGATGTTCATATCTATGATTAACACTCTCACTCAATTATACTACCGAGTTCCGAAGATGTAAGTATGGGCTAGTCCGTAGGATAAGCTGGTAACGAACAAGTGAAAGAACTCAAATAATACAACTAGTTAGAATACTAACCACTTAAAATTGAGAATGAATTGACCTATGGTCAACTGTATGATATGACTAGAATAGATAATAACAGTATGTTTACTTATCTTTTCAATTGTCGATATCGGTCCTGTCTGATGTAACAAATACATCTGATCTTATCTACTTTGCTAATGTTCTGGAAAGAACATAACACTGTGATGTGTAAGTAGATCATACCGTAGATTAGCAAGTTAGTGTAAATCCTGTGCACAGACTAATCTTAGGACTAACTTATTTTGAACATATAATCATATTTATATTCCACTGTCATTACATCACTATAAATACGATTAGCTATATGTTCGGGATTTAATAGACGTTTATATTAAACAAATAATCATGAAAATAAAACATGTGAGCAAAGTGATTGACCAAGTCAAAAAATGATTTATATTCTTTTATTGATAATAAATGAGTTTACGAAGAATGTGGGTTTTAATTAGGGCATAAAACCCCAACAAACTCCCACTGGCACTAATTGAAACTAATGCCTTAATTCTACTAATCTCATTTCCTTGATATGCTTATCAAAAGTAGCTTCTGGTAGTGTCTTTGTAAACAGATCTGCAGGATTATCTTCAGATGCAATCTTCATAACCTTCACATCTCCCCTGGCCACATATTCTCGAATAATGTGATACTTCCTTTCAGTATGCTTCCTTTCTATATCTCTCTTGTATTGTCACAAAACAATACAAGTGGTTTATCCATTTCTGGAATAACACCAAGATCCGAATAGAACTTCTTTAGCCAGACTATTTCCTTAGCTGCTTCTGATGCGGCTATGTACTCAGCCTCCATGGCGGAATATAAGATTGCAAACTGCTTTACGCTTCTCCTAATCACAGCTCCACCCCAAGAGTAAACACCATTCCAGAAGTAGACTTCCTATCATCAACATTGGTCTGAAAATTTGAATCGGTGTAGCCTATAGGGTTCAGAACATCACCCTTGTAGACTAACATATAATCCCTAATCCGTCTCAAATACTTTAGGATATTCTTAACTGCTATCCAATGTTCCAGTCTTGGGTTAGACTGATACCTGCTCACTACTCCCACTGCATAGCAGATATCTGGTCTAGTACTTAACATAGCACACATCAGACTTTCAACTGCAGATGCATTAGGAACTTTTCTCATTGCATCTTCCTCTTCAGGAGTTTGGGGAGACTGCTTCTTTGAAAGATGAATTCCATGGAAGGATGATAGACACCCTTTCTTGGAATTTGACATTGAGAAACGTTCAAGCACTTTATCTATGTAAGCTACTTGAGATAGAGATAAGAGTCTGTTCTTTCTATCCCTGATAATCTGGATACCTAGAACATAACTTGCTTCACCCAAATCCTTCATCTGGAATTAAGTGCTCAGTCAATTCTTCACATCTAATAATTTCTTAACATTGTTTCCAATGAGTAAGATATCATCCACATGAAGAACCAAGAATACCACTATTTGATTTGCCTTCAGTTGGTAAACACAGGGCTCATCAATATTTTGTTCAAAGCAATAGGTTTTGATTATTTCGTCAAACCTAAGATTCCAGGAACGTGAAGCTTGCTTAAGTCCATAGAAGGACCTATTGAACTTGCAAACTTTTCCTTCTTGTCCAGCTACTTTAAATCCTTCTAGATGATCCATATAAATGAGTTTGTCAAGATTTCCATTGAGAAAAGTTGTCTTGACGTCCATTTTCCAGATCTCATAGTCGAGAGCGGCTGCTATGGATAGGAGAATGCGAATGGATTTGAGCATGGCTACCAGACTAAAAGTTTCCTTATAGTCCATGCCTTCTCTTTGGGTATATTTCCATCAACACCTCGTTTCTTCTTGTAGATCCACATGCACCCAATGTCCCTAAAGTCAGTAGGTGCTTCCACAAGATCCTAGACGGAATTTGAGTACATGGACTCCATTTCCTGTTTCATGGCTTCGAGCCATAGTTCCTTTTCAGGGCTAGCCATTGCTTGTGTGAAAGATAATGGATCATCATCACTAGTGTCACTGACAACCATATTGGTTTCACCATCCAAACCATAGCGAATTGGGTTCCTAGAAACCCTCCCACTATGACAAGGCTCCGTGATTGTTTGCTCAGGAACAGTGGTACTATCTTCATTTAAATCGAATTGCGTCGGTTGGATATGAAGAATGGGAATTTCATCATCAACTCACGTTGATGACAATAGAACATTGGTTGGAGTCAATTCTTTAATCATCTCCTCTTAAACTACTTTGCTGTGAGGTTTGAAGTTTTGGACATAGTCATTTTCCAGGAAAGTAGTATTCGTAGAAGTGAACACTTTCTTTTCTGAATGACTATAGAAAAGTCCACCCTGAGTACCTTTAGGATAGCCAACAAACATGCAAACTTCAGTTCGCGATTCTAGCTTTTCCTCCTTTTTCCTCAGGGAGTGGGTGGGACACCGCCGGATTCTATAATGGCATAAACGAGGTTCACAACCATTCCAACATTGTAAAGGTGTTTTGGGGATTGATTTAGACGGCACAACATTAAGAATGTCATTCGCGGTTTCAATTGCATGTCCCCAGAACAAAGTTGGTAGAGTTGAGTAACTAAGCATGCATCTAACCATTTCCAATAAAGTTCTGTTCCAGCGTTCTGCTACATCATTTTGTTGCGGAGTACCTGGGGCAGTAAGTTGTGATAAAATCCCAAGTTTAGTTAAATGATCTTGGAACTGCATATCCAAATATTCTCCACCCCTACAAGATCGCAAGATCTTTAATGTTTTACCTAATTGGTTCTGAGCCATTGCTAGGAATTCATGAAACTTTGAAAATGTTTTTGATTTCCTACATATTAGGTAAGGACATGAGTATCTAGAGTAATCATCAATATAAGAGATGAAATACTCAAAACCACCCCTGGCTTGTACATTCAAAGGTCCACAAACATACGAATGCACAAGACCAAGTGGTTCTTTGGCCCTATCACCCTTTGCAGAGAATGGACGCTTGGTCAGTTTACGTTCTAGACAAGATTCATAGACAGGTAATTCACCTAAGGCGAGTTCCCTCAAAGGTCCGTCCTTAGTAAGTCTTTGAATCCTATCATAGCCAATGTGACCTAGTCTCAAGTGCCATAAATATGGCATATTATCATTATTGGTCTTTTGATGTTTATTGTTCCTAGGTTTAGCTACTTTGAATAAATCATTGTTAAGAGCGAGGGGTTCATTAGGTCGCTGAATATAAAGCCCGTTTTCCAAACATGCAATACACAATTGTGATCCATTGAATGAAATAGATATATTAGAACTTGTGAAAGTCATAACAAATCATTTTAATTGCAACATGAAAAATGAAATGAAATTTCTACTAAAATCTGGAATAAAAAATACATCATTTAAAATTTATTTCCGAACTTCAGACGAGCTCTTCCTCTAGCTTGGACCTTAACGAACGCTCCGTTCCCAACTCTAAGCTTTAAGTTGCCTTCATCCACTTCCTCCCACGATTCAAGAAGCTGTAAATAGTTGCAAACATGGTTGGTAGATCGAGAATCAATAATCCAAATAGATTTATCATTCTCTAAAACACATGTTTCTAAGATAAATGAACTATAATCATTACCTTTGTTTTCCTTTGCTAGAAACTTGGGGCAATCCTATTTCCAATGCCCTTTCTCTTTGCAGTGAAAACACATACCTTTACCTTTCTCGTTTTTCTTGTTCTTCCCCTTAGGCGTTTGGTTGTGCACTCGTCTTTGCAGCCTTTGGAGGTTTGGGGTTGTTGTTTTGTCCACCTTTCCTCTTGTTTCCAGCTTTCGAAGATGAAGCTTGGTTAGCTTTAGCCATAGCTGGATCAGCATCAACTACATTAGTCTTAGTTGTCTTCTTTTCTCCTCCCTTACTTAGTCCACCCATGATAGACTCAAAAGTCCGAAGCTCGTTCATGAGCTGCGTCAGACCATAGTTGAGTTTATTCAACACATAGTCTGTGGTGAATGGCAGGAAGGCTGGAGATAGACTGTTGAGGATTAAGCCAACTTGAGTTTCCTCATCTATTATGGCTCCATGCAATTCAGCTTCCTGAAAGTAGTTTGTCATCTTGATCAAGTGATCACGAACATGTTGAGAAGGTGCCATCCCAGCATTAGCATATTTCTTGGTGGCCTCAAAACGAGTCTGCTCTGACTTGGCACCAAACATGTCTTGGAGCTGATCCATGATTTCGTAGGCTGTCTCGACATTCTCCATCTTTGTCTTGAGAGTGTCGACCATACTAGTCAACATTTAGTACCGTGCCTTGTTGTTAGTCGCCTGCCAACGCTGATACTTGTCCCTCACAAACTTGGTAGCTCCTTCAGCTGGAACTTTTGGGGATTCCTTAGTCATGACGGACTTAGAGTTGTCACCAATCAACACAATGTTGATAAAGGATGGGAGTAGACACAACCATAATTAAACTACAAATTACCAATAAAATAGAAATCAATCACATTTTCTCAATAAAACTTCTATTCACATAACTTTCAAAACATAGCACAACATATACCAAAATATGTAAGATATGAGAAAAAAAATACCAAAAGCAATCATATCTCTATTTCTTTAGGTTTTTAACTAATCCATGATATCCTTGTCTCGGTTGGCGAGAGTCAAAAAATACCACTAGATAAATAGAGTTGTAAACTCATTTAATAATGGACACCACTATTAACAACCTACTATTCGATCAAAATAAGAAAGCAAAATCTCCTATTTTATGAGCTAGACCCACGATTTCGATAATCATAGATTTAGTCCTAGTAGTCTCCTAGGGGTGAGTCTAGTAGAATTTGACCTATAATTATCTATCTTTCGAAATCTAACCTTTTCAAAATAACTAATGAACGCCTTCTGTAGGGGGACGAATCAAAGCGCCTCGAGGCCCCATTAAGCTATTGACTATGTTAAACCAACGGTGGAGATCGAATACAATTCTTAAAATAAGCTCATTATTAAATTAAAGATAGTATTTTTATTATATATTTTTTGAAAATTAATGACTATGGTTTTCAAAAAAAAAATAAACAGATTAAATTTTTT